>NC_086447.1:910601681-911261681 GCF_028390025.1 Pseudophryne corroboree
TTCTGTCGGTAGTTACTATGTTTCAAGGTGTTTGTTTCTATGATTGCCATACATAGCCCTGCTGATGTTTCACCGCTATTGCAGACACAGGACACCGGGTTTTATAGGGGTTATTCTGTTGCCTGTGCGCTTCCAATATATACCCCACTCACTGTAAATGACACAGAGAGACACACTGCTGTAGTCAGCACGGATGGTGTAGTGGTTACTGCCTCACAGCACTGAAATCATGGATTTGATTCCCACCATGGCCCTAACTGTGTGGAGTTTGTATATTCTACCCATACTTGTGTGGGTTTCCTCCGGGTGGTCCGGTTACTTACCACAATCTAAAAATATACTGGTAGGTTAATTGGCTCCCAACAAAAAGTGACCCTAGAGTGAATGTGTCTGGGTGTACATGTGGTAGGGAATATAGAGTGTAAAGGCCAGTACTCACGGCCCGATTTGGGAGAGATGTGTGCTGAGCGAACCGCTCAGCACACATCTCTCCCGGCGCTCAGCACAGCGCGATCTGTGCTGAGCGTGCGGGGGGGGCCGCTCATTTCACCCAGCGGGTGAAGTGAGCGACCCGCTAGATTGGCCTGCATGCAGGCCAATCTAGCAGCAGCGATAGCGATGTGCGAGGCCGCGCATCGCTATCGCTGAGGGGGCTACACACGGAGCGATGTTGCTGAAAATCTAAGCAATGTAGTCAGATTGCTTAGATTATCGCTCTGTGTGTACCCCCCTTAAGCTCCACTGGGGCAGGGACTGATGTGAATAGCTGAATATTCTCTGTAATGCGCTGCGGAATATGTGTGCGCTATATAAATAACTGGTAATAAATAAATAATAGTCAGGAGGGGTTGCTGCCACACAAAGAGCTGCAAAGAAGGGGGCAGGTGTAAGCTCGGTATGAACAAGCAGAGTATGCCGCGTTGGAAGGACCTTGTACTGTCAAGTTCTGGGCTAGCTGTGCCGAGAGTGCTCGTTCAGCGCAGATGTAGCCACGATGAGCATGGCTACATCTGTATTACAGTCACATTAACAAGTGGTTTGTTCATTCATAGACTCTCACATTGCAATGTTCATGTAAGTGAAGAGCAGGGGAAATGGAGATTTCTCTAACGTCCTAAGTGGATGCTGGGGACTCCGTAAGGACCATGGGGAATAGCGGCTCCGCAGGAGACTGGGCACATCTAAAGAAAGCTTTAGGACTAACTGGTGTGCACTGGCTCCTCCCCCTATGACCCTCCTCCAAGCCCCAGTTAGATTTCTGTGCCCGACGAGAAGGGTGCACACTAGGGGCTCTCCTGAGCTTCTTAGTGAAAGTTTTAGTTTAGGTTTGTTATTTTCAGTGAGACCTGCTGGCAACAGGCTCACTGCATCGAGGGACTAAGGGGAGAAGAAGCGAACTCACCTGCGTGCAGAGTGGATTGGGCTTCTTGGCTACTGGACATTAGCTCCAGAGGGACGATCACAGGTTCAGCCTGGATGGGTCCCGGAGCCGCGCCGCCGGCCCCCTTACAGAGCCAGAAGAACGAAGAGGTCCGGAAAAATCGGCGGCAGAAGACGTTCCTGTCTTCAATAAGGTAGCGCACAGCACTGCAGCTGTGCGCCATTGCTCTCAGCACACTTCATACTCCGGTCACTGAGGGTGCAGGGCGCTGGGGGGGGCGCCCTGAGACGCAATAAAACACGATAAAAATACCTTACATGGCAAAAAATGCATCACATATAGCTCCTGGGCTATATGGATGCATTTAACCCCTGCCAGAATATACAGAAAAACGGGTGATAAGGCCGCCAAAAAGGGGGCGGAGCCTATCTCCTCAGCACACTGGCGCCATTTTCCCTCACAGCTCAGTTGGAGGGAAGCTCCCTGGCTCTTCCCTGCACTACAGAAAGGGTTAAAAAAAGAGAGGGGGGCACTAATTAGGCGCAGTATTAAAACATACAGCAGCTATAAGGGGAAAAACACTTATATAAGGTTATCCCTGTATATATATATATATATAGCGCTCTGGTGTGTGCTGGCATACTCTCCCTCTGTCTCCCCAAAGGGCTAGTGGGGTCCTGTCCTCTATCAGAGCATTCCCTGTGTGTGTGCTGTGTGTCGGTACGTTTGTGTCGACATGTATGAGGAGAAAAATGATGTGGAGACGGAGCAGAGTGTCTGTAACAGTGATGTCACCACCTAGGGGGTCGACACCTGAGTGGATGTACTGTTCAAAATTACGTGACAGTGTCAGCTCTGTATAAAAAAAACAGTGGTTGACATGAGACAGCCGGCTACTCAGCTTGTGCCTGTCCAGACGTCTCATAGGCCGTCAGGGGCTCTAAAGCGCCCGTTACCTCAGATGGCAGATACAGACGCCGACACGGATACTGACTCTTGTGTCGACGGTGAAGAGACAACCGTGATTTCCAGTAGGGCCACACGTTACATGATTGAGACAATGGAAAATGTTTTATACATTTTTGATAATACGAGTACCACCAAAAAGGGGTATTATGTTCGGTGAGGGAAAAACTACCTGTAGTTTTCCTGAATCTGAAAAATAAAATGAGGTGTGTGATGATACGTGGGTTTCCCCCCGATAACAATTGATAATTTCTTAAAAAGTATTGGCTGTATACCCTTTCCCGCCAGAGGTTAGGGTGCGTTGGGAAACACCCCCTAGGGGGGATAAGGCGCTCACACGCTTGTAAGAACAAGGGCTCTACCTTCTCATGAGATGGCCGCCCTTAAGGATCCTGCTGATAGAAAGCAGGAGGGTATCCAAAAATGTATTCACACACATACTGGTGTTATACTGCGACCAGCAATCGCCTCAGCCTGGAGGTGCAGTGCTGGGTTGGCATGGTCGGATTCCCTGACTGGAAATATTGATATCCTAGATAAGGATAGTATATTATTGCCTATAGAGCATTTAAAAGATGCATTTCTATATATGCATGATGCACAGCGGAATATTTGCCGACTGGCATCAAGTATAAGTGCGTTGTCCAATTCTACCAGTAAAATGGTCAGGTGATGCGGATTCCAAACGGCATTTGGAAGTATTGCCTTTAAAAGGGGACATTTGGGGTCGGTCTTTTAGACCTGGTGGCCACGGCAACAACTGGGAAATCCACGTTTGTACCCCAGGTCGCCTCTCAAAATAAGACGCCGTATTATCAGGCGCAGTCCTTTGTTGGCAAGCGGACAAAAGGTTCCTCTTTTCTGCTCGTGACAGAGGGAGAGGAAAAAGGCTGAAGAGATTACCCAGTTCCCAGGAACAGAAATCCTTTCCCGCCTCTGCAAAAGCCCTCAGTATGACGCTAGGGCCTTACAAACTCAGGCACGGTGGGGGCCCGTTCTCAATGAATTTCAGTGCGCAGTGGGCTCACTCGCAAGTAGACCCCTGGATCCTTCAGGTAATATCTCAAGGGTACATATTGAAATTCGAGACGTCTCCCCCTCGCCGTTTCCAAAAGTCGGCTTTACCGACGTCTCCCTCTGACAGGGAGGCAGTTTTGGAAGCCATTCACCCAGCAGGTGATAATCAAAGTACCCCTCCTGCAACAGGGAACGGGGTATTATTCCACACTATTGTGGTACCGAAGCCAGACGGCCCGGTGAAACCGATTCTAAATCTAAAATCTTTGAACACTTACATACAGAGGTTCAAATTCAAGATTGAGTCACTCAGAGCAGTGATTGCGAACCTGGAAGAAGGGGACTACATGATGTCTTGGGACATCAAGGATGCTTACCTTCATGTCAAAGTTTACCCTTCTCACCAAGGGTACCTCAGGTTATGGTACAGAACTGTCACTATCAGTTCAGACGCTGCCGTAGGGATGGTCCACGGCACCCCGGGTCTTTACCAAGGTAATGGCCGAAATGATATCCCTTCGAAGGAAGGGAATTTTAGTTATCCCTTACTTGGACGATTCCCTGATAAGGGTAAGATCCAGGGAACAGTTGGAAGTCGGTGTAGCACTATCTCAGGTAGTGTTGCGGCAGCACGATTGGATTCTCAATATTCCAAAATCGCAGCTGGTTCCGACGACTTGTCTTCTGTTTCCTAGGGATGTTCCTGGACACAGTCCAGAAAAAAGGTGTTTCTCCCGGAAGAGAAAACCAGGGAGTTATCCGAGCTAGTCAGGAACCTCCTAAAACCGAACCAAGTCTCAGTGCATCAATGCACAAGGGTTCTGGGTAAAAATGGTGGCTTCCTACGAAGCAATCCCATTCGTTAGATTCCACGCAAGAACTTTCCAGTGGAACCTACTGGACAAATGGTCCAGGTCGCATTTTCAGATGCATCAGCGGATAACCCTGTCACCAAGGACAAGGGTATCCATCATGTGGTGGTTGCAGAGTGCTCATCTTCTAGAGGGCCGCAGATTCGGCATTCAGGACTGGGTCCTGGTGACCACGGATGCCAGCCTGCGAGGCTGGGGAGCAGTCACACAGGGAAGGAATATCCAGGGCTTAGGGTCAAGCCTGGATACATCACTTCACATAAATATCCTGAAGCTAAGGGCCATTTACAATGCTCTAAGCTTAGCAAGACCTCTGCTTCAAGGTCAGCCGGTGTTGATCCAGTCGGACAACATCATGGCAGTCACCCACGTAAACAGACAGGGTGGCACAAGAAGCAGGAGGGCAATGGCAGAAGCTGCAGGGATTCTTCGCTGGGCGGAAAATCATGTGATAGCACTGTCAACAGTATTCATTCCGGGAGTGGACAACTGGGAAGCAGACTTCCTCAGCACGACCTCCACCCGGGAGAGTGGGGACTTCACCCAGAAGTCGTCCACATGATTAAAAAACTCGACAGGTATTGCGCCAGGTCAAGAGACCCTCAGGCAATAGTTGTAGACGCTCTGGTAACACCGTGGGTGTACCAGTCAGTGTATGTGTTCCCTCCTCTGCCTCTCATACCCAAGGTACTGAGATTGATAAGATGGAGAGGAGAAAGCACTATATTCGTGGCTCCGGATTGGCCAAGAAGGACTTGGTAACCGGAACTTCAAGAGATGCTCACGGAGGATCCGTGGCCTCTACCTCTAAGAAGGGACCTGCTCCAGCAAGGACCCTGTCTGTTCCAAGACTTACCGCGGCTGCGTTTGACGGCATGGCGGTTGAACGCCGGATCCTGAAGGAAAAAAGGCTTTCCGGATGAAGTCATCCCTATCCTGATCAAAGCCAGGAAGGATGTAACCGCAAAAAACATTATCACCGCAATTGGCGAAAATATGTTGCGTGGTGCGAGGCCAGTAAGGCCCGACGGAGGAAATTCAACTGGGTCGATTCCTACATTTCCTGCAAACAGGAGTGTCTATGGGCCTGAAATTGGGGTCCATTAAGGTTCAAATTTGCGGCCCTGTCAATTTTCTTCCAAAAAGAACTAGCTTCAGTCCCTGAAGTTCAGACGTTTGTAAAAGGGGTACTGCATATACAGCCTCCTTTTGTGCCTCCAGTGGCACTTTGGGATCTCAATGTAGTTTTGGGTTCCAAAAGTCACATTGGTTTGAACCACTTAAATCTGTGGATTTAAAACATCTCACATGGAAAGTGGTCATGCTGTTGGCCCTGGCTTCGGCCAGGCGCGTGTCAGAATTGACGGCTTTATCCTGTAAAAGCCCTTATCTGACTTTCCATTCGGACAGGGCGGAATTGAGGACTAGTCCTCAGTTTCTCCCTAAGGTGGTGTCAGCGTTTCACCTGAACCAGCCTATTGTGGTGCCTGCGGCTACTAGGGACTTGGAGGATTCCAAGTTGCTGGACGTTGTCAGGGCCCGGAAAATATGTTTCCAGGACGGCTGGAGTCAGAAAATCTGACTCGCTGTTTATCCTGTAGGCACCCAACAAGCTGGGTGCTCCTGCTTCTAAGCAGACTATTGCTCGTTAGATTTGTAGTACAATTCAGCTTGCACATTCTGTGGCAGGCCTGCCACAGCCAAAATCTGTAAAAGCCCATTCCACAAGGAAGGTGGGCTCATCTTGGGCGGCTGCCCGAGGGGTCTCGGCTTTACAACTTGCCGAGCAGCTACTTGGTCAGGGGCAAACACGTTTGCTAAATTCTACAAATTTGATACCCTGGCTGAGGAGGACCTGGAGTTCTCTCATTCGGTGCTGCAGAGTCATCCGCACTCTCCCGCCCGTTTGGGAGCTTTGGTATAATCCCCATGGTCCTTACGGAGTTCCCAGCATCCACTAGGACGTCAGAGAAAATAAGAATTTACTTACCGATAATTCTATTTCTCGTAGTCCGTAGTGGATGCTGGGCGCCCATCCCAAGTGCGGATTGTCTGCAATACTTGTACATAGTTATTGTTAACTAAATCAGGTTATTGTTGTTGTGAGCCATCTTTCCAGAGGCTCCTCTGTTATCATGCTGTTAACTGGGTTCAGATCACAAGTTGTACGGTGTGATTGGTGTGGCTGGTATGAGTCTTACCCGGGATTCAAAATCCTTCCTTATTGTGTACGCTCGTCCGGGCACAGTATCCTAACTGAGGCTTGGAGGAGGGTCATAGGGGGAGGAGCCAGTGCACACCAGGTAGTCCTAAAGCTTTACTTTTGTGCCCAGTCTCCTGCGGAGCCGCTATTCCCCATGGTCCTTACGGAGTTCCCAGCATCCACTACGGACTACGAGAAATAGAATTATCGGTAAGTAAATTCTTATTTTTTACCTTTTGTTCCCCAACAGCAAAAGAAACCTCCACAGTATCAGATGCAGTCCTTTCGGTCGCAAAAGACCAGAAGAGGTCGGGGCTCCTCCTTCCTTGCCAGAGGTAAGGGTAGAGGAAAGAGAACACCTGCTTCGGCTGGTTCCCAGGAACAGAAGTCCTCCCCAGCTTCTACAAAATCCACCGCATGACGCTGGGGTTCCCCTGCGGGAGTCCGCACCGGTGGGGGCACGCCTTCGACTCTTCAGCCAGGTCTGGGTTCGGACAGACGTGGATCCTTGGGCGCTGGAAATCGTTTCCAAGGGCTACAAGCTGGAATTCGAAGAGGTGCCCCCGCGCCGATTTTTCAAGTCGGCCTTACCAGCTTCTACCCCAGAGCGGAAAGTAGTGTTAGCTGCAATTCAAACGCTGTGTCAACAGCAAGTGATTATCAGGGTTCCCCTGAGCCAACAGGGAAAAGGGTACTATTCGACCCTGTTTGTGGTCCCGAAGCTGGATGGTTCGGTGAGGCCCATCTTAAATCTAAAATCCCTAAACCTGTACTTGAAGAGATTCAAATTCAAGATGGAATTGCTCCGAGCTGTAATATCCAGCCTAGAAGGGGGGGGGGGTTTTATGGTGTCACTGGACATAAAGGATGCTTATCTTCATGTCCCCATATATCCCTCTCATCAGGAGTACCTGAGATTCGCTGTACAGGATTGTCATTACCAGTTTCAGACGTTGCCGTTTGGGCTTTCCACAGCCCCGATGATTTTCACCAAGGTGATGGTAGAAATGATGGTGATCCTGCGCAAGCAAGGAGGATTGGACGATCTCCTGATAAAGGCGAGATCAAGAGATCAATTGCTGAAAAACGTGTCGCTCTCCCTGAGAGTGCTCCAACAGCACGGTTGGATTCTCAATCTGCCAAAGTCGCAATTGGTTCCAACAACTCGACTATCGTTCCTAGGCATGATACTGGATACGGAACAAAAGAAGGTTTTTCTCCCGTTGGAGAAAACCCAGGACCTCCAGAACATGGTCAGAGACCTGCTAAAGCCAAAAAAGAGTGTCAGTTCATCAATGAACTCGAGTTCTGGGGAAAATGGTGGCAGCCTACGAGGCCATCCCCTTCGGCAGGTTTCATGCGAGAACGTTTCAATGGGACCTTCTGGACAAGTGGTCGGGGTCCCATCTACAAATACATAAAAAAATAACACTGTCCCCCAGGGCCAAGGTGTCTCTTCTGTGGTGGCTGCAAAGTGCTCACCTTCTGGAGGGTCGCAGGTTCGGCATTCAGGACTGGGTTCTGGTAACCACGGACGTGAGCCTCCGAGGTTGGGGAGCAGTCACCCAAGGAAGAAATTTTCAAGGACTATGGTCAAGCCAGGAGTCCTGTCTGCACATCAACGTGCTGGAATTAAGAGCCATATACAACGACCTTCGACAAGCGGAGAGTCGTCTTCACGACCTACCGGTTCTGACTCAGTCAGACAATGTCACAGCCGTGGCTCATGTGAACCGCCAAGGCGGGACAAGGAGCAGAGTCGTGATGGCGGAAGCCACCAGGATTCTTCGCTGGGCGGAAAATCACGTAAGCGCTCTGTCAGCTGTATTCATTCCAGGAGTGGACAACTGGAAAGCAGACTTCCTCAGCAGACACGATCTCCATCCAGGAGAGTGGGGACTTCATCAAGAAGTCTTTGCAGAGATAACGGGTCTCTGGGGTGTTCCTCAAATAGACATGATGGCGTCACGCCTCAACAAGAAGCTTCGGAGGTATTGTGCCAGGTCCCGGGACCCTCAGGCAATAGCAATAGACACCCTGGTAACACCATGGGTGTTTCAGTCGGTCTATGTGTTTCCTCCTTCCTCTCATCACAAAAGTGTTGAGGATCATAAGACAAAAAAAGAGTACAGACAATACTCATTGTTCCAGACGGGCCTCGAAGGACCTGGTACTCAGATCTTCAGAAGATGCTCACAGAAGATCCTTGGCCTCTTTCTCTAAGGGAGGACCTGTTACAGCAGGGGCCCTGCATGTTCCAAGATTTACCAGAGTTACGTTTGACGGCATGGCGGTTGAACGGCGGATCCTAGCTGGGAAAGGTATTCCAGAGGAGGTCATACCTACTCTAATAAAGGCTAGGAAGGAGGTGACGGCGAAACATTATCACTGTATCTGGAGGAAGTATGTCTCTTGGTGTGAAGCCAAGAAAGTTTCTACGGAAGACGTCCATCTGGGCCGTTTTAGCCACTTCCTGCAGACAGGGGTGGATATGGGCCTGAAGTTAGGGCCGAAATCTGTACTTTAATGGAGCCTATCTATATTCTTCCAGAAGGAATTGGCTTCTCTCCCAGAAGTCCAAACTTTTGTGAAGGGAGTGCTGCACACCCAACCTCCTTTCGTGCCCCCAGTGGCACCATGGGACCTGAACGTGGTGTTGCAGTTCCTTAAATCACATTGGTTTGAACTCCTTAAAACTGTTGAGTTGAAATTTCTCACCTGGAAGGGGGTCATGTTATTGGCTTCGGCAAGGCGGGTGTCTGAATTGGCGGGCTTGTCTCACAAGAGCCCCTATTTGATTTTTCATGTGGACAGAGCAGAATTGAGGACTCGTCCTCAATTTTTACTGAAGGTGGTGTCTTCATTTCATATGAACCAACCTATAGTGGTGCCTGTGGCTACGAGTGACTTGGAGGATTCCATGTCCCTGGATGTAGTCAGGGCCTTAAAGATTTATGTAGCCAGGACGGCTAGAGTTAGGAAAACAGAGGCTCTGTTTGTCCTGTATGCAGCCAACAAGATTGGCGCGCCTGCTTCGAAGCAGACTATTGCTCGCTGGATCGGTAACACGATTCAGCAGGCTTATGTTATGGCTGGATTGCCGTTACCACATTCAGTAAGGGCCCATTCCACTGGGAAGGTGGGCTCCTCTTGGGCGGCTGCCGAGGCGTCTCGGCATTACAGCTTTGCCGAGCAGCGACTTGGTCGGGTTCAAACACGTTTGCTAAATTTTACAAGTTTGATACCCTGGCTGATGAGGACCTAGCATTTGCTCAGTCGGTGCTGCAGATTCATCCGCACTCTCCCGCCCGATTGGGAGCTTTGGTATAAACCCCATGGTCCTTATGGAGTCCCCAGCATCCTCTAGGACGTAAGAGAAAATAAGATTTTAAACCTACCGGTAAATCTTTTTCTCGTAGTCCGTAGAGGATGCTGGGCACCTGTCCCAGTGCGGACTAGATCTGCAAGACTTGTATATAGTTATTGCTTACATAAGGGTTATGTTACAGTTGGAATCGGTCTTTGACTGATACTGTTATTTGGTCATTCTGTTAACTAGTTATGTGTATTCCAGGTTATATGGTATGATTGGTGTGGGCTGGTATGAATCTTGCCCTTAGATTTACAAAATCCTTTCCTCGTATTGTCCATCTCCTCTGGGCACAGTTCTCTAACTGAGGTCTTGAGGAGGGGCATAGAGGGATGAGCCAGTGCCCACCCATACTAAAAGTTCTTTATAGGTGCCCATGTCTCCTGCGGAGCCAGTCTATACCCCATGGTCCTTACGGAGTCCCCAGCATCCTCTACGGATTACGAGAAAAAGATTTACGTGTAGGTTTAAAATCTTATTTTCTTTTGCTGTGGGGGAACAAAAGGCAAAAACGTAGATTTACCCGCGGTAGCTGTGGAAACCAGGTCCGCGAGACCCTCCCCAAACAAAACTTCACCCTTGTAAGGTAAAACCTCCATATGCTTTTTTGAGTCTGCATCACCCGACCATTGGTGGGTCCACAGAGCTTGTCTCGCAGAAACCGCCATGGCGTTGGCTCTGGAACCATGCAGCCCAACGTCTCTTTGAGCGTTTCTCATATTTAAGACTGTGTCTTTAATGTGACCTAAAGTCAGTAAAATGGTATCAATGTCAGCTAATAAGGTATCTGTCCATGCTGCAACTGCGCTACAAACCCATGCTGTTCTATCGCCGGCTTGAGTAAGGCACCCGTATGCGTATAAATAGATTTTAAAGTAGTTTCCTGTCTGCGATCAGCAGGATCCTTGAGGGCTGCCGTGTCTGGAGACGGTAGCGCCACCTTCTTGGACAGACGCGTTAAAGCCTTGTCCACCCTGGGCGAGGATTCCCACCGTACCCTGTCCTTTGCAGGGAAAGGATACGCCATAAGGATCCTCTTGGGAATCTGCAGTTTTTTGTCTGGAGTTTCCCAAGCTTTTTCAAATAACTCGTTCAGTTCATGAGATGGAGGAAAAGTTACCTCCGGTTTCTTTTCCTTAAACATGTGCACCCTCGTGTCAGGGACAGAGGGGTCATCTGTGATATGCAAAACATCTTTTATTGCCATAATCATATAATGAATACTTTTGGCTACCTTTGGGTGTAGCCTTGCCTCATCATAGTCGACACTGGAGTCAGAATCTGTGTCGGTATCAGTGTCTGCTATTTGGGATAGGGGACATTTTTGAGACCCTGAAGGGCCCTGTGACCCAGTCAAATCCGTGGATTGACTCCCTGCTGTTTTCCTGGACTCGGCTGTGTCCATTCTCTTATGTAGTAAGGTCACATTTGCATTTAAAATATTACACATGTCCAACCAATCATGAGTTGGCGTTGCCGACGGAGACACCACAATCATCTGCTCCACCTCCTCCTTGGATGAGCCTTCCGCTTCAGACATGCCGACACACGCGTACTGACCCCCCCCACCCCCACCCCCACACACACACACACACACACACAGGGATATATCTATAAGGGGACAGTTCCCCAACAAGACCCTTTGGAGAGACAGAGAGAGAGCGTGCAAGCACACACCCAGCGCCAACTGACACTGGAAACGATTCCCAGATAAAGCGCTTTTATATATATATTAATTGTGTAATCACTCACTACGCCTACATGTGCCCCCCCTCCTCTTTTTCAGCCCTGTATCACCGTTCAGCAGTGGAGAGTCCGGGGAGCCAGCTTCTCTGCAGATCACTGTGGATAAAATGGCGCTGGTTAGTGCTGTGAAACCAAGCTCCGCCCCCTCCAGCGGCGGGCTTCGGTCCCGCTCAAATGTACAAAAAATGGCGGGGGATGTATATATTTTCTGCCTCCGCAGCCCATATACTAACAATGCCAGTCCAGAGGTTTATATTGCTGCCCAGGGCGCCCCCCCTGCGCCCTGCACCCATCAGTGCTTGTTAGTGTGTGGGAGCAGGGAAGATCTGAAGTCTTCTGCCGCCTTTGAAGTCTTCTTACTTCTGATACTCACCCGGCTTCTATCTTCCGGCTCTGCGAGGAGGACGGCGGCGCGGCTCTGGGACGAACGGCGGGGGGAGACCTTGGTTCCGAATCCCTCTGGAGCTAATGGTGTCCAGTAGCCTAAGAAGCAGAGCCTATCACTTAAGTAGGTCTGCTTCTCTCTCCTCAGTCCCACGATGCAGGGAGCCTGTTGCCAGCAGTGCTCCATGAAAATAAAAAACCTAACAAAATTCTTTTATCGGAGAAACTCAGTAGAGCTCCCTGTAGTGCACCCATTCTCCTCTGGACACAGAATCTAACTGAGGTCTGGAGGAGGGGCATAGAGGGAGGAGCCAGTGCACACCCATACTAAAAGTTCTTTATAGTGCCCATGTCTCCTGCGGAGCCCGTCTATACCCCATGGTCCTTACGGAGTCCCCAGCATCCTCTAGGACGTAAGAGAAAATGCAGGCTTGCCCAGGCTTTTTTGGGGAGGGTCTCTGACGTCAGTGCAGACCACTTCCAGACTGTCTCAGTCGCAGATTAGCGGCAGTCTCAGGCCTACTCACATTTGCTCAGACGCCAAAGATTCTTTGATGTTCTGGGAAATGCGTATGCATCTGCGAGTGGCTAACGATCTGCGATGCATTGGCAATTTTGCAAGGGGCGTTTTTTCTTCATGTCGGGGCGGCTGCTTTTTACTCGCAGATAACTGCAATTTCTATGAACAGCCATCCATGCTGAATTAGGCCCATAGACCACTATCTGACATAAATGCTGGGGAATTCAATCTGGGTGCCTGTGACGTCGCTGAGCTGTGTTCATCAGACTAGACACAGGCCAGGAGTAACCATGTCCAGGGGCAGCATAGCTCTGCATTCGTGGTAAACTGTATTACTGGGGATCACGTGTATGAGAAGATGTGTCCCCTGCACCTTGGGTACCAGCAGCAGTGTATGAGCCAGTCACACCACTCAGACACTGGAATCTCAGGGCTTTTTCCTCTTATCACTGCAACTGTTACGTTTAGTATCACCCAGAGGCAGAACTCTGGGAGGCAACGGAGTCACCTGCCGCCGGGCTCCTGCTTTGAAGGGGGGCACCTCTCCTCCTGTTCTGTGTGTTCAGCAACATTAATCAATTAAGTTAATTGACAGCAGCCGGTATCTCTTCCGTAGCCGACTTCCCCACTAGTCACTACACCTTACAAATCACACCCTCTTTATTATAGATATACTGGAAGCAGACACCTTACTGATGAAGCTATTTGCTCCTATACAGGAAACATGAGAATTCTAACTATATGAAGTTATTTCTCTGACAATTACAGGTAACTTCATATAGTTAGAATTCTCATACTTCCTATGCAAGAGCAGATATCCCCATCAGTAAGGTGCCTGCTTCCAGTGTAATAGGTTGTGGGTTCTAATCCTGGATATGACACTTGCAAATTAATTGTCAGAAAAATAATCAGCATTGTGAGTGACTGAGCAGATCTATGTAGTGTGTGGTTGGACCCCTACATAAATCTGCCTAGTTGCAACGGTTTTGTAGTAGCTTCATATAGTTAGAATTAGAGATGAGCGGGTTCGGTTTTACTCGGCGTTACTCGGATCTCAAAACGGCATCTTATTGGCTCATGGATGATATATAAGGGGGAAGGGGGGGGGCACCAATATTTTTCTTGCCTCCAGGCAACTGGGATAAACTTACGCCACTGGTATCACCCGTCTACCAAGAGAGAGCTCGGCTCCTGTCAGGCGGTGATTTCAAAAATTCTGGGGGAATTCAAAAAGATTTGTGTTCTTGAGAACCAAGAAATGGTGCTGATCCCATGGGGGAGGTGTTCTATTCTATAGACCCGTGTGGTGTGATCGGATTTCTGCATCTAAAAGGCACATCAGCAGCTGAATTCATTTTGCTGCACAGTGATAGCGTCGTGTTAGGAAATAGGATGAGTGAGACAGTACTTTGTTTTGTTTCTTCAGGGTCCATAATCTCCACAGGGTTAACCTTGGGTTATGCGGGTGGAGACCAGGACAGGTACCGATCAGCAAAGCTTTTACAAGCTCAGGATGGACTGGACCCCTCTCGCCTCATACACCGCACACAGCTCAGGCTCTTCAGTTTTTATTTGGTGCCAGCAGGAGGTGGTCACCGGATAACAGTGGGGTTGTATTTGTCAGGCCAAGCTTTTCATTTTTTCTGCTTTTTATAATTTACGATCTTTTGGATGCTAATGCTGCTCCTACACCCCCACTGGCACTGCGACTCCAGCCACGGCGAGGAACTTTCGACGGGACCCTGTAGCCTTCACTAGCAGGGGCACACAGGGGTACCCCAGACTGCAACTGGACACTGGGGGACCGGTGAGGCGTGACCCACGATCGTGGTAGTACATACCTCCGGTCCCAGGAGACGGACTGGAGGTCGCTGATTTGTACTCGGACCATTGCAAGCTTTGTACCACATTAGACCGTGAGTGCATCTGTTACTGGCATTGGGGACAATTAAAAACAGGCTAGGGAACCGGTGGTTAAAGTCAGGAAGGGGAGGTCAGCGCCCACCCCAGCCATTACACGGAGGTCTTCCTGTCCTAGGCAGCTCCTCCTCCACCCTCTTTCCTCACAGAGACCCTGGGCAGCCATTACAAGAGCTCTGCAGGTCTCCCTGTATACTTCTCCTTGGAGTCAGGTTATACACCGCGCTAATTCCTTCCAGCTCCCTTAGCTGAGTAGTTGAATTTAGGACCACTGCAGTTAAATTGTGATTTCTCTTACATCCTAGAGGATGCTGGGGTCCATATTAGTACCATGGGGTATAGACGGGTCCACCAGGAGCCATTGGCAGTTTGAGAGTGTGGGCTGGCTCCTCCCTCTATGCCCCTCCTACCAGACTCAGTTTAGAAAATGTGCCCGGAGAAGCCGGACAGAGCTAGGGGAGCTCCATAGGAGTTCTTTTAGTTTTATTATTTTTAATACAGTTTAGGCACAGGGAGGCTGCTGGCAACAGCCTCCCTGCTCCGTGGGACTAAGGGGGGGGGGGGGGGGGGAGTGGTGCCCACCCTGCGGGGTCTGAGCCACTTACTTCGCTGACAGGACACTGAGCTGAGGAGATAAAACGATCGCCGCCACAGGGGAATGCTCACCCCAGCAGCATGCCACCCCCTTACAGAGCCAGAAGATCGTGGCGAGTTAGTCACTGCCCCCCCCCCCCCTAACAAGCGGGAAGTCGGTGTGATGATGGCGGCATCAGTGTAGGGAGCGCGGTATTAACCGCGCTCCGGAGCTCAGAGGCACACTGTGAGGGGCGCCCAGAGCCAGCGCCTACACCCTTCACTGGTCAGCAAGCCTGTCGGGGTCCCTGGATCTCAGCCAGCATATATCTCAGTATAATCCTTGTGAAGAGCGGGAAGATGCACCATCTTTAGGGGGCGGAGCTTTTCAGTGCGGACTCAGCAGCGTTCAGTGCCATTTTCCCTGCCTGCAGTATTCATCGCTGTCCCTCCACATCCTCTCCAGCTATCTGCACGGTACCAGGAGGTTGTAGAAGAGGAAGGGGGGAGGCAGTGTGTGTACTGTGTCTACCTATTAAGGAGCACAGTCAGCGTGAGGTGGGGATTCCCCTATTCCTCAGAAGCGCTGTATGTGGGTTGGCTCCAATCTCTGTGTCTCTCTGCTATTCTTGGGGGGAGAACTCTGTCTGCCATTACCCTGTGTGTATGTGGGGATTGCAAGCAGCCATGTCTACAGATCATATGCTGCAGAGGATATATCTTCTCAGGAAGATCCCATTCCATGTAATCAGGATTGCACTGTTGTAGCACATATCCCGGCTAGGGAACCGGAGTGGTTAGCCTCTCTTAAGGGGGGTTTTCTCATACGTCCTAGAGGATGCTGGGGTCACCATAAGAACCATGGGGTATAGACAGGATCCGCAGGAGACGAGCACTTTAAGACTTTGAAAGGGGTGTGAACTGGCTCCTCCCTCTATGCCCCTCCTCCAGACTCCAGTTTTAGAATTGTGCCCAGGCAGACTGGATGACACTGAGGAGTTCTACTGAGTTTCTCGGAAAAATTACTTTTGTTAGGTTTTTTATTTTCAGGGAGACTGCTGGCAACAGTCTCCCTGCTTCGTGGGACTAAGGCAGTGGTTTCCAAACTTTTTGGAATCACGGCGCCCTAGAATATCAGAATTTCTTCCACGGCACCCCTAGGCCAAAAATTTCTTACTGAGAAATTTAGAAAGAAATATTACATTAAATAGATCTTGTTTATATGTCATCCTTAGGGTCAGTTGTGTGGTGAGGGACAAGATTTGCTTCTGTTTGGCCACATATTTTGTGACTGGCAGCCACCAGCACTGGTTTTGCCTATTATATTGACCATGAATAATTTGAATTGGTCCTGGACCACCAACCCAGGGCACCCCTGCAAGTGTCCTGAGGCACCCCAGGGTTCAAAGGCTCTGCTTCTGGCTACAGGACACCATTAGCTCCTGAGGGTTGGATCGCTAGGTACGCCTAGATGCTCGCTTCCGCAGCCGGCCGTCACCCCACTTACAGAGCCAGTAGACAGGTGAGTAGAAGAAGATCAAGAAGACTTCAGTGACGGCTTTATGAGGTACCGCACAGTGATCGCACGCTGCGCCATGCTCCCACACACACAGCAGCACTACAGGGTGCAGGGCGCGGGGCGCGCCCTGGGCAGCAAAAAAAACATCAAAATGGACTGGCAAGAGGGGACATAAGTGCCTAGGCACTGTCCTAACCCCTGCCAGTATAAAAATATTTTTCAAAAAAGCGGGACTGAAGTGCGCCATTAAGGGGCGGAGCTTCGTCCTCACAGCTCAGCGCCATTTTCCTCTGCACAAGGCTGCAGAGACGCTGGTCCTTCCTCACACTTCTGTATAACTATCATGGTGCAAAACGAGGGGGGGGGCACAGTAATATTGGTGCAATATATGTTATTATAAAAGCGCTGCAGGTCTGGGGCATTCTTTTAGTGTTTCAGAACCGGGATAGGCGCTGGGTTGTGAGCTGGCAAAACTCCCTCTGTGTCTCTCTGATAGACTTTACTGTGGGTCTGTCCCCTTATACCCGGTGTATCTGTGGGTGTTTGGGACACGTGTGTCGACATGTCTGAGGCTGAGTGCTCTTCCCAGGAGGAGACTGTATTAGGGACACAAACAGCTGTGGGAGTGACCCTGTCGGCACCGCCGACTCCTGATTGGGTAAATATTTTGAATGCTAATGTGGCTCTTATTAGTAAGAGGTTAGATAAATCGGAATCTCGGAACCAGGCATGGAAGAAATCTGTGGAGGATGTGTTATTACAGGTCCAGACCCCTTCGGGGTCACAAAAACGTTCGTTTGCCCAGCTGGCAGACACGGATACCGACACGGACACTGATTCCAGAGTCGACTACAGTGATTCCAGATTGGATCCAAAATTAGCAAAAAGCATTCAGTACATGATTGTGGCGGTAAAAGACGTATTATATATTTCCGAGCACCCTGCTGTTCCTGATACAAGGGTCTGTATGTATAAGGAAAAGAAACCCGTGGTAACGTTTCCTCCCTCTCATGAACTGAACACTCTTTTTGAAAAGGTTTGGGAAAGCCCTGACAAAAAGTTTCAGATTCCCAAAAGGATTCAGGTGGCGTATCCGTTTCCCTCTGGGGATAGGGAAAAGTGGGAGTCACCCCCCATTGTGGACAAGGCCCTATCGCGGTTGTCTAAAAAGGTGGCTCTCCCTTCTCCTGTGACGGCAGCCCTTAAGGACCCTGCGGATCGCAAACAGGAAAATACATTAAAATCCATTTATGCCACCACGGGTACGCTGCTCAGACCAGCCATTGCATCTGCGTGGGTGAGTAGTGCTATCGAAAAGTGGGCAGATAACTTGTCATCTGATATAGATGATACCCTAGATAGGGATAGCGTCCTTTTGACACTGGGTCATATCAGGGACGCTGCGGCCTACCTGAAGGAAATGGCGAGAGATATTGGCCTTTTGTGGTCAAAGGCCAATGCCATGGCAGTCTCAGCTAGACGTGCATTGTGGATCCATCAATGGAATGCGGACTCCAGAAAAAATATGGAATCTCTCCCATATAAGGGTGGTGTCTTGTTTGGTGACGGTCTCGCTGATTTGGTATCTGCAGCTACCACGGGTAAGTCATCATTTTTGCCTTACGTTCCTTCACATCTAAAGAAAACACACCACTATCACACAATCGGGTCATTATCAAGGTTCCCCCGTCACAACAGGGAGAAGGCTTTTATTCGAGCCTGTTTGTGGTCCCGAAGCCGGACGGCTCGGTCAGACCGATCCTGAACCTAAAATCCCTCAATTTCTACCTAAGAAAATTCAAATTCAAGATGGAGTTGCTCCGAGCAGTGATCTCCAGTCTGGAGGAAGGGGATTTTATGGTGTCGGTAGACATAAAGGATGCCTACTTACATGTTCCCATTTATCCTCCGCATCAGGCTTACCTGAGGTTTGCAATTCAGAATTGTCATTACCAATTTCAGACGTTGCCGTTTGGTCTGTCCACGGCTCAGAGGATTTTCACCAAAGTGATGGCGGAAATGATGGTTCTCCTTCGCAAGCAAGGAGTCACGATTATCCCATACTTGGACGATCTCCTGATAAAGGCGAGATCCAGGGACCAACTGGTGCAGAACATTACACTCTCCCTGGCAGTTCTGCAACAACACGGTTGGCTCCTAAATTTGCCAAAATCACAGTTGGTTCCGACGACACGGCTGTCGTTTTTGGGAATGATTCTGGACACAGATTTACAGAGTTTTTCTTCCGGTGGAAAAGGCTCTGGAGATTCAGAGCCTGGTCAGACAAATTCTGAAACCAGCAAGAGTGTCAATCCATCAATGCACTCGTTTGCTGGGGAAGATGGTGGCGGCCTACGAGGCCATTCAGTTTGGCAGGTTCCATGCCAGAGTGTTTCAGTGGGACCTGTTGGACAAGTGGTCCGGATCCCACCTGCACATGCACCGGAAAATAATTCTGTCTTCCAAGACCAGAATCTCACTCCTGTGGTGGCTGCACAGCTCACACCTCTTAGAGGGGCGCAGGTTCGGGATCCAAGACTGGATCCTAGTAACCACGGATGCGAGTCTCCGAGGCTGGGGGGCAGTCACACAGGGGGAAAACTTCCAGGGAAGATGGTCAAGCCAGGAAACTTGTCTACACATAAACATTCTGGAGTTAAGGGCCATTTACAACTACCTTCAAGCGGAACATCTGCTTCGCAATCTGCCCATACTGATCCAGTCGGACAATATAACAGCAGTAGCGTACATAAACCGCCAAGGCGGAACAAAAAACAGAGCGGCAATGGCAGAGGCCGCGAAGGTTCTCCGCTGGGCGGAAAGACATACAAGCGCCCTGTCAGCGGTCTTCATTCCAGGAGTGGACAACTGGGAAGCAGACTTCCTCAGCAGACACGATCTCCATCCAGGAGAGTGGGGTCTTCATCAAGAGGTCTTCACAGAAGGGACAGTTCTTTGGGGAATTCCTCAAATAGACAAAATGGCGTCTCGTCTCAACAAGAAACTTCAGAGATATTGTTCCAGGTCGAGGGACCCTCAAGCAATAGCAGTGGACGCCCTAGTGACACCATGGGTGTTTCAGTCGGTCTATGTATTCCCTCCGCTTCCTCTCATTCCAAAAGTGCTAAAGATCATAAGAAGAACAAAGGTTCAGGCGATCCTCATTGTTCCGGACTGGCCAAGGAGGGCTTGGTATCCAGATCTTCAGGAATTACTCATAGGAGATCCCTGGCCTCTTCCTCTAAGAGAGGATCTGTTACAGCAGGGGCCGTAAGTGTATAAAGACTTACCGCGGCTGCGTTTGACGGCTTGGCGGTTGAACGCCAGATCCTAGCTCGAAAGGGTATTCCCAGTGAAGTCATTCCCACACTACTTCAGATTAGGAAAGGAGTAACGTCTAAACATTACCACCGTATTTGGAGAAAATATGTGTCTTGGTGTGAATCCAAGAAGGCTCCTACGGAAGAATTTCAGTTAGGACGTTTTCTCCATTTCCTACAAGCAGGTATGGATGCGGGCTTAAAGTTGGACTCAATTAAAGTACAAATTTCAGCCTTATCGGTTTTCTTTCAAAAACAATTGGCCTCCCTTCCAGAAGTTCAGACTTTCGTGAAAGGCGTGTTGCACATCCAACCTCCATTTGTGCCCCCAGTGGCACCATGGGATCTTAACGTGGTGTCGCAGTTCCTTCAATCACATTGGTTTGAAACTTTACAGGAGGTGGAGTTGAAATTCGTCACTTGGAAAGTGGTCATGCTGTTGGCCTTGGCATCTGCAAGGCGGGTATTGGAGTTAGCGGCTTTGTCTCACAAGAGCCCTTATTTGATCTTCCATGAAGATAGAGCAGAGTTGAGGACTCGTCAACAATTTCTGCCGAAAGTGGTTTCATCGTTCCACATGAACCAACCTATTGTGGTGCCAGTGGCTACTGACGCCTTAGTGGAGTCGAAGTCTCTTGACGTGGTCAGAGCTTTAAAAATGTATGTCACCAGGACGGCTCAGATTAGGAAAACGGAGGCTCTTTTTGTCCTGTATGATCCCAACAAGATTGGGGCTCCTGCTTCCAAGCAGACTATTGCACGCTGGATCTGTGCTACGATTCAGCAGGCTCATTCTACGGCTGGATTGCCGTTACCGAAATCAGTGAAGGCCCATTCTACCAGGAAGGTGGGCGCGTCCTTGGCGGCTGCCCAGGGGGTCTCGGCGTTACAACTTTGCCGAGCAGCTACTTGGTCGGGTTCAAACACTTTTGCAAAGTTTTACAAGTTTGATACCCTGGCTGATGATTACCTCAAGTTTGGTCAATCGGTGCTGCAGAGTCATCCGCACTCTCCTGCCCGTTCTAGAGCTTTGGTATAACCCCATGGTTCTTATGGTGACCCCAGCATCCTCTAGGACGTATGAGAAAATAGGATTTTAATACCTACCGGTAAATCCTTTTCTCTTAGTCCGTAGAGGATGCTGGGTGCCCGTCCCAGTGTGTACTGTATCTGCAGTTATTAGTTCTGGTTACACACAGGTTGTGTTACGTTTATAATCAGCCTGTTTCTGACATTGTTCATGCTGTTGACTAGAGTTCTGTTGAATGCCATGTTGTACGGCATGTTTGAGGTGTGAGCTGGTATGTATCTCACCTTAGTTTAACAATAATTCCTTTCCTCGAAATGTCTGTCTCCCTGGGCACAGTTCCTATAACTGGAGTCTGGAGGAGGGGCATAGAGGGAGGAGCCAGTTCACACCCCTTTCAAAGTCTTAAAGTGCCCATGTCTACTGCGGATCCCGTCTATACCCCATAGTTCTTATGGTGACCCCAGCATCCTCTACGGACGAAGAGAAAAGGATTTACCGGTAGGTATTAAAATCCTATTATTTCTCAGATTTCTGAGAGGGTTGCACAGACTGAGAATGTTACTCAGGCTTTACAATACACTATAGCAGTATGGTCCGGTTCTGTTCCCTCGGGCCTCTCTGTGGTAGACCCTCAAAAACGTGCTCTTGCCCAAATTACACAGGATGACACGGATACCGATTCCGTCACAGCAGACGGTGATGGGGATGTGTTGAGGGGGGCGGCATCACTTGCTAAGGGGGTGCAGTTGATTGAGGCCATGAGAGATGTGTTGAATATTGCTGACGCAACCCCTGAGCAGGCTTACTTCACTGATGCTAAGAAAGCCTAGCTAACCTTCTCTGCATCTAAAGAATTAAATGCTATTTTGAAAAATCCTGGGAAAAAAATTCCAGATCCCAAAAAGGGTTCTGGTTGCTTTTCCCTTCTCTGAGGAAGATAGGAAGATGGGAAACTCCGCCTATAGTTGACGCATCTGTCTCCAGACTGTCAAAGAAGGTGGTCTTACCTGTCCCAGGATCTACCGCATTGAAAGACCCGGCAGGTCGCAAGGTTGACACTATGCTCAAGTCCATATACACTGCTTCAGGGTCATACTGTGGCCCACTATTGCCTGTGCATGGATTTCTAAAGCAATAGCAAAGTGGTCAGGCAAGTTACTGGAAGACTTGGCTACGATGGATAAGGGTGACGTTGAATTGTTTTTACGTAACATACAGGATTCTGTGGGATTTATGGTAGAATCCATGAAGGACCTGGGTTCCATGGCTGCGGGGATCTCCTCCATGTCCGTCTTGACTCTCAGGGGTCTCTGGCTGCGCCAATGGTCTGCTGACGCGGAATCCAGGAGAAGTGTGGAGAACCTACCCTACACAGGTCAGGCTCTCTTTGGGGAGGCGCTGGATGCGTGGATTTCCACAGCAACCGCGGGTAAGTCTCCTTTTCTTTCCTCCGCTGCACCGGCTACGAATAAACCTTTTTCTCCCAATATGTCACAGTCCTTTCGGCCCGCTAGGACTAGAAAGAACAAGCCCTCTAACACCTTCTTTAGAGGAGGTAGGGCTAAATCCCAAAAACCTGCACCTGCAGGTACCCAGGACGAGAAGTCTACTTCTGGTGCCTCAAAATCCTCAGCATGACGGTGGACGACACAGCCTGGAGGTCGGTCAGGTGGGAGCAAGAATCTGGCATTTCAGCCACTTCTGGGTGTCGTCTGGTCTGGATCCCTGGGTGCAGGGTATTGTGTCCCGGGGATACAGGCTGGCGTTTCAAAATCTTCCACCTCACTGATACTTCAAATCACGCTTGCCAGCTTTGCTGGCAGACGGAGCTATTCTACAGGAAGCTGTCCGAAAATTGGAACTGTCGGAAGTCATTGTTCCAGTTCCACCTCATCAACAAAACAAGGGTTACTATTCAAACCTTTCTCCGGCAGGGTCCACAGGTTATCCACAGGATAACGATGGGATATGATGGAGCGACACCGGATTGGCACCAAACGATCACAATCTTTCAGTCCTGCCAGGATGCAACGGGCCCGTCCATATATCCCCGCCCACTGGCTCAGGCAAACCAGTTTTTTGTTTGGTGCAGCAGGAGCCGGACCATGGTCAGAGGGCTGCTGTTCTTGGCAGCCCTAAGCTTTCTTATTTTATTTTTATAGTCTTATTATGTTTTTGAGCGATCTTTCTTAACAGCGTCTTATACGCATATTGGAAAGAGTCGCTCCAACAACTCTCTGCTGGGTCGCAACAACGCTTACCCATGTGTACAGTGCTGTCTCGACGGGCGTCTGTGTCGGATATACTAGCAGGTCCAGCAGATGTTACCAGGCTGTGGCCGGAGCACTGGGAGAAGGTAAGGCATCGGTTCCACATAGTCGGGGAATATGGACACAGCCGCACTGTATTGGGAGGAGACTACCAAACAGTAGCTGATGCGCCGCCACCACGGGTGCTCCAGCGCTAGGCCTTAGGGCACCAGGATTAGTATGAGGCTGCGATCCCTAGGGTTGATGTCAGCGGTGGGGAGTTAGACGCTCTCCTTGTCGCCCCTCCCCCAGTTCATGACCAGTTTCCGTGAGTGTCCCGCCATGAACTGTTGCCTCACTTCCGTCTCAGACGCTACCACGGGGGTCTCGGTCGCAGCATAGGCCGTGGCGTCTGTGTTCACTAAGCGCTACCGCGAGGAGACCCTGTCGCAGTACACGCATCTGTATGACCGGTGCGTCTGTATGCACAGTGCGTCTGTGTCCACTTTAGAGTTCCCGAGCGGCAGTGTACACTAGTAGCGTCTGGATCCACTCGGCGTTCGCTAACGTATTAATCGATCTTGGAAGTGAGGTGAGTCTCCCTGTATCCCACTCTGAGTACGGGTTATACAGCACTAAATTTCTATCTACTTTGTCAGTATGAATAGTTAAATTTAAGTGCCTTTTGCATACGAGTCTGTGTACATTACTGTGGTTTTCTTCGCATTGCGTCTGAATACTTTTAGATCTGTATAAAACAGAATTCAGTAATATGTACTCCTACATACTTTAAAATGTGTTTGTAGTTGATTATGTGCTCATATGACTAATATATAACATGTGACTGACTGCTAGTGTGATTGCTGACTTTAATATATGTTTGTCAGTTGTTTTTTCTGGTCCTCAATGCTGGTGCATGGGTAGGGTCAGATTGATATCACTTTAGAAGGTTAAAGTGATTATAGTCACAAATTGTGTAGTACACTGTGAAAGTGCTGATTATTTATCATGTCTAAGAGCGGCAGAGGTGACGAGGGTACACTCACAGTAATACCAACACTCATATCATGTTTGTCTTGCAAAACTGTATTATCCTCTCAGGATCTGGTACAGGATGGTTTATGTGCAAACTATTTTGCGTTTCAGCAGATTACAAGGCAGATCCGTGTTCGTCAGGTACAGATAGATCCACCTTGTCACGATCCGGGTATCTGGACGCCATTTCTTACCCATCAGATGCCTCCTAAGGCTGGCTCAGCGCTCCAGGACCGGATCCCATCTGTTATCCTGATGTGTACATTCCTGTATCCTCTCCTGTCACTCTGGGACGCTGTCACAGTAAACGCCACATTACACCTGGCATGGCGTCTCCCGCGGCCTCCGCCGCCGTCCCTGAACTTCTGCATGCAGAGTGTCTGAGTGGCGATTACGTCAGCCGCGGCCTCCGCTGTGTCCGCGTGGTTGGATGTGCATCTGTCAGCCTGGCGCCTCCTGTCTCCGGTGGCCGGCGCCGCCATTACTGTTTTCATTACCACATGGATTACAAACCAAACTTCCCTCCAAGTGTCTGCATGGGCGCAGCCATCTTGGATTCTGTCAGCTGATCATTTCCACCAATCTGTTCTCAGTATTGATAATCTGCATAATTGCCTAGCCAATCCCTTCCTTGCTGCGGGTATAAATACACTGTGCCTGAGCAAGGAAGGCGTCAGTGCTTTGGTTGTCAAACCTAGTTCCTGTTTGTCTCTCTCCTGTGATTGTCTTCCAGGTTCCAGCTCCTGTCTCAAGACTTCCACCATAGAGACCCGCACCAGCATTCCACCTGCGGTGTAGCCTGACTCTCCAATCCATTGTGGATTCATCTGTTTCCAGCTACAACATTACCTGCTTCCAGCTCAGCTTCCAGCAGAGTACAGCTTCCCTTAAAGGGCCGGTGTCCTTTCTACACTTTACCACTCTCCACCGGTATTATTATTTCTCCGCTCTCAAGTTCTACATTTCAGTTCATATTTCATCGCTCCCAAGTTCATTTATTATTTAACTGGTTCCAGCCAGTATCCACTCCGTGCTAACAACAGTCTGGTTCCAGCCAGTATCCACAGCAGCTGTTTTATCTTCAGCAACCCAGCTTTTCCTGGAACACCAGCTGGCACAATCCTGGGTTATCTCCATTGCTACAGTCGGGCCTGGTAAGGACTTTCCATCTAGAAGATCATAAGAACTATCTCACACTACCAGTGCCCTGTGGCTCCTGCCATCCTGTAGTACCCAGGAACTGTATTTATTCTTTGCTGACTTTTACGTTTTCTTTTACTGCTGCTGTGTTGCGGAGTTGTCATAATAAACATCATTGACTTTTATCCAAGTTGTCGTGGTCACGCCTTCGGGCAGTTATTATTCATGTTACTTACATGTCCAGGGGTCTGATACAACCTCCCAGGTTCCGGTACATCTCAGCCCCTACAACTGAGGCTGCCTCCCGTCAGCTCAGGCCCTCAGTTGTGACACACCTTGGGCGATGTTTGCACAGACCTTGTCCAGTATAGCTGAATGGGTAATTCCTACAGCTTCACTACCAGGGATGGGGTACACTAATAACCCATACATGCAGCTCCCTACTTACGGTATATATTTTCCCTCACCAGCTTCTTCTAAGAGACAAGCTGATAAACCAAGTGTAAGTAAACTGTCAACTTCACAGGCTACACAGGATGATTCATCGGACGATGAAAGCTCTATATACTCTACTTCGGCATACGAAGAACAAGTAGAAGGTCTTGGCTCAGTGGATATAGCTGAGTTAATTAGAGCAATAAAGGCCATTCTATCCTTAGAGGATTCAGCAGAGCCTGTGTTAAAAACCAAGACACCTGTATTTAAATGGCCCAAAGCAGGTAAGACCAAGTTTCCAGGGTCAGACCAGCTAACTGAAATCATGGAAGAGGCTTGGGCTACACCCATTAAAAAAATATAGAATTCCCCAAAAATGGGATTACAATTATCCTTTTCCAGCTGGGGACTGTTTAAAATGGGAAATGGCTCCCAAAGTAGATACGCATGTCATTCGATTAGTGTGAAAATCTATATTGCCTTTGCCATCAACGTCATTGGATGATGTCACGGATAGGAGAGTGGATAGTTTTCTGAAAACCATATTTCTCTTACGTCCTAGAGGATGCTGGGGACTCCGTAAGGACCATGGGATATAGACGGGCTCCGCAGGAGACATGGGCACCTAAAAAGTAGAGATGAGCGGGTTCGGTTTCTTTGAATCCGAACCCGCACGAACTTCACTTTTTTTTTCACGGGTCCGAGCGACTCGGATCTTCCCGCCTTGCTCGGTTAACCCGAGCGCGCCCGAACGTCATCATGACGCTGTCGGATTCTCGCGAGGCTCGGATTCTATCGCGAGACTCGGATTCTATATAAGGAGCCGCGCGTCGCCGCCATTTTCACACGTGCATTGAGATTGATAGGGAGAGGACGTGGCTGGCGTCCTCTCCATTTAGATTAGATTTAGAAGAGAGAGAGAGAGAGAGATTGCTGTGATACTGTAGATTAGAAGAGAGTGCAGAGTGCAGACAGAGTTTAGTGACTGACGACCACAGTGACCAGTGACCACCAGAGACAGTGCAGTTGTTTGTTTTATTTAATATATCCGTTCTCTGCCTGAAAAAAACGATACACAGTCACACAGTGACTCAGTCTGTGTGCACTGCTCAGCCCAGTGTGCTGCACATCAATGTATTGTATATAAAGCTTATAATTGTGGGGGAGACTGGGGAGCACTGCAGGTTGTTATAGCAGGAGCCAGGAGTACATGATAAATAATATTATATTAAAATTAAACAGTGCACACTTTTGCTGCAGGAGTGCCACTGCCAGTGTGACTAGTGGTGACCAGTGCCTGACCACCAGTATATTAGTAGTATTGTATACTATCTCTTTATCAACCAGTCTATATTAGCAGCAGACACAGTACAGTGCGGTAGTTCACGGCTGTGGCTACCTCTGTGTCGGCACTCGGCAGGCAGTCCGTCCATCCATAATTTTATTATATACCACCTAACCGTGGTTTTTTTTTTCTTTCTTTATACCGTCGTCATAGTCATACTAGTTGTTACGAGTATACTACTATCTCTTTATCAACCAGTGTACAGTGCGGTAGTTCACGGCTGTGGCTACCTCTGTGTCGGAACTCGGCAGGCAGTCCGTCCATCCATAATTGTATTATAATATATACCACCTAACCGTGGTTTTTTTTTCGTTCTTTATACCGTCGTCATACTAGTTGTTACGAGTATACTACTATCTCTTTATCAACCAGTGTACAGTGCGGTAGTTCACGGCTGTGGCTACCTCTGTGTCGGAACTCGGCAGGCAGTCCGTCCATCCATAATTGTATTATAATATATACCACCTAACCGTGGTTTTTTTTTCGTTCTTTATACCGTCGTCATACTAGTTGTTACGAGTATACTACTATCTCTTTATCAACCAGTGTACAGTGCGGTAGTTCACGGCT
The DNA here is from genome assembly GCF_028390025.1 of Pseudophryne corroboree. Lineage (NCBI taxonomy): Eukaryota > Metazoa > Chordata > Amphibia > Anura > Myobatrachidae > Pseudophryne > Pseudophryne corroboree. The sequence continues at coordinate 910,629,277 of NC_086447.1, forward strand.
GTGGCTACCTCTGTGTCGGCACTCGGCAGGCAGTCCGTCCAACCATAATTGTATTATATACCACCTAACCGTGGTTTTTTTTTCATTCTTTATACCGTCGTCATACTAGTTGTTACGAGTATACTACTATCTCTTTATCAACCAGTGTACAGTGCGGTAGTTCACGGCTGTGGCTACCTCTGTGTCGGCACTCGGCAGGCAGTCCGTCCAACCATAATTGTATTATATACCACCTAACCGTGGTTTTTTTTTCATTCTTTATACCGTCGTCATACTAGTTGTTACGAGTATACTACTATCTCTTTATCAACCAGTGTACAGTGCGGTAGTTCACGGCTGTGGCTACCTCTGTGTCGGCACTCGGCAGCCCGTCCATAATTGTATATACCAGTGACCTAACCGTGGTTTTTTTTTCTTTCTTTATACATACATACTAGTTACGAGTATACTATCTCTTTATCAACCAGTCTATATATTAGCAGCAGACACAGTACAGTGCGGTAGTTCACGGCTGTGGCTACCTCTGTGTCGGCACTCGGCAGCCCGTCCATAATTGTATATACCACCTAACCGTGGTTTTTTTTTCTTTCTTTATACATACATACTAGTTACGAGTATACTATCTCTTTATCAACCAGTCTATATATTAGCAGCAGACACAGTACAGTGCGGTAGTTCACGGCTGTGGCTACCTCTGTGTCGGCACTCCGCAGCCCGTCCATAATTGTATATACCAGTGACCTAACCGTGGTTTTTTTTTCTTTCTTTATACATACATACTAGTTACGAGTATACTATCTCTTTATCAACCAGTCTATATATTAGCAGCAGACACAGTACAGTGCGGTAGTTCACGGCTGTGGCTACCTCTGTGTCGGCACTCGGCAGCCCGTCCATAATTGTATATACCAGTGACCTAACCGTGGTTTTTTTTTCTTTCTTTATACATACATACTAGTTACGAGTATACTATCTCTTTATCAACCAGTCTATATATTAGCAGCAGACACAGTACAGTGCGGTAGTTCACGGCTGTGGCTACCTCTGTGTCGGCACTCGGCAGCCCGTCCATAATTGTATATACCAGTGACCTAACCGTGGTTTTTTTTTCTTTCTTTATACATACATACTAGTTACGAGTATACTATCTCTTTATCAACCAGTCTATATATTAGCAGCAGACACAGTACAGTGCGGTAGTTCACGGCTGTGGCTACCTCTGTGTCGGCACTCGGCAGCCCGTCCATAATTGTATACTAGTATCCAATCCATCCATCTGCATTGTTTACCTGAGGTGCCTTTTAGTTGTGCCTATTAAAATATGGAGAACAAAAATGTTGAGGTTCCAAAATTAGGGAAAGATCAAGATCCACTTCCACCTCGTGCTGAAGCTGCTGCCACTAGTCATGGCCGAGACGATGAAATGCCAGCAACGTCGTCTGCCAAGGCCGATGCCCAATGGCATAGTACAGAGCATGTCAAAACCAAAACACCAAATATCAGTAAAAAAAGGACTCCAAAACCTAAAATAAAATTGTCGGAGGAGAAGCGTAAACTTGCCAATATGCCATTTACCACACGGAGTGGCAAGGAACGGCTGAGGCCCTGGCCTATGTTCATGGCTAGTGGTTCAGCTTCACATGAGGATGGAAGCACTCAGCCTCTCGCTAGAAAACTGAAAAGACTCAAGCTGGCAAAAGCACCGCAAAGAACTGTGCGTTCTTTGAAATCCCAAATCCACAAGGAGAGTCCAATTGTGTCGGTTGCGATGCCTGACCTTCCCAACACTGGACGTGAAGAGCATGCGCCTTCCACCATTTGCACGCCCCCTGCAAGTGCTGGAAGGAGCACCCGCAGTCCAGTTCCTGATAGTCAGATTGAAGATGTCAGTGTTGAAGTACACCAGGATGAGGAGGATATGGGTGTTGCTGGCGCTGGGGAGGAAATTGACCAGGAGGATTCTGATGGTGAGGTGGTTTGTTTAAGTCAGGCACCCGGGGAGACACCTGTTGTCCGTGGGAGGAATATGGCCGTTGACATGCCAGGTGAAAATACCAAAAAAATCAGCTCTTCGGTGTGGAGGTATTTCACCAGAAATGCGGACAACAGGTGTCAAGCCGTGTGTTCCCTTTGTCAAGCTGTAATAAGTAGGGGTAAGGACGTTAACCACCTCGGAACATCCTCCCTTATACGTCACCTGCAGCGCATTCATAATAAGTCAGTGACAAGTTCAAAAACTTTGGGTGACAGCGGAAGCAGTCCACTGACCAGTAAATCCCTTCCTCTTGTAACCAAGCTCACGCAAACCACCCCACCAACTCCCTCAGTGTCAATTTCCTCCTTCCCCAGGAATGCCAATAGTCCTGCAGGCCATGTCACTGGCAAGTCTGACGAGTCCTCTCCTGCCTGGGATTCCTCCGATGCATCCTTGCGTGTAACGCCTACTGCTGCTGGCGCTGCTGTTGTTGCCGCTGGGAGTCGATGGTCATCCCAGAGGGGAAGTCGTAAGCCCACTTGTACTACTTCCAGTAAGCAATTGACTGTTCAACAGTCCTTTGCGAGGAAGATGAAATATCACAGCAGTCATCCTACTGCAAAGCGGATAACTGAGTCCTTGACAACTATGTTGGTGTTAGACGTGCGTCCGGTATCCGCCGTTAGTTCACAGGGAACTAGACAATTTATTGAGGCAGTGTGCCCCCGTTACCAAATACCATCTAGGTTCCACTTCTCTAGGCAGGCGATACCGAGAATGTACACGGACGTCAGAAAAAGACTCACCAGTCTCCTAAAAAATGCAGTTGTACCCAATGTCCACTTAACCACGGACATGTGGACAAGTGGAGCAGGGCAGGGTCAGGACTATATGACTGTGACAGCCCACTGGGTAGATGTATGGACTCCCGCCGCAAGAACAGCAGCGGCGGCACCAGTAGCAGCATCTCGCAAACGCCAACTCTTTCCTAGGCAGGCTACGCTTTGTATCACCGCTTTCCAGAATACGCACACAGCTGAAAACCTCTTACGGCAACTGAGGAAGATCATCGCGGAATGGCTTACCCCAATTGGACTCTCCTGTGGATTTGTGGCATCGGACAACGCCAGCAATATTGTGTGTGCATTAAATATGGGCAAATTCCAGCACGTCCCATGTTTTGCACATACCTTGAATTTGGTGGTGCAGAATTTTTTAAAAAACGACAGGGGCGTGCAAGAGATGCTGTCGGTGGCCAGAAAAATTGCGGGACACTTTCGGCGTACAGGCACCACGTACAGAAGACTGGAGCACCACCAAAAACTACTGAACCTGCCCTGCCATCATCTGAAGCAAGAAGTGGTAACGAGGTGGAATTCAACCCTCTATATGCTTCAGAGGTTGGAGGAGCAGCAAAAGGCCATTCAAGCCTATACAATTGAGCACGATATAGGAGATGGAATGCACCTGTCTCAAGTGCAGTGGAGAATGATTTCAACGTTGTGCAAGGTTCTGATGCCCTTTGAACTTGCCACACGTGAAGTCAGTTCAGACACTGCCAGCCTGAGTCAGGTCATTCCCCTCATCAGGCTTTTGCAGAAGAAGCTGGAGGCATTGAAGAAGGAGCTAAAAGGGAGCGATTCCGCTAGGCATGTGGGACTTGTGGATGCAGCCCTTAATTCGCTTAACAAGGATTCACGGGTGGTCAATCTGTTGAAATCAGAGCACTACATTTTGGCCACCGTGCTCGATCCTAGATTTAAAGCCTACCTTGGATCTCTCTTTCCGGCAGACACAGGTCTGCTGGGGTTGAAAGACCTGCTGGTGACAAAATTGTCAAGTCAAGCGGAACGCGACCTGTCAACATCTCCTCCTTCACATTCTCCCGCAACTGGGGGTGCAAGGAAAAGGCTCAGAATTCCGAGCCCACCCGCTGGCGGTGATGCAGGGCAGTCTGGAGCGACTGCTGATGCTGACATCTGGTCCGGACTGAAGGACCTGACAACGATTACGGACATGTCGTCTACTGTCACTGCATATGATTCTCTCAACATTGATAGAATGGTGGAGGATTATATGAGTGACCGCATCCAAGTAGGCACGTCACACAGTCCGTACTTATACTGGCAGGAAAAAGAGGCAATTTGGAGGCCCTTGCACAAACTGGCTTTATTCTACCTAAGTTGCCCTCCCACAAGTGTGTACTCCGAAAGAGTGTTTAGTGCCGCCGCTCACCTTGTCAGCAATCGGCGTACGAGGTTACATCCAGAAAATGTGGAGAAGATGATGTTCATTAAAATGAATTATAATCAATTCCTCCGCGGAGACATTGACCAGCAGCAATTGCCTCCACAAAGTACACAGGGAGCTGAGATGGTGGATTCCAGTGGGGACGAATTGATAATCTGTGAGGAGGGGGATGTACACGGTGATATATCGGAGGGTGAAGATGAGGTGGACATCTTGCCTCTGTAGAGCCAGTTTGTGCAAGGAGAGATTAATTGCTTCTTTTTTGGGGGGGGTCCAAACCAACCCGTCATATCAGTCACAGTCGTGTGGCAGACCCTGTCACTGAAATGATGGGTTGGTTAAAGTGTGCATGTCCTGTTTTGTTTATACAACATAAGGGTGGGTGGGAGGGCCCAAGGATAATTCCATCTTGCACCTCTTTTTTCTTTTCTTTTTCTTTGCATCATGTGCTGATTGGGGAGGGTTTTTTGGAAGGGACATCCTGCGTGACACTGCAGTGCCACTCCTAAATGGGCCCGGTGTTTGTGTCGGCCACTAGGGTCGCTAATTTTACTCACACAGTCAGCTACCTCATTGCGCCTCTTTTTTTCTTTGCGTCATGTGCTGTTTGGGGAGGGTTTTTTGGAAGGGACATCCTGCGTGACACTGCAGTGCCACTCCTAGATGGGCCCGGTGTTTGTGTCGGCCACTAGGGTCGCTAATCTTACTCACACAGCTACCTCATTGCGCCTCTTTTTTTCTTTGCGTCATGTGCTGTTTGGGGAGGGTTTTTTGGAAGGGACATCCTGCGTGACACTGCAGTGCCACTCCTAGATGGGCCCGGTGTTTGTGTCGGCCACTAGGGTCGCTAATCTTACTCACACAGTCAGCTACCTCATTGCGCCTCTTTTTTTCTTTGCGTCATGTGCTGTTTGGGGAGGGTTTTTTGGAAGGGCCATCCTGCGTGACACTGCAGTGCCACTCCTAGATGGGCCCGGTGTTTGTGTCGGCCACTAGGGTCGCTAATCTTACTCACACAGTCAGCTACCTCATTGCGCCTCTTTTTTTCTTTGCGTCATGTGCTGTTTGGGGAGGGTTTTTTGGAAGGGCCATCCTGCGTGACACTGCAGTGCCACTCCTAGATGGGCCCGGTGTTTGTGTCGGCCACTAGGGTCGCTAATCTTACTCACACAGCTACCTCATTGCGCCTCTTTTTTTCTTTGCGTCATGTGCTGTTTGGGGAGGGTTTTTTGGAAGGGACATCCTGCGTGACACTGCAGTGCCACTCCTAGATGGGCCCGGTGTTTGTGTCGGCCACTAGGGTCGCTTATCTTACTCACACAGCGACCTCGGTGCAAATTTTAGGACTAAAAATAATATTGTGAGGTGTGAGGTATTCAGAATAGACTGAAGATGAGTGTAAATTATGGTTTTTGAGGTTAATAATACTTTGGGATCAAAATGACCCCCAAATTCTATGATTTAAGCTGTTTTTTAGTGTTTTTGGAAAAAAACACCCGAATCCAAAACACACCCGAATCCGACAAAAATAATTCGGTGAGGTTTTGCCAAAACGCGTTCGAACCCAAAACACGGCCGCGGAACCGAACCCAAAACCAAAACACAAAACCCGAAAAATTTCAGGCGCTCATCTCTACTAAAAAGAACTTTTCCTATGGGTGTGCACTGGCTCCTCCAGACCCCAGTTAGATTCTGTGCCCAGAGGAGAAAGGGTACACTGCAGAGAGCTCTCCTGAGTTTTCTGTAGAAAAATAATTTTGTTAGGTTTTTTATTTTCAGGGAGTCCTGCTGGCAACAGGCTCCCTGCATCGTGGGACTGAGGGGAGAGAAGCAGACCTACTTAACTGATAGGCTCTGCTTCTTAGGCTACTGGACACCATTAGCTCCAGAGGGAGTTGGAACACAGGTCTCGCCCTGGGGTTCGTCCCGGAGCCGCGCCGCTGTCCTTCTCACAGATGCCGGAAGATAGAAGCCGGGTGAGTATGAGAAGATAGAAGATGTCTTAGGCGGAAGAAGACTTCAGATCTTCGCGAGGTAAGGCGCGCAGCGGTCCGCTGCACGCCATTGCTCCCAGACACAACACACAGAGGCAGCAAGGATGGGTGCAGGGTGCAGGGGGGGGCGCCCTGGGGAGCAATAATCCTCAATTTTGGGCAATAGAGTATGATTAGGCTGCAGAGGCAGTAAATCACAGATCCCCCGCCATTTTATTACAATTACACCGGGACCGAAGCCCGCCGTTGGGGGGGCGTAGCTTGATCCTCAGCACTAACCAGCGCCATTTTCTCCACAGAAGCTGCATGAGAAAGCTGGCTCCCCGGTCTCTCCCCTGCTGAACGCTTTCTCAGGCTGGAAAAAGAGGAGGGGGGCACATTGGTACCGCAGTGAGTGGGAATTGGATAATATATATATATATAAAAGCGCTATCTGGTCATTTATTTTTTCCAGTGTTATTTGAGCGCTGGGTGTGTGCTGGCATACTCTCTCTCTGTCTCTCCTTAGGACCTGGTTGGGGTTTTGTCCCCTTATAGGTTTATCCCTGTGTGTGTGGGGTGTCGGTACGTACGTGTCGACATGTCTGAGGTGGAAGGCTTCTCCAAGGAGGAGTTGGAGCAAATGAGTGGTGTGTCCCCATCGGTTGTGCCGACTCAGGAATGGATGGACATGTGGCATATGTTGAATGCAAGTGTGGCATCTTTACATAAGAGGCTTGATAAGGCTGAATCCAGAGAGGCATCAGGGGGTCAATCCTCGGATTGGACCGACTCACAGGGCCCGTCGGGGTCTCAAAAACGTCCCTTGGCGCAAATTGTGGACACTACTACCGACACGGACTCTGATTCCAGTGTCGACTATGATGAAGTAAAATTGCACCCTAAAGTGACAAAAAGCATTCAGTGTATGATTGTGGCAATAAGGGATGTGTTGCATATTGCTGATGAACCCTCTGTTCCTGACACAAGGGTACACATGTTTAAGGGAAACAGATTATAAATTTTCCCACATCTCATGAACTAAATGAGTTCTTTGGAAAGGCTTGGGAGACTCCGGAAAAGAGACAGCAGATCCCCAAAAGAATTTATATGGCATACCCCTTCCCTAAACAGGACAGGGTGCGTTGGGAATCACCTCCCACTGTGGACAAGGCCCTGACGCGCCTGTCCAAGAAAGTGGCGCTACCGTCTCCAGACACAGCGGCCCTCAAGGATCCTGCGGATCGCAGGCAGGAGACTACTTTAAAGTCTATTTATTCGCATACTGGAGCTGTGCTAAGACCGACAATTGCGTCGGCATGGGTATGTAGCGCAATTTCAGCATGGACAGATAATCTGACGGCTGAAATTGATACCATGGATAGAGATACTGTATTGTTAATTCTAGCCCATATTAAAGATGCAGTCTTATTTATGAGAGATGCTCAAAGGGATATTGGATTGCTGGCTTCCAGAGCCAATGCCTTGTCTATCTCAGCGAGACGATCCTTATGGACTCGCCAATGGACGGGTGATGCGGACTCAAAAAAAGCATATGGAAGTCCTACCCTATAAGGGAGACGTATTGTTTGGGGATGGGCTGACGGACCTGGTTTCCACAGCTACCGCAGGTAAATCAAATTTTTTACCATTTATTCCCCAACAGCAAAAGAAAATGCCACCGTATCAGATGCAGTCCTTTCGGTCGCAAAAGTCCAGAAGAGGTCGGGGGTCCTCCTTCCTTGCCAGAGGTAAGGCTAGAGGGAAAAGAGCACCCGCTTCGGCCGGTGCCCAGGAACAAAAGTCCTCACCGGCTACTACAAAATCCTCAGCATGACGCTGGGGCTCCCCTGCGGGACTCCGCACAGGTGGGGGCACGTCTTCGACTTTTCAGCCAGGCCTGGGCCAGCTCAGGCCTGAATTCTTGGGTGTTGGAAATAGTCTCCCAGGGTTACAAACTGGAATTCAAAGAGGTGCCCCCGCGCCGATTTTTCAAGTCGGCATTACCAGCCTCTACACCAGAACGGAATGTAGTGTTAGCTGCAATTCAAACGCTGTGTCTACAGCGAGTAATTATCAGGGTTCCCTTGAACCAGCAGGGAAGAGGCTACTACTCAACCCTCTTTGTGGTCCCGAAACCGGACGGTTCGGTAAGACCTATTTTGAATCTAAAATCCCTAAACCTGTACTTGAAAAGATTCAAATTCAAGATGGAATCGCTCAGGGCGATTATAGCCAGTATGGAGGAGGGGGAGTTTATGGTGTCACTGGACATAAAGGATGCGTACCTTCATGTCCCCATATATCCCTCCCATCAGGAGTACCTGAGATTCGCTGTACAGGATTGTCATTACCAATTTCAGACGTTGCCGTTTGGGCTTTCCACGGCCCCAAGGATTTTCACCAAGATAATGGCGGAAATGATGGTGGTCCTGCGCAAGCATGCAGTCACAATTATCCCATACTTGGACGATCTCCTGATAAAGGCGAGATCAAGAGAGAAATTTCTGAGCAGTGTAACGCTCTCTCTGAGAGTGCTCCAGCAACACGGTTGGATTCTGAATCTACCGAAGTCACAGTTGATTCCGACAACTCGAATCACGTTCCTAGGTATGATACTGGATACGGAACAAATGAAGGTTTTTCTCCCATTGGAAAAAGCCCAGGACATCCAGAACATGGTCAGAGACCTGCTAAAACCGAAAAGGGTGTCAGTCCATCAATGCACTCGAGTTCTGGGGGAAAAAATGGTGGCGGCCTACGAGGCCATCCCCTTCGGCAGGTTCCATGCGAGGCGTTTCAATGGGACCTTCTGGACAAATGGTCCGGGTCGCATCTGCACTTACATCGGAAAATAACTCTGTCCCCAGGGGCCAGGGTGTCTCTCCTATGGTGGCTGCAAAGTGCTCATCTGCTGGAGGGTCGCAGGTTCGGAATTCAGGACTGGATCCTGGTAACCACGGACGCGAGCCTCCGAGGGTGGGGATCAGTCACCCAAGGAAGAAGTTTTCAGGGACTGTGGTCAGACCAGGAGTCCTGTCTACACATCAATGTGTTGGAACTCAGAGCCATATACAACGGCCTTCGACAAGCGGAGAGTCTTCTTCGAAACCTACCAGTTCTGATTCAATCAGACAATGTCACAGCAGTGGCTCATGTGAACCGCCAAGGTGGGACAAGAAGCAGAGTCGCGATGGCGGAAGCCACAAGGATTCTTCGCTGGGCGGATAATCACGTAAGCGCTCTGTTGGCTATCTTCATTCCGGGAGTGGACAACTGGGAAGCAGACTTCCTCAGCAGACACAATCTCCATCCAGGAGAGTGGGGACTTCATCAAGAAGTCTTTGCAGACATAACACGTCTTTGGGGAATTCCTCAAATAGACATGATGGCGTCACGCCTCAACAAAAAGCTTCGGAGGTATTGTGCCAGGTCTCGGGACCCTCAGGCAGTAGCAGTAGATGCCCTGGTAACGCTGTGGGTGTTCCACTTGGTCTACGTGTTTCCTCCTCTTCCTCTCATCACAAAAGTGTTGAGGGGACTTCCGGTGGGTGGCGCATCCAAGATGGCCACGTTTTAATAGAGCTCTGCTCATACTGGCTCAAATCCATCGCCATCTACCCGATTTCCAGCTACCCACCTAATCTACCTATACGGGATTGTCTTCCCCACACACAGAGGTACTTGCTGATACCTGTCTTGGAGTGGAGACCTAGACGAGAGCCCCGTTCCCCGGAGTCGGGCCCGTACATGGGCCGCCGCGTGGTGAGTGCCCGCGCTCCTTGACTTGCCAGCCTGTGCTCCCCCACGGAAGGCCACGGACTGCCTGTTGCGCTCTGGCCCGAGCGAAGACTGCTGCTTTACCCCCCCCCCCCCCCGGCACGCCATATCTTCCTGTGTGCCTGTGACCGCGACGTCCCGGAGCTGCCCGTCGGGTGTCTGGGCTGCGGTCGTGCTGCGGCTGTGAGCGCGGTGAGCGGCGGCTGGACCTCATTGACAGCTGAGTTTGACGGAGACGGGGGTGAGAGACTGGGATGCTCGGAGCTGCATCACCCTGACGGTGACTCACCTACCCCGACGCTTTCCGAAGAGGCTGGCCCTGCTTACGCCCGCAGCGGATGATCCTGCTGCCGAGACCCCTGCTTACAGAAGTGCCCGCGGTCAGGGACGAATGCTCCCGACGATCCCCCCAGCGCTGTACACCCGCTGATGTCGGCTTCCTACCTTTGAAGACCCGCTGCCACGGCTTAGAGACCTGAGGCTTTGTTGGTCGTATACAGCAGTATAGCGGCCGCCTTTCCTGTGCTCTGAAAGGGATCCTGGTGATCTGAGTGGGGACAGCTGATTATTTTGACCCAGAGGGACGCTGCTGGTGCTTTCTGCCTCTACTGTGGCAGCCCCTGGGCCTTGCTGGAGCTCCTGGACGCTACCGAACTGCTGAATATTGGAGCGTGTCTGGTATCATTACCACCTCTGTTCTCATTTTCTTTTTATTGTATTCATTTTACATATTACACTTTCCTCTTATTTTTCCTTTGCCTTTCCTCTCATTTCCTTACTCCTCTGATGCTGCCCTTCCTTCCCTATTCTCCCTCTCATTTCCATTCAAATGCTATTATATACCTTTCCTTTTTCTTCACACTGATCCTGTGCAGATTATTGTAATTTTGCTCACTGGCCTGGTAGACATTGCCACCCTGTGGCCGACTGCTATTATTGTGCATATTATATACCTCGCTGGTACAATATTATTAACTTATACTCTGATTCAATCCAAATCACTTATTACTGCTTTTGCCATCTCACGCACAAATATTCTTTTTACATGTAATATTTAATATTTAGATCGGCATTACCTCTTTTATAATATCAGAGTTTGCTGTTAGTTGCCTTGTTGCTATATAGCTAAGAGGTGTAGGATTCATATTTAATAATGTGATATTTTACATACCCTCTTGGGGCGATATACTTTACGATTTCAGATGTTTCTCATCTGATACTTCTATTTACTGGTGAACAGTGTCCGATCCTCTTGGATCTTTCCTATTAAACATTTCATAATTGATGGAGAGGTTTCTGAACAGAACCGTATCAGAAAATATGGTCAGAAGAAAGTCACATAAGACAGGTGGTTCTTCCCCTTCTCAGTCACAGCCCGTAACAAATTTGGATGGGAACCCCGACCTCACGTCCCAACCTGACACGATCCCCCCAGTGTCCCAAACTGATAAAGAGATTCTCTCGGTGCTAATGCCCCATATTGATAGGAAATTAGACGAATTTAGAGATTAGTTTCAGTCCACCATGCGAGAAGTGGCTTCGAATACCTCGAGAATATCGGAGGTGGAGCAGAGAGTCAGTGATCTAGAGGACACGGTCCACAACGTGGAGTCCTCGGCTGACTCGTCCATTGGCATGATTCGGGAGCTCCAAGACAAGCTAGATGAACTAGAAAATCGAAATAGGAGAAATAATCTTCGCTTTGTTGGTATCCCGGAACATGTCAAACCCTCCCTATTGGGCGACTTCCTGGCCTCTCAATTAGTTCCTGCTCTCCATATATCTGACAAGATGGAATTCCCCCAGGTTGAAAGGGTTCATAGGGTGGGGGCTGAGCGGGAAGGTCCTAATCCCCCTCCCAGGCCGGTGGTGGCCCGTTACTTTGATTATAGGATGAAGGAAATAATGGCCCTCATTCCGAGTTGATCGGTCGCAAGGCGAATTTAGCAGAGTTACACACGCTAAGCCGCCGCCTACTGGGAGTGAATCTTAGCTTCTTAAAATTGCGACCGATGTATTCGCAATATTGCGATTACTAACTACTTAGCAGTTTCTGAGTAGCTCCAGACTTACTCTGCCTGTGCGATCAGTTCAGTGCTTGTCGTTCCTGGTTGACGTCACAAACACACCCAGCGTTCGCCCAGGCACTCCCACCGTTTCTCCGGCCACTCCTGCGTTTTTTCCGGAAACGGTAGCGTTTTCAGCCACACGCCCCTGAAACGCCGTGTTTCCGCCCAGTAACACCCATTTCCTGTCAATCACATTACGATCGCCGGAGCGAAGAAAAAGCCGTGAGTAAAAATACTTTCTTCATAGTAAAGTTACTTGGCGCAGTCGCAGTGCGAACTTTGCGCATGCGTACTAAGCGGATTTTCACTGCGATGCGATGAAAAAGAACGAGCGAACAACTCGGAATGAGGGCCTATATTACGTGCATATAAGAAACTGGGCAAATTAGTCATTGAAGGTACCCGCATATTGATTTTTCAAGATTTTTCAGTGGCGGTCACCCAAAAACGCAGAGCATTCTCACCAGTTTGCAAATTTTTAGTAGAATCGCAAAAACGCTTTGCCTTGCTTTACCCTGCCAGACTGAGGGTCACCGATAATGGCCGCACTCTTTTCTTTGATGACCCAGAAGAGGCCCGCAGGCATTTTCTGTCCCCCCCCTCCCTACAGAGTTCACCAGTAACGCTATCCCAGAGATCTCCCAATCGCTGAATGGGTGTGCGAACACAAGTATTGTTTATGTACTTTTACACTGTTCTCAATTTAGCGATGGGGGACGAGGTTCTATTTTCTACTCGCCCCTCTTTAGTTAACAGTTATTATGTTATTACTTAGGAGAATGGCTCTCCACATTCTGTTTACTGTTTGTTTTTTGTTGATTCTAAGAGTTGGTTGCAGTGTTGTCACTGTGATCCTCCAGGAAAATTTTTGGTATGAGAAAACTCAGAAAAGGTTATTGAAGCATGATTTCTAATTTCTTGATAATTGTGATATGTCTAATCTATTATACTTACAAATGTTTATGTTGTATTTTGGTGCAATGGTGGCAGAGAGATGGGAACACCTAGCCGAGAATGGGTTTGATGGGCTGTCCTCCGCTTGCTGGGACGGGGGACCCCACCATGCATTGATGGGACCGTGTGGTGGACCTACCGCAGTGAAATCTGGGATTGGATGATGGCAAGTAATATACATAATTTGCCGTACCTGCCTCCCCACGACTCGATTAAATGCCTATCATGGAATGTAGGCGGGCTCAATACCCCCATTAAGCGTCACAGGGTCTTATCCCAGCTTAAGAAATTCAGTCCAGACATCATTTTCCTACAAGAAACCCACTGGAAGGAAGGTGATGGTTCCTCCCTCCGCGCTGGCTGGTTAGGTGATTGTTTTTCGACCTCATTTGTCAACAAGACCAGAGGGGTGGCTATCCTTTTTGCACGACACCTCCCATACACCATTTTAAACACTGTCCCGGATCCTGATGGTCGATATTTACTGATAGATGTTAAGATTGGAGATGCCGCATACACTCTTATGAATATATACGCTCCCAACACTCAGGTGTCCGAATTTTTGACTAAGGTAACCTTCCTGATACAACAGCGGGAGGCTTTTCCATTAATACTTGGAGGGGACTTCAATACGGTGCGTGATCCGACCCTGGATAAAACTCCAATCCCGTCCAACCGACATTCTCCTATCTGGTCTGCACTTGTGAAACTTATATTGGGGCTCCAAGTGACTGATGTTTGGAGACTTTTTAATCCATCAGATAAATCCTTTACTTTCCATTCGGGGGTCCACCGCACGGTCTCTCGCATAGACTATTTTTTAGTGGCGGACTCCCTAATATCCGAGGTGACCTCCGCAAATATTGCTGAGATTCTGGTTTCGGATCACGCGCCGATTTAATTTTCATTTAGGATGCCACGCACAGGTCCCACACACCGCACCTGGAGATTTCCTGCATATTTATTCCAATCAGAAAAATGTAAGTAATACTTGAAACGTAACTGGCTAGACTATGTAGACAACAACATCACACACTGGAATGACCCGGTTCTTTTCTGGGAAGCATCGAAGTCTGTGATGCGTGGTAGTATCATCTCATACGTATCTGGTCGCAATAAGATTCAAAAAGACCAATATCGCTCCCTCTCCCATAAGGTGCAGACTACGTTTGCTGAGTATGTGGCAGATCCCTCGGAGGAAAAATTAATTATATACAATCAGGCTAAATCTATATTGGAAAACTTTTTACCTTCCCAGGCTCAATCGCGACTAGACTACACGAAAAATAAATATTACAGATGGGGTGCCAGGACGGGACGTTTATTGGCCTCATTAACCAAAGGCTATAAGGGAAGAAACCATATTGGGGTAAATTTACTAACATTCGTATTTTCCCGTTTCAGGTCAAAGTTCAATCACGAATGACATCGAAAGTGTAAAACTGCAACTTTTTGAATTTATTACGACTAATTTACTAAGCTGTCGTATTCGGGTTTTTCTTTTGTTCCGATGTCAATGTCATTCGTGTTTTTTTTTTTTTTTTTAACGGCAGTGATTAGCAAAACACTGCCGACTTTTTAAAAATGAATCTCGGCCGGATCTGTGTGATCCGTGCTGGGGTTCATTTTTTTTTTTTTTTTTAAATTAAACAGTGTAAAATAAAAAAAAAAATTGCGTGGGGTCCCCCCTCCTAAGCATAACCAGCCTCGGGCTCTTTGAGCCGATCCTGGTTGCAGAAATATGGGGGGAAAAATGACAGGGGTTCCCCCATATTTAAGCAACCAGCATTGGGCTCTGCGCCTGGTCCTGGTTCCAAAAATACGGGGGACAAAAAGAGTAGGGGTCCCCCGTATTTTTAAAACCAGCACCGGGCTCCACTAGCTGGACAGATAATGCCACAGCCGGGGGTCACTTTTATATAGTGCCCTGCGGCCGTGGCATCAAAAATCCAACTAGTCACCCCTGGCCGGGGTACCCTGGGGGAGTGGGGACCCCTTCAATCAAGGGGTCCCCCCCCCAGCCACCCAAGGGCCAGGGGTGAAGCCCGAGGCTGTCCCCCCCATCCAATTGGCTGCGGATGGGGGGCTGATAGCCTTTTTTGAAAATGAAAAGATATTGTTTTTAGTAGCAGTACTACAAGGCCCAGCAAGCCTCCCCCGCATGCTGGTACTTGGAGAACCACAAGTACCAGCATGCGGCGGAAAAACGGGCCCGCTGGTACCTGTAGTACTATTACTAAAAAAATACCCAAAAAAAGACAAGACACACACACCGTGAAAGTAAAGATTTATTACATACATGCACACAAACATACATACATACTTACCTTATGTTCACACGCAGGTCGGTCCTCTTCTCCAGTAGAATCCAAGGGGTACCTGTTGAATAAATTCTACTCACCAGATCCAGGGTCCTCGGGGCAACCATTTGTAATCCAGGTACTTGAATAAAATAACAAAACGGATACCCGAGCCACGAACTGAAAGGGGCCCCATGTTTTCACATGGGACTCCTTTCCCCGAATGCCAGAAACCCACTCTGACTTCTGTCTAAGTGGGTTTCTTCAGCCAATCAGGGAGCGCCACGTTGTAGCACTCTCCTGATCGGCTGTGTGCTCCTGTACTGAGTGACAGGCGGCACACGGCAGTGTTACAATGTAGCGCCTATGCGCTCCATTGTAACCAATGGTGGGAACTTTCTACCCTGCGGTTGACCTAAAGTGACGTCACCGCTGAGCAGAAAGTTCCCACCATTGGTTACAATGGAGCGCATAGGCGCTACATTGTAACACTGCCGTGTGCCGCCTGTCACTCAGTACAGGAGCACACAGCCGATCAGGAGAGTGCTACAACGTGGCGCTCCCTGATTGGCTGAAGAAACCCACTTAGACAGAAGTCAGAGTGGGTTTCTGGCATTCGGGGGAAAGGAGTCCCATGTGAAAACATGGGGCCCCTTTCAGTTCGTGGCTCGGGTATCCGTTTTGTTATTTTATTCAAGTACCTGGATTACAAATGGTTGCCCCGAGGACCCTGGGACCCTGGATCTGGTGAGTAGAATTTATTCAACAGGTACCCCTTGGATTCTACTGGAGAAGAGGACCGACCTGCGTGTGAACATAAGGTAAGTATGTATGTATGTTTGTGTGCATGTATGTAATAAATCTTTACTTTCACGGTGTGTGTGTCTTGTCTTTTTTTGGGTATTTTTTTAGTAATAGTACTACAGGTACCAGCGGGCCCGTTTTTCCGCCGCATGCTGGTACTTGTGGTTCTCCAAGTACCAGCATGCGGGGAAGGCTTGCTGGGCCTTGTAGTACTGCTACTAAAAACAATATCTTTTCATTTTCAAAAAAGGCTATCAGCCCCCCATCCGCAGCCAATTGGATGGGGGGGACAGCATCGGGCTTCACCCCTGGCCCTTAGGTGGCTGGGGGGGGGGACCCCTTGATTGAAGGGGTCCCCACTCCCCCAGGGTACCCCGGCCAGGGGTGACTAGTTGGATTTTTGATGCCACGGCCGCAGGGCACTATATAAAAGTGACCCCCGGCTGTGGCATTATCTGTCCAGCTAGTGGAGCCCGGTGCTGGTTTTAAAAATACGGGGGACCCCTACTCTTTTTGTCCCCCGTATTTTTGGAACCAGGACCAGGCGCAGAGCCCGATGCTGGTTGCTTAAATATGGGGGAACCCCTGTCAATTTTTTTCCCATATTTCTGCAACCAGGATCGGCTCAAAGAGCCCGAGGCTGGTTATGCTTAGGAGGGGGGACCCCACGCAATTTTTTTTGAGAAAATAATCACTTTCCCACCCCTTCCCACTGATATACATGCACGGATCTCATGGATCCGTGCATGCCTATCCAATCACGGATAAAAAAAGCAGGTCTGTTTTTTTTAAGCACTTTTTTACGAGTTGTAATTTTTCACGGCAGTGTTTTGTTTTTTTTGGCTTTGCACTTCTTAGTAAATGACCGAGATTCATACTTAAACAGCCGCGTTTTGACCGATGGTGTATTCATTCGTGATTTTTTCCTAGGACTTCCAAATATTACGAATGCCCTCATCACTGCCGTGATTTGAGTTTAGTAAATTACCGAGATGACACTTTGATGAAAAAAACGGCATCTCGGTCAAAATCGGGACCTTAGTAAATTTACCCCATTGTTTCCATTAAAGACACTAGGACTTCTCTTTGTCTGACACGAACCTCTGACATATCAAAGGCCTTTTATGATTACTATTGTAAGCTATATTCTGCTAGACCATCGACCCCAGAGTCGTTAGATGACATTATTGGAGAGGCCAACTTACCTAGTCTAGATCCAGGACAAATTGACCTTTTGAACTCAGAAATTACTGAGGAGGAAATAAGGTTGGCAATCTCTTCCTTACATACTGGCAAAGCACCGGGACCAGATGGATTTTCGGGAGAGTACTTTAAAATCCTGTCTACTAACATTGTCCCGACGTTGTTAGAACTGTATCGCACTATCCATAAAAAACGCCCATACTACCCCTCCTTTAACGCTGCCTTTACAACTCTCATTCCGAAACCTGACCGCGACCCTACACTATTGAGCTCCTATCGTCCTATTACTCTATGAAATGTGGACTTTAAAATTCTATCCAAAATAATGTCCTCTCGACTACAACTATTCTCTTCTTCCCTTTGTTCACCTCATCAACTAGGCTTCACCCGAGGCAGACAACTAGTCAAAGGTATTCGTACAGCCATTGCTTCCATTGTTGCTTCCAACAATAATCCACCGTTCCCAATATGCTCCTGAGCCTAGACGCTCAGAAAGCTTTTGATACGGTATCCTGGCCCTTCTTATTTAAAGTTCTATCAACCAGAAATTTTGGCTCAGATTTTATCAATCTTATACAGTTCTTCTATAGCTCCCCCACAACTCTTCTCTTAATAAACGGCACGAGAAGTGATCCTATTGTCATGTCTAGAGGTACCCGCCAGGGCTGTCCTTTATCTCCCTTACTTTTTCATTTGTCCCTCGACCCTTTACTCCGTATAATTGATTCTTGGCCCACCCTGAAGGGTATTTCGGTTGGCTCGGTGGAAGTAAAACTCACTGCATTTGCGGATGATGTTCTGATTCACATGTCTAATCCTAAACATTCCCTCAGGCCATTGCTGGAATTGCTTGACATGGTGGGATCTCTCTCTGGCTTTTTCATTAACTTTTAAAAATCTAGTGCACTCTATCTGAAAAAGGGCTTTTATAGACCTTTGTGGGCGACGCAATTACCTTTAAACTGGACTAAAAAGAAACTTCCATACCTGGGAGTTCTTCTCCCCAAGAACATTATAGACCTTTATGATGTAAATATTGGGAAAACACTTTCAAAACTCACAAGGGATCTCGAGGCGATGGTACACTTGCCACTTTCCTTTTTAGGAAGGACGAACATCTTTAAAATGATATACTTCCCAAAACTCCTTTACCCACTACAAGTCCTCCCCCTTCTGCTTTCTAGACAAGATCTCTTACAAATAACGGCGGCCTTTAGGAAATTTATTTGGAACAACAAGCGGGCGAGAATTGGTCTATTTAAATTAGGTCAGCCTAAAACCAATGGGGGAGTTAACTTTCCAGACATTCTGACGTATAGTTATGCTTCCCATGTTCGTTATATCAAAGACTGGTTGTCTAGTACCCACACCTACGCTGACTCACTTCTCGAACAAAATTTCATTCTGCATGTGTCCTTGGTAGCTTTTTTACACCTGACTGACGCCGAGATTTCCTCTGATTTAATGATTAATCCCCTCTTAATGACTACGAGGAAAGTTTGGCTGTCTTTGAGACATAAATACAAATTACACAAACATATATCTATCCATTTGCCTTTGTTACGTAATCCGGGTTTTCAAAATGGAGAGGCCGCTTCTTCTTTTAATGACTGGAAATCTTTAGGAATTTGCAACATAGGCCAGCTCATTAACCCTAGATCCCATAAACCACTAACATATGCGGAGGCCTTATCTAAATACCCTTGTATTGGCCCCCAGAACTTTGCTTTCTTTCAAGCCCAACATTATGTTAGTAAAATTTCCAGATTAATACCTCCAACTGATTGGGGAAATCAATTAGACCAAATATTAATGCGACAAGAACAATCCAAAGGGGCTATCTCATTCTACTACAAACAACTCCATACCACACTAGACCATTCTCTATATAAAACTGGTATAGCCCAATGGTTGGAACACTTTCCCAACTAAGATGTAGATGGGTTACTGCACATGTTACATTTTTCAATAGCTACGTTCCCAGCTGCTAAATACACAGAAATGTACCTCAATATCTTTCATAGATCTTATATTTCTCCCCACAGGGGTTTCTTGATAGGCCTATTAGCTGATCCTTTCTGTCCCAAATGTGGCCATCATTCGGCTGATCTTTATCACTGTTTCTGGGCCTGTCCACTTTTAAGACGGTTCTGGTTAGCAGTATGGCGCTTTGCCTCCCAACATTTAGTGAATTACATTCCTCTTACATCGGAATGGGCCATATTTGGTGTCACACCCCCTGGTATCAGAGTTCCCAAACCTGTTAAAAAATTGTTGTTGGCAATCTCATCGGCAGCTAGGAAAGCTGTCTTGCAAATGTGGGTCCATAGCTCTGCTCCGACACTAGAAATGTTTAGAGACAAACTATTTTTCATTTGTCATATGGATTGGCTGGAGGCCTCACTTCAAAAAGAATCTCGCACAGAATCTTTTTTCGCAACATGGGAAAGTTTTATTGAAACACTTCCTACTCATACTAAAGAGGCCATTAGTCTATGTTTTCGCAACACACTCTGGTATGAAACCAGGATTTTTCTTAGAGACCCTCCCATCGCGTTTGATAGCGCTGATTAGTGGTTATGCTGTGTTCCTGTCTCTCTGTAGGTCTATGGAGTATTTACAGATGTTACTTGGTACCTTATAATATTGTACAAATTGCCCGCATTTATGTTCCTCCTTGCGTCATGTACTATATTATGTGACTGCTATGTTATGTCTTTTTTTTCTTTTCTTTGATTATCATCCACAATGTCACTGTGCTTATTGTTACGTTATTTAAATAAATGCTTCAATAAAGAAAGAAATGTTTAAAAAAAAAAAAAAAGTGTTGAGGATCATAAGGCGAAGAAGAGTACAGACGATACTCGTTGTTCCAGACTGGCCTCGAAGGGCTTGGTACTCAGATCTTCAAGAGATGCTCACAGGAGATCCCCGGCCTCTCCCTCTGAGGGAAGACTTGTTGCAACAGGGGCCCTGTACATTCCAAGACTTACCGCGGTTACGTTTGACGGCATGGCGATTGAACGCCGAATCCTAGCGGAGAAGGGGATTCCGGAGGAGGTCATCCCTACTTTAATAAAGGCTAGGAAGGAGGTGACGGTGAAACATTATCACCGTATCTGGAGGAAGTATGTGTCTTGGTGTGAAACCAAGAACGCGCCTACGGAAGATTTTCATCTGGGGCGTTTTCTCCACTTCCTGCAAACAGGAGTGGATATGGGACTGAAATTAGGTTCTGTTAAGGTGCAAATTTCGGCCCTTTCGATTTTCTTTCAGAAGGAATTGGCTTCTCTTCCAGAAGTCCAGACGTTTGTAAAGGGAGTGCTGCACATCCAGCCTCCTTATGTGCCTCCAGTGGCACCTTGGGACCTGAACGTGGTGTTGCAGTTCCTAAAATCACACTGGTTTGAGCCACTTAACAAGGTTGAGTTGAAATTTCTTACCTGGAAGGTGGTCATGTTGTTGGCCTTGGCATCGGCATGGCGAGTGTCAGAATTGGCGGCTTTGTCTCACAAGAGCCCCTACTTGATTTTTCATGTGGTTAGAGCGGAATTGAGGACACGCCCTCACTTTTTGCCTAAGGTGGTTTCTTCATTCCATTTGAACCAACCTATTGTAGTGCCTGTGGCTACGAGTGACTTGTAGTATTCCAGGTCTCTGGACGTAGACAGGGCTTTGAAAATTTATGTAGCCAGAACCGCTAGACTTAGGAAAACAGAAGCACTGTTTGTCCTGTATGCTGCTAATAAGATTGGCGCACCTGCTTCAAAGCAGACTATTGCTCGCTGGATCTGTAATACGATTCAGCAGGCTCATTCTATGGCTGGATTGCCGGTTGCAAGTTCGGTTAAGGCCCATTCCACTAGGAAGGTGGGCTCTTCTTGGGCGGCTGCCCGAGGCGTCTCGGCATTACAGCTTTGCCGAGCGGCTACTTGGTCGGTGTCAAACACCTTTGCTAAATTCTACAAGTTTGATACCCTGGCTGACGAGGACCTAGCTCAGTCGGTGCTGCAGAGTCATTCGCACTCTCCCGCCCGATTGGGAGCTTTGGTATAAACCCCATGGTCCTTACGGAGTCCCCAGCATCCTCTAGGACGTAAGAGAAAATAAGATTTTAAACCTACCGGTAAATCTATTTCTCCTAGTCCGTAGAGGATGCTGGGCGCCCGTCCCAGTGCGGAAACTCTGCAAGACTTGTATATAGTTGTTGCTTACATAAGGGTTATGTTACAGTTGGAGTCGGTCTTGGACTGTCACTGTTTGTTTTTCATACGGTTAACTGGTTATGTATGTTCCAGGTTACGTGGTATGATTGGTGTGGGCTGGTATGGATCTTGCCCTTGGATTTTTAAATCCTGCCTTGTATTGTCCATCTCCTCTGGGCACAGTTCTCTAACTGAGGTCTGGAGGAGGGGCATAGAGGGAGGAGCCAGTGCACACCCATAGGAAAAGTTCTTTTTAGGTGCCCATGTCTCCTGCGGAGCCCATCTATACCCCATGGTCCTTACGGAGTCCCCAGCATCCTCTACGGACTAGGAGAAATAGATGATAATGTCAATTATTATCTTTAAACATAAAGCTATACACTATTACCGTGGAGCCGCTAGACCACGTGCACGTGCTACGCACTTTGTACGCTATTTGCGTACAGAGTCCCGCACGTGGTACACACTTGGCGTACACGCGCTGCGCTGAGTGTACGGAATACACACAGCGGGTGCACACACAGTTGATAACCTTTAAACCTCGTTAATAAAACACAGTAAGAATATGCTTATACTCTAAACCTTTGTAGTCAAATACTGTAATGATGTAACGCTTAAAACCCTTAACAATGTGTATGCTGTTTGAGCGATTGAGACGCTAAGAGAGCCCTTTGCAGGAAAGTGAAAACACAACACCGGGTTTGGTTAAAACCACAGCAGCTCTAACACTGCCGTGGATTATTCAGAGAAAAAGGGGAAAACAATACAAGTTATACACTACAAGCTAACACAGAAATCTAACAGATTAACAGAGAATAAAACGAACAATGGCTACAGAGAATATACATACGTGGGGAATCTTTCGCATGCGCGACCTGGAATCCAGTCCTCAGCTATCAGGTAGAAAGCCTTCAGAGACATGAGGCTGGCCAGGCAACAGTGGTCTTTATATACACAACATACATTCACAATACAATGGTACCTGTAATCTCATTGTTCATTGGACACAGGGATGTGTCTCTACATTACAGCAAAGGTCATAGGTGAATTTGAACAGGTGGGCTGTGTCTTTCCCCAACTGCTCTGGTGGGAGGTATCCTCAGGATTCCCGCCGCATGTGTAATTTACAGCAAATACAGTTAATGTTCATAATCTACTTCTGTACATAACTATACGCAGGAGCGAGCGATCCTTTCCTAACTAACACCGGAATGTTACTCTTAAAATACCCTACAGCTGTATACTAGACACCACCTTTCAACCTTTATCTGACCCTTCCTATCATGCAAAGAGGAATCTCTCTGTCCAGGAACAGTTTAAACTAATCATACTCGCTGACATGGTCTAGGGGAATATTAACTACAAAATGCACTATTTGGGTTAAATATGCAACGATTGAGTCGCACGCTACACGCTCACAAACTCCACCGTAAATACACATCTCATGCGCACGATCGCCGGAGCGATCTTACGCAACTTGCGAGTATGTGCACGCACGGGGGAACAGGTGCACGAGCAGCGTGCATGTGCATGAGGGATTAGTACAAGGGGTATGCATCATGATATTTTTCGACTTTGACATAGATTTACCGGTAGGTTTAAAATCTTATTTGTCTCTGTCTGGGGCAGTCATAAGGCCAGTCATGGCTTCAGCTTGGATGGCAAAAGCAGTTGCTGCCTGGATAGAGGTACTGGAAGACGGTCTTTCGGCACCTTCAAGGGAGCAAGAATCCTATATAGCTCGTATAAAACAGGCTGCAATATTCTTGGAAGAAGCAGCAATAGATATGGGCACTATTGCCTCCGGGGCATCAGCTTCAACAATAGCAGCTCGCAGAGCACTTTGGTTACGTACATGGAAAGCGGATTCAGAATCTAAGGTGGTTCTGGAATCTTTGCCTTTTACTGGAAGCATTCTGTTTGGTAAAGAAGTGACAGATATTCTGGAGTCAGAAGCAGACTCCAAAAAGGTAAAAATTTCCTTCCACATATAACGCCAAACATAGGGGTCCCGCTTTTCGGCCCTTTGGATCACAAGGAAAAGCAAAAGGAAAAGTGATCGTAAGCAGCCCCAATATAATAAATTTGGTAAGGCGAAAAAGCAATGGGCTACCAGAACGCCAGCATCAAAACCAGAGAATAAGCCATCAGTCTGATGGTGCGGGCATCCTCCTGGGGAACCCCATGGTAGGGGGCCGACTTCTTCAGTTTGCACAGATATGGCAGCAGTCTACAACAGATGCCTGGGTGCAAGAAGTGGTATCTCTGGGTTATGTTTTTCCCTTCAAGAAGCATCCTCCTCGAAGGTTCTTCTGCACCAGCCCATCTCGGGTAGAGACGAAGGCCAGGGCTTTGCAAGAAGCAGTTCAAAAATTGCTTCAGTCAGGAGTAATCATTCCAGTACCCCCTGCACAACGGGGACAGGGGTTTTACTCCAACCTGTTTTTGGTTCAGAAGCCAAATGGTTCATTCCGGCCAATTCTCAATCTCAAAATGCTGAACAAATATATTTGGGTCCCACGGTTTCACATGGAGACGTTATGCTCCATAGTTTTGGCCATGGAACCAGGGGATTACATGGTATTCCAGGATATTCAGGATGCATACCTACATGTTCCTATAGCACTGTCCCATCAGTGCTATCTCAGGTTCGCTATCCTCCAGCAACATTTTCAGTTCCAGGCATTACCTTTTGGGTTAGCCACGGCACCCAAAGTATTTATCAAGATCATGGTGGTGATGGCAGCTTATCTTTCCAAGCAGAGGATAACAATTTTTACATACCTTGACGACCTGTTAATTCTTGCACAATCACAGGAAATGCTCCTGGACCATCTCCAACAGACAATAACATGTCTGCAGAGGCACGGATGGCTCATAAATTGGGCAAAATCGTCTCTAGTTCCGTCACAACGGATGACTCACTTGGGGGCTGTAGTGGATTCAAGTCTGCAGAAAATATTTTTACCTCGGGACAAGATAGCCAAGGTACAGTCAAGGGCTCAGGAGTTGTTACACAGTTAAACAATATCAATCCACGCAGCAATGCGACTGATGGGTTTGATGGTGTCAACATTCGACATGGTGGAGTATGCACAATTCCACTCAAGACCTCTGCAATGTCTGATTCTGACCAGATGGAATGGAGTACATCAGACAATAAAGAAACAGACTATGGTACTTTCACACAAGGTAAGAATGTCATTAGCCTGGTGGCTACAAACATCCTATCTAGACAAAGGGAGACCCTTTTGGATATCAGATTGGGATATCCTGACAACAGATGCCAGTCTTCAGGGCTGGGGAGCAGTGTCTGGAAGATTATGGTTCCAGGGACAATGTACCACAGAGGAAAGTTGCCTGCCAATAAATCTGTTAGAATTTCGGGCCATATACATGGCACTGATTCAGGCAAAGGACACTCTTCAAGGAAGACCAGTCCAGATCCGCTCGGACAATGTAACGGCGGTAGCGTACCTCAACCATCAGGGAGGAACACGCAGTCAAACAGCAATGAAGGAGGTAAGTCACATACTAAAATGGGCAGAACTCCATCTTCCAGCATTGTCCGCAGTATTCGTTCCGGGAGTCCTAAACTGGGAAGCAGACTTTCTCAGTCGACACGCCATTCAAACAAGAGAATGGGCTCTACATCCGGAAGTCTTTCAGGCTCTAGTAGACAAGTGGGGTTTGCCAGAGATAGATCTTATGGCGTCCCATCTGAACAACAAAGAATCCGTATACGGGTCAAGAACAAAGGATCCCGGGGCAATCTTTGTGGACAATGGGATTTATATCTGGCGTATCTGTTTCCTACGATCATCCTGCTACCCAGGGTGGTGAGGGAGATAAAAGAAGCAAAGGGTGCAGTGATTCTACTAGCTCCGGCTTGGCCCAGAAGGCATTGGTACACAGATCTCCAGAGAATGTCGATGTATGTTCCACTTCTGCTCCCTCAACGTCCAGATCTACTAATGCAGGGTCCTTGTTACCACAGGCATCTGGATCGACTATCGTTGACGGCGTGGCTCTTGAAACCTCTATCCTGAAGTCAAGAGGATTCTCACAACAGATAATTCAAACAATGCTCAGAGCAAGGAAACCCTCCTCAGCTCGCATTTATCACCGAATATGGCAGGCCTGTATTCATTGGTGCAGTGAAAGAAATATGGACCCGAAATCTTTCCAAATTTCTAGGGTCTTAGATTTCCTTCAGGCGGCAATGGATAAAGGTTTGAAGGTGGCTTCCTTGAGAGTACAAGTGTTAGTATTACTGTATGGTTCCAAAAGAAAATTGCCAATTTACAGGATGTGCGTACTTTCTTCCAGGGAATGCTGCGCATTCAACCTCCCTTTGTTCCTCCTACAGTGCTTTGGAACTTGGACTTGAGATGTCTTTATAGCCGTATGAAGAACCTCCAAACGATCTGCCATAGTTTGCATAAACTGAACTATTTGTGTCTGTATAACCTCCTGATTTTCCAGACGGGAAAGGATGTTTGTCGTAGCACCACCTCCTGCGAATTGGTCACCCGACGGATCCATGTGGCCAGTGCTTACTGTCAGGGCCGAGTGTTTTTGTGAATCCGTTAACCCTGGACCAACCAAAGGTGTAGGTGCTGGGGTATGATAAAAGCAGGGAGGACGAAGAAAGTTCCGTTTCATATATTTATTAAAGGCAACAATTCCAGTAAGGAGTTAAATTACAAATTATTAATCACCATATATATAAACTGACGTATTGCAAAGAATGGTATAATGATAAGCAGGAACAGTCTTAAAGATGCATTGAGGTTATCCAAACGAAGCAATGATTGGTGCCAAACTGTAAGGAGTGTTAACTGGATATTGAAGACATAAAAGAATAACTGTGGAGACCTGTACTGAAGCTTAAAGATTAAACTGAAAGGCTGTGAAGAATTGTCCTTGATTGCAGCAATAATGAAAATACAATGCTGAATGAGTTACTTGCGAGTTCAGAAGATAACACAGCACTGTGAAACTGCAGCAGACGACAATGGTGATGAATGGGTTAAGTTTAGAGCTGAACAAACGAGCACCTGAATTTAGTGGAATCCTCCAAAGGCTGTGTGATTGAAGCAGGCTGACAGGGTAACCTCTTGCAAGACTCTGGAAATCCACTTGTTTGCCACTGGGAGAACAATTAACTGACAGCACAGCAGGGAGTTTGGTGGGTCTTTTGCAGTGAAGGCTGCAGGCAGGCCTCTGGGAGCGGAGGCGATATCTGGACCACGGGAATGCACGGAAAGAGCACAGAGCTAGGGCATAGAGTAGATACAACAAAGCACTGGCTCAGAGTAACATAATCCCAGCCTACTTAAAGGCAGCACAAGCACGGGATTGGCTAACACTTACCCACAAGTGTTTCACAAGTGCTCATTTGGTCTCCAACATGGCCGCCTCCTATACTGCAGACACACAGCGGTGCCTTTGGCCATTTGGTCCCCGCACTCCCAGCTCCCAGAACCTGCATCACCTGTGCCACTGACCACGCCGCGTCCCCACACGGCCGCACAGCACCGCGAGCAACCACACCGGCAATGGATGGACCCCAGAACCCGCAGAGGTGAGAGATCGGTTTGTGACATGAACAAGCCCGTGACCGGGTGAAACGCGTTTTCCCTGCAGGTACCTCGCCTGTCTGACGACCGAATGGGTGGTATTTAAAAACCTATCCTTTTCTCTTAGCAGTCATGCTCTTATGCTCCAGCTAATATTTATATTTACAGAAGTGATTTCTGCTACTATCACTGCCGATGCTTTCCCATTCAGGTGAAATATATGATTACCTCATAATGCATTATGGACAGGCGACATGTGGTCCCGCATTTGGGCTGCCTTAAGTACTAATAACTGTGTTTACTTTAGCCCAGTGGAGGCTATACTTCATATTATTGTGACAGGGTGATATTCAGTTTCCCTGTGAAATCCCATAGACTTAATGAACCTCTAATCACCAGTTTCTTGTATTTGGGAACTGTGGATGAACATTGTTATATGTATCCTGACCTTTGTGGTTTTCTCTTTTTTGTGTGAGTGTCTGTATATTGAATATCGGCACATGCATGATTGCATACAGTATTCTTGATACCCTACAACATTATCCCTGAAACATCCTAGGATCAAGGATAGCAATCAATGCGGTGACACATATCAGAGGTTAGGTACTTTACCTGCAAATTCGTATACAGTTCTGCTATTGCATCAATGTTAGGGTCTCCTGCCCTGTGCTGCCACGTCGTCATGGCAACCGGGAGACAAGTGCTAGCGGAGTAACCTGAGCGCAGCTGATACTCCGGTTCGGGTCTTGTGCTGTGCAGTGGTTACAGGCTCTGTGCACGGCAGGGGATCCGGTGCTGGTTTTTGTGCTCACAGTCTGTGAGGTCTGAGTGGGGCGTGGACAGCACCTGCTTTATAAGGCCTCTTCTCAGGTTAAGCAGATGCTGCTGAATCTTTGTTGGTTAGTCAGTTCCTGAAAGTTAGCCAGTACTGTGTAGCTTTGTATTTGTTGTTGCTTACTGCAAATAGGCCTGGGGATTTGGTACTACACTCTGCCAATCCAGACCTAGCAGTAAGACTGGAGTCAGTCGTTTAGCTTGCTGGGGTTCTTTTACTACTCTGTGAACTTAGCAAGTTTGCGGCTGTATTCTAAGACTTGCCTGCCTAAATCCTGTCTCACTGTGCAAGGTGTCAGGTGTCAGTTTAGTGGCAGTAAGCTGAACCTGTGCACTGCAAGTGAGAATTAGGATTGTGGAGACTCTCCTTGTGTCTATCATTCCATCTCTGACCAAGGAGTTTACTGCCACACCCGTTGGTAACCCTTTAGGGTTATGCTGTTGCCCTTAGCAACAGCATTTCGGGTTCTCTACGTATTAAAACACAACATCTTGCTTTTCCCATCTGAGCATTACTAATACTAGGGAGACACCCAGTTCCTTAGCCTCTGGGCTTCTCTGTTCACTTTGTGTGTATTTTGTTACCCTATCACCTTCTGTGTACGTAATGTCATATTCCCCAGTCTGTCTGTGAGTTCATTTGTTTTGCATACCTATCCGTTCAGACACCAGTACATTCCTGCAGGCACTGGTGTGCATAACAGTTCAAACACCAGTGCATTCCTGCAGGCACTGGAGTGCATAACAGTTCTGACACCAGTACATTCCTGCAGGCACTGGTGTGCATAACATATTCAGCAGCCTAATACTCCTGTTGAAATTTTGTGGGAATATGGAGCATACCCCTCAAAATACGTTGCAACAGGTGGTCGATCAGGTGCAGGTCCTGACTCGACAATTTAATGATTTGTCCATTAAAATGCACACCTCCCAGGCCGCTGGTGGAGCTCCCGCAGCAGCAGCACCTTCAGGGGTTAAGGAGCCGAAATTAAATCTCCCGGATCGTTTTTCTGGAGATCGCTCGCAGTTCTTTTGTTTCAAGGAGAGCTGCAAGCTATACTTCCGACTTAGGCCTCAGTCTTCTGGGTCGGAGATTCAGCGGGTGGGCATAGTGATTTCCTTGCTACAAGGAGACCCACAGGTCTGGGCATATGGGTTGCAGCCTGACTGTCCGTCGCTTAAAAGTGTTGATGCTTTTTTTACGGCACTGGGCATGTTGTATGATGACCCTGACAAGACGGCCTCAGCCGAGGCTCAGATTTCGATCCTTAAGCAAGGGCGAAGGCCAGTTGAGGTTTACTGTACGGAGTTTCGGAGGTTGGCCCATGATACCCAGTGGAATGACCCAGCCCTGAGACACCAGTACCGAAAAGGTCTTTCTAACCAGATAAAGGACCAACTGGTACAATATCCCTTGCCTGATAGCTTGGATCAGCTCATGCAGTTATCCATCCGGGTGGATAGACGGCTGAGAGAGCGTAGGCTTGAAAGGGAGACTGAGGTTTCCTTCTTTCCCAAGGGAACCTCAGACTCTGAGGAATTTTCCGAGGAGCCTATGCAGATTGGGGCTACCCGCCTCTCCTCGCATGAGAAGACGCGGAGGAGACAGCAGGGGTTGTGTTTGTACTGTGGGAATAAAGGTCATGTGGTAGTATCATGCCCAGAAAAGCCGGAAAACTTCAGGGCCTGAGGGTGATGGGAAATATCCTGTCAGGCCAGAAGTCAGAATTTCCCAAGAAGACTTTTATCATTCCGGTGACCTTGAAGATCCTCGGTCAAACTGTCAAGACTGAGGCCTTTGTGGACAGTGGGGCCGACGGGGTTTTAATGGACCGCCAATTCGCCCTGAAACACTCTGTTCCCTTAGTACCCTTGGCATCAGAAATTGAGATTTGTGGGTTAAACGGGGAACCATTATCCCAAGGTAAAATTACCTCTTGCACTAGCCAGATTTCTTTGTTTATTGGAGCCACACACTCTGAAAAATTGTCCTTTTATGTGACTGTCTGTACTTTTGCCCCATTGGTGTTGGGGTTACCCTGGTTAAGGGCCCACAATCCTCAATTTGACTGGGTCTCTGGGGAGATTCTTAGTTGGGGTACTGATTGTTTCAGGAGTTGCTTGAGCCTTCCAGTCAGGCTCTCGCAGCTAAGTTTGCCAGGATTGCCAGGGTGTTATGCAGATTTTGCGGACGTGTTCTCCAAAAAAGTTGCAGAGGTACTACCTCCCCATCGCCTCTATGACTGTGCCATTGATTTGTTGCCAAATGCTAAGCTTCCCAAGAGCAGGTTGTACTCCCTGTCACGTCCTGAGACTCAGGCTATGGCAGAGTACATTCAGGAGAACTTGGCTAAGGGATTTATCAGACCTTCACAGTCTCCAGTTGGGTCGGGGTTCTTCTTCGTGGGTAAAAAGGACGGTTCATTGCGACCCTGCATCGACTTCAGGGAATTGAACCGTATGACGATTAAAAACTCATACCCACTGCCTCTCATTTCGGTCTTGTTTGACCAGCTTCGTACGGCCACCATTTTTTCTAAGATTGACCTACGCGGTGCGTACAATCTAATCCGAATAAGAGAGGGGGATGAATGGAAGACTGCCTTTAATACCCACTCAGGGCATTATGAATATTTGGTGATGCCTTTTGGGCTCTGTAATGCCCCAGCAGTCTTCCAGGATTTCATGAATGATGTGCTCAGGGAATATTTGGATAGATTCTTAGTTGTATACTTAGATGACATCCTAATCTTCTCCCATTCCCTGGAGGAACATCGGAAGCATGTACGCTTAGTCCTCCAGAAACTCAGAGACCACCGGCTTGGGGCGAAGCTGGAGAAGTGCGAATTTGAAGTTCAGCAAATCGCATTTCTAGGATATATTATCTCCCCAGAAGGTTTCCAAATGGAGGGTTCCAAGGTACAGGCAGTCCTGGATTGGGTGCAGCCCACTAGTTTGAAGGCGCTTCAGCGTTTCCTGGGCTTTGCGAATTTTTATAGACGATTTATCGCTGGATTTTCGTCTATAGTGGCGCCCTTGGTGGCACTCACTAAGAAAGGGGCGGATGTTGCTCACTGGTCTTGTGAGGCTAAAGCGGCTTTTGCCCGTCTCAAAAGGGCATTTGTATCGGCCAAGGTGCTGCGACACCCAGATCCAGAGCGTCCTTTTGTGGTGGAGGTGGATGCCTCTGAGATGGGTATTGGGGCAGTGCTTTCTCAGATGGGAGTGTCTGATAATCGCCTTCATCCCTGTGCTTACTTTTCCCGTAAATTTTCGCCTGCCGAGATGAATTATGACGTGGGTAACCGGGAATTGTTGGCTATTAAGGATGCACTCGAGGAGTGGAGACACTGGCTTGAGGGGGCTAAGTTTGTGGTCTCAATTCTTACCGACCATAAGAATCTGGCATATTTAGAGTCAGCGAAGCGTCTCAATGCCAGGCAGGCACGATGGGCTTTGTTTTTTGCTCGCTTTAATTTTTTGATAACATATCGCCCTGGGTCAAAAAACATCAAGGCTGATGCGCTCTCGCAGAGTTTTGCTCCAATCCAGGAGACCACCGAGGAGCCGTTGCCCATTGTGTCCCCATCATGTATTAAAGTGGGCATTACCCAGGACCTCTTATCATTAGTCCTTAGAGCACAGGAGCAGGCTCCTCCAGACCTTCCGGTAGGTCTTTTGTTTGTGCCTCCTAGGTTAAGACAGCGAGTGTTCCTGGAATTCCATGCCAAGAAGTCGGCAGGTCACCCGGGTATTGCCAGAACTCGGGAGTTGCTATCTAGGGCAGTGTGGTGGCCCTCGGTGGCTAAGGATGTGGATCAGTGGGTTCGGGCATGTGACATCTGTGCCCGAAATAAGACTCCTAGAGGGGTTCCTGTTGGCCCATTACATCCACTCTCTATCCCATCTAAGCCATGGACCCACATTTCAATGGATTTTGTGGTGGACTTGCCCAAATCCTCGGGGATGACAGCCATCTGGGTTGTCGTTGACAGGTTTTCGAAGATGGCGCACTTCGTTCCACTGGTTGGGCTGCCATCGGCCAGACGCCTGTCTGAATTATTTATGCTGCATGTTGTGCGTCTCCACGGGTTGCCACTTGATGTGGTCTCTGACCGCGGATCCCAGTTTGTGGCCAAATTCTGGAGGGCATTTTGTTCCGATCTCCAGATTTCTGTCAGCTTGTCGTCAGGCTACCATCCGCAGTCTAATGGGCAGACTGAAAGGGTGAACCAGTCCTTGGAGCAGTTCCTCAGGTGTTATGTCTCCAAGTGTCAGACTGACTGGGTTGCTCATCTGTCCATGGCGGAGTTTGCCTATAACAACGCGGCACACTCTGCTACAGGGATCTCTCCCTTCCTTTGTGTGTATGGGCATCATCCTAAGGCCAATTCTTTTGACCCCCTGGACTCCACGCCTGGTGGTTCCTCTGTGGTTTCGGTCCTTAGAGGTATTTGGCGGAAAGTGAAGAAAGCCCTTGTGTCTGTGTCATTAGTGACCAAAAAGGTTTTTGATAAGCTGAAAAGACCCTGCAGCTTCAAATTAGGAGACTTCGTCTGGTTGTCTACCAAGAATTTGAAGTTGAGACAGCCATCTCATAAGTTAGGCCCCCGGTTCATCGGCCCTTATAAGATCACCAGGGTTATCAATCCGGTGGCATTTCAGTTAGATCTGCCCCGTTCTTTGGGTATCAATAAAACATTTCATTGTTCCCTTTTAAAACGGGCGATTAGTAATCCTTCTTCCAGTGGAAGACCTTCCCCTCTTCTGATACGTGGCCAGAGGGAGTTTGTTGTTGAAAGGATTCTTGACTCCAAGATGGTTCGGGGTCGGCTGTCATTTTTGGTGCACTGGAAGGGGTATGGCCCGGAGGAGCGGTCGTGGGTGCGCAGTTGTGATCTTCATGCCCCCAGACTGATACGCTCTTTCTTCTCGCAGTTCCCCGATAAACCCGGTGGTAGGGGTTCTTTGACCCCTCGTCAGAGGGGGGGTACTGTTAGGGTCTCCTGCCCTGTGCTGCCACGTCGTCATGGCAACCGGGAGACAAGTGCTAGCGGAGTAACCTGAGCGCAGCTGATACTCCGGTTCGGGTCTTGTGCTGTGCAGTGGTTACAGGCTCTGTGCACGGCAGGGGATCCGGTGCTGGTTTTTGTGCTCACAGTCTGTGAGGTCTGAGTGGGGCGTGGACAGCACCTGCTTTATAAGGCCTCTTCTCAGGTTAAGCAGATGCTGCTGAATCTTTGTTGGTTAGTCAGTTCCTGAAAGTTAGCCAGTACTGTGTAGCTTTGTATTTGTTGTTGCTTACTGCAAATAGGCCTGGGGATTTGGTACTACACTCTGCCAATCCAGACCTAGCAGTAAGACTGGAGTCAGTCGTTTAGCTTGCTGGGGTTCTTTTACTACTCTGTGAACTTAGCAAGTTTGCGGCTGTATTCTAAGACTTGCCTGCCTAAATCCTGTCTCACTGTGCAAGGTGTCAGGTGTCAGTTTAGTGGCAGTAAGCTGAACCTGTGCACTGCAAGTGAGAATTAGGATTGTGGAGACTCTCCTTGTGTCTATCATTCCATCTCTGACCAAGGAGTTTACTGCCACACCCGTTGGTAACCCTTTAGGGTTTTGCTGTTGCCCTTAGCAACAGCATTTCGGGTTCTCTACGTATTAAAACACAACATCTTGCTTTTCCCATCTGAGCATTACTAATACTAGGGAGACACCCAGTTCCTTAGCCTCTGGGCTTCTCTGTTCACTTTGTGTGTATTTTGTTACCCTATCACCTTCTGTGTACGTAATGTCATATTCCCCAGTCTGTCTGTGAGTTCATTTGTTTTGCATACCTATCCGTTCAGACACCAGTACATTCCTGCAGGCACTGGTGTGCATAACAGTTCAAACACCAGTGCATTCCTGCAGGCACTGGAGTGCATAACAGTTCTGACACCAGTACATTCCTGCAGGCACTGGTGTGCATAACAATCAAGCGGTACTGCATTATTGTAATTGTGGTATTTTACCATTGGATTTAGGATTTGTAGGTATCCAATAATTGAGGGGAACATCAAACACCACTAGTAACGTGAAACTTTGTCTCTCTCCCCCCTCTGTGGTGAAATAGGTTTCTTCCCATTCATTTCACATATAAATAATACTACAATTGCTTATCTCATTCTTTTTTTTTTTTTTTCTCTCTCATCTTCTCATCCTTCATTCTTCTTCTTCCTCTCTTCAGTGAACTCTCATCCACGATTCTGGGGAGCATGTCCCCGCACTAGACACGGTTCTCCCGTCTAACGTGGACAGCAGATTCACGCTCCTATTTCTTTTCGCAATCTGCCTATGCTATTCCCCTTCCCCACTAATCCTTTTCAATTCTACTTGTAGGAGGATCTAAACTTCTTTTTCGGTGCACTCTCATTGGTGGCACAGGTTAAGTCTTTCTAGGACCATACCCCTACGCCCATGCCCAATCTCGTCCGATCTTGGAAGCTAAACGGAGGTGGGCTGGGCCAGTACCTAGACGGGCGACCACTAGGGAATACCAAGTGAAGTAGGAAGACCAATTCCCTGTTAAAAGACACTAACAGCAGGATCACCACTTTAACACTAGCTCCTACCATCTTTCGAACTAAGACCTTATCTCCGATCTCTCATGTTCATCCAATTCATGACAGTGGTCAAATACCAGAGGTGTATTTTAGTGGGTGGGCTCTCCCTCTCACTGGATTAACCCAATTTAGGGTTGTATTAATACAAACACAGTTTGTACTGATCTAGGGCAGACAGAAGCAGCATGGCATGTAGCTATCTTCCTATATGCACTTATCCAAGTATAATTAAGATCAGAACATTCCCTATTTTTCAGAATAGTCCTTTCATGTTTTTGTGCGAATGTTTGTTTCTGTCAAACTTAATTGTTTTGTTAAGCTCCGAAGAATTTTAAGAGTAGAAATAAAGATTATAATTTTTAGGCACATCATTCATCAGTCGACACCATGATTTAAAAAGAGTGCGCCCAAACAAGAGTCAAACTTTCTTTTTCCTTCTTGTACTCACTAAACCCCT
The DNA here is from genome assembly GCF_028390025.1 of Pseudophryne corroboree. Classification (NCBI taxonomy): domain Eukaryota; kingdom Metazoa; phylum Chordata; class Amphibia; order Anura; family Myobatrachidae; genus Pseudophryne; species Pseudophryne corroboree. The sequence goes on from NC_086447.1 coordinate 910,664,265, forward strand.
TCCTTCTTGTACGGTAGGGTGTGCATGTATGTTCTTCTCGCCTGATTAGGGCTCTACATGGTGCTCCTGCCTAAATGCTTTGGAATACAACTGATTTGCCTGAGCCAGTGGGTGGGGATATATGGACGGGCCCGTTGCATCCTGGGAGGACTGAAAGCTTGTGATCGTTTGGTGCCAATTCGCTGTCGCTCCATCATATCCCATTGTTATCCTGTGGAACCTGTGGCCTTAGGAGAAATACCGTTATCAACGGTAGGTTCTTACCATAACATATATTTTTGTGGTACCGAAGCCGGATGGTTCGGTCAGGCCAATTTTTAACTTGAAATCGTTAAACCCTTATCTAAGGGAGTTCAAATTCAAAATGGTATCTCCGAGGGCGGTGATCTCAGGTCTGGAGGAGGGGGAGTTTCTGGTGTCCCTGAACATCAAGGATGCCTACCTCCACATTCCCATTTGGTCACCGCATCAGGCTTATCTCAGGTTTGCACTGTTAGATGATCACTATCCGTTTCAAACACTACCATTCGGTCTCTCCACGGCACCAAGGATCTTCACCAAGGTGATGGCGGAGATGATGGTTCTCCGCAAACAGGGGGTGAACATAATTCCATATCTAGATGACCTGCTGATCAAGGCATCGTCCAGGGAGAAGTTGTTACGGTCCATTGCTCTCACGATGCATCTGCTCAGGGAGTACGGTTGGATCCCGAACCTTCCAAAGTCTCATCTGGAGCCAACAAGGAGGCTGTATTTCCTGGAAGATGATCCTCAACACGGAGGTGCAGAGGGTGTTTCTCCCGGTGGAGAAAGCGTTGGTGATACAGTCAATGGTCTGGGATGTCTTAAAGCCTACCCGGGTATTGGTTCATCAGTGCATCCGCCTTCTGGGGAAGATGGTTGCCTCCTACGAGGCTCTGCAGTATGAAATGTTTCTTGCTCGGTCCTTTCAGCTGGATATTCTGGACCAGTCGTCGGGATCTCACCTAAACATGCATCAGAGGATACGTCTGTCGCCGAAAGCAAGGATTTCTCTGACGTCCTAGTGGATGCTGGGAACTCCGTAAGGACCATGGGGAATAGCGGGCTCCGAAGGAGGCTGGGCACTCTAGAAAGATTTATGACTACCTGGTGTGCACTGGCTCCTCCCACTATGACCCTCCTCCAAGCCTCAGTTAGATTTTGTGCCCGGCCGAGGTTGGATGCACACTAGGGGCTCTCCTGAGCCCTTAGAAAGAAAGTATAGATTTAGGTTTTTTATTTTCAGTGAGACCTGCTGGCAACAGGCTCACTGCAGCGAGGGACTAAGGGGAGAAGAAGCGAACTCGCCTGCTTGCAGCCGGATTGGGCTTCTTAGGCTACTGGACACCATTAGCTCCAGAGGGATCGACCGCAGGCCCAGTCCTTGGTGTTCGGTCCCGGAGCCGCGCCGCCGTCCCCCTTACAGAGCCAGAAGCAAGAAGAGGTCCGGAAAATCGGCGGCAGAAGACATCAGTCTTCACCAAGGTAGCGCACAGCACTGTAGCTGTGCGCCATTGCTCCTCACACACACTTCACACTCCGGTCACTGAGGGTGCAGGGCGCTGGGGGGGGCGCCCTGAGAAGCAATTATAACACCTTGGCTGGCAAAAATACCACAATATATAGCCCCAGAGGCTATATATGTGGAAAATACCCCTGCCAGAATCCAGAAAAAAGCGGGAGAATAGTCAGCGGAAAAGGGGCGGAGCTATCTCCTGCAGCACACTGGCGCCATTTCTCCTTCACAGATCCGCTGGAAGGAAGCTCCCTGGCTCTCCCCTGCAGTCTACACTACAGAAAAGGGTAAAAAAAGAGAGGGGGGGCACTAAATTTAGGCGCTGTATAAATTATATAGAAAAAGCAGCTATAGGGGACATAACTCAGTTAGTCCCTGCATTATATAGCGCTCTGGTGTGTGCTGGCATACTCTCACTCTGTCCCCCCAAAGGGCTTTTGTGGGTCCTGTCCTCTGTTGGAGCATTCCTTGTGTGTGTGCGGTGTGTCGGTACGGCTGTGTCGACATGTTTGATGAGGATAATGATGTGGAGACGGAGCAGATGCCTTTAGAAGGGATGTCACCCCCTGCGGGGCAGACACCTGAGTGGTTGAGCTTATGGAAAGAAATGAGTGCACGTATAGACTCCTTACATAAGAAATTTGACGACATGCCAAATGTGGGACAGCCGACTTCTCAGCTCGTGCCTGTCCAGGCGTCGCACAGGTCATCAGGGGCTCTAAAACGCCCGCTACCTCAGACCGCAGACCCAGATGTCGACACTGATACTGACACCAGTGTCGACGACGATGAGTCTAACCTGATGCCCACTAAGGCCATTCACTGCATGATTGAGGCAATGAAAGAGGTGTTACACATTTCTGATATAAATACAGGTACCACTAAAAAGGGTATTATGTTTGGGGAGAAAAAACTACCCGTAGTTTTTCCCCCATCAGATGAATTAAATGAAGTGTGTGAAGATGCGTGGGCTTTCCCTGATAAAAAATTGGTAATTCCTAAGAAGGTACTAATGGCGTTCCCTTTCCCGCCAGAGGATAGGTCACGTTGGGAAACACCTCCTAGGGTGGATAAAGCGCTCACACGTTTGTCTAAAAAGGTGGCACTACCGTCTCCGGATACGGCCGCCCTCAAGGAACCTGCTGATAGAAAGCAGGAGGCGATCCTGAAGTCTGTATATACACACTCAGGCATTATACTTAGGCCAGCTATTGCGTCAGCTTGGATGTGCAGTGCTGCCGCTGCGTGGTCAGATAAACTGTCAGAAAATATTGACACATTAGACAGAGACACGATCCTGTTAACCATAGACCATATAAAAGACTCAGTCTTATATATGAGAGATGCACAGAGGGAAATCTGCCGACTGGCATCTAAAGTTAATGCATTGTCTATTTCTGCTAGGAGAGGCTTATGGACTCGCCAGTGGACAGGAGATGCAGATTCTAAAAGGCACATGGAAGTGTTGCCATATAAGGGTGAGGAATTATTTGGGGATGGTCTCTCGGACCTAGTTTCCACAGCAACGTCTGGGAAGTCAGCATTTTTACCCCATGTCCCCTCACAGCCTAAGAAGGCGCCGTTTTATCAGGTTCAGTCCTTTCGGACCCAGAAAAACAGGCGTGGAAAAGGCGGGTCTTTTCTATCCAGAGGCAGAGGTAGGGGAAAAAGGCTGCAACAAACAGCAGGTTCCCAGGAGCAAAAGTCCTCCCCCGCTTCTTCTGCCAAGTCCGCCGCATTACGGTGGGGCTCCACAGGCGGAGCCTGGTACGGTGGGGGGCCGCCTCAAGAATTTCAGCGATCAGTGGGCTCGCTCACAGGTGGATCCCTGGATCCTTCAAATAGTATCTCAGGGGTACAAACTGGAATTCGAGGCGTCTCCACCCCACCGGTTCCTAAAATCTGCCTTGCCGATTGCTCCCTCAGACAGGGAGGCGGTGCTAGCGGCAATTCACAAGCTGTATTCCCAGCAGGTGATAATCAAGGTACCCCTACTTCAACAAGGCCGGGGTTACTATTCCACACTATTTGTGGTACCGAAACCGGACGGTTCGGTGAGACCCATTTTAAATTTGAAATCCTTGAACACATACATAAAAAAATTCAAGTTCAAGATGGAATCGCTCAGGGCGGTTATTGCGAGCCTGGAAGAGGGGGATTACATGGTATCCCTGGACATCAAGGATGCTTACTTGCATGTCCCCATTTACCATCCTCACCAGGAGTACCTCAGATTTGTGGTACAGGATTGCCATTACCAATTCCAGACGCTGCCGTTTGGACTGTCCACGGCACCGAGGGTATTTACCAAGGTTATGGCGGAAATGATGATACTCCTTCGAAAAAAGGGAGTTTTAATTATCCCGTACTTGGACGATCTCCTAATAAAAGCGAGGTCCAAGGAACAGTTGTTGGTGGGAGTAGCACTATCTCAGGAGGTGCTGCACCAGCACGGCTGGATTCTGAATATCCCAAAGTCACAGCTGGTTCCGACGACACGGCTACTGTTCCTGGGTATGATTCTGGATACAGTCCAGAAAAAAGTGTTTCTCCCGGAGGAGAAAGCCAGGGAGTTGTCATCTCTAGTCAGAGACCTCCTGAAGCCAAAACAGGTATCAGTGCATCGCTGCACGCGGGTCCTGGGAAAGATGGTGGCTTCTTACGAAGCAATTCCCTTCGGCAGGTTCCATGCCAGAATCTTTCAGTGGGACCTGTTGGACCAGTGGTCCGGATCGCATCTTCAGATGCATCGCTTAATAACCCTGTCTCCAAGAACCAGGGTGTCTCTACTGTGGTGGCTGCAGAGTGCCCATCTTCTAGAGGGCCGCAGGTTCGGCATACAGGACTGGGTCCTGGTGACCACGGATGCCAGCCTTCGAGGCTGGGGGGCAGTCACACAGGGAAGAAACTTCCAAGGACTATGGTCGAGTCAGGAGACTTCCCTTCACATAAATATTCTGGAACTAAGGGCCATCTACAATGCCCTAAGTCAAGCAAAATCCCTGCTCCTACACCAGCCGGTGCTGATCCAGTCAGACAACATCACGGCAGTCGCCCATGTAAATCGACAGGGCGGCACAAGAAGCAGGATGGCGATGGCAGAAGCCACAAGAATCCTCCGATGGGCGGAGAATCATGTACTAGCACTGTCAGCAGTGTTCATTCCGGGAGTGGACAACTGGGAAGCAGACTTCCTCAGCAGACACGACCTCCACCCGGGAGAGTGGGGACTTCATCCAGAAGTCTTCCAGATGCTGGTAAACCGTTGGGAAAAACCACAGGTGGACATGATGGCGTCCCGCCTCAACAAAAAGTTAAAAAGATATTGCGCCAGGTCAAGGGACCCTCAGGCGGTAGCTGTGGACGCTCTAGTGACACCGTGGGTGTACCAGTCGGTTTATGTGTTCCCTCCTCTGCCTCTCATACCAAAGGTATTGAGAATAATACGAAAGCGAGGAGTAAACACAATTCTCGTGGTTCCGGATTGGCCAAGACGAGCGTGGTACCCGGAACTTCAAGAGATGCTCTCAGAGGACCCGTGGCCTCTACCGCTCAGACAGGACCTGCTACAGCAGGGGCCCTGTCTGTTCCAAGACTTACCGCGGCTGCGTTTGACGGCATGGCGGTTGAACACCGGATCCTAAAGGAAAAGGGTATTCCGGAAGAAGTCATTCCTACGCTTATTAAGGCCAGGAAAGATGTTACGGCAAAGCATTATCACCGCATATGGCGGAAATATGTTGCATGGTGCGAGGCCAAAAAGGCCCCAACAGAGGAATTTCAACTAGGTCGATTTCTGCATTTCCTGCAAGCAGGAGTGAATATGGGCCTAAAACTAGGCTCCATTAAAGTACAGATCTCGGCTCTGTCGATTTTCTTTCAAAAAGAACTAGCTTCAGTACCTGAAGTTCAGACATTTGTGAAAGGAGTGCTGCATATTCAGCCCCCGTTTGTGCCTCCTGTGGCACCTTGGGATCTCAACGTGGTGTTGAGTTTCTTAAAATCACATTGGTTTGAGCCACTAAAAACCGTGGATCTGAAATATCTCACGTGGAAAGTGGTCATGTTATTGGCCTTGGCTTCAGCCAGGCGAGTGTCAGAATTGGCGGCTTTATCTTGTAAAAGCCCTTATCTGATTTTCCATATGGATAGGGCAGAATTGAGGACTCGTCCCCAATTTCTCCCTAAGGTGGTGTCAGCGTTTCACCTGAACCAGCCTATTGTGGTGCCTGCGGCTACTAGGGATTTGGAGGACTCCAAGTTGCTAGACGTTGTCAGGGCCCTGAAAATATATGTTTCCAGGACGGCTGGAGTCAGAAAATCTGACTCGCTGTTTATCCTGTATGCACCCAACAAGCTGGGTGCTCCTGCTTCTAAGCAGTCTATTGCTCGCTGGATTTGTAGTACAATTCAGCTTGCACATTCTGTGGCAGGACTGCCACAGCCAAAATCTGTAAATGCCCATTCCACAAGGAAGGTGGGCTCATCTTGGGCGGCTGCCCGAGGGGTCTCGGCTTTACAACTTTGCCGAGCAGCTACTTGGTCAGGGGCAAACACGTTTGCAAAATTCTACAAATTTGATACCCTGGCTGAGGAGGACCTGGAGTTCTCTCATTCGGTGCTGCAGAGTCATCCGCACTCTCCCGCCCGTTTGGGAGCTTTGGTATAATCCCCATGGTCCTTACGGAGTTCCCAGCATCCACTAGGACGTCAGAGAAAATAAGAATTTACTCACCGGTAATTCTATTTCTCGTAGTCCGTAGTGGATGCTGGGCGCCCATCCCAAGTGCGGATTGTCTGCAATACTTGTAAATAGTTATTGTTAACTAAAGGGTTATTGTTGAGCCATCTGTTGAGAGGCTCAGTTGTTTTCATACTGTCAAACTGGATATAGTATCACGAGTTGTACGGTGTGATTGGTGTGGCTGGTAAGAGTCTTACCCGGGATTCTAAATCCTTCCTTATTATGTCAGCTCGTCCGGGCACAGTGTCCTAACTGAGGCTTGGAGGAGGGTCATAGTGGGAGGAGCCAGTGCACACCAGGTAGTCCTAAATCTTTCTAGAGTGCCCAGCCTCCTTCGGAGCCCGCTATTCCCCATGGTCCTTACGGAGTTCCCAGCATCCACTACGGACTACGAGAAATAGAATTACCGGTGAGTAAATTCTTATTTTCACTCCTCTGGTGGCTACAACTGCCACACCTTCTGGAGGGCCGCAGGTTCGGGGTTCAGGACTGGCTCACTCTAACCACGGATGCAAGTCTCAGAGGTTGGGGAGCAGTCACTCAAGGGGAAACCTTCCAAGGAAGGTGGTCAAGTCAGGAATCCCTTCTTCCTATAAACATCCTGGAGCTAAGAGTCGTGTACAACGGTCTTCTTCAAGCAGCACACCTTCTGCAGGGTCAGGCTGTTCAGGTGCAGTCGGACAACGTGACCATGGTGGTCTACATAAACCAAAAAGGCGGAACGAAGAGCAGAGCTGCAATGTCAGAGGTGGCAAGAACCCTCCTCTGGGCGGAAAGGCGCGCAGTGGCGATGTCAGCAATCTTCCTTCCGGGAGTAGACAACTGGGCAGCAGACTTCCTCAGCAGACACGATCTCCATCCAGGAGAGTGGGGCCTCCACCCGGAGGTGTTCGAGGAGGTAACCGGTTGGTGGGGTGTACCTCACGTAGACATGATGGCCTCCCGCCTCAACAAGAAGCTGCGGAGGTACTGTTCCAGGTTGAGAGACCCACAAGCAGTGGCGGTGGACGCACTGGTGACACCATGGGTGTTCCAGTCAGTGTATGTGTTCCCTCCACTTCCCCTCATTCCAAGAGTTCTACAGCTTGTAAAAAGAATAAGGGTTTAGGCAATCCTCATTGCTCCAGACTGGCCAAGGAGGGCTTGGTACACGGATCTGATGGATCTACTACTGGAAGATCCAAGGCCTCTACCTCTTCGGGAGGATCTTCTACAACAGGGGCCGTTCGCTTATCAAGACTTACCATGGCTACGTTTGACGGCATGGCGGTTGAGCGTCAGATCTTAGCTCGGACGGGTATTCCGAGCGCGGTTATTCCTACCTTGATACAGGCTAGGAAGGGAGTAACGTCTAAACATTACCATCAAATTTGAAGAAAATATGTGTCTTGGTGTGTATCCAAGAAGTTTCCTGCAGTGGAGTTTCAACTTGGATGGTTTCTCCTGTTCCTGCAAGCAGGTGTGGATATGGGCCTTAGATTGGGGTCACTAACGGTCCAAATTTCTGCGTTATCCATTTTCTTCCAGAAACAATTGGCTGCCCTCCCTGAGGTTCAGACCTTTTTGAAAGGGGTTCTGCACATCCAGCCTCCCTTTGCAGCGCCGCCGGCTCTCTGGGACCTTGACGTGGTGTTGCATTTCCTGCAATTGGATTGGTCTGAGCCTTTACAGGAGGCTGAGGTCAAGTTTCTCACGTGGAAGTCTGTCACTTTGTTGGCCTTGGCTTCTGCACGATGTGTCTGAATTGGGGGCTTTGTCCTGTAAAAGTCCCTATTTGGTCTTCCATGAAGATAGGGCGGAACTCAGGACGCGTCAACAGTTCCTTCCAAAGGTTGTGTCGGCTTTTCATATCAACCAACCTATTGTGGTGCCAGTGGCTACTGACGCCTCGATTACTTCAAAGGCCTTGGATGTTGTGAGGGCTTTGAAGATCTATGTGAAGAGGACTGCTTGTCACAGAAAATCGGACTCTCTGTTTGTCCTGTATGATCCCAAGAAAATTGGGTGTCCTGCTTCTAAGCAGACGATTTCTCGCTGGATCCGGTTCACAATCCAGCATGCTTATTCTACGGCAGGATTGCTGTGTCCGAAATATGTTAAGGCCCATTCTACTCGTAAGGTGGATTCTTCCTGGGCGGCTGCCCGGGGTGTCTCGGCTTTACAACTTTGCCGAGCGGTTACTTGGTCAGGGTCGAACACATTTGCTGAGTTCTACAAGTTCGATACTTTTACTAAACTTTAGCTCCTCAGATGCCAATCAGTTCTGCAGGAGCCTCCGCACTTTCCTTCCCGTTCTGGGTGCTTTGGTACATCCCCATGGTACTAATGTGGACCCCAGCATCCTCTAGGACGTAATAGAAAATAGGATTTTAATTACCTACCGGTAAATCCTTTTCTCGTAGTCCGTAGAGGATGCTGGGCGCCCACCCAGCACTTCGTTTTCCTGCTGTGGTTACTTGGTCAGTACTGTTTTGTTCTTAGTTAAGTACTGTGTTATTACTTGGTTCAGTAATATTTTTCAGCTGTTGCTGAGTTTTCCGGCTTGTTTGCTGGGTTTGCCTTGTTTGTGTGAACTGGTATGAATCTCGCCACTATCTGTGTATTTCCTTCTCTCGAAGTATGTAGTCTCCTCGGGCACAGTTTCTAGACTGGGTCTGGTAGGAGGGGCATAGAGGGAGGAGCCAGCCCACACTGTTAAACTCTTAAAGTGCCAGTGGCTCCAGGTGGACCCATATATACCCCATGGTACTAATGTGAACCCCAGCATCCTCTACGGACTACGAGAGAAAAAATCCTATTTTCTGCATTGTATGTGACTTATGCTAGTTCTGCTGTCTGTTTCTTCTGACACAACATGTATATAACTTTACCTTTCTTCTGTCTTCAGTAACCCTTAGATACTGTTGTGTACAGGGTTTACAACTGCCCACATTGCAATTTATTGTTTTTGTGCAGGCTCATTGTCAAATACTATACTCCGTTACTGTTACGCACACCAGTGCTAACAGGAGTATACCGGTGTATGAACAGAGAGGGGAGCGAAGCAAACGAACTCACAGACAGTATAACATAACATACACAGGAGGTGATGGAATAACTAATAAACACAAAGTGAACGGAGAAGCCCAAAGGCTCAGGAATTGGGTGTCTCCCTAGTGTCAGGAATGCTCAGATGGAATAGAGCGGACAATGAAGCGAGGTGTAGTGATTTAACATGTGGAGCACCTGAAATGATGTTGCTAAGAGCAACAGAAAAAAAAACCAAAGGGTTACCAACGGGTGTGGGAATAAACTCCTTGGTCAGAGATAGAAATATAGACACAAGGAGAGTATCCACAATCCTAACCCCCACTTGCAGGGCACAGGTTCAGCTTACTGCCACTAAACTGACACCTGGACGCCCTGCACAGTGAGGGAGGATTAAGCAAGCAGGTCTGAGAGTACAGCCGCAAACCTGCTGGGTTCACAGAATAGCAAAAGAACCCCAGCAGGTCAAACAACTGACTCCAGTCTTACTGCTAGGTCCGGATTGGCAGAATGAAGTACCGAATCCCAAGGCCTATTCGCAGTAAGCAACAAGTAAATACAAAGTCACACAGTACTAGCTAACTCTCTGGAACTGACTAACAAACAAAGATTCAGCAGCATTTGCCTAGCCTGAGAGGATGGTTTATATAGCAGGTGCTGTCCACGCCCCACTCAGACCTCACAGACTGTGAGCACAAAACCAGCGCCGGATTCCCTGCCGTGCACAGAGCCTGTAACCACTACACAGTAAAAACCCGGACAGGAGTAGCAGCTGCGCTCAGGTTACTTCGCTAACACTTGCCTCCCGGTTGCCATGGCGACGTGGCAGCACAGAGCAGGAGATCCTAACAGTTACACACTGCACATTACCATATTGTGTGTATACTATCCTTGCAGTTATGTCTAACAATGGCTAGGCAGCTAAACATACTGGGGCCCATACCCTAGGGTCATGGACCTGTTCAGCGGGGTCACCACCTCCAGGATTTATTACAAGATGACTAGTGTGCCTCTTGTTTTCCACCCCCAGGCCAGGTAGCTCCCCTAGTGCCAGCACAAGAGCCTCCTTGGGCTTCATTTTCACACATGCTGGCTAAACTTGCTGACCATATTAAAGCTCCGTCTGTGCCGCCGCCCCCCCGCCCGGCTCTGCCTCCGCAATTACAACCTATTTATCAGCCTATTCCAGCCCCGCCTGTCCCTCCACCCTGGATGGGGATTTTTTTCTAAGTGTGCCCAGATTAGCAGCCTCATCAGCTGCATTTCATAATATTTTACTGGGCCAGGTCCCAATGCCTACACCTACTGCCTCTAAGCATACTGTGCCATCATCACAGTCTACGCCATGATAAAGTCAAATATTTACCTTTGAACATAAGCTATATAGTTATTATGGACCAAGTACGCAATTGGCGCACGGAGTACCGTAAGGGTACGCACTTAGCGTAGCAGACGCTAAGCCGTGGGCGCGACGCACGAGCGGCACGTACGCTCACGGGCTTACGCTTGGTATCGAGCACGCTATAGGCGGTCCGAGTACCGTACTGCTACACTGTTGGCGTGGCAGACGCTGTGCCGTGAGAGTGAGACACGAGCGGCGCTGACGCTCACTGAATGACACACTGTAACCTTGTTTAACAACACACTGTAAGGGTATGCTTATAATGTAAACCTTAGTACTGTAATATTACCACAATGTAACGCTTATTGACCTTGATAATATGAAAGCTGTTTGAGCGATTGAGACGCTCAGAAACCCTATACAATAACTGGTGAAACACAGAAGACCTGGTAAGGTTCCAACACCTTCGTCTAAGATACTTTAGTATAAAAAGGGGAAAAACAGTTACAGCTTATACACTACAGACCTAACATCAATATCTAAACAGAATAACAAGAAATAAATGTGAACAATAGCGAACGATAGCAAACAGAATAAACACAAAGAGAATAAAATGGCAAACACTTAAAGGGTAACAAAATGAGAACGAATGGCGTACACAAGGAATAACAAAATGGCTACAGAGAAACTTACACACATGTGAATGATTCGCAAGCGCGTCCTGGACCAGCCCTCAGCCTTCAGTGTGAAAACTTTTGTAGAGAGAGTGAGTGCTGGTCCAGCAATGGTGGCCTTTATATACACAGCATACAGTACGATACAATGGTCCCTACAATCTCATTGTTCATTGGACACAGGAATGTGTCTCTGCATTATAACAAAAGGTCATAGGTGGGTTCGAACAGGTGGGCTGTGTCTATTTCCAACTGCTCAGGTGGGAGGTATCCTCAGGATTCCCGCCGCATGGATAATGAACAGTAAATACAGTAAATGTCTAGAAACTACTTTTAAACATAACTATACGCAGGAGCGAACAATCTCTTCCTAAACAACACCGAAATGTTACATTTAAAATACTCTACAGCTGGATACTAGACATCACCGTTCTACCTTTGTCTGACCCTTCATATCATGCAAAGAGGAATTTCTCTGTCCAAGAACCGTTTACACTAAACATACTTTCTGACATTGTTAAGGGAAATACTATCTATAAAACACACTATTTAGGTTAAATATTTTGCGATCCGAGTCGCTCGCTAGACGCTCACAAACTCCGCCGTAAATACACATCTCCATGCGCAGGAGACGTCGGAGCGTCCCTTACGCAACCTGAGGGGATGCGTACGCACGGGGGAGTGGGTGCACGAGCAGCGGGCATGTGCATTGGGGTTAGTACAAGGCATTGTGAATCACGATATTTTTCGACTTTGACAGCCACTATCAGATTCTGAGGAATCTTCTGCTATGGCAGATCATGCAGACCTATCTGATTCTGACTACCCCTCTGGGGAGGAAGAGGTGCAAATTTTATGTGGCTGCTTTGGTTAGAGCAGTTAAATTCTCTCCAAGTAGAAAATGCTGAACCGTCACCAAAGGCAAAAGATCCTTTGTGTAAATGCCAGAAAGTGGTAGTAGCTGAATTTCCACACTCAGACCACTTCTCAGATTCTATGAGTAGGTTGGCCAATTCTCCGGAGGACACTCAGTGCTGCCCGGCATTGAAAAAACAAAGGGAGCTTCCAATCCCGAAATCCCCAAGATTGGAAGCGCCAATCCCAGGATTGAATCCCGGGCAATTTTTGGCCAAAATCCCAGGATCCCTCCGATTCCAGGATTGGCCGCCATAGCTATGAGCGAGGCATGGGAAACTCATAGCAAAAATGTAATGTCCCTAAAAGGCTCATCTGCTTTTATCCGTTACCTGCTACTGATTGTACAAAATTGGGAAAATGCCTCTACTGTTGATTCTCATGTGACACACTTGATAAACAGTTCTGCTTTACCTATTCTGACAGCATCCTCCCTCAAGGACATCCCTAATAGACAGACACAAGTCTCTTTGTAAACTTACAAGCGCCACGTCCAGACCTGAAACGGCCTGGATGGCTATAGCTATTGAAAACTGGACTGATGTCCTTGAAAACAGTTTCCCTTCAGAGGCTACCAAGGAACAACTGTCATTTATTGCTAACATCAGGGATGCTGCCTTTCACTTTGTCGAGACAGCTCTGGATACGGCCCTTCTGTCATCTAAGGCATTAGCTGCTTCTGTAGTAGGCCAACGCATTGTTTGGCTTTGCTCCTGGAAGGCGGACGCTGACTCTAAGAAAGCCCTGGAAGCACTGCCATATACAGATGAATTTCTTTTTGGACCACAATTGGTCAGGATTGTCACTAACCTGGCAGCCTCTAAAATGTCTTGTCTACCCTCAGCCTCCTCTACGTGGCCTCGGACTTCATCCTTTTGGTCCTTTCACTCTCAGGGCAAGGCCAGAGGTCAGACCTTCCCTAGACTGTCACATCCCACAAAGGCTTCTAAGCCCAAACCCAAACAGGCCTGGGCAACTAGGCTCCAAACTACCAATCCAGAGAATAAACCCCCAGCCTGACTGGGGGACCACAGGGTGGGAGAATTACTTCTTCAGTTCCCCCATGCTTGGCGTCAGACCACAACGGATGCCTGGGTTCAAGAAGTGGTCTCCCACGGGTATGCTCTCTCCTTTCTGAAGCATCCTCTCAGACATTACTTTCCTACCAGTCCACCAGCAAACCTTGGCAAAGCCAAGGCACTGAAGGTGGTTATTCACTCCTTACTGCAATCAGGCATGACTATTCCTGTCTCAACAAGGCCAACGGTTCTATTCCACACACTTTTTGTTTCAGAAACCCAATGGATCTCCTCAACCCACACTCAATCGGAGAGTTATCTCTACACCCAGACGTCTTTCAGCTTCTGGTGAATAAATAGGGTCTTCCAGAAGTGGACCTTATGGCTTCCAGGCACAACCACAAGGTACCTATGTACGGGTCCAGGATGAGGGATCCGGACACAACCTTCATGGACGCCCTAACAGTCCCATGATACTTTCATCTGGCAGATCTCTCTTTTCTCCAGTATCTCTCCTTCCCAGAGTGCTACGCAAATTCAAAGAGGAAGGCGCCACGATCATCAACGTAGCTCCGGCATGGCCCAGATGCCATTGATTCACAGATCTCCAGTGTCTCCATCTTCCCACTTCCTCTTCGACCAGACCTCTTGTCACAAGGTCCCTGTCTACACTTGGACATAGCTCGCTTGTCTTTGACAGCGTGGCTTTTGATCCATCCAAAGGGATAAAGTTTTATCCAGTTTGGTTATTAAAACTATGCTCAGTGCTCGGAAACAGGCATCAGCTCGCATCGATTACCGTGTATGGCACTCTTACACAGTGGTGTGCTCATCAACACTATTATCCTCTGGTGTTTCGGACATTTTGACTCCTACCATTTCTGCAAGCTGGCCTTTACATAGGCCTCCGCCTTGCTTCTCTTAAGGTTCAGGTCTCAGCTCTGTCCGTCTGGTTCCAGAAAAGACTTGCTCCCTTGCCAGATGTACGTACCTTCCTTCAGGGAGTATTCCAGATTCATCCTCCATTTGTACCTCCTGTGGCTCTTTGGGATTTAGCCTTGGTTCTTCGGGCCTTGCAACAGCCTCCCTTTGAACCGTGGGATTCTGTTGACCTCAAATGGTTGACCGCGAAGACTCTTCCTCATGGCCATCGCCTAAGCCCGCAGAGCCTAAGACTTGGGGCTACTATCACCCCGGCCCCCCTTTTTTATTTTTCATCACAACAGGGCTGTCCTCTGGACTAACCAGGGATGCTGCCCCAAGGTGGTATCCAAGTTCCATATCAACGATGAAATTGTGGTAATGGCCTTCCATACACCTGGCCTTTCACCTGAGGAAGCTTTGATGTGGTCTGCGCTCTAATGTCCTACATGGAGCTTACCAGTTACATCAGGAAAACAGACTCCTTGTTCGTTCTCTATGGTTTCCACAAACGTGGCTGGCCTGCTAAAAAACAAACTTTGGCTCTCTAGCTCCACTTAACCATCCTCACAGGCCTACACGAAAGCTGATCTTCCAGTACCGGTTACAGTCTCTGCTCACTCTACTCACTCTGTGGTACCTTTGTGGGCAGCCCGCTGTGGTACATCTGCTGAACAACAATGCAAGGCCACTACGTGGTCTTCTGCACACACGTTTCTTATGTTCTATGACTTTAATACATCTTCTTCTCAGGATGCAACCTTTGGCCACATTGTCCTCCTTTCAGCATATGAGCATTCACTCCCCATTACAACTGCTTTGGGACATCCCCAAAGTTAACCCTGTGGAGACTATGGACTGTGAAGAAGAAAATAAAAGTTATGGTAAAACGTACCTTTTTTTTAACTCTTTTTTCGAGGTCCATAGGATCCACAGGGCACCCACCCTGACCCACCTAGCTTCAATGACTTACTCGTCTCGGTCACCAGTTTCCCATTCCTTGAATGTGAGAGTGTGTTTTCTGTGTGCACCATTCTTCTCTCCTCTCCAGCTCCTGCTTTGGGCTGGTTAACTAAAACTAATGAGCCCGAGCTGTGGGCGGGGGAGAAGGGGTCCAGTGCATCCTGGGAGCTTGTAAGAGCTTTGCTGTTCGGTGCCTGTCCTGGAATCCCCCAGGGTAACCCCATGGATCCTATGAACCTCAAAGAAGAGTTAACAAAAGTAAGTTTTACCATAACTCTTATTTTCTACTTCAGGGTCCACAGTAGATCTACAGAATTTACATTGGGTAGTAGGTGGTGTCAGAGGACCGGGCACCAAACGGTTAAACTTTTGGGCTCCCAGCATGCATTGCTCCAGCCTCCCTATAACCCTGCATCCTGGCCCAGGGAATTCAGTTTTTTGTTTGGTGTGGCAGGAGCTGGACCACTGTACAAACGGTTTGGCTGTTTTCAGCCACAAGCTTTTGTTTTTTAAAAGTTTTTTTGTTTTTCGTTTTTTTAGTGACTTTAATATGCGTCTTATACGCATTAACCAAGTTGCCAGTGTCGCAACAACAGTTACCCTCGTGTAAACACTAGTATTACAGCGGGCACCAGCTGGATGTACTAGCAGGTCCACGTTGACTATTCCAGGCTGCGGCCAGGCACATGGGGACAAGGTAAGGCGTTGGGTTCCGCTTGCGGTTTGAGACTCCACCTCGGGTGCACCAGTGCTAGACCTCAGGGATCACAGGCTCCGGGGCTAAATTTGTAGGCCGCAGAACCCTGAGGTGGATGTCAGTAGTGGGGAGTAAAGGCCTTCACCAGGTCGCCCCTCCCCCCAGTTCATGGCCAGTTTCCTCCGAGTTTCCCGCCATCAACTGTAGTTTCCTGCTTCCGTCTGAGATGCGATGAAACTTAGTACACTGAAAGGAGTCGATATGCGGCTGTGTTCATTGGAGCTTCTCTTAATGATACCTTTTTTTTTGCGGTTTTATCGAGTTTAGGAAGCCGGGTTCTAGTCTTCCTGTATCCCGCTCTCCGGAGGCAAGTGATACAGCACTGATTTCCTACCTACCTCTGTGGTATTGCGTAGTTGAATAAGAGTCTAATGCAAATGAATGACAGTGTACAAATATTGCTATATTATTTGCGGTGCGTCTGTATACGCTAGTATTCATACACGGAGGTCTAAATTGGGAAGTAGACTTTCTCAGCAGGCACGACATTTATGCATGCGAATGGGCCTTGCACCCAGAAGTCTTTCAGATTCTGGTAAACAAATGGGGTCTGCCAGAAGTGGACCTTATGGCTTCACATCAGAACAACAAGGTACCAGCGTACAGGTGAAGAACAAAGGATCCCGAAGCAATCTTCGTGGATGCCCTGTCAGTGGGATGGAAATTTCATCTGGCATATGTCTTCCCACCAATCTCCCTGTTGCCCAGGGTGATTTGAAAATTCACACAGGAAGGGGGCGCCGTGATATTAATAGGTCCGGTGTGGCCCAGACGAAATTGGTACACGGATCTGCAGAGGCTATCCGTGGACGCTCCAGTCCTACTGCCTCAATGATCAGATCTACTGATTTGGGGTCCCTGTCTCTACGAACACTTGGATCGACTGTCTTTGACGGCATGGCAGTTGAAATATCCATATTGAAAGCAAAGGGCCTTTCACAGGCAGTAATTCAAACAATGCTTAAAGCAAAGAAGCCATCTTCAGCTCGCATCTATTATTGAATATGGCATGCTTATTCTCAGTGGTGCTCTGCCAGAAAATATGATCCAAGGTCCTTCAGAGTTTCAAGAATTCTAGCTTTCCTTCAAGCTGAGAATGGGCCGAGGTCTCCGAATAACTTCCCTGAAGGTGCAAGTGTCAGCATTAACCATTTGGTTCAAAAGAAAAATTGCAAATCTACAAGATGTTCGCACCTTGTCACATTCAGCCTCCGTGTGTACCTCCAACAGCTCCTTGGGACCTAGGACTGGTTCTCAGAGTGCTTCAAGATGCCCCATTTGAAACCTTTCATCGGGTGGACCTCAAATGGTTGACAGCTAAAGTTCTCTTTCTACTGGCAATTGATTCAGCTAGAAGAGTATCGGATTTAGGGCACTGTCGTGTCTTCCCCCATTTCTGGTATTCCATCCAAACAAAGCAGTTCTCCTAACCAAATCTGGATATCTTCCTAAGGTGGTCTCAAATTTACATGTTAATGAAGAAATAGTAGTTTTGGCCTTCCAATTGCCGGATCTCTCTGTGGGAGATGCATCATTGGACGTAGTTCATGCATTAAGGAAATATTAGCTAGATGGCTTCGGATGACTATCACAGAAGCATACTCTCAAGCCGATCTACCCGTTCAGTACGTCCTTCATGTGCAGGCCACTGTAGTGCCTCAGCTGAGCAACTCTGTAAGGCAGCCACATGGTCATCCATAAATACATTTATTAGACATTATGGCTATGATACCTTTGCCTCTCAGGATGCTGTGTTTGGGCGTAGGATTCTCCTGTCTAATTGGGAGCATCCCCTCCCTTAATTGCTGCTTTGGGACATCCCAATGTAAATCCTGTAGATCTACTGTGGACCCTGAAGGAGAAAACAAGAGTTATGGTAGACTTACCATGGTTAACTCTGTTTCTCCGAAGTCCACAGTATCCACAGGGAAGCCACCCTGACACACTTGATTTGAGAATCTCTACACTTACTAATCCCTTCCTTACTTCTGGTATGGAAGTATGTGTGTTCTCGCCTGAATAGGTCTTCCTTCTCGATCTAATCCTACTCCAACCTTGGGCTTTATAACAAACTGAATTCCCTGGGCCAGGAGGCGGGGTCATAGGGAGGCTGGACTGATGCATGCTGGGAGCCCAAAAGTTTAACCATTTGGTGCCCGATCCTCTCAAGCCACCTACTACCCAATGTAGATACTGTGGACTTCGGAGAAACAGAGTTAACCATAGTAAGTCTACCATAACTCTTGTTTTTTTATTGATCTTTGTGTGTGTGTGTGTGTGTGTGTGTGTGTGTGTGTAGATATATAATACTTACTATATGCTAATAAGTATTTTTTGATTCCTATATGTCATTTACGCATAATAGGAGTGCAACTATTACATCATTAGCAATCAGAATGCATTATGGGCAAAACTAATTTGCATGTGCAAATTATGTTGCTTATAATGCATTATGATAACGCCGCCTCAGTTTTTCCACTCTGTTAACCCCTTCAGTGGCAAGTTTTCAATTTAAAAATGGTGCAGGGGGGGGGGGGGGGGGGGGATGGGGCCGGGCAAGGTAATCGCCTGACGATCGCCCGCGGGGATCGCCAGCCCCAGCGCTGATTCCCGGCTGCCTTGCGGCGCCCAGGAGTCAGCATAAGCCATATTACAGCTCAGCCCACCCCCCGGAGTAAGGGGGGCTGGCTAAACTCCATAATGGAGTATGCTGATTCCCGGGCGCCGTGCACGCTGCACGGCTGTCCCTGGTGAATCGGTCAGTAGTTAGCCCGGAAATCTTCCAGGATTGCCAGCGCTGTCAGTGCTCACTTCTGTGTTTATTGTGACGCAAAAATAATTTCACACACCCCATTGTCAGCCATGCAGTCGGGAGACCCTCTCATTCACTGCTCAGAATTCAGCTGCCTGTTCCCTGGGAGAGAGGAACAGTGGGCATGCCAGCTGCTCAATGAGTGCTGGGCATGCCCCCACAGTGGTGAAAATGGGGCGTAGCCCACGATCGTGGCCCCCTCCTACCCGTGAGGCCATTCCCCCTAATTTCGGGTGCGTGCCTGTGTTCCTCCTCCCAACTTTCTAAAGTTGGGAGGTATGTGTAACCTAGGAGCTCCACTATGTAAGAGCAAATGTCTCTTAGCCATTTGGTGCCAATAAAGCGACATCTAGTAGAGATGTACGGGCCCACCCGAACATAAACTAGGGCCGGCCCTCCAGTTACACGGGTGAGTAAGGCGCCACACTGAGGAGGGTGTCTGCTGAGCTCTGTAACAGGCTGGCCTGAGGAGAGGAAGGGTGTGGGCGCACTGCTGGTGTGTTCCTGGCTGTCACTGACTGCAGTCTGAGAGTGCAGTGTCGGGGGAAGGGGGGGTTGGAGGCATATCAGAAGAACCTCGCTGCCTGTCAGATATCTGCAGTCAGTGACATGGAGCATACAGGCAGTGTGGTGGCCACCTTTTCCCTCTCCTGTGCTTGGGGTTTCAGCCTGTCAGTCACATCAGACGCTCCGCCCCCTCCAGACTACAGGACCGAGGAGCTGCCGCCAAATGACACACACACACACACACACACACACACACACACACACACACACACACACACACACACACACACACACACACACACACACTATGGCAGTACGAATGGTGTAATGGTTAGAATTACTGCCTCCCAGTACTGAGGTCATGGGTTCAATTCCTACCATGGCCCTAACTGTGTGGGTTTCCTCCGGGTACTCCGGTTTACTCCCACAATCCAAAAATATACTGGTAGGCTAACTGGCTACCAACAAAAATGAACCCTAGTGTGTAAGGGTTACATGGGCAGGCTTGTTGGGCCAAGTGGTTTTTATCTGCCATCACAATCTGTGTTGAATGTTCTAAAGGGGGCCGGCATGCAGGAACAATCTAGTTACATCGCTCACTTCACCGCTGAGTAAAATGAGCGTTCCCCCCGTCCCCCCCTCGCTCAGCACACATCGCGCTGTGTGCTGAGCGGGGGGAGAGATGTGTGCTGAGCGCGTTCTGTGCTAGATCGCTCAGCACACATCTCTGGGAGAAATCTCCCTGTGTGTACGGCCTTTAAGATTGGCTATCATTGAAGACTGCATTATCATTAAACTAGGGGGCACAGATTATTATCATTACACTATGGTGGGGCACAGATTATTATCATTACACTACAGTGGGGCACAGATTATTATCATTACACTACAGTGGGGCACAGATTATTATCATTACACTACAGTGGGGCACAGATTATTATCATTACACTACAGTGGGGCACAGATTATTATCATTACACTACAGTGGGGCACAGATTATTATCATTACACTACAGTGGGGCACAGATTATTATCATTACACTACGGTGGGGCACAGATTATTATCATTACACTACAATGGGGCACAGATTATTATCATTACACTACAGTGGGGCACAGATTATTATCATTACACTACAATGGGGCACAGATTATTATCATTACACTACGGTGGGGCACAGATTATTATCATTACACTACAGTGGGGCACAGATTATTATCATTACACTACAGTGGGGCACAGATTATTATCATTACACTACAGTGGGGCACAGATTATTATCATTACACTACAATGGGGCACAGATTATTATCATTACACTACGGTGGGGCACAGATTATTATCATTACACTACAGTGGGGCACATATTATTATCATTACACTACAGTGGGGCACAGATTATTATCATTACACTACGGTGGGGCACAGATTATTATCATTACACTACAGTGGGGCACAGATTATTATCATTACACTACAATGGGTGTAGTGTAATGATAATAATCTACAATGGGGCACAGATTATTATCATTACACTACAATGGGGCACAGAGTACAGATTATTTACAATGGGGCACAGATTATTATCATTACACTACAATGGGGCACAGAGTACAGATTATTTTCATTACACTACAGTGGGGTACAGATTATGGTGTTGGGGGTGTTATACACCTTGAATCAGGGCACAGGCTCCAGTGCTGGGGTGTTAATAGCCTGTTATCAGGAGGACCTAGCCTCAACACCATTTTCTGGGTAACATACAGGGGTTAAAGTGAGCCGGAACAGGGCGGAACTGTGTTCCGTCAGCTCCGGCTCACCTCACCCAATGTGTGCAAGCGCCACAGGGAGATGCCGGGCGCCCGCTGTTACCAACGGCGCCCAGCTCTCCTCACTACTGAGCTCCTGCTTTCGGCTCTAGTGTGCGCTATGAGAGAGACGTCATGAAGTCTCTCTCATAGTGCTGGGAGCCCGACGCCAGGAGATCACAGCGGCCGGACGCGGGAGCGGGGCTTGGTTAGTATGTTTTTTTTTTGTTTTTTTTTAAGGCACGTCTACTGGGGGCAAGCTACAAGGGGTAAACTACTGGGGGCAAACTATAGGAGCGCATTACTACTGGGGGCACACTACTGGGGGCACTACTATATAGGGACTAAACTACAGGGGGGCTAAACTACAAGGGGGCAAACTACAGAGGGCATTACTACTGGGGGCATAACTACAGGGGCACATTACTACTGGGGGCATAACTACAAGGGGGCAAACTACAGGGGGCATAACTACAGGGGCTAAACTACTGGGGGCATTCCTACTTGGGGCAAACTACATGGGACTAAACTACTGAGGGCATTACTAATGGGGGGCTAAACTACTGGGGGCATTACCACTGGGAGGCTAAACTAAAGTGGGGGTAAACTACTGGGGTCATAACTGCAGGGGCATTACTACTGGGGCTAAACTACAGAGGGCTAAACGACTGGGCGCATTACTACAGGCAACATTACTACTGGGGGCAATACTACACAGGGGCATTACCATTAAGGGCATTATTAATGGGGGCACTACTAATGAGGGCATTGTAAAGGGGGCACTTCATAAGGGGCATCACTCCTGGGGACATAAGGGGCACTACTACTGGGGGCATTGCATAAGGGGCACCACTACTATGGCCTCTACATAAGGGGCACTACCAGTACAGTAGACATTGCATAAGGAGCACTACTACTGTGGTCATTGTAAAAGGGATGCTACTGCTGTGGGTATTGTGTATTACGGGGTGCTACTACTGTGGGCATTATGTGTATTAGGGGTGCTAGTACTGTGGGCATTATTACTATTGTGTGACCATGCCCCTTTCGTTTTGAGACCACGCCCCTTTTTTTGGGCACAATACTTTTATTGCATGGGCGCCGAGGGGGGGCGGGGGTCCTCCACCACCACCACCACCTCCTCTCTAGGACCACTTTAAGCACTGGGCACATATTATTATCATGACACTACAGTGGGGCACATATTATTATCATGACACTGTAGGGGTCACAGATTATTATCATGACACTACGTAGATAGATTCTGAGGTTGAAAAAAGACAATTTGTCCATCGAGTTCATCCTATTAGTGGTCTCCTACGCTGAATTATTTTTAGGACAATTTTATCTGTTGTGAATGTTGGCCTTTTTGTTTATTCCTCTTTTTTTCTTTTTAAGTACAGTGCGTGATCTACCCACCATAACCCTGTATATCCTTATCTATTAGGAATTTATCTGGCACATTCTTGAAAGTAATGACCGAGTTCGCCATTACTACTCTCTCAGGCAGGGAATTCCAAATTCGTATTGTCCTTACAGTGAAGAAACCTTTACGTCTCTGTGTGCGAAATCTCCTCTCCTCTAATCTAAGCGAATGTCCACGTGCCCTCTGTGTTGATCTTACCAAAAACAAATCCCCCGCTAGCTCTGTGTGTTGTCCCCTTATATAAATGTTAATCATGTACCCTCTTAATCTCCTATTTTCCAGTGTAAACATGCCTAGATTAACAAGCCTTTCCTCGTATTCTAGCGTATCCATCCGCTTAATCAATTTGGTCGCCCATCTCTGAACCTTTTCTAGTTCCAGGATATCCTTTTTGTAGTATGGTGCCCATAGTTGTGCACAGTATTCGAGATGTGGCCTCACCGGTGATTTATACAATGAGAGTATAACACTCTCATCCCTTGCATCAATTCCCCGGTTTATGCATGCTAATGCCTTGTTTGCCTTATTTGCTGCAATCCTACTTTGGTTACTACTGCTGAGTTTGATATCTATGTGAACACCTAAATCTTTTTCCACTACTGATTCCCCTAGTTTTTCCCCATTTAGTATGTAGGTAGTATTTTTGTTCTTGCTACCAAAGTGCATTACCTTATACTTGTCAATATTGAAACTCATTCTCCATTTTGCAGCCCATGCTTCTAGTTTAAATAAGTCATTCTGAAGAGACTAAGCATCCCCCTCTGAATTTATAACCTTACACAGTTTGGTATCATCTGCAAAAATTTACACCATGCTCTCTAGACCTACTTCTAGATAATTTATGAAAATGTTGAACAATAGTGGTCCAAGTACAGACCCTTGTGGCACGCCACTTAGTACTTCAGTCCATTTAGAATAAGTTCCATTTACCACTACTCGCTGCTCCCTATTATCCAACCAATTTCTAACCCAAGTGCATATTGAGCTCCCTAGCCCCAGTTCTTGTAACTTATAGATACGTCTCATGTGCGGTAATGACACTATAGGGGCCACATTATTATAATGACAGCATAAGGGCCACAGATTATTATAATGACACTATAGGGGGCACATTATTATAATGACACTATAGGGGCACAGATTATTCTAATGATACTACAGTGAGGCACAGATTATTATGACACTATAGAAGCCACATTATTATAATGACACTTTAGGGGGCACAGATTATTATAATGACACTATAGGGGGCACAAATTAATATAATTTCACAATAAACACAGATTATTATAATGACACTATAGGGGGCCCAGATTATTGTAATGATACTATAGGGGTCACATTATTGTAACGAGTTTTATGGTAAGAACTTACCTTTGTTAAAACTCTTTCTGCGAGGTACACTGGGCTCCACAAGGAATGGACAATGGGGGTGTAGAGTAGGATCTTGATTCGAGGCCCAACAGGCTCAAAGCTTTGACTGTTCCCAGAATGCATAGTGCCGCCTCCTATATCACCCCCCGCCTCCCTGCACAGGATCTCAGTTTTTAGTTAACCAGTCCAATGCAGTAGCAGGAAAAGAGACGACAACGGTTAGTAGCCACAACACCGCATTCTCACGACAGGAGACGTGTCAGCGGCTAATGCCATACCAACCCAAAGAAGCTAAGTGCGTCAGGGTGGGTACCTTGTGGAGCCCAGTGTACCTCGCAGAAAGAGTTTTAACAAAGGTAAGTTCTTACCATAAATCTCGTTTTCTGCTGCAGGGTACACTGGGCTCCACAGGGAATGACAT
Source organism: Pseudophryne corroboree (assembly GCF_028390025.1). Lineage (NCBI taxonomy): Eukaryota > Metazoa > Chordata > Amphibia > Anura > Myobatrachidae > Pseudophryne > Pseudophryne corroboree. The sequence continues at coordinate 910,688,513 of NC_086447.1, forward strand.
TGGGGATGTCCTAAAGCAGTTCATTATGGGAGGGGAGGCACTGTAGCGGGCACAAGTAACCGGCGTCCAAAGGAAGCATCCTGGGAGGCGGAAGTATCGAAGGCATAGAACCTTATGAACGTGTTCACTGAGGACCACGTAGCCGTCTTGCACAATTGATCAAGGGTCGCACCACGGTGGGCTGCCCAAGAAGGTCCAACCGACCGAGTAGAATGGGCCTTTATGGTAGCAGGAGCTGGAAGGCCAGCCTGTACATAAGCATGTGCAATCACCATTCTAATCCATGTGGACAGAGTTTGCTTGTGAGCAGGTCAGCCATGTTTGTAAAACCCAAACACAACAAAAAGAGAATCAGATTTCCTAATAGGAGCAGTTCTCTTCACATAGATACGGAGAGCCCGTACCACATCCAAAGACCGCTCTTTGGGGGACAGATCAGGAGAAACAAGTGCCGGAACTACAATCTCCTGGTTAAGATGGCACGAAGAAACCACCTTAAGTAGCCGGGACGAGTCCTAAGAACCGCCCGGTCACGGTGACAAATCAGATATGGGGAGCTACAGGACAAAGCACCCAAATCCGACACACGTCTAGCTGAAGCAATAGCCAGCAGATACACCACCTTAAGGGAAAGCCACTTAAGGTCAGCTGAACCAAGAGGTTCAAACGGAGACTCTTGTAACGCCTCCAAAACCACCGACAAGTCCCAAGGAGCCACAGGTGGGACATAGGGAGGCTGGATACGCAACACGCCCGGAGTAAAGGTATGCACATCAGGTGAGGTCGCAATTTTTCTCTGAGACCACACCGACAAGGCAGATATTTGAACCTTGAGGGAGGCCAGACGCAGGCCCAAGTCCAGACCCTGCTGAAGAAAAGCCAGAAACTTGGCTATACTAAACTTGGAAGCGTCATAATCGTTATATGCGCACCAAACAAAGTAAGAATGCCAGACCCTATAGTAAATCCGAGCAGAAGCCGGTCTCCGGGCCCGCAACATAGTTTGAATGACCGCCTCAGAAAACCCTTTAGCCCTTAAGACGGAAGCTTCAAGAGCCACGCCGTCAAAGACAGCCGGGCTAGGTCCTGGTAGACACAGGAGCCCTGAACGAGGTCTGGACGTTGTGGTAGTAGAATTGGACGCTCTGACGATAGGCCTTGCAGGTCTGAGAGCCAGTGCCGTCTGGGCCACGCTGGAGCTATGAGAAGCAGAATTCTTTTTTCTTGCTTGAACTTCCGAAGTACCATGGGCAGGAGTGACACCGGAGGGAACACGTACGGCAGACTAAACCTCCACGGTACCGCCAGCACATCCACGAATGCTGCTTGAGGATCCCTTGTTCTTGCTCCGAAGACCGGAACCTTGTGATTGTGTCGAGACGCCATCGGATCTACGTCTGGAAGGCCCCACCTTTCCACTAGGAGTTGAAACACTTCTGGATGGAGGCCCCTCTCGCCGGCATGTACGTCCTGATGACTGAGAAAGTCCGCTTCCCAATTCAGAACTCCCGGAATGAATATTGCCGATATGGCCGGTAGATGGCGTTCTGCCCACTGTAGAATCCGTGAGACTTCCTTCATTGCTAGGCGGCTTCGAGTGCCGCCTTGATGATTTATGTAAGCCACTGTGGTGGCATTGTCCGACTGTACTTGAAAAGGACGGTTCTGAATTAAATGCTGGGCTAGGTTCAAGGCATTGAAGACCGCCCGCAACTCCAGAATATTGATCGAGAGGAGGGACTCCTCCATGGTCCACCGCCCCTGAAGGGAGTGATGCTCCAGCACCACGCCCCAACCTCTTACACTGGCATCCGTCGTCAACAGGACCCAGTTGGATATCCAGAACGGACGGCCCCTGCACAGCTGTTGGTCCCGGAGCCACCAGAGCAGTGACAGACGGACCTCCGGAGTCAATGAGATCATTTGAGACCGGATCCGGTGAGGCAGGCCGTCCCATTTGGCTAGAATCAGCCTCTGGAGAGGGCGAGAGTGAAATTGAGCGTACTCCACCATGTCGAATGCTGACACCATGAGGCCCAGCACCTGCATTGCCGAATGTATCGACACTTGCGGACGAGATAGGAAGCAACGAATCCTGTCCTGAAGTTTCAGGAATTTCTCCTGAGACCGAAACAACCGCTGGTTGTGAGTGTCCAATAGTGCTCCCAGATGCACCATGCTCTGAGCAGGGATCAGGGATGACTTCTTCCAGTTGATGAGCCACCAGTGGGTTTGCAGAAACCGGACCGTCACATCTAAATGACGCAGGAGAAGTTCTGGGGAATTTGGCAGGATTAACAAGTCATCCAAATACGGCAGTATCCTGACCCCTTGACGGCGGAGTACCACTGTCATCACCGCCATGACTTTTGTAAAGACTCGCGGAGCCGTTGTTAAACCAAAAGGTAACGCCCGAAACTGGTAATGGCAGTTGCCAATCGCAAATCTCAGGTATTGCTGATGAGACACTGCTATAGGAATATGCAGGTAAGCAACCTGTATATCCAGGGAGACCATGAAGTCCCCAGGTTCCAAGGCCAGAACTATAGAGCGAAGGGTTTCCATTCGGAACTTGGAAACCTTCACAAACCTGTTCAATGCTTTGAGGTTGAGAATGGTCCGGGAGGACCCATTCGGTTTCGGGACTAGAAACAGCGGATAATAGTACCCCCGGCCCCTCTGAGCAAGGGGCACCTGTACTACGACACCTGTATCCAGGAGGGTCTGTACCACCGAATGTAGAGTGTTTGCCTTTGTCTTGTCCAATGGGACATCCGTCTGGCAAAATCGATGAGGGGGTCGGTTTTTGAAAGCTATGGCGTAACCTCGAGTGACAACTTCCCGTACCCAGGCATCTGAAGTGGTCTTCAACCATTCCTGGGTATACCCTAGAAGCCTGCCCCCCACCCTGGAATCCCCCAGAGGGAGGCCCGCCCGTCATGCGGCAGGTTTATCTGTCTTGGAAGCTGGCTGACGGGCCGCCCAGGCTCTTTTGGGCTTAGGCTTACCAGGTTTGGAAGTGCGGGACTGCTTGTTGTACGCCTGACCTTTTGCTTTACCTGAAGGACGAAAGGGGCGAAAAGAAGTACCTTTAGCCTCCGACGCCGAAGGAGCAGTACTTGGCAGACAGGCAGTTTTGGCAGTAGCCAAGTCAGCCACTATCTTATTCAAGTCCTCCCCAAACAGAATATCTCCCTTAAAATGGAGTACCTCCAGGGTTTTTCTAGAGTCCAGATCCACAGGCCAGGATCTCAGCCACAATATCCAGCGAGCCCGGACTGACGTAGTAGAGGCCTTGGCTGCCAGGATACCGGCATCAGAAGCCGCCTCTTTAATATAACGAGAAGCTGTGACAATATAAGACAAGCATTGTCTAGCATGGTCAAGAGATTTCAGCATCTAACTCCAAGGCCCATGCTTCAGTGGCCTCTGCAGCCCAAGTAGCTACAATAGTGGGCCTTTGTGCAGCACCCGTGAGGGTGTAAATCGCTTTAAGACAACCCTCCACACGTTTATCCGTAGGCTCTTTTAGAGACGTGACGGTGGTGACGGGTAGAGCTGAGGAAACCACCATCCTAGCCACATGTGAGTCCACTGGAAGAGGCGTTTCCCAATTCTTAGACAGCTCCGGCGCGAGGGGATAGCGAGCCAGCATCTTCTTTTGAGGCACAAACTTCGTACCCAGGTTTTACCAGGGTTCCTGACGTATATCAATTAGGTGTTCAGAGTGAGGTAAAACTTGTTTAATCATCTTCTGACGCTTGAACCTATCTGGTTTCTTAGGAGGAACGGATGGCTTGGGATCATCCGTAATCTGTAAAATTAATTTAATAGCCTCCAAAAGATCAGGAACATCCACATGTGAACCACCCTCCCCATCAGCCGTATCTGAGTCAGAACCAGTGGGGTCCGTGTATGTGCCGTCTTCATCAGACGAGGTGTCAGTGACAGCAGTGGATTGTGAGGAGACAAGCGCTCGCTTAGAGGACCTCTTGGACTTAGGCGAGCGATGGTCAGACTTTTTAGTAGTCAGGGACTGGTTCAACTTCTTTAATTGAGCAGATAAATCCTCTGCCCACGGCAGGTTAGCTGCAGGAACCACAAACGGTTGTACCGGCATTGGAGGTACCATAGGGGGTATTAGTTTATGAACTAGCGTATGCAGAAGTGTGGAAAAAGCGGCCCACGGCAGGTCATTATTTGCCCCCGTTGCCACCGTCCCACTGGGGGGCAAGGAGCCCCCAGAACCAGAGCCCAAAGCTGCTATATTCTCCTCATAGGTATCTGCGGCTTCAGCAACACCGTCAGTGTGTTCAGCTCCAGACCTCTTACCCTCAGAAGCAGACATGATATAACTTGCAGTATCAGGTAACACAGTACAATTTGTCAGCAGCACAATACCTCTAGCCCAAACCCCTGCGAAGTGTAGTCAGCACCAGCAGAGATAAAGGAGAGATATGGTGACTAAATCACAGAGAAAAATACGTAATACAGTATATCTTTGTGAAAATCCTATATCAGATAAAACCCGAAGCACCTAGCCCCCTCAGGTTATAGAATATGGGGATAGCAGGTTGAGTGAAAGACACAAAATGGACACCACTCAGCTATCAAATGCACACACAAAAGTCACAGTTTGTACAATGTAGAGGTTATTACTAGCAATAATACTGCACTGGACTAACTTACACAGCTATATAACAATAGATATAACAGTACACAGTAAGAACTGGATGTATATCACAGGGTAATTGTACTATAAAACCCTGACTAAATGCACTCTTTCTTAACTAACACTGACTAAAAAGGCAGGTAGACTACTTAAGTGTCTTTAAAGTCACAGCACTGGCAACCAGGCGGCTTTACATAGGAGGATTTGCCCAAGCATTCCAAGGAACAGTGAGCTGAGGGATAATGGCGCCGCAGACACTGCCAGGAGTGAGGGAGAGACAGATATGCAGCTCCAGGGCGGGAACATTTGCAGAAAATGGCGCCCTGGGGCTGGGGGAGGGGCTTCATGTCCAAGCTCTATCCCCCTGCTGGCAAAACCACCGGGTACTGCGGGCTCTAATAAAACGGTTTATAGAGAAAACCTGACCTGTCCCATGCCCTGGTGATCTAGTGGGATCGCCTGTACTGCCACAGTGTCCACCGCCAGCGTGCGCGGCCCGCCTCCCACTGACCGCACCGGAACGCGATAAAGACCGGGTCCCACAAGCGGGACCCACTTACCACCTCCCGAAGCGCGGCCACGCGATCCCGGAGAGCCCCCATCGTGTGTGCCTGACAAGAAGAAAACCGGAGCCTCCTGCTGTAGTTACCCGGCAACCAGGGCTCGGGAGTGTACAGTGCCGCTGGGGAGAGCCGGAGCTGCAGCCGTGAATGTCCACTGACATGTAACACTGCTGCTGCCCTTGTAGTCTTCACTTTTTTCCTCAGAAAAAAAGCTCTACTTAGGGCTGCCTGGAGCAGCCCCTCTGTTAAGTGCCTGCAGTGCTACTGCAGCACCAACTACAAAACTGAGATCCTGTGCAGGGAGGTGGGGTGATATAGGAGGTGGCGCTATGCATTCTGGGAACAGTCAAAGCTTTGAGCCTGTTGGTGCCTCGGATCAAGATCCTACTCTACACCCCCATTGTCCATTCCTTGTGGAGCCCAGTGTACCCCGCAGCAGAAAATGACACTATAGGGGCACATTATTATAATGACGCAATAGGGCGCACAGATTACTATAATGATACTACAGGGGGCACAGTCCAGATTATTATTATGACACTATAGGGTGCACATTATTATAATGACACTATAGGGGGCACAGATTATTATAATGACACTATAGGGGGCAAAGATTATTATAATGACACTGTAGGGGGCACAGATTATTATAATGACACTGCATACCCTCCAACATTTTACACAGAAAAATCGGTACACATCCGAAAAAGGGGCGTGGCCGCGGGTAAGGGGGGCGTGGCCACGCCCCTTTTCCTATACTTTCAATGATAGTTTGGAGAGGCAAAAATCGGTACAGACCATAAAAAAAAGGTACTGTACCTATTAAAAAGGTACAGTTGGAGAGTATGACACTGTAGGGGGCACAGATTATTCTAATGACACTATAGGGGGCACAGATTATTATAATGACACTGCAGGGGGCACAGATTATTATAATGACACTATAGGGGGCACAGATTATTATAATGACACTGTAGGGGGCACAGATTATTATAATGACACTATAGGGGGCACAAATTAATATAATTTCACAATAAACACAGATTATTATAATGACACTATAGGGGGCACAGATTATTGTAATTATACTATAGGGGCCACATTATTATAATGACACTATAGGTGAAACATTATTATAATGACACTATAGGGAGCACAGATTATTATAATGACACTGTAGGGGGCACAGATTATTATAATGACACTATAGGGGGCACAAATTAATATAATTTCACAATAAACACAGATTATTATAATGACACTATAGGGCGCACAGATTATTATGACACTATAGGGGGCACAGATTATTATAATGACACTGTAGGGGCACAGATTATTATAATGACACTGTAGGGGGCACAGATTATTATAATGACACTGTAGGGGGCACAGGTTATTATAATGACACTATAGGAGGCACAGATTATTGTAATGATACTATAGGGGCCACATTATTATAATGACACAATAAGTGGCACATTATTATAATGACACTATAGGGGGCACAGATTATTATAATGACACTATAGGGGGCACAGATTATTATAATAACACTGTAGGGGGCACAGATTATTATAATGACACTGTAGGGGGCACAGATTATTATATTGACACTGTAGGGGGGCACAGATTATTATAATGACACTGTAGGGGGCACAGATTATTATAATGACACTATAGGGCGCACAGATTATTATAATGACACTATAGGGGGCACAATTATTATAATGACACTGTAGGGGGCACAGATTATTATATTGACACTGTAGGGGGCACAGATTATTATAATGACACTGTAGGGGGCACAGATTATTATAATGACACTGTAGGGGGCACAGATTATTATAATGACGCTGTAGGGGGCACAGATTATTATAATGACACTATAGGGGGCACAATTATTATAATGACACTGTAGGGGGCACAGATTATTATATTGACACTGTAGGGGGCACAGATTATTATAATGACACTGTAGGGGGCACAGATTATTATAATGACACTGTAGGGGGCACAGATTATTATAATGACGCTGTAGGGGCCCTTCATGCCCCAGTCTGACACCGGCGAGAGAAGCCCTGAGACAAGACTGGGAAAAGCCTCAGCCTGTCACACGCAGCACCCAGCCGGGACAGCTCAGACTGAAGCAGTAGCTTTCGCACTCCCGCCACGGCTCGCTCCCGGGCCGACTTCCGCGGGCCTGCGCACGTAGCCGGCGCAGTGTTTGCCGTGACGTCATGTTCTCGCCCAGCAACGCGAGCGGGATCGCGAATGGCGGCGCAGAGAGGGGAGTTCAAACCCAACGGAGGCTCGTCCTGCCCGTGACTCGGCGCCATGAAGCGGATAAAGGCGGCCCGGGGCGCCCCAGGCTCGGGAGCGGAGGAGGAGGACGCGCCGCCCCCGGACCTGGCAGATGTGGAGGGTAAGAGAGAGCTGGAGCCGCCGTCCGGTGACCCCGCTGTCACTGTCCGGCTCCTGTCACCGGGAGAGAGCCCCGGGCGGGGAGTGGGGATGACTGTCACCAGGGGGGTCCCCTTAGGTCGGAGCCCTGATACCCGGGGGTATAACACCCCAGCAGCTGACCCTGATACCGGGGGTATAACACCCCAATATTTGACCCTGTTACCCGGTGTTATAACACTCAATATCTCATCCTGATACCGGGGGTATAACACCCCAATATCTTACCCACATATCCGGGGGTAGAACACCCCAACACCTGTCCCTGTTACCCGGGGGTAGAACACCCCAACACCTGTCCCTGTTACCCGGGGGTAGAACACCCCAACACCTGTCCCTGTTACCCGGGGGTAGAACACCCCAACACCTGTCCCTGTTACCCGGGGGTAGAACACCCCAACACCTGTCCCTGTTACCCGGGGGTAGAACACCCCAACACCTGTCCCTGTTACCCGGGGGTAGAACACCCCAAACACCTAAGTCTAGGACCTGATAACGGGCGATTAACACCTCAGCACTGGAGCCTGTGCCCTGATTCAATGTGTATAACACCCCCAACACAATATTCTAGTACTGGCTGTATAATATCGTATTATCTGATTCTGGTACTGGGGGGGTACAAGACCCTAACAATGGATCCAGCCATCTGACAGGGTGTAAAACACCCAAGTACCATTGCCTACACCCAGTTACCGGGAATGTGACCAGGCCTGCGGAGTCAGTATGCCAAATCTTTGACTCTGTTTTACCACTGTGCGATTCTTTATAATTGGCAAATGTATATTAATGTGCAGGTATTAGTAACAACAAATGTATTGTAGTAATATGGTTGCACACAGCATATTCATCAGCACTATGTAAATCGTCAGGATACTTAGATTGCTTTACCTTAAAATATATTTATTTTATCATTTCTGAGCAAAAAAACAAAGCAAATATGCAATAATCTATACATTTAATACGTTAAAGTGTTTAACAAAACATTGCTTATATCATAAATCTAAAGAACATGTAACATTCGGACAAGCAGAACGTAATACACAAGTTGTTCTTTGCTTACAGACTTTTTCTAATTACATTACAGGTTGAGTATCCCTTACCCAAAATGCTTGGGACCAGAGGTATTTTGGATATCGGATTATTCCGTATTTTGGAATAATTGCATACCATAATGAGATATCATGGTGATGGGACCTAAGTCTAAGCACAGAATACATTTATGTTACATATACACCTTATACACACAGCCTGAAAGTAATTTTAGCCAATATTTTTAATATCTTTGTGCATTAAACAAAGTGTGTGTACATTCACACAATTCATTTATGTTTCATATACACCTTATACACACAGCCTGAAGGTCATTTTATACAATATTTTTAATATCTTTGTGCATTAAACAAAGTTTGTGTACATTGAGCCATCAGAAAACAAAGGTTTCACTATCTCACTCAAAAAAATTCTGTATTTTGGAATATTCCGTATTTCGGAATATTTGGATATAGGATACTCAACCTGTACCAAACACTTTTCTATAAATATTTTCCTCTTGTTTTCAACAGAACAACCACTGCTGTGCTGGTTTTTCTTTCTTGGTTTGGTTTCACTGTCAACAACACTATTGGCTTTCTACTCATCCTGTTTTCTGCAATATAATGAATGCACTCAGAGATGTATGATATAAGTTTTTATTTTTATTTGGGAATGTTACACCCAATACCAGAGCTCGATACTGGGAATGTAACATCCCTATACCGGAGCATGTATCCTGTTATTGGCAAAGGATCCCACAATACTAGAACATGCACCCTGATACTGGGTATATATTACCCATAGGGGTTGATTCAATTCAGCTCAAGTTAAGTCGGCGATGGCCCGTTCTCCCAGACTTAACAGGTTGATTTGTCAGGATAACGGGCATTCTCCGACTTAACTCCCCGCCGTGATGCTGATTCCTGACAGAATCAGCCTCGCGTCGGCCGCACTTTTGTCGGATTTCCTCTCTCATCCCCCGGGGGTGAGAGAAGAATTCACGACAATTGCGTGTCACTTGGCGCTGTATTGAATAGCGCTGGGAGCTAATTTCCGCCTCTATTCAACTGTCTGTGACTTGAATCGACCCCATAGTCCTCTTAAACACCAAGTCTAAAGCCTGTATCTTGGGTATACAAACACCACAAGACTAGGGTGTTTCTATGCTAGTATTTGGTATGTTAAATGAAACCTGAAGAATAAATGCTGTACCCTGGTATTGGGAAAATAAACATTGGTTATGGTGTTCTAGACTTTACACTACTGTGACTATAAACACCTTCAGCTGTAAGTCTGTAATATAAACATAAACAAAATGTAAATTTTGTCCCCTTTCATTGGCACTGTAAACTCAGCCTGACGCTGGCCATACACTGTCAGATAATATCCACCATCATACAGACAGACAAATTATCTGACATTTCCGTACTCTGGGGGGTTTTCCGAGTTGATAGCTCGCTACGGATTTTCGCAGCGCAGCAATCATGGCAGAATGGGGCTAATCTGCGTATGCACCGCAATTCGCAGGTGCATTGTACAAGTACACAGTGGTTCGTTACCCAGCGATGGCTTCTACGACTATTCCGTTCGCACAGCCGGTCGCAAGGGGATTGACAGAAGGCGTTTGTGGGTGTCAGCTGACCGTTTTCTGGGAGTTTTTGGCAAAACCCAGGCGTGTCCAGGCCGGATGTCTGACGTCGGTTCTGGGAACAAAAACACCGAAGTGATCGCAAGGACTGGGTAAATCCAGACCTACTCTGAAACTGCAAAAAATGTTTTTGCAGAGTTCCGCTGCAAAGGCGTTCGCACACTTGCAAAGTGAAAATACACTCCCCCCGTGGGTGGTGACTATGCGTTTGCACGGCTGCTAAAAGTAGCTAGTGAGCGATCAACTCGGAATGAGGTCCTCTGTCAGATAATTTGCTGGTGATTTATCGGAACACAAATTACCGTATCTGTCGGGCGTGCTGGGAGAGATATTTATAGGTGCTCTGTTGTGGCCGTACACTGCTGTGCATTTATAGTCCCGAACAGCCGATTACTGCATTGAATAGAAATGCTCTTAGCTGGAGGATTCTGTTCTGAAAAACTTGATTACCCCCATACTGTGGGGAACTCTGCCTTCCTCTGCTGTGAATGTATATATATTAAGGGGTCAATTCAGTTAGGGGCAATCTGCTGTTGTGATGATGTTTGATAGCCCCAATACTGCACATATTAGCTTACAGCCCCATATGGGTGTGCGGGGCAATGCATCATGTAAGCCTACCACATGTACGGGACTTGTCCGCACTGCACATCGCCCCGGAACATATATCTTATGTCGTGCCTTATTGAATTTACCTGTATGCCTTGTCACCAGTTACTGGAGATATATAGATAGAGATATATAGATATACATACATACATACATACATACATACATACACACACGCATGGAAGAAATGGGCCCTCAGTGGGAGTGTTGGGGGCATGTCTATGCAAGTGCCTGCGTTCCCAGAGGCGTAGGAGGCCGTGGCCAGATGTAGACACTGTACCTGCCATAGGGTTGGAGCGTCCGATGGTGGCGTATAAGGATGCGCCAACCAGTATTACAGCATGCACGGGCGCTAGAAATGGGCGTCTCGTGCCTAGCACATTTGGACGCACTGATTTACACTAGGAAAGGAGTTTGTAGGTCATTTGCATAAACTCCCGGAGGAGTAACCTCCAATAGACGCTGCTGCGTGCGATTTTGCATAAAACTCAGGTTTAACCCTCAATGTGCTGAGAAATAACCGTGGATCCCTGTAGCGCGCATGTGAATAAAGTCTTAATAGTTTGGACAATGACTATAAAGCATGATTTGAATCTTGTTACACTGCAAACATAAAAGCTGGTCGGGAAATAAAGTCTTTTCTACAGTGGTTCTTATAAATCTCTTAAGTCCTGCAAAGTATAATGGGCAGCTGTATTGAAATAAATGGTTTGATGTGCATTTCACATTCTGTGAGTAAGGCCTCAGCCCTCTGCATTTGCTGCAGTCTGAGTAGAGCGTCTCTGGCTGAGGTACAGGTTGTGTTAGGGTGCCTAGTTTATCCCCATCTCTGAAGTCACCCCCCTCCCCCTCTGTCCCTCTTCTCAGCTGTTACCCTCCCCCTGTGTGATTACCCACACTCCTATCTGCTGACCTTAAAATATCCCTCCCCCGGATCAGAGGGGCTGTCACTTTCCCTTCTCGCTGCCCTTTGTTTATTGAATGACAGCATGGTTTCAGCATGTGCTAAATGTACAGAAAGGGGCTGTAACCCGTGAGCTGGGTCCTGTATAGAAGGGATAGTAGACGCTGTGGATGAGCTGGAACCTCCGTCATTACTGCTTCCTGCTTGTTTTGGTTTCTAAACTGTTTGGGGTGTTTTTGTTTGTTTTTTCCTTGTTATGGTTTTTGTTTCGTTCTGCTGCTGTCCTTTCAGCACTAGGCGGCTGCAGAGGCAACAATTTTGAGATGCCCTCCCCCCCCCCCCCCCCCCTGCAGCCGGTTCTTTTGCCTGCTCTAGTCCTGTTCCAGCCTCATAGTCTACCAGGGCTTTATCACCCACCCTGACGATGCCGTTTTATGTTCGTTCTGTATTGATTTGAGTCTCGAAGCCTGTTCCTTTGGCACCAAATAAAATAAATAAGATACTGTGTAACTACAATAATGGTCTTTAAGGACACTTAGGGAAGGCACTGTGCAAATTGCCTTTGCTTTCTTTTGCTAATATTCTATTAAAACATCTCCTCTGTTTGTTTGTTTTTTTCCTTTTGCCCAACTCTGTCTGAGCATCCAAGTTTTGTGCCTGATGATTTCTATTTTCCTTAAATTGTGCCATCCATGTTGGGTGTGCCTTTATCAGAGAGTCGTACATTTTAAGGTGGTACAATAACATCTATGCATGTGGCTATGGTGTAACACATTTATTCTGAAATACACACCCGCTGCTCTCCTGTCCCAGAGCCATGGGAGTGTCTCGTAGAGGATGTCCTCTCCTGTACTGCTGGGGACATTCAGATTTGGCAGTAGTAGAACCTTGTATCAGCTTGTGTTCCATCTACAACCTACTCTCCAATCCAAGGTGCCGTTATTGGCCCAGCAATGTAAAGGAGGGGTTTCCAGGATTAGGCACCCTATAATACAGATAATGGGTAACCGTAATGGTGAGCTTGTTCTTTATGTACTTCATGTTATGTGTGTATCTGCCCGTTGACGCGCCCTGCTGTGTTCTTTATGGTCTTATTGGCTAGCATAGAGGTTCTCAAACGTGGTCCTCAAGACACCCCAACGGTCCAGGTTTTAAATGTATCCATGCTTGGCCACAGGTGACTTAATTAGCACCTTAGTCAATTTGATTAACCATGTGTGCTGAGCCATGGATATACATAAGTCCTGGACTGTTGGGGTGCCTTGAGGACCACGTTTGGGAACCTCTGTGCTGGCACTGTGATGTGTGTGAGACTGCTGTAGCCTCTGAATACAATGCCAGGACATGCTACAGGGAATTTCCTTATTGTCAGGTTACTCTGTAGATCTCAGCCAGATGTTACAGGAGCTGGGAAGGGGAGTACTTTTACACCAAAGCAGACCTTGATTTCTAGGCAGTGATACCATTTACATTCCTTTAAACCTTTACATGAATATGTTGCCATTTGTTGTCTACTAATAATAAAAAAGTGTGTATTTTTTTGTTGCATTTCCCTAATCTTTTGAGCGTATTTTGGTTATGTCCATCCCACCTGCCCTCCACAGTAAGTTTTATTCAGCAGGGGTCCAAATACTGACCTATATAGCTATAGATAACACCTTTCTCTGACGTCCTAAGTGGATGCTGGGACTCCGTAAGGGCCATGGGGATTAGCGGCTCCGCAGGAGACTGGGCACAACTAAAGAAAGCTTTAGGACTACCTGGTGTGCACTGGCTCCTCCCACTAAGACACTCCTCCAGACCTCAGTTAGATTCTTGTGCCCGGCTGAGCTGGATGCACACTAGGGGCTCTCCTGAGCTCCTAGAAAGAAAGTATATTTAGGTTTTTTATTTTACAGTGAGATCTGCTGGCAACAGACTCACTGCAGCGAGGGACTAAGGGGAGAAGAAGCGAACCTACCTAACAGGTGGTAGTTTGGGCTTCTTAGGCTACTGGACACCATTATCTCCAGAGGGATCGACCGCAGGACCCGACCTTGGTGTTCGTTCCCGGAGCCGCGCCGCCGTCCCCCTTACAGAGCCAGAAGCATGAAGAGTCCGGAAAATCGGCGGCAGAAGACTTCGGTCTTCACCAAGGTAGCGCACAGCACTGCAGCTGTGCGCCATTGCTCCTCATGTGCACCTCACACTCCGGTCACTGATGGGTGCAGAGCGCTGGGGGGGGGCGCCCTGAGGGCAATATAAGACACCTTGGCTGGCAAATCATCACAATATATAGTCCCAGGGCTATATATGTGATAAATTACCCCTGCCAGAATCCATAAAAAAGCGGGAGAAAAGTCCGCCGAAAAAGGGGCGGGGTTTCTCCCTCAGCACACTGGCGCCATTTTTTCTTCACAGTGCAGCTGGAAGACAGCTCCCCAGGCTCTCCCCTGTAGTTTTCAGGCTCAAAGGGTTAAAAAGAGAGGGGGGGCACTAAATTTAGGCGCAATATATGTATACAAGCAGCTATTGGGGGGGGGGGGAAATCACTCAGTTATAGTGTTAATCCCTGCACTATATAGCGCTCTGGTGTGTGCTGGCATACTCTCTCTCTGTCTCCCCAAAGGACTTTGTGGGGTCCTGTCCTCAGTCAGAGCATTCCCTGTGTGTGTGCGGTGTGTCGGTACGGCTGTGTCGACATGTTGGATGAGGAAGGTTACGTGGAGGCGGAGCAGAGGCCGATAAATGGGATGTCGCCCCCTGTGGGGCTGACACCAGAGTGGATGGATAGGTGGAAGGTATTAACCGACAATGTCAACTCCTTACATAAAAGGCTGGATGACGTAACAGCTGTGGGACAGCCGGCTTCTCAGCCCGCGCCTGCCCAGGCGTCTCAAAGGCCATCAGGGGCTCAAAAAACGCCCGTTACCTCAGATGGCAGACACAAGATGTCGACACGGAGTCTGACTCCAGTGTCGACGAGATTGAGACATATACACAATCCACTAGGAACATCCGTTACATGATCTCGGCAATGAAAAATGTGTTACGCATTTTTGACATGAACCCAAGTACCACATAAAAGGGGTTTTATTTTTAGGGAGAAAAAGCAGCCAGTGTTTTGTTCCCCCATCAGATGAATGAATGAAGTGTGTAAAGAAGCGTGGGTTCCCCCGATAAGAAACTGGTAATTTCTAAAAAGTTACTGATGGCGTACCCTTTCCTGCCAGAGGATAGGTCACGTGGGGAGATATCCCTTAGGGTGGATAAGGCGCTCACACGTTTGTCAAAAAAGGTGGCACTGCCGTTTTAGGATACGGCCACCTTGAAGGAACCTGCTGATAAAAAGCAGGAGGCTATCCTGAAGTCTGTATATACACACTCAGGTTATATACTGAGACCTGCAATTGCCTCAGCATAACTAGTGCTGCTGCAGCGTGGTCTGATACCCTGTCAGATAATATAATACTCTAAGACAGGTATAGTATTTTGCTAACATAGAGCATATTAAAGACGTCGTCGTATATGTAAAGGATGCACAGAGGGATATTTGCCGGCTGGCATCCAGAATTAATGCAATGTCCATTCTGCCAGGAGGGTATTAGAAACCCGGCAGTGGACAGGTGATGCTGCCTGTAAAAGGCACATGGAGATTCTGCCTTATAAGGGTGAGGAATTGTTTGGGGATGGTCTCTGGGACCTCGTATCCACAGCAACAGCTGGGAAGAAAATTTTTTACCTCGGGTTTCCTCACAGCCTAAGAAAGCACCGTATTTTCAGGTACAGTCCTTTCGGCTTCAGAAAAGCAAGCGAGTCAAAGGCGCTTCCTTTCTGCACAGAGACAAGGGAAGAAGGAAAAAGCTGCACCAGCAGCCAGTTCCCCGGATCAAAAATCTTCCCCCGCTTCCTCTGAGTCCACCGCATGACGCTGGGGCTCCACAGGTGGAATCAGGTGCGGTAGGGGCGCGTCTCGGGAACTTCAGGGACCAGTGGGCTTGCCCACAGGTGGATCCCTAGGTTCTGCAAATAGTATCACAGGGATACAGGCTGGAGTTCGAGGCGACTCCCCCTCGCCGTTACCTCACATCAGCCTTGCCTGCTGCCCTCGGAGAAAGGTTGTACTGGCGGCAATTCACAAGCTGTACTTCCAGCAGGTGAAATCAAGGTACCCCTCCTTCAACAAGGCCGGGGTTACTATTCCAAAATGTTATGGTACCGAAACCAGACGGTTCGGTGAGACCCATTCTAAAATTGAAAGCCTTGAAAACTTATATACGAAGGTTCAAGTTCAAAATGGAATCGCTCAGGGCGATTATTGCAAGCCTGGAGAATTTCATGGTATCACTGGACATCAAGGATGCTTACCTGCATGTCCCTATTTACCCTCTTCACCAGGAGTACCTCAAAATTGTGGTACAGGATTGTCATTACCAATTCCAGACATTGCCGTTGGTCTGTCCCCGGCACCGAGGTATTTACCAAGGTAATGGCCGAAATAATTATCCCGTACTTGGACGATCTCCTTATAAAGGCGAGGTCCAGGGAGCAGTTGTTCGTCGGAGTAGCACTATCTCGGGAAGTGCTACAACAGCACGGCTGGATTCTGAATATTCCAAAGTCGCAGCTGGTTCCTACGACGCGTCTACTGTTCCTGGGTATGGTTCTGGACGCAGAACAGGATAAAAAGGGTTTCTCCCGGAGGAGAAGTCCAAGGAGTTGTTGTTTCTAGACCGAGACTTCCTAATACGTATACAGGTGTCGGTGCATCAATACACGCGAGCCCTGGGAAAGATGGTAGCTTCTTACGAAGAAATTCCATTTGCCAGGTCCCATGCAAGGATTTTCCAGTGGGATCTGTTGGAAAAGTGGTCCGGGTCGCATCTTCAGATGCATCGGCGGATAACCCTGTCTCCAAGGGCCAGGGTGTCGCTGTTGTGGTGGCTGCAGAGTGCTCATCTTCTAGGGGGCCGCAGATTCGGCATACAGGACTGGGTCCTTGTGAACACGGATGCCAGCCTTCGAGGCTGGGGGGCAGTCACACAGGGAAGAAACTTCCAAGCCTATGGAAAAGTCAGGAGACTTCCCTACACATAAATATTCTGGAACTAAGGGCCATTTACAATGCCCTAAGTCAGGCTAGACCCCTGCTTCAACACCGGCCGCTGCTGATCCAGTCAGACAACATCACGGCGGTCGCTCATGTAAACCGACAGGGCGGCACAAGAAGCAGGATGGTGATGGCAGAAGCCACAAGGATTCTCCGATGGGCGGAAAATCATGTGTTAGCACTGTCAGCAGTGTTCATTCCCGGAGTGGACAACTGAGAAGCAGACTTTCTCAGAAGACTCGACCTCCACCCGGGAGAGTGGGGACTTCATCCAGAAGTCTTCCAAATGATTGTACACCGTTGGGAAAGGCCACAGGTGGACATGATGGCGTCCCGCCTCAACTAAAATTTACAAAGATATTGCGCCAGGTCAAGGACCCTCAGGCGATAGCTGTGGACGCTCTGGTAACACCGTGGGTGTACCAGTCGGTGTATGTGTTCCCTTCTCTGCCTCTCTTACCCAGGGTAATGAGAATAATGAGAGGAGTAAGAACTATACTCATTGTTCCGGGTTGGCCAAGAAGAGCTTGGTAACCAGAACTCCAAGAAATGATCTCAGAGGACCCATGGCCTCTGCCGCTCAAACAGGACCTGCTGCAGCAGGGGGCCTGTCTGTTCCAAGACGTACCGCGGCTGCGTTGACGGCATGGCAGTTGAACGCCGGATCCTGAAGGAAAAGGGAATTCCGGTGGAAGTTATCCCTACGCTATTTAAAGCTAGGAAAGAAGTGAACGCAAACCATTATCACCGCATATGGCGGAAATATGTTGCGTACTGAGAGGCCAGGAAGGCCCCAAAGGAGAAATTTCAGCTAGGTCGATTTCTGCACTTCCTACAGTCAGAGGTGACTATGGGCCTAAAATTGGGTTCCATTAAGGTCCAGTATTCGGCTCTATCGATTTTCTTCCAAAATTGAACTGGCTTCACTGCCTGAAGTTCAGACTTTTGTTAAGGGAGTGCTGCATAGTCAGCCCCCGTTTGTGCCTCCAGTGGCACCGTGGGATCTCAACGTGGTGTTGGATTTCCTGAAGTCGCATTGGGTTGAGCCACTTAAATCCGTGGAGCTATAATACCTCACGTGGAAAGTGGTCATTCTGTGGGCCTCGGCGTCGGCCAGGCGTGTATCAGAATTGGCGGCTTTGTCATACGAAAGCCCTTATCTGTATTTTATATGGATAAGGCGGAATTAAGCACTCGTTCCCAATTCCTTCCTAAGGTGGTATAAGTTTTTCATGTGAACCAACCTATTGTGGTGCCTGTGGCTACTTGGGACTTGGAGGATTCCAAGTTACTGGATGTAGTCAGGGCCCTGAAAAGTATATGTTTCCAGGACAACTGGAGTCAGGAAAACTGACTCGCTATTTCTCCTGTATGCACCCAACAAGCTGGGTGCTCCTGCTTCTAAGCAGACTATTGCTCGCTGGATCTGTAGCACGATTCAACTTGCACATTCTGCGGCTGGACTGCCGCACCCTAAATCTGTAAAAGCCCATTCCACGAGGACAGTGGGCTCTTCTTGGGCGGCTGCCCGAGGGGTCTCTGCTTTACAACTTTGCCGAGCTGTTACTTGGTCGGGTTAAAACATTTTTGTAAGAGTCTACAAGTTTGATACCCTGGCTGAGGAGGACCTAGAGTTTGCTCATTCGGTGCTGCAGAGTCATCCGCACTCTCCCGCCCGTTTGGGAGCTTTGGTATAATCCCCATGGTCCTTACGGAGTCCCAGCATCCACTTAGGACGTCAGAGAAAATAAGATTTTACTCACTGGTAAATCTATTTCTCATAGCCCGTAGTGGATGCTGGGCGCCCATCCCAAGTGCGGATTGTCTGCAATACTTGTTTATAGTTATTGCCTAACTAAAGGGTTATTGTTGAGCCATCTGTTGAGAGGCTCGGTTATATTTCATACTGTTAACTGGGTATGGTATCACAAGTTATACGGTGTGATTGGTGTGGCTGGTATGAGTCTTACCCGGGATTCAAAATCCTTCCTTATTGTGTCAGCTCTTCCGGGCACAGTATCCTAACTGAGGTCTGGAGGAGGGTCTTAGTGGGAGGAGCCAGTGCACACCAGGTAGTCCTAAAGCTTTCTTTAGTTGTGCCCAGTCTCCTGCGGAGCCGCTAATCCCCATGGTCCTTACGGAGTCCCAGCATCCACTACGGACTATGAGAAATAGATTTACCGGTGAGTAAAATCTTATTATCCTTGTGTATCAATGCCTATAGAGTGTAAGCTTGCGAGCAGGGCCTTCCTACCTCTGACTGCCTATTATCCTGTTTTGTTTATCACTGTTTCCAGTTGTAAAGCGCAATGGAATTTGTTGCGATATATAAGAAACTGTTTATAAATAATAACATATACTTCGATGGGTACTCCTGTAAATAGCAGATTAAACAGCAGAACGCTTTCATTAGGCTGATGTGTGTTGGGAGTAGGTGTATTGTTTTTAATACTGTAGTACTGGCGGTGTGGTATGGTATGCCGGCGGTCGGGCTCCCGGCGACCAGCATACCGGCGCCGGGAGCCCGACCGCCGGCATACCGACAGTGTGGCGAGCGCAAATGAGCCCCTTGCGGGCTCGCCACGCGATTTTATTCTCCTTCCAGGGGGGTTGTGGACCCCCACGAGGAAGAATAAGTGTCGGTATGCCGGCTGTCGGGATCCCGACGCCGGTATACTGTGCGCGGGGATCCCGACAGCCGGCTTACTGAAGACCACCCGTACTGGCAGCTAGCATCTACTATCCTCCCTGTAGATAGCCCCAAACTGGTCCAGAACGGGGAAAACATTTATATGTGTTTTGTAGTGGAAGCCTATACCCGTTTCCTGCCATGCTTTCAATCTCTGGTCTCACTCCACCTGGGCTGTGGAACTTCATTTAGGAATTATATTCTTTGTATGCTTCTTCCGTTCACCTGGTTAATTTTAGACCTTTGTATTGCCCCAGGCTAATCTGCTTGTTGGGAGACACAGCGCTGCGGAATATGCATGCGCTATATAAATAACTGGTAATAAATAATAACACCGGGTAAGTGCTATCGCACAGGTACAATCGTAGAATAAGCAAAACTATGGTTAAAAAAAAAAGGGGGGGGGGGGGCAGACTAGATGGGCTAAGTGGTTCTTATCTGCCATCAAATTCTATAAAAATATAGTGGTAACCGTGGTGGGAAAAGATTTGGGGGTGCTCATAGATAATAGGCTTAGTAACAGTACACAATGTCAAAATGCAGCAAAAAAGGCAAGTAAGGTGCTAGCGTGCATAAAACGGGGCATTGAGACAAGGGACGAGAATGTAATCCTGCCGCTGTACAAATCATTGGTACGTCCACACCTTTAATATTGTGTTCAGTTTTGGGCACCATATTTATAAAAAAGATATCTGGGAACTAGAAAGGGTTCAAAGGCGAGCTACTAAATTGATTAAATGGTTAGAGACACTGGAGTACGAGGAAAGGCTTACTAGGTTAAACATGTATACACTAGAAAAGAGGCGTCTAAGAGGAGACATTATTAATGTCTTTAAATATGTAAAGGGTCATTACAAGGAATTAGCAGGGGATTTGTTCCTTAATAGAACTCTGTATAGGACACGTGGGCATTCACTGAGGCTAGAGGACAGAAAATTCCGTACACAACGTAGGAAAGGGTTCTTCACGGTAAGGGCAATAAAGATTTGAAACTCCCTGCCGGAGAAGGTAATAATGGCGGACTCTGTAAATGCATTTAAAAACTGATTGGACAAATTTCTTACTGGAAACCGTATCCAGGGTTATAGCATTTAGCAGAGTGACATTAATATCTGGGAGTGGTAGAATCGTAGTTGTCAATTGGTATTAAACCATTACTCCAGCAGGTGCTTTATAATATGAACAGCTTAACACAGAAAACAGGTTGAACCCGATGAGCATTTTGCCTCTTTTCAACCTCACATAGAAACATGGTTATATAATTAGTAAAACCAGAATTTTAAAGATAATATGGTAACAAGGGTCCCATATCATGTAGAAAAAGAAGAGGTTTAACCTATCTGGTGGTGCTTCCCTAGAGTTTAGGGTGTTGAAATGGCAAAATAGAAAAGATGCTAAATTTTTTTTGCAGGAGCACACTTTATCACAGTTAAAAACAAATTTATTCATATTCAATAAAAACTAATCTGACAATATAGGGGGGAAAAAAGAACAAAATTCATAGGTGTCGATTCTATTCGGCAACTTAAGAATAGCGCCGGGAATTAGCTCCCGACGCTATTCAATTCAGCTCCAGTTAAGTCGGCGATGTCCCGTTCTCGCCGACTAAACAGGTTGAATTGTCGGGAGAACGGGCATTCTCCGACTTAACTCTCCGGCGCAAGGCTGATTCCCGACAGAATCAGCCTCGCGCCGGCCGCGAGGCAGCACTTTTGTCAGGTTTCTTCTCTCATCCCCCGGGGATGAGAGAAGAATTCCCGACAATTGCGGGTCACTAGCAGCTGAAGTGAATAGCGTCGGGAGCTAATTCCCGGCGCTATTCTTAAGTTGCCGAATAGAATCGACCCCATAGAAAATTCCCTCCTGAGCAATCTGTAGCCCTCAGCATGAAAGTCAGGTCGTTATATAATGATCATTATACCCCTGTAATATTGCTACTGCTCACGGGCAATATATCACGTTAAACAATAAATAGAAATATCAGCTGTGACGGTCAAATAACATGGATGGTCAGTACCTGGATAAATGTGTGACGGGGAATATATCAGAAACCTTTACATATTAATGCTTCTAACATCACAAATAATGCGCTAATGCCGATTATAAACACACAAAGGAGCTGGCAGCATGATAGCATATTCAGAAAAGTTCTCCTTAACCAGGGTTTGTAGCAATCCTCTAGTGCAGCACAATGTATCTGTAACTTGTCAGTGGTATGTTATCCTCTCGTGTACATCAGTGATACAAAGTAAGCATCAAGTAACAGAATGTATCTAAAGTTTGTTAGTGACAAAGTATCTCAATTAGCGATACACAGTAAGTAAGAAAAGATTCATAGGTAGAGTGCCAAATTACTACTGCTTGTTGTTTGCCCAGGCACTGGATAACGAGTGTACATGAACTCCCCTTCCCATGAATACATATAGTGTAGATCAGAAAATAAGCAAAGATCAGGATAAAGTAGGATTAAGAAAAGACTCAGACTACCAGTGCCGATATCTGCTTTTCTCCCTTGTGCGTCAGTGATAACGTGCAGTGAAGGGATGAATGAGAGTATCCTATATTGCAGTGGTTCTCTAACTCTGTCCTCAGGACCCCACACAGTGCATGTTTTGCAGGTAACCCAGCAAGTGCACAGGTGTATTAATTACTCACTGACACATTTTAAAAGGTCCACAGGTGAAGCTTATTATTTCACTTGTGATTCTGTGAGACCTGCAAAACATGCACTGTGTGGGGTCCTGAGGACCGAGTTTGAGAACCTGTGATATATGGCACAGGAGTCAAGTCTGCAGTCTGTCAGCTGTAATATACACTCTTGTATGTTATGAGCGTCGATGAGAGTACATGGAAAGTCTTACTGGAAGGAGCAGGAGGTCTGCTGCATTGCCTGTGTGTATATGCAGGAGTTCTGTTTTGAGCACAGCGGGGTCCCAACTGAACAATCGTTTCACCCCTTGTTGGTTTTTGTCATCTTCTTTCACTGAACAGTTTCTGGATGTATTGTATCACTTGTGCTGGTATGCATCTTTCCTGTGTTACTGTGCACCTATTTACCCAAAACTTCTGCCCTCACTGAGTATAGCAAATGCTAAGGGGGAAATTCAATTAAATGTGATGGTGATTTGCCATCGGAATGACCCGGGTACTCTCATAAAGGCACGTTGTCACTCATTTCTACATCCCAACCACATAGTCAAAACAGCGTTCTCGGCTACCGTATCTTGGATGTATACAGCTGCACATATCATCCCAACATCAGATGTAATTGATTTGCGGCCCCTCCCCCCCCATATTTCTGAGGCTTAATTGGTGGGATTGCCAATCCTGTTCACTGTATTAACCACAAGCAGAGGTTCTGGGAGCTAACTGGTGCAATTCGGTAAAGCAGGTTCACATCAAATGTAGATGATGCAGAGTCATAATTTTCTATAATATTTGAAAAACATTTTTGTTCTTTTGAAAGAGCGGTTTATACAGAGAGCTGGCTTTGAATAAACAAATTATTTTCTATACAGAAGTAGAAGTAACAACTAGTGTAAATAAATAAACTAAAACAGAAGTTGGCTATAAAATACCAAAGATAGAGCTGTGAAGTTAGCAATAAAACTTTATATATCCAGCAATTATTTTCGTAAACCACGCTGATGGAGATGGATAAACAGGAGATGTACTAAATTGTGCTAGGACAACAAGTGGTTGGTAAGAAGTTGATGTTTCCACAGATGGACGGAATGGAAGCGATCCTTCTCACGCGGGAGCGAAGTCTGAGGGCCTAATTTAGACCTGATCGCAGCAGCAAATTTGTTCTTTAATGGGCAAAACCATGTTGCACTGCAGGTGGGGCAGATATACGTGTGCAGAGAGAGTTAGATTTGGGTGGGTTATATTGTTTCTGTGCAGGGTAAATACTGGCTGCTGTATTTGTACACTGCACTTTAGATTTCAGTTTGAACACACCCCACCCAAATCGAACTCTCTCTGCACATGTTACATCTGCCCCACCTGCAGTGCAACATGGTTTTGCCCATTAGAAAACAATGTCTCTGTACGCAAACACTTTCCATGTCACGCCTCCAACATTCCCATAACATGCATCATCTTCATGCATCATTTTAGCTACTCCCCTATTACCTACCAGTCACCATGCAGGAACGCCTCTTACATTTTTGCTACTGTGCATCCAAATCTGTACTGTGACTGTACATAGAAAATTGTGACGCATGTGCAGACGAGGAACATCATCGCTCCTCTACAACCGACTCTGAATCAGCCCCATGATGTCAGCACTAAAAGTCCCAGAATTAGTAAGAGGGTTTAGGCAGTCATTCTGGACAGAGTTCTGTAAGCGATGGTCAGAAAATTGGTTTTCTAATTGCTATAGGTTGCTCACTAACTTTCAGGTTCTAGTAGTATAGTGAGGCTTGCATTGGTAACAACAAGTATATAGAGAATATATTGGTGAATAAATGAATTCACTTGTCAACAATGAGTAGCTTAGTAGAAAAGTGAGGATGTGATGGTTTCCATTTACAGATACTTCTAATACGCATCACATGGCATCCGTGGTTGCGGCTCTGCAGCAGTTGGGGCATATGGGTAATCTTGGTGCGACCTTTCCTGGTACTGTGCTAGTCTGGGGGTAGGTCCCAGAATATTACATTCACATACTTTTTTATTTTATGTGTTTTGTCCTCCCGTTTTGAGAGGCGCTAGGCTGCCTCCTCAGGCCGCTTACATTGGAAGTTGATATAATAGTGATGGTTCTGTATTATACTGCAATCTCCTGTCTAATGCTTTTCTTCCTCCCCATCTCTCCAATGCATTATACAGTTTGTACATCCAGAGACACTGGCAGATCTGATTTCTATACACTTTTATTCTTTTCTCCCCAGATTCTTCAGCAAAAGCTCTTGTCAGCCTAAAAGGTAAGATGCTAGCAATTCGGACTTTGATTATTATTTAGACTGTGATTTACCAATGGGCTGTGAAATGGCTCAGTCACAGATAGACTACCAGTACATTGTACGATACAGGAATTGCTGGGAACGGTGTAGCTTCCCTCAGGTTTAAAACCGTTCCACCCATAGATCACGTCATCTGAAGTATGAGCTTTGAATCCGAGCAGTGGGGTTCCAGTAACATGCAAACAGGGCGGTAGAATTGTCCAAATAATTTGGGATGATGTGGGGCAGAAGGATTCCTAATTTATACTATGTAAAACACATAATGGTGAAACGCGTGGTAGATGAGAGGGTGCTGATTAATTAGGTTCCGGTATGAAAGATAGATAGTGTCTAGTTAGGAAGTCAATAGATAGATACCATATGTTAGACAGACATTAGGTCGACAGGGTCAAAGGGTCGACAGGGTCAAAAGGTCGACATGAAAAAGGTAGACACCATGTTTTTTGCATTTTTGTGCTTTGTGTGGATAGTTCTGTCATCTGGGACCCCCAATTGCAGAAAGGCATACCCTCGCGGGGCTCGCTTCGCTCGCCAAGCTTCGGCACGTTGGCTCGCTGCGCTCGCCACAAGGTTTATAACCAACTCTATGCTGACATGGATAGAGAAAGTATGAAATAATTCAAAAACATGTTAAATTAAAAAAACACTTGTCTATCTTTTTTATGTCGACAATTATCATGTCGACCTTTTGGCCATGTCGATCTTTTGATCATGTCGACCTTTTGGCCTGTCGACCTCTTCCATGTCGACCTTTTGACCCTGTCGACCTTTTGACCCTGTCGACCTAATGTCTGTCTAATATATGGTGTCTATCTACTAAACGGATAGGGATTAATGACATCCTGCTTTGTGCCAGCTATGGTCCTGAGTCCACCATATAGAACCCTGTGTAAGATATTACTGCTCCATGCGCATCATCGTGAACCCTGTGCAGGGGCGTAAGTTCACTTCAGGAGTCCGGAGGTGAAATAGAAGGTGGAAAATATATTTTAATATCGTATACTTATGAATCCTTTTTTTTTTTTTTTTTTTAAGATTTCGAGACCTGTGGCCCCTTGAAGCCCAGGTGTTTTGGAGTTTTGCAGACTTTTATAAATGTGAGCAGTTCTAGAGGATTGGGAAAAAACAGAAAGGGTTAGAGTCGGCTCTAGAACCAAAAGTAGTCGACCTTGTAACCTTAGTAAGGTGAATATGTAACATCCAAGGTGCGTTTTTCTGTTTGTTTTTTTGTACAGAAGGAAGCTTATCGAATACGTGGCATGAAAAATACAACTCTCCGCAGAAAACTCCAAACTGGAAGGGTGGGAACAACTCAGTCACCGACCTGGTGAGCAGCTGTGTTAACCAGTGACAATGTCGTCATGAAATAAACAAGCAGATAATGTTTCAACAAAGCCTTTAATGTGAATTATAAAGTTATGGTGTTTAAATGCATTATAGCACTTGGTGAAAATAGAAATAGAAAAAAACTGCATTTGAAATGCTGGTAACCAATGCCGCAACTTATCTTTATGATAAAATCCATGCGTTGTGACGCCCGTCACCCTGTTGTGTTCTGTGTCCCTGGTTAGCATGAATTGTGGTTTTACTTTAATATGAGGCTCTGTCTGCATTCCTAATACCATATAACTTGTGTGTAGATCTTTGCCGAGTGGATTTATAATTCTGTGTGTTTGAAGTATTAAATCTTGTTACCAGTTGGAACCTATACTTTGTGTTCTCAGATTTGTCTTTTTGCTTTCTACTGCTACCAAACGAGACGTGTTTTTTCTTCTTCTTCCAGCCGCACCGGAGTTCTAAACGAAGCCGACTTTTCTGTGAAGAAGACGATCACCAGATAAATACCAGATCGCCAAAAAGAAATCAGAAACCGCCAATGGTACCCCAGGTAGGACACAGGGTCTCTGTAAGTGCAATAAATCAGTTAATTTTGTGAGAGTCTGTGAGCTGTGGTTCTGCAGCAATATACTAGCTGGCATGGCAGTAGGTCCCTGGTGTGTGTGTGTGTGTGTGTGTGTGTGTGTGTGTGATACTGCACTATGCAGACAAAAGTGACTGGAGGCCCCTCCCCCCTCCACACGCAAGCGAAATGGTGTACTCCTACGGCAGACACGTGTTTGTGTAGGTATAAAACATGTAGAGGGGCACTGATTACATCATTTGCTAATGAAATGGCTTGCCGGAAGGAGCTAACCGAGTTTGAAATGTGGATCATCGTAGGCTGCGCAATGTCATGCTTCCATGGCGACGCTGGACTGGTATACAGAAAATTTGGTAAATCAGGCCAGCTCAGAGTCCAGATCTTAACCCCACTGGGAACCGCTGGGACGAATTGAAGCGACAGGTGCATTCTAGAGCACAGGTTCTCAAACTCGGTCCTCGGGACCCCCCACGGTCCATGTTTTCCTAGTCGCCTGTAGATTTTTAAAATGTGTCAGTTGGTGATGCACAGTGCAGCTGCCGGGTGACATGGAAAACATGACCTAAGTGGGGTCCTGAGGACAGAGTTTGAGAACCACTTAACTTAAGACAGAATGGCAAAACATACCGCCTGCTGTTGTCCAGGAACTTGCGGACAGTTTGCCAAGAAGGGTGTCTGCAGTAATCACTGCACGCGGTGGACCTACAAAGTACTGACATCCGTAACATCTCATTAATCATTGCTGTCAGTCTCCAATCACTTTTGTCTACATGGTGTATTATTACTCATCTCTCTACACCGATGACTAAAGCGATCTGTGTGAAGCCTGTCTTTTATTTAGAAGGGGACATTTTTGGTTATTTACTATAAACAAAGATATTTCTTTAGCAATGTAATTTTTTCCTGTTACATTCTGAATTAAATGTTTAATGCTTTCATTCTAGAAGTTTGCAACAACCACGCCGGTGAAAAAGGCGTCTCAGAAAATCGGCTATAGGCTGCGGAATTTATTGAAGCTCCCCAAAGCGCACAAATGGTGTATATACGAGTGGTTTTATTCAAATATCGACAAGTAAGAGCCACAAAATCTTATTTTTAACCTTTTTAAGTGCCAGGCGACATCTTCTCATTCTGGAATGGCTATAGTTTAGTTTTACATTCTTATTTATATACACTCGGAGGTCTCATTCTTGTACCTGTTCTAGCGTGACGTTTATAATATAATGCATCTGAATAACGTCTTGTCCGCAGATTAATGTATAGTGTTTGTAACATAAAAGGGTACAACCCATCCATAAATGAAATACCTCTATAACATAAGTTTATATTGTTAGGTCAATGTTCTAGGTTTTCATATGGTGTAATATTTGGCTGTACAGTCTGCTTACCATACATAAATGTTACAATTTTGTTATATTGTATATAAATTGGCTTTCTGCATTAGTGATGTGGATGCAATGTGAGTTTCCACCTATTCATGTATGTCTTCTGTCTATTTACAGGCCTCTTTTTGAAGGTGATAATGATTTCTGTGTTTGCTTAAAAGAATCCTTTCCAAATCTTAAAACAAGGAAATTAACCCGGGTTGAATGGGGGAAAATTCGGCGACTTATGGGGAAGCCACGAAGGTAAAACTTGTTGTATTGGAGAAATTGTGTGTGTTGTATAACTTGAAGCTTGGGGGGATATAAATCCAGCCGTTATTGCATTGTATGTTTTAAATCTGTGGTCCCCTAACTCTGTTTTAAGGATATCCATGCTTGCCCACAGATGATTAAATCAATTTGACTGCAGTATTAAATATTCCACCTCTGCTCAACCATGGACATCCTGAAAACCTGAACTGTTGGGGTGCCTTGAGGATAGGATTTGGAAACCCCTGATTTAAACAGTTTGGGCACTATTCATGGAGAAGTTGCCCATGGCAACCAATCATTATGAAGGCTGCTTGTGCAATCCGAAACAGTGGATCTGTAGATGCATTCAGGGGATCATTAATATTTGCAGGTAACCCCAAAACGCCCCACAGATTTTTCTTATGTAGGCCTCTTAGAAACGTGTGTCTGAGTGCATGTAGTAAGTACCCCGTCCCGGTACTACATGCCAGATGGTAGCAGGACATGACAGGGTTGCTGGGGCTTGGGAATGGTATTGCGTTCCTCCTTATACGGGGAAGTCAGTCAGTGTGCCGAGCATGGTAACATAAGGACCTACAGCGTTACAGGCAAGGGGCCATCAGGCATCGCCCACCTCTCTCTGTGTGCCCCAGTGTCGAATATAAATGGGAGGGTGGATTCTGCTGGGTATATATGGCACGTGAGTTGCATGTGGAGAGTATTAAGACAAAAGGGTCGTTTGGGGGCACTTAGAGGGACCTGAGGAGCACTTAAGGGGCAAGTGGATAGGTAAATTCTGATGTGATCCAGAGAAAGATATTCAAAAATATGGACATACACCCTAAAACACAAGTCGGCACATGAACTTCTTGACGCTGAAATTATCAATTCTGTGTATGCACATAGTAACATGTCTCATGAATGGTGATTCTGTTCCGACTGATAGTAGGCTAATTAAGCAACGATGACTTACACAAGATAGCACTTACGCTATTTGACATGCTAATATATATTAGTTATAGTGTATTTCTCTTACGTCCTAGAGGATGCTGGGGTCCACATTAAGTACCATGGAGTATAGACTGGTCCACTAGGAGCCACTGGCACTTTAAGAGTTTGAGAGTGTGCGCTGGCTCCTCCCTCTATGCCCCTCCTACCAGACTCCGTTTAGTAAATGTGCCCGGAGGAGCCGGTCACAGCTAAAGGATATCTACAGAGCTTCTTTAGTAAAAGTTTATTTTAGAGTTTATTATTTTACAGGGTGGCTGCTGGCAACAGTCTCCCTGCTTCGTGGGACTAAGGGGGGGGTAATGTCCGCCCTGCGGGGTCTGAGCCATTATCTCCTCCGCTGACAGGACACTGAGCTCCTGAGAGGATCGATCGTTCCCCGCCACAGGGGATGGCTCACCCCGGCAGCATGCTGCCACCTCCTTTCAGAGCCAGAAGATTGGTGGCGAGTGAGTCACCAACCCCCTTAGCAGGCGGGGGACTGGTGTGAAGATGGCGTCAACAGGGTATGGAGCACAGTACTAACTGTGCTCCGGGGCTCAGCGGTACATAGTGCGGCGCTGTGAGGGGTGCCCTGAGCCAGCGCCTACACCCTACACTGGTCACACAGCCTGTTGGGGTCCCGGGATCTCAGCCAGCATAATTCCTCAGGCCAGTATAATCCTATGAAGAGCGGGAAGACTGCGCCATATTGAGGGTGGAGCTTCTCAGAGTGGACCCAGCAGCGTTCAGCGCCATTTTCCTGCCTGCACAACGCTGTCGGTGAAGAACAAGTCCCTCCAGAACAACTCTAGCTATCTCTCACGGTACCAGGGGCTTGTAGAAGGGGGGGAGGCTGTATACAGGCTGTGTATCCTATTAAGGTGCAAAGTCAGCGCTGGTTAGGGGTCTCCCTTTACCTAAAAAGCGCTGTGTGTGGGTTGGCTCCAATCTCTGTGTCTCTCTTGCCATTCTTGTGGATGAAACTGTCTGCCCTCCCCTGTGTGTGTGTGTGTAGAGTCTGTGGTCTCCATTAAGCTATGTCCAGGGACTCTGTGTCATATGCTGCAGAGGATATGTCCTCTCGGGATGATCCCATTCCATGTGATCAGGATTGCACTGTTTTAGCACAGATACCAGCAATGGAGCCTGAGTGGTTATCCTTTATCAAATCTATAATTTCTCAGATTTCTACTAGGGTTGCACAGAATGAGTCTGCAACTCAGGCTTTACAGACCTCTATGGCAGTCTGGCCCAGTTCTGTTACCTCAGGGCCCCCCGCTGTATATTCCCGAAAACGTGCTCAGGCACAAATTATGCAAGATGACACTGATCCCGATTCTGACACGGAGGACGGTGATGGGGATGTGTTGAGGGGGGCAGCATCTGATAAAGCTAATTATTTTTCTTATAACATTCACTATATGTTGGTAAGAGACTCTACGCAATGGGCGTACGGGGTACCGTAATGGTACGCACTTAGCGTAGCAGACGCTAGGCCTTGGTCGAGACGCACGAGCGTCACGTTCGCTCACGGCTTACGCTGGGTATCGAGCACGCTATAGGCGGTCCGAGTACCGTAATGCTACGCTACTAGCGTAGCGGACGCACTGCCCACAAGAGGAACACGAGCGGCGCAGACGCTCACAGGATGACACACAGTAAACCTTGTATGCAACACACTGAAAGGCTAAGCTTATACTGTAAACCTTGGTCTTGTAATGTTAACACAATGTAACGCTGATTAACCTCTATTAGACAAAATCTGATTGAGCGATTGAGACTCTCAGAAACCCTCTATACTAGCTAGAGAAACACCGACACCTTGCTGAGGTTCCAACACCTTTACTAACGAGATTTAGCTATGTAAAAAGGGAAAAACAGTTAACAGCTTATACACTACAGCACTAACATAAAACGCCTAAACAGAATAACTGAAAATATACAATATACAACAGAGTCTTAATCCTAAACAATAACAGAGAGAGAGAGAATATGGCAAATACAAACATAGAATAAGTTGGTTACAGAGAATAACTTACACACTGGGGAATGATCGCTGCGCAGTCCTGGAACCAGCTCTCTAGTTAGTCAATGATGAAAACCGTTGTGGAGAGTAGACTGAGCTGGCCCTGGCTGGCTGTTCTTATATACACTACATACAGTACACTACAAAGGGTCCTACAATCTCATTGTTCATTGGACACAGGACTCTGTCTTCACATTATAACAAAAGGTCATAGGTTGATTCGAACAGGTGGGCTGCGACTATTTCAAGTTGCTCAGGTGGGAGGGAATCTCAGGATTCCCGCCGCATGGATAATGAACTGCAAATACAGTAAATGTCCATAAACTTCTTATAAACATAACTATTCGCAGGAGCGATTAATCTCTTTCAAACCAACACCGGAATGTTACTAATAATATACTCTTCCGTTACATACTAAACACCATTGCTCAAAGCCTGTCTGACCCGTCGTATCATGTAAAGAGGGATCTCTCTGTCCATGAACCAGTTACACTAAACAAACTTACTGATATTATTAAAGGGACCATAACCTATAAAATATACTATTTGGATTAACTATGTAACGATCGAGTCGCCCGCCAGACGCGCACAAACTCTACCGTAAATGCACATACCACGCGCCTGAGCGCACGACCGTGGAGGCGTCGTCACGCAACTGCGAATATGCGCACGCACGGGAGAGAATGTGCAGCGGGCAAGCGCATGGGGTTAGTACAAGGCATCATAGGTCGCTATATTTTTCGACTTTGACAGTCCACCCTTTGGCAGTCACCAATAACTGCCACTTCCTAAACAGTTCAAACAGAAAAATATGTCATCATGTAAATACCTTTTTATGATTGGGTAAAGGGAGGAGAGCAGAAGGTGGGAAAAGTATGACCTAGTGAGACAGTAAAAGCATGTGTGTATGAAATCCATGTTTGAGGGGTCATGTATCATCGTGCCGTACGTGTTTTAAATCAAGCTTCGAGGTATTGCGAAGTATACATTTGAATCCTTCTTATCCCGTATTACGGGTCTGTGGATGGGCTGTCAAACTCTACCGAGCTCTTTTCGGCTTTTGGTTGCAACAAATGGGGGAGCACATTTAGTTGATGATACATGAAGGGGGGGGGGGGGACATGTGAC
Source organism: Pseudophryne corroboree (assembly GCF_028390025.1). Lineage (NCBI taxonomy): Eukaryota > Metazoa > Chordata > Amphibia > Anura > Myobatrachidae > Pseudophryne > Pseudophryne corroboree. The sequence continues at coordinate 910,720,827 of NC_086447.1, forward strand.
TGCTAATATGTGAGAATCACCTGTCGACTATGTGAGATACTACCTGGAGGTTGTAGAGATGATGATAAGAAACAATCGTTCTAAATGCAGTCGTAAACTATGAGTTTAAATAAACAGTCGCCGATTGAGGTCTTGTCTGATGTTTTGTCTTGATGTACATGTTGTCTGATGTCTCTCAGTGCTTTTGCTACAGGTGGCGACAAAAGCTTTTCCAGTGTCCATAAAATTACAGTCTCTAAAGTATTGGGCTTTCGTAAAAAGTTAAAGTCACTAGGGATATTGGGGGTCTGTGACATAGTTCATCAATGGTCTGTATAAAAGAGGTTTTCAAATTCTTCTTCCAAGCGCATGTCTTTCTACCTTGGAGGAAAACAAAGGAGAAACGGGTGAAAGAAACGGACCGTGGAATCACATTTTCATCACAACATTGTCTCTATCGTTGGGTCATAAATCAAATTAGTTGTTGTTATTACAGTGTCCTCGCTCCTCAGACTCATCACTCTGGTATTACCTTTACACTTCGTTTAAAGTCCGAACGCATCTAAATATCAGACCAACCAATATGACGACTCCCAGAATACACAAAAGAAATTTCCCTACATCCATTATAATACCTTGGGCCCATTCTCCTAAACCAGAGAACCAATTTCGTGGGTTCAACCATGACACCCAACTGGTCAGCTCATTACCCACAGCAGCGAGAGTGAGATTGTGTTTCCTTCGGAACTCCCACTTCAATTGCAAAATGTCATCCATCTTTTGGTCTATGACCTCGGCCGGGTCCTCAGTGCTGTTTGTAATATACGTGCAGCACTTTACTCCATATTGAGTTGCTAGGGTAACACAATACCCGCCTGTCACTGCCGTGAGATAATTGAGAATCATCCTATGCTGAACCAGCTCTGTTTTGTAGGCTTGTAACTCTTTCCCCGTGTACCTGAACGTGTCGTCATACATTTCGGTGATATTGTCTAACAAGTTTGCTAGCGCAGATATATATCTATAATTTATCACTCCTCTGGCGGTACGAGTGATATCTAACGCGAGTAGGAATTGAATCCCGGTGGATTCATGTATCAGATCAGAGGCCGGATGCTCTGTCCTCTCTATCAGGTGCCGTTTAACGACGTGCTCGTAATGAGTGTGAGTATAAGGAGCTTGGGCACCGCGGTGAATGTCTTTCATTTTGATATGGGATACAGTCATTACTTCAGGCAGTACTTTTCCAATGTAACACAATCCCTCTGAGTTTGGGGCAAGCCACTTATACGCCTTTCTCCCGCATATGAAATATGCATCATCGGGGAGAACATATGGGACGGAGTATGACATAACCATGTTACAAATTTTCCATGTGAAATCTCCTAACCCTAACTCTCTCATCTGTCTAGTACACGTATCAGGTTGTACGATATGTGCACAGTATCCTGGTGATACTTCTCCAACTCGCATGGTCCTACTTCCTAGAGTGTACCTATACCGGAAATATTTTCCACTGTTGGCTATCTGGCGTATAAGCTCTGTGTCTATGGGCATTCTATCGGCTCTATATTAAAAATGTCATGGTTTGATTACTCCATGACACTTCCCAATTTCCCGGATTTTGGGGATTGGAAATGTTAAAGCATACTAAGGACTTATCCACATGATATTGGTGGAGCTTCAAACTAGGAGGACTAGAGATATTAAACCTCTTGTCCACCGGCCTCCCACCACTTAACTCAAGTACCTCTCCTACAGTTAAAGGGAATGGTACTAGTCCTGATTTGCTATGACCTTGAGGTACTTGAGAGCATACCCAACAGTCTGTCTGGTTTAACACTTTACCCACTAAAGAGTGATAGTCACCCAATGGATGCCGGTCCATGTTGACATTAAAACTGGACTGACATTTCTTGATGCACCCATCCTCAACTATATTGTCACAATGCCTACAGATGCAGTTCTCTTCAGCTAACAATCCTTCACAATTCCTTCTATTGTCAATGCTACCAGATCGTTTTCTGATACTCGCCTTTACTCGGTGATTATGTTGCTCTTGGAAATCTACGCCTCCATCCTGGTCATCAGAACCCATTCCAGATCCTTTCTCGACCTCCATGGTACTCTCACCGAAACAGACTGCTCTGGTCAACATCATGGTCAACAGGGAAATCCGGATCACAGTCTCTTGGGGCGAGTCCATCTTACAGGAGGAAAAGGAGAAAAATAAGAAGGGGGGAGGAAAATAGGAGGGAGATGGGAACTGGAGAAAATAACAAAAGGGAAAAAGAAATCTGGCTCGACAAACGCCTCCGGTCTTATTATTCTCAGCGCTCAGGTGTCGTCTCAACCTTCCCGGAACAGACACTCTAGTGATACAACCTCTACCGTCTGTTCTTTATCACGGGACCTCTCTGGGTCAGCAACCTTTTTACAATGAGACGAATGGACCCAAGTCTCTCTCTCGGCAACCTTCAATGCTGTCGTGCTGGTCAATAAGACTTGATATGGTCCTTCCCATCTGTCAATAAGGCAACCTGAGCGTAGAAAATTCCGTATCATTACATAATCCCCAGGTTCAATGTCATGACAATTACTGTCTGGCAAATCAGGAATCGCCAACTTTAGATTATCATTCTGATTCCTCAATTGCTTACTCATCTTAACCAAATACTTTACAGTTACTTCATTGTTACATTTCAAATCATCCTGGGGATTAATCATAACATGGGGTTGTCGACCAAACAGAATTTCAAAAGGAGACAGATTAAGAGGGGACCTGGGGGTGGTTCTGATGCTGTATAATACGATTGGCAAAGCTTCGGGCCACAACAATCCTGTTTCAGCCATTACCTTGCTTAATTTGTTTTTAATAGTGCTGTTTACTCTTTCCACTTTCACACTCGCCTGGGGGCGGTACGGAGTGTGCAGCTTACTATTAATTCCCATCAACTTACACATTACTTGAAAAACTTCACCTGTAAAATGGGTACCCCTATCACTCTCAATGATTCTAGGGATACCGTACCTACACACAAATTCCTGCACAATTTTCTTTGCAGTAAACACAGCGGTATTTGTGGCCGCGGGAAATGCTTCAACCCAATTTGAGAACACGTCAATACAAACCAATACATACTTTAAATTTCTACAAGGTGGCAATTGTATGAAATCAATTTGTATTACCTGGAAAGGACCATCTGTAGGAGGGATATGGGATGGCTCTGTTGGTATTGCCTTTCCGATATTCTTCTTCAAGCAGGTGAGACATGTCATCGCTCTTTTACCCGCATGGGAAGAAAATCCTGGGGCGCACCAATAAGCTCTTACCAACTTACACATTCCTTCTTTGCCTAGATGAGTCAGCCCATGTGCCGCTTCCGCTAGACTTGGAAGGTATGCTCTGGGTGCCACTGGCTTACCCTGTCCATCTGTCCAGAGTCCTGAGGACTCCTGGCCATATCCTTTTGACCTCCAAACTGCCTTTTCTTGTGGTGAACACAAATTTTGCATTTCATATAATTTCTGTGTGTTTACAGTATTAAATACCATCAGTTGTGTGCTGTCTGTCTGTATGGGGGTACTGGCTGCTGATTTTGCAGCTTCGTCTGCTCGGTTGTTACCAAGTGATACCGGGTCTTGGCTATACTTGTGAGCTTTACACTTGATAACAACCACTCTGTCGGGTTCTTGTATCGCTGTTAGAAGCCTTTTGATGTGGGCTGCATGCGCTACAGGTGTGCCAGCTGCCGTCATGAAATTTCTGAGGCGCCATAGGGCCCCGAAATCATGGACTACTCCGAAGGCGTACCTAGAATCTGTGTAGATGTTGGCTGACTTGCCTTTAGCCAATTCGCATGCTCTGGTTAGGGCAACCAGTTCAGCAACTTGTGCTGAATGTGGTGGGCCTAGGGGTTCCGCTTTTATGGTACCTTGGTCATCTACGACTGCGTATCCAGTACAAAAGTCTCCTAAGTCCGTCTGTCTGTGACAACTGCCGTCAGTGTAGAAAGTAAAATCTACATCTTCCAGTGGGTTGTCACTGATGTCGGGCCTTGCCGTGAAATTTTGGGTCAAATATTCCATACAATCATGTGTGTCATTTTCCTTACTAAATCCTCCTTCACCATCACTCTCATCCTCCACCCTTTGTGCCTGTCCAGGCACACCTGGGAGATATGTTGCAGGATTTAATGCGCTGCATCTCCTTATGGTGATGTTTACCGGGGCCATTAATGCCAATTCCCATCTTGTAAACCGCGCTGATGAGACGTGTCTGGTTTGGGCAGAATTCAGTAAGGCTGACACAGCATGTGGTGTATGAATTGTGAGGTTGTGTCCTAGCACTACATCTTCGCTTTTACTTACTAGCAATGCTATCGCTGCAACACTTCGCAAGCATGTGGGGAGGTATCGCGCTACCGTGTCTAGCTGAGCGCTATAGTAGGCTACCGGCCTGCTGGCATCACCATGCTTCTCGGTTAAGACACCTGCCGCGCACCCAGCACTCTCTGTTCCGTACAGCTCAAAGGGTTTTCCATAATCTGGCATACCTAATGCTGGTGCCTGCGTTAGGCACTGTTTAAGTCTCTCAAATGCCATCTCAGACTCGTCTGTGTGCGAAATCCGATCAGGTTTGTTTGATGAGACCATCTCCTGCAAAGGCAGCGCCAGTATAGAAAACCCTGGGATCCAGTTACGGCAATACCCACACATTCCTAAAAATGTTCTTATCTGTTGCTGGGTTTGTGGCAGGGTCATGTCACGAATTGCTTGAATTCTATCAGCGGTGAGGTGTCTCAGTCCTTGTGTCAGACAGTGTCCCAAATACTTCACCCTGGTCTGGCATAATTGTAACTTATCTTTTGGAAACCTTGTGTCCGGTGTCTGAAAGATGAAACGGGAGTTGTTTCGTATCTGTCAGGGACGATTCAAGCGAATCTGAACACAGCAGTAGGTCATCTACGTACTGTATTAATATTGATCCACTCTCAGGTTGAAAAGACTGTAAACAATCATGCAAGGCCTGTGAGAAAATACTTGGACTGTCAATGAAACCTTGTGGTAAGCGAGTCCAGGTGTACTGAACTCCTCTGTATGTAAATGCGAATAAGTATTGACTGTCAGGGTGCAGAGGTACCGAGAAGAAGGCGGGGCAGAGGTCAATCACAGTGAAAAATTTGGCAGTGGGAGGGATTTGCATAAGGATGACCGCTGGATTTGGCACTACGGGGAATTGACTCTCAACTATTTTGTTGTCCCTCTTAGATCCTGCACTAATCTGTAACCCCTCCCCCCACTCTTTTTAACAGGGAAGATGGGACTATTGGCAGTGCTGGACGTCCTTACCAGAATGCCATGTTGTAGCAAGCGCTCTATTACAGGGTAAACTCCTAACTCCACCTCTGGCTTCAGAGGGTATTGTGGGATTTTTGGAGCTATCCTACCATCTTTTACTTGTACAACTACTGGGGCTACGTTTGCCATTAATCCAGTGTCTTGTCCATCCTTGGTCCAAAGTGATTCCGGTATCTGGGAAATCGTTTCCTCCACCTTGGACGGACACCTATTTACAACAACAGTGTGTGACATTAATCTTGTTGGGGAGTCTAGCATATCCTGCACTTCCTGAGCGTGGTTTTCGGGTATGTCCAAGAACACACCTTCAGGAGTACAATATATGACACATCCCATTTTGCACAGTAAATCTCTCCCTAGGAGATTAGTCGGAGCCGATGCAGCCAGCAGAAAAGAATGCTTGGTATGCAAAGGCCCTATCGTAATCTCTGCAGGTTTGCTTAAAGGGTAGTGCTGTACTACTCCTGTTACTCACATGGCTGGAATTGTTTTACCAGTGGTTCTCATGCCCACGGTCGAATTTATCACTGACTTGGCCGCCCCCGTATCTACAAGGAAATTTAGAGATTTACCAGCTACATCAATTGTGACCTCGGGTTCACTTCCAAGGCTCGCAATTCATTTAACTGGCTGCAGACTACAGGTGTGGCCCCACCCCTATTGTATGTGGTGACCTCCCTGCATTGCGCTGGCAGCTATTACCTGTGAAGGGGGTAAATGGGAACTATCAGAGACTTGCCAGTCTCTTCTTGGGGGATACCTTTTTGTTTCTCTGACGTCCTAGTGGATGCTGGGAACTCCGTAAGGACCATGGGGAATAGCGGCTCCACAGGAGACTGGGCACAAAAGTAAAGCTTTAGGACTACCTGGTGTGCACTGGCTCCTCCCCCCATGACCCTCCTCCAAGCCTCAGTTAGATTTTTGTGCCCGGCCGAGAAGGGTGCACACTAGGGGCTCTCCTGAGCTTCTTAGTGAAAGTTTAGTTTTAGGTTTTTTATTTTCAGTGAGACCTGCTGGCAACAGGCTCACTGCATCGAGGGACTAAGGGGAGAAGAAGCGAACCTGCCTGCTTGCAGCCAGCTTGGGCTTCTTAGGCTACTGGACACCATTAGCTCCAGAGGGACCGAACACAGGCCCAGCCTCGGAGCTCGGTCCCAGAGCCGCACCGCCGGCCCCCTTACAGAGCCAGAAGCAAGAAGAGGTCCGGAAAAATCGGCGGCAGAAGACATCAGTCTTCAACAAGGTAGCGCACAGCACTGCAGCTGTGCGCCATTGTTACTCAGGCACACTTCGGTCACTGAGGGTGCAGGGCGCTAGGGGGGGGCGCCCTGAGCAGCAATGTAAACACCTTGGCTGGCATAAATACACCACATATAACTTCCAGGGCTATATGGATGTATTTTAACCCCTGCCAGAACTCACCAAAAAGCGGGAGAAAAGGCCGCCGAGAAGGGGGCGGAGCCTATCTCCTCAGCACACGGGCGCCATTTTCCATCACAGCTCTGCTGGAAGGACGTCTCCCTGACTCTCCCCTGCAGTCCTGCACTACAGAAAAGGGTAAAAAAGAGAGGGGGGCACTAATTTGGCGCAGTTTTAATACTAACAGCAGCTATAAAGGAAAAGCACATTTTATAGTGGTATTCCTGTCTATATATAGCGCTCTGGTGTGTGCTGGCATACTCTCCCTCTGTCTCCCCAAAGGGCTAGTGGGGTCCTGTCCTCTATCAGAGCATTCCCTGTGTGTGTGCGGTGTGTCGGTACGATTGTGTCGACATGTTTGAGGAGGAAAATGAGATGGAGGCGGAGCAATTGCCTATTATACAGTTGTCACCCCCTAGGGAGTCGACACCTGAGTGGATGAGCTTATGGAAGGAATTGCGTGACAGTGTCAGCTCTTTACGACAGACAGTTGACGACATGAGACAGCCGGCTACTCAGCTTGTGCCTGTCCAGGGGTCTCAAACGCCATCAGGGGCTTTAAAACGCCCGTTACCTCAAATGGCAGACACAGACACGGATACTGACTCCAGTGTCGATGATGAGGAGACAAACGTGACTTCCACTAGGGCCACACGTTACATGATTGAAGCAATGAAAAATGTATTGCATATCTCTGATAATACAAGTACCACTAAAAAGGGTATTATGTTTGGTGAGAAAAAACTGCCTGTAGTTTTTCCTGTATCCGAGGAATTAAATGAAGTGTGTGAGGCGTGGGTTTCCCCCGATAAAAAACTGATAATTCCTAAAAGGTTATTGGCATCGTACCCTTTCCCGCCAGAGGATAGGGCACGTTGGGGAACACCCCCTAGGGTGGATAAAGCGCTCACACGCTTGTCTAAACAGGTAGCACTACCCTCTCCTGATACGGCCGCCCTAAAGGAACCTGCCGATAGAAAGCTGGAGAATATCCTAAAATGTATAGACACTCACACGGGTGTTATACTGCGACCAGCAATCGCCTCAGCCTGGATGTGCAGTGCGGGCCTGGCGTGGTCGGATTCCCTGACTGAAAATATTGATACCCTAGATAGGGACAGTATATTACTGACTATAGAGCATTTGAAGGATGCATTTCTATATATGCGTGATGCACAGAGGGATATTTGCCGACTGGCATCAAGAGTTAGCGCGCTGTCCATTTCTGCAAGAAGAGGTTTATGGACGCGGCAGTGGTCAGGTGATGCGGATTCTAAAAGGCACATGGAAGTATTGCCTTATAAGGGGGAGGAGTTATTTGGGGTAGGTCTATCAGACCTGGTAGCCACGGCAACTGCTGGAAAATCCACATTTTTACCCCAGGTAGCTTCTCAACCTAAGAAGACGCCGTATTATCAGGCGCAGTCCTTTCGGCCCCATAAGGGCAAGCGGGCAAAAGGCGCCTCATTTCTGCCCCGTGGCAGAGGGAGAGGAAAAAGGCTGCAACAAACAGCCAGTTCCCAGGAACAAAAGCCCTCTTCCGCCTCCGCAAAGTCCTCAGCATGACGCTGGGGCTTTACAAGCGGACTCAGGCACGGTGGGGGCCCGTCTCAAGAAGTTCAGTGCGCAGTGGGCCCACTCGCAAGTGGACCCCTGGATCCTTCAGGTGGTATCTCAGGGGTACAAATTGGAATTCGAGACGTCTCCCCCTCGCCGTTTTCTAAAGTCTGCTTTACCGACGTCTCCCTCAGACATGGAGGCAGTATTGGAAGCCATTCACAAGCTATATTCCCAGCAGGTGATAATCAAGGTACCCCTCCTACATTGAACACTTACATACAAAGGTTCAAATTCAAGATGGAGTCACTCAGAGCAGTGATTGCAAACCTGGAAGAAGGGGGGGACTATATGGTGTCTCTGGACATCAAAGATGCTTACCTACATGTCCCAATTTACCCTTCTCACCAAGGGTACCTCAGGTTTGTGGTACAGAACTGTCACTATCAGTTTCAGACGCTGCCGTTTGGATTGTCCACGGCACCCCGGGTCTTTACCAAGGTAATGGCCGAAATGATGATACTCCTTCGAAGGAAGGGAGTTTTAGTTATCCCTTACTTGGACGATCTCCTGATAAGGGCAAGATCCAGGGAACAGTTGGAAGTCGGAGTAGCACTATCTCAGATAGTGCTGCGCCAGCACGGTTGGATTCTCAATATTCCAAAATCGCAGCTGATCCCGACGACACGACTTCTATTCCTAGGGATGATCCTGGACAAAGTCCAGAAAAAGGTGTTTCTCCCGGAGGAGAAAGCCAGGGAGTTATCCGAACTAGTCAGAAATCTCCTAAAACCAGGCCAAGTCTCAGTGCATCAATGCACAAGGGTCCTGGGAAAGATGGTGGCTTCTTACGAAGCAATCCCATTCGGCAGATTCCACGCAAGAACCTTCCAGTGGGATCTGCTAGACAAATGGTCCGGGTCGCATCTTCAGATGCATCAGCGGATAATCTTGTCACCAAGGACAAGGGTGTCTCTCCTGTGGTGGTTGCAGACTGCTCATCTTCTAGAGGGCCGCAGATTCGGCATTCAGGACTGGGTCCTGGTGACCACGGATGCCAGCCTGAGAGGCTGGGGAGCAGTCACACAGGAAAAAAAAAAAAAATTTCCAGGGCTTGTGGTCAAGCCTGGAGACATCACTTCACATAAATATCCTGGAGCTAAGGGCCATCTACAATGCTCTAAGCCTAGCAAGACCTCTGCTTCAAGGTCAGCCGGTGCTGATCCAGTCAGACAACATCACGGCAGTCGCCCACGTAAACAGACAGGGCGGCACAAGAAGCAGGAGGGCAATGGCAGAAGTTGCAAGGATTCTTCGCTGGGCGGAAAATCATGTGATAGCACTGTCAGCAGTGTTCATTCCGGGAGTGGACAACTGGGAAGCAGACTTCCTCAGCAGACACGACCTCCACCTGGGAGAGTGGGGACTTCACCCAGAAGTCTTCCACATGATTGTGAACCGTTGGGAAAAACCAAAGGTGGACATGATGGCGTCCCGCCTCAACAAAAAACTAGACAGGTATTGCGCCAGGTCAAGGGACCCTCAGGCAATAGCTGTGGACGCTCTGGTAACACCATGGGTGTACCAGTCAGTGTATGTGTTCCCTCCTCTGCCTCTCATACCCAAGGTACTGAGAATTATAAGACGGAGAGGAGTAAGAACTATACTCGTGGCTCCGGATTGGCCAAGAAGGACTTGGTACCCGGAACTTCAAGTGATGCTCACAGAGGACCCGTGGCCTCTACCTCTAAGAAGGGACCTGCTCCAGCAGGGACCCTGTCTGTTCCAAGACTTACCGCGACTGCGTTTGACGGCATGGCGGTTGAACGCCGGATCCTGAAGGAAAAAGGCATTCCGGATGAAGTCATCCCTACCCTGATCAAAGCCAGGAAGGATGTAACCGCACAACATTATCACCGTATTTGGCGTAAATATGTTGCGTGGTGCGAGGCCAGGCAGGCCCCTACAGAGGAATTTCAACTGGGTCGTTTCCTGCATTTCCTGCAAACAGGACTGTCTATGGGCCTAAAATTAGGGTCCATTAAGGTTCAAATTTCGGCCCTGTCGATTTTTCTTCCAGAAAGAACTGGCTTCAGTTCCTGAAGTTCAGACGTTTGTCAAGGAGGTACTGCATATACAGCCTCCTTTTGTGCCTCCAGTGGCACCTTGGGATCTCAATGTAGTTTTGGGGTTCCTAAAATCACATTGGTTTGAACCACTCACCACTGTGGACTTAAAATATCTCACATGGAAAGTGGTAATGCTGTTGGCCCTGGCTTCAGCCAGGCGTGTCTCAGAATTGGCGGCTTTATCCTATAAAAGCCCTACCTAATTTTTCATACGGACAGGGCAGAATTGAGGACTCGTCCTCAATTTCTCCCTAAGGTGGTTTCAGCGTTTCACTTGAACCAGCCTATTGTGGTACCTGCGGCTACTAGGGACTTGGAGGACTCCAAGTTGCTGGACGTCGTCAGGGCCCTGAAAATATGTTTCCAGGACGGCTGGAGTCAGAAAATTTGACTCGCTGTTTATCCTGTATGCACCCAACAAGCTGGGTGCTCCTGCTTCTAAGCAGACTATTGCTCGTTGGATTTGTAGTACAATTCAGCTTGCACATTCTGTGGCAGGCCTGCCACAGCCAAAATCTGTAAAAGCCCATTCCACAAGGAAGGTGGGCTCATCTTGGGCGGCTGCCCGAGGGGTCTCGGCTTTACAACTTTGCCGAGCAGCTACTTGGTCAGGGGCAAACACGTTTGCCAAATTCTACAAATTTGATACCCTGGCTGAGGAGGACCTGGAGTTCTCTCATTCGGTGCTGCAGAGTCATGCGCACTCTCCCGCCCGTTTGGGAGCTTTGGTATAATCCCCATGGTCCTTACGGAGTTCCCAGCATTCACTAGGACGTCAGAGAAAATAAGAATTTACTTACCGATAATTTTATTTCTCGTAGTCCGTAGTGGATGCTGGGCGCCCATCCCAAGTGCGGATTGTCTGCAATACTTGTACATAGTTATTGTTACAAAAATTGGGTTATTATTGTTGTGAGCCATCTTTTCAGAGGCTCCTCTGTTATCATGCTGTTAACTGGTTTTTTCATATCACAAGTTGTACGGTGTGATTGGTGTGGCTGGTATGAGTCTTACCCGGGATTCAAAATCCTTCCTTATTGTGTACGCTCGTCCGGGCACAGTATCCTAACTGAGGCTTGGAGGAGGGTCATGGGGGGGAGGAGCCAGTGCACACCAGGTAGTCCTAAAGCTTTACTTTTGTGCCCAGTCTCCTGCGGAGCCGCTATTCCCCATGGTCCTTACGGAGTTCCCAGCATCCACTACGGACTACGAGAAATAGAATTATCGGTAAGTAAATTCTTATTTTCCCCTGCGTGTGGCTCATAACTCCGTCTTTGCGGTCCTTGATCCCAATTTCGTGTGTCATGTCGTTGTCTAGGGATTTGGTATGAGTTTTGTATAATTTTCACTCTACAGTCTCGTGCAAAATGTCCCTCTTTATGACAGTAATAACAAGTTACCACATTTGACTTACCCACAGGGGTCTGAGACTTATGCTGAGTTGGCCTTGTGGTAAGGGCCTGTATACTTACGGCCATCAGCTTATCACTCTGCGACTCCCTGTGTCTGGTGGTGATCCGATCATGATCAATAGCGGCCTCTCTCAAAGTAGCCACCGACAAACCTCGCCAACATGGTTGGGTTGTCTGTACCCTCGTCCTCAATACTTCCTTTAAACCATCCATTAACACAGATACTGCTACTTCTCTATGATTCACATTTGTCTTAATGTCTTCTATCCCTGTATACTTAGCCATTTCCTGCAGTGCCCGATGAAAATAATCAGCAGCTATTTCTCACTCTTTTTGCTTGATGGAGAAAATTTTGTTCCATTTAGCAACAGCTGGGAAATATTCTCCTAGCTGCAAATTAATTCTTTTCACATTATCTTGATTGTACTTCTCAGTAAGGGGTACCTCTTCATTTAGTCTACAGTCAGCTATAAATTTTGCTGAGTCGACATTGGAGGGTAAACATGCCCTAGGCAATGTCCGCCAATCTTTGTTATTGGGCTCCACCGTATTTCCTAGCTCTCTAATGTACTTCTGGCTTGCAACTAGATCTTTCCTAGGATCAGGGAATTCAGACACCATTGATCTTAATTCCGTTCGGGAAAAGGGGCAGTGCATGGCGATGTTTCTGACAGGAGTGACTCCTGAAGTGTCAGTTTTCCCATTTGGGACTGCAATTACCCTAACGGGATTAAGTTCAATAACATCATTCTGAGTAGATTCTACAACATGTGGTGTAATGGTTTCAGCATAGTGTACAGTGCCGTACTTACCAGTTGATACGACCTCACCTGTCACTCCACTAGGGGCCTTTGATACTGTTCTTACTGGTTGGGCCGTGCCCACTGTTTCTGCTATGGTGGCTGCTAGAGAGAGTGCCGATATTGTTGTGGGCTCATCCTCTTGGTCACAATCCTGGGGAAAGTTTAAAACAGGGTTCAGCTTGCACGGGTTAGTATTAGAATCAACAATCTTAGTTACATTATTCTTAACATCTATACAGTTACTAAGTGCATGTTTATCATACACCAGTGTGCCATTCTCTGTAACCACTTTCTCTCCCGTTATGTATGGTGGTGGTGGTGCGGTGGCTATCGGTTTCCTGATAGGGTTAGATCCAGCCGCTTGAGCCAATCCTCTTTGTATTTCACCTTCCTGTTGCCATAATTGTAAATAATCATAATGTTTGATCCGTCTCTTTGCAGATTTAATGAGACATATCCTTCTCCTTAGATTTTGTAACACCTCGGGGCTAAAACTGCCTACTCGTGGGAACTTTTCCCCGTCATGCACAGTCATTCTTTCCCATTCATCGCACAAAACCTGTGTGTGTGAACCGTATTTCTCACACATGATATACCTTGCCGACCCTATTGGCCGGCTTACTAAATCAACCTGAACCAAGGTTGATCGCCCCCTACCTGAACAACTGGCCCCCATCTTTGCAGGTGTTGCTTTCACTACCTCTGACCTTCAAATCAGGGTCTTCAGCGAACCCTTACAAAAACCAAGATGTCCGGGGTAGGCCGACGGTGAAAGTTCGACCAAGTGCTTCCACTCACTCTTCGCCCACGTTGGCCAGTACTTCAATCACTGACTCAGAGCTGATGTACTCAACCTAGGGCCCCTATAAACCTTTATTTACTGGGGCATTGTGGGAGTAGGTTACCCGTCCCCAGCAAGTATCGGTTGTTAGAGAATTCCTGAGTGACCAGCGAACCTCCCTTAAAATAAAAATTTTTTACACAAATCACGTTAGAATGTACAAATAGCGTTTATGACCCCTCTAGCGTACGCAAATGGTACTGGGTCAAGTTACAAACTAATGCACACAATTACATGCGGTACAATCGTACTGCACATAAGCAACTAATCTTATGTGCGGAACGACCAACTGAATCGAAAATTATGGCTGCGAATTCTTTCAGCCAGAGCTTGATGGCCTATATGGGTACCGCACCAACTCTCCTGTGGTTGTGCTTCTTGACTCTATCTATAGCGGACTTCCTAGTCTGCTGTACCTAGACCTCCTGGTCTGTGACCTCCTGGTCTGTGTCTACAGTAGACCTCCTAATCTGTTATACTCTAATGCTCTTATTCAATATTTAACAAGGGATGCCTCCCAAGCCACCACGCGCTGTCACTTTCACGGGTGTACCTCTACGAGAACTCGATTTCTAGGTTCCAACCAAAAAAGAGAAACATATATATATATATATATATATATATATATATATATATATATATATATATATATATATATATATATATATATATATATATATATATATACATACATACATACATACATACATACATACACACACACACACACACACACACACACACACACACACACACACACACACACACACACACACATACACACATACACACACACACACACTCTTTCACCTCATACTATTTACTTTCGTTTCTGTACAGAAATCCCTTTCATTCAGGTAACACAGGCTAGTCCCAGAGGAGTTGCAACTAGAGAAGGATTTATTACGCTAAAATTTAGGGCACTGAGATTGACTTGCGTTATTATCGCGTTGCTTCCGTATCGCCTACTAAAACAATGCTATCGTGTGATTTGTATTACGTGGGCGTACCCATACGCTCCGTTGCGTAATATACGCTACGTGTGTAAGCCCTTGCGTCGCGTACGCTTGTCCCGCTCTTTGTTAGGGACACGTGTACACAGGCCAGACACGTCCACAGTAACACAAGTAACCCGTTTCTAATAATGCAAATGATATTTAACTGTAATCATTTACTGAGCACCACACAGAACTTCCTTGTATCTTAGGCAAAGCCGTGTGCGTGTTTTACAAATTACTCCCTTACGTATTAATTTTACTTTTAACTACCAATAGCAACAAATCTTTCTCAGCACGTTATCAATGACGAATGGCAAACAGGAAGGCGAGATGTGAAATTACACAAATGAAAAATGCAGGTGTGTGCGTGTGTTGCGTACGCAATGTGTATCAAACAGAAATAAAACCGTTTTAAAAGACAATAGCGTACTGTTCTTACCTTCCGGTTCCGGATTCCACCAGCACTTCTACAGCGTAGCGATGCAGACGCTTATCTAGTCAGCACTACCGTATCCCTCACCACCAACACGGATACGAAGGGATACACCTTCCCGCCCTTTGCTGACAGATAAAGTCTGCTTGTGTTCGCTAGAGCGGATATGTGGAGGATGGACGAGCCGCCAATTGATAAAGCTAATTATTTATCTTATAACATTCACTCTATATTGGTAAGAGACTCAGTACGCAATGGGCGTACGGGGTACCGTAATGGTACGCACTTAGCGTAGCAGACGCTAGGCCTTGGTCGAGACGCACGAGCGGCACGTTCGCTCACGGCTTACGCTGGGTATGGAGCACGCTATAGGCGGTCCGAGTACCGTAATGCTACGCTACTAGCGTAGCGGACGCAGTGCCCACAAGAGGAACACGAGCGGCGCAGACGCTCACAGGATGACACACAGTAAACCTTGTATGCAACACACTGAAAGGTTAAGCTTATACTGTAAACCTTGGTCTTGTAATGTTAACACAATGTAACGCTGAATAACAAACAAAATAGCAGCGCTAGAATCAAAAAATTAGATGTGAATTCAACACAACGATATATATCACTAGGAACAAATGGAGATGAATGGACTGAAAAGAAAAGGTACCAAATTATTTATTAACATGGATGATTAAAAGTGCACAGCATTGCCGAAGCAATATAAAATTGGTAAATGATAATAAAATCAATATACAGATCACCGGGGAGCTATTTTGTGTATGTCCGTTCCTTAATTAGTGTGGACGTCAGATGATTGGATCAGAATAAACATTGGAACTGGTGGCACAGTTCTGTTGGTGATAGTTACCACAATAATTACCGCTGGAGGAAAGGAGTCCTCTGAATAACGTCCCTTTATATGGATGGGATCTTTGGGGTCCTTAGTCCTCACCAGGTTGCGGATTCCTCACTGCTGAGTTGGTAATTGCGGTGTCATCAATGTGCTGGAATGGATCATCTGGTAGTAGTAGTCCACTAAAGGTCCGGATATGTCTCATACAGCTTCCCAATAGTAGGTGATCTGAAATGCCTAACGCGTTTCGCTGCAGAGCCTGCAGCTTTTTCAAAGGTGTTCTGGTCAGTCCCAAGGTTGCCATATTTATACCTTAAAATGGCTGCTGATTGGTCCACACCTGTTCAGTCCACTCATCTCCAATTAATTGTTCCAATTCACAAAACACAAACATTTTGAATTCATAATGTATTAAAAACAAAACCTTTTCGTAATACATGATTGGTTACATATTTCTATCTCTATAATCAGATTTATAGTGATTTTTTTGTTCTTTTTGTGTATATAAATCACATCCAGGTTATTGTAACAGTGGTTCAATTCCAGGTCATATCACACTGTTGCCTAGCAACCATATTAAACATGTTATCATCTTTCATGATCTTGAGCTTTATAATATATGTTTCATCTAAGTTTAGTTTTATCTTAGTTAATCCTTATTTTTTATTGTTTGCTACTTGTTTTTATTCTCTACTATGACAGTATTTGTAGTATCGTTCTGTCTGAATAAATTATCTCTTAGAGAACGTCACTTCCGGTTATAATAAAAGCTCATACCACACTGTTAGCTGAAGCAGTATCTCCAGTTATTCCTCCAGATCTATCTCCCGACTCATATATATGTCTGGAGTCCGGGGTCACGTCCGCGATTGCTGTCTATGGGAGGCGACCGCATTTGTATACAAAATGCGTCACTTCCGGTCGCGGAGAAAATCCCCGGTCCGTGTCTAGGCAACCATATACAAGTGGCTGTTGCTAGGTCACGGACCGTCGTGGGGGAGTTTCTATTTTCAGGCCTGTATATTGCCGGAAGGGATGGAGAATAAACTGCATCTCTTCCGGTTACGGCAAAAAACACCTGATCCGTGTCTAGGCAACCATAAACAAGTGGTTGTTACTAGATCACGGGCCGTCTTAGGGGAGTCCCCATTTTTTGGCATGTAAAATGTCAGAGGGAGTGGGGAACACATCACTTCCTGGTTACGGAGGTTACTCTTAGTCTGTAACTAGGCAACCATAAACAAATGGCTATCTAAACCCTATTGTTAAGAGGACACAGTATTGAAGATCTCTTTATAATTCTCTTTCTATTGAATTATAATAGAAATATAATTAGGAAACCTGTTGTTATAAGGATAGGAGAGGAGGGGTGAAGGAGGGAAGGGATGAAGGGATGAATTATTTAGAAACAGAATATAGATCTCATTTTAAATTATCATATTTAGTTCTATCAAATCATTGAGTCCATCTGGAAATATGATATTTATTTTAAACTGGGGAAGTCCCCATTTGTAGGCATAAAAAATGTCAAAAGAAATGGGGAACACATCACTTCCTGGTTACGGAGGTTACTCTCAATCCGTAACTATACAACCATAAAGACAATTGGCTATCTAAACCCTATTACTAAGAGGACACAGTATTAAAGATCTGTTTATATAATTCTAATTCTAATAAATTATAATAGGGATATAATTAGGAAACCTGTAGTTAATAGGAATCTAATTGACCTATATATAATGTGAAAGTACAAACATCAGCAAAAAAGGGGAGGGGAGAAGGGGGAGGGGGGAAGGGGGGGTGGGAGGATAAATTAATTTTTAAAACAGAATATAGATCATATATTAAATTATCATATTTAATTCTATCGACTCATTGAGTCCATCTGGGAATATGGTGTTCATTTTAAACATCCATAGGGCCTCTTGTTTACACAACTTCTTGTATCTATCTCCTCCTCGTAAAGTTTTTGAAATGTGTTCTAAACCAAGAAGTTTTAAACCTGTTGGATTTCCCTGGTGATATATACTGAAGTGTTTAGATACACTGTGTGTCTGCACTTTTTTTATTATGTTTCTGCGATGTTCTAAGAATCGTGTTTTTAGAGTCCGTGTCGTGCGACCTATATATTTTTTGTTGCAACTACAACTGAGTAGATAGATCACATAGGGGGTCTCACAATTAATGAATTGTTTAATTTCATAGAACTTTCCTGGCTCATCTAGCTGAATCTTATGAGTTTTATTTTGAATAAAATCGCAAGTAATACACCTATTTTTTCCACATTTATAACATCCCTTTAAATTATTTAGCCAATTCGCATTCCCAGCACCTGTATTTGCACACGGCATGATGGCTTTTAGGTGGCTTGGTGCTAACAGGTTTTTTAAGGATTGGTTCTTCTTAAAGATGAACCGTGGGTTTTCTGGCAAAAGGGAAGACAAATGAATGTCTTGTTTCGGTATATTAAAGTTTTTAGAAACAATATTTTTAATTTCTGAAAAGCAATTATTATAAGTGGAAATAAAGGCTACTTCTTCTTGTTTAAGGTCAACTTTCTTATCTTTTTTAGTGGGACCTAACAATTGATTCCTATCTAATTTTCTTGTTTCATCTAGTGCGTTTTTAAGAATTAACTCTGGGTAACCTCTCATTATAAAAGAGTCGTACATCTGTTTTGCCTGTATTTCAAAGGAACTGTCTTCAGAACAGTTCCTACAAATTCGTAGGAATTGGCTTTTGGGGATGCTCCTCTTCCAGAGCATGTGATGTGCACTTTTGAAATGTAGGTAGGCATCAGTGCCAACCTCCTTAGAGAAGTTTTTTGTATATATTTTTGAATCTTTTATCTCCAGGGAGATGTCTAAAAATGAAATGGACTGTGTCTGAAAAGAGTGAGTGAATACTAAATTATAATCATTCAAATTTAAGTGATCAACAAATTTTTGTGCAGAAATGGGGTCCCCATCCCAAATAATAAAAAGATCATCAATGTAACGGCCATAGAAAACCAGGCTCGCGCCGAATCCGCCCCCCCACACGAGTCGGTCCTCGACCTCACCCATGTAGAGGTTGGCGTAACTCGGCGCGAACCTGGTTCCCATGGCCGGTTCCTATTGCTTCGGCAATGCTGTGCACTTTTGCTGTGCACTTTTAATCATCCATGTTAATAAATAATTTGGTACCTTTTCTTTTCAGTCCATTCATCTCCATTTGTTCCTAGTGATATATATCGTTGTGTTGAATTCACATCTAATTTTTTTATTCTAGCGCTGCTCTTTTGTTTGTTATTTGTTGTTTCTTTAATCGCAGGATTGACTAGTCTAACTTGTGTGGCAGCTGCTCAAAATTAGCACAGCAGCCCTTCTTGCGCCTGATTTAACCCCGGTTAAACTCCCCCTTTTGCATTTACACATAGTCACCAATCGGGCAGCATGGGCTGTTTTTCTAATTTTTCGGATAGACATAACAGAAGACAGTCTTATTTTTCCAAATGGGAGAACCCGTTGGAAAACAAATCAAATAAATGTGACAGTCAATTAAGAGAGGACTTTTTAAAATTAGAAGACCTTTTGAAATCTGAGGCAAAACACTGGTTGGACACTGTGAACATGCAAAAATATATTGATAAAAAAATCATCCCCAGAGGCCTCAGACTTTCAAAACCTTCTATCTTCCTTGAGAACAAGGAATACCAAGATAAGTGGAATTCCTTATTAGATAAGTGTTCCCTAAGTCTTATGGAATTAGTAATAGATTTCAGGAACAGCAAATTAAAGATCATTGAAACAGAGATAGAAAACCTCAAACAAAAATTAGAACCATACAGTCACATGGCTGAATTTAAAGAAAGAGACTTAGCTACTACAGAAAGAGTAAACAAGCTAGAACAAACTATTCTAGAAACCAAATGTAGAAAATTCCGAAGAGATATAGACGATTATAATTCCAATAATGTGAGAAACTTCAGGCAAAAATTAGATAGATAGACCCTTGAATAGGTTTGACATAGATAAATCTCAAGACCAGTCGAGGGCTCCTCAGAGGCTCCATCAACAAAATACTCCTAGGGACAGATCTCGCACTAGAAATAGACAGACATTGCAACCCAGGGACAATATAGGCTATTCACCACCAAGAAGGAACCCAGGTTATAGAGAAGAATTGAGAACCACCGATAGAGACCCAGGTGCCAGACCTAAGACATATTCAAGCAATACAACACAACATGATACCCCCCTTTTTTTAGAACAACGCAAAAGGCGGTTTCAGGACAGGGGCAGAGAGCGACAAGAAGAACCATCAAAAAGGAGAAATACCAGCATAGAGGAAGAAGAGGAGGAAGGAGAGAGGCACTCAAGAGATTGAAAAAAACTAGAAGCAGTACATCTCAAAATACAGTTTATAATTTATCCTCCAAAAAATTAACAGATAATGAAATACAAGTACTTAATAAAGGCTTAAAATTCTCCCCTTCAGCTCCACCAAATATTTTTAATCTTTTCGTTGAACTAAATCGTTTTGTGAGGACCTTATGTCGAAAAAAATACTTTGCAAAACAAGTTCTTCAAAAAAATGAGGATGACTCTTGTCCCATAATTTTAGATACAGAAGATAGAGTGGCTCTGGAAGTTCTAACAGATCTTCTAGAGGAAGGTGACACTGGTTCACCTCCACAAAAAATATTGCTATATGACATAAAACAAGAGAGAAATAAATTCAAAAAGAGGTCGGAGTTCTACCCCATTAAATCCAAAGGATCTAGTATAGATTCCTTCTATAAAACAACTCTGGGAGACTTTAAGAACATGTGTACAAATTCCTGTAAGCTAGCGAAGAAACCCAAAAATCTGAACAAATGGGAAAATCAAGCAATAAAGAAACTAATGAAAGATAGCTCAATAATCATTAAGCAAGCAGATAAAGGGGGGGGGGCTTGTAATACAGGATAGGACAGAATACATTAAAGAAGCCTCCAGACAGTTAAATAATGGAGAATTCTATAAAATCCTGACACATGACCCCTCCCAACTCTTCCTGGCAGAACTTGGGGACCTTCTCACCAGGGCCATGAATGATGACATTATCTCCAAGGAGGAATATAATTTTCTATTTTGCACGCACCCGACAGTCCCCATTTATTATCACCTCCCTAAAATACACAAATCCCTCACTTCACCTCCAGGGCGTCCTATTATTTCTGGTATAGATTCTCTCACGTCTAATCTTTCATTTTATGTTGATTCTTTTTTACAACCACGGGTGTCAACACTGAGATCACATATCAAAGATACGTCACATTTTCTCAATTTAATCAAAGACATCAAGTGGAGGGAAACCTATGCGTTCCTCACACTTGATGTCCAAAGCCTTTACTCAAACATTCCACACGAATTGGGTATTCGCACTATAACAAACAGATTACACATGGATGGAGATCTCACTGATAAACACCAAAGTTTCATAACAGATTCAATCTCATTCATTTTACAACACAATTATTTTCTTTTTTTAGACACTTTTTATCTACAGGTGATGGGGACGGCCATGGGAACCAGGTTCGCGCCGAGTTACGCCAACCTCTACATGGGTGAGGTCGAGGACCGACTCGTGTGGGGGGGCGGATTCGGCGCGAGCCTGGTTTTCTATGGCCGTTACATTGATGATCTTTTTATTATTTGGGATGGGGACCCCATTTCTGCACAAAAATTTGTTGATCACTTAAATTCGAATGATTATAATTTAGTATTCACTCACTCTTTTCAGACACAGTCCATTTCATTTTTAGACATCTCCCTGGAGATAAAAGATTCAAAAATATATACAAAAAACTTCTCTAAGGAGGTTGGCACTGATGCCTACCTACATTTCAAAAGTGCACATCACATGCCCTGGAAGAGGAGCATCCCCAAAAGCCAATTCCTACGAATTTGTAGGAACTGTTCTGAAGACAGTTCCTTTGAAATACAGGCAAAACAGATGTACGACTCTTTTATAATGAGAGGTTACCCAGAGTTAATTCTTAAAAACGCACTAGATGAAACAAGAAAATTAGATAGGAATCAATTGTTAGGTCCCACTAAAAAAGATAAGAAAGTTGACCTTAAACAAGAAGAAGTAGCCTTTATTTCCACTTATAATAATTGCTTTTCAGAAATTAAAAATATTGTTTCTAAAAACTTTAATATACTGAAACAAGACATTCATTTGTCTTCCCTTTTGCCAGAAAACCCACGGTTCATCTTTAAGAAGAACCAATCCTTAAAAAACCTGTTAGCACCAAGCCACCTAAAAGCCATCATGCCGTGTGCAAATACAGGTGCTGGGAATGCGAATTGGCTAAATAATTTAAAGGGATGTTATAAATGTGGAAAAAATAGGTGTATTACTTGCGATTTTATTCAAAATAAAACTCATAAGATTCAGCTAGATGAGCCAGGAAAGTTCTATGAAATTAAACAATTCATTAATTGTGAGACCCCCTATGTGATCTATCTACTCAGTTGTAGTTGCAACAAAAAATATATAGGTCGCACGACACGGACTCTAAAAACACGATTCTTAGAACATCGCAGAAACATAATAAAAAAAGTGCAGACACACAGTGTATCTAAACACTTCAGTATATATCACCAGGGAAATCCAACAGGTTTAAAACTTCTTGGTTTAGAACACATTTCAAAAACTTTACGAGGAGGAGATAGATACAAGAAGTTGTGTAAACAAGAGGCCCTATGGATGTTTAAAATGAACACCATATTCCCAGATGGACTCAATGAGTCGATAGAATTAAATATGATAATTTAATATATGATCTATATTCTGTTTTAAAAATTAATTTATCCTCCCACCCCCCCTTCCCCCCTCCCCCTTCTCCCCTCCCCTTTTTTGCTGATGTTTGTACTTTCACATTATATATAGGTCAATTAGATTCCTATTAACTACAGGTTTCCTAATTATATCCCTATTATAATTTATTAGAATTAGAATTATATAAACAGATCTTTAATACTGTGTCCTCTTAGTAATAGGGTTTAGATAGCCAATTGTCTTTATGGTTGTCTAGTTACGGATTGAGAGTAACCTCCGTAACCAGGAAGTGATGTGTTCCCCATTTCTTTTGACATTTTTTATGCCTACAAATGGGGACTTCCCCAGTTTAAAATAAATATCATATATCCAGATGGACTCAATGATTTGATAGAACTAAATATGATAATTTAAAATGAGATCTATATTCTGTTTCTAAATAATTCATCCCTTCATCCCTCCCCTCCTTCACCCCTCCTCTCCTATCCTTATAACAACAGGTTTCCTAATTATATTTCTATTATAATTCAATAGAAAGAGAATTATAAAGAGATCTTCAATACTGTGTCCTCTTAACAATAGGGTTTAGATAGCCATTTGTTTATGGTTGCCTAGTTACAGACTAAGAGTAACCTCCGTAACCAGGAAGTGATGTGTTCCCCACTCCCTCTGACATTTTACATGCCAAAAAATGGGGACTCCCCTAAGACGGCCCGTGATCTAGTAACAACCACTTGTTTATGGTTGCCTAGACACGGATCAGGTGTTTTTTGCCGTAACCGGAAGAGATGCAGTTTATTCTCCATCCCTTCCGGCAATATACAGGCCTGAAAATAGAAACTCCCCCACGACGGTCCGTGACCTAGCAACAGCCACTTGTATATGGTTGCCTAGACACGGACCGGGGATTTTCTCCGCGACCGGAAGTGACGCATTTTGTATACAAATGCGGTCGCCTCCCATAGACAGCAATCGCGGACGTGACCCCGGACTCCAGACATATATATGAGTCGGGAGATAGATCTGGAGGAATAACTGGAGATACTGCTTCAGCTAACAGTGTGGTATGAGCTTTTATTATAACCGGAAGTGACGTTCTCTAAGAGATAATTTATTCAGACAGAACGATACTACAAATACTGTCATAGTAGAGAATAAAAACAAGTAGCAAACAATAAAAAATAAGGATTAACTAAGATAAAACTAAACTTAGATGAAACATATATTATAAAGCTCAAGATCATTAAAGATGATAACATGGTTAATATGGTTGCTAGGCAACAGTGTGATATGACCTGGAATTGAACCCCTTACAATAACCTGGATGTGATTTATATACACAAAAAGAACAAAAAATCACTATAAATCTGATTACAGAGATATAGAAATATGTAACCAATCATGTATTACGAAAATGTTTTGTTTTTAATACATTATGAATTCAAAATGTTTGTGTTTTTGTGAATTGGAACAATTAATTGGAGATGAGTGGACTGAACAGGTGTGGACCAATCAGCAGCCATTTTAAGGTATAAATATGGCAACCTTGGGACTGACCAGAACACCTTTGAAAAAGCTGCAGGCTCTGCAGCGAAACGCGTTAGGCATTTCAGATCACCTACTATTGGGAAGCTGTATGAGACATATCCGGACCTTTAGTGGACTACTACTACCAGATGATCAGATGATCCATTCCAGCACATTGATGACACCGCAATTACCAACTCAGCAGTGAGGAATCCGCAACCTGGTGAGGACTAAGGACCCCAAAGATCCCATCCATATAAAGGGACGTTATTCAGAGGACTCCTTTCCTCCAGCGGTAATTATTGTGGTAACTATCACCAACAGAACTGTGCCACCAGTTCCAATGTTTATTCTGATCCAATCATCTGACGTCCACACTAATTAAGGAACGGACATACACAAAATAGCTCCCCGGTGATCTGTATATTGATTTTATTATCATTTACCAATTTTATATTGCTTCGGCAATGCTGTGCACTTTTAATCATCCATGTTAATAAATAATTTGGTACCTTTTCTTTTCAGTCCATTCATCTCCATTTGTTCCTAGTGATATATATCGTTGTGTTGAATTCACATCTAATTTTTTGATTCTAGCGCTGCTATTTTGTTTGTTATTTGTTGTTTCTTTAATCGCAGGATTGACTAGTCTTGCTTGTGTGGCAGCTGCTCAAAATTAGCACAGCAGCCCTTCTTGCGCCTGATTTAACCCCGGTTAAACTCCCCCTTTTACAATGTAACGCTGATTAACCTCTATTATACAAAATCTGATTGAGCGATTGAGACTCTCAGAAACCCTCTATACTAGCTAGAGAAACACCGACACCTTGCTGAGGTTCCAACACCTTTACTAACGAGATTTAGCTATGTAAAAAGGGAAAAACAGTTAACAGCTTATACACTACAGCACTAACATAAAACGCCTAAACAGAATAACTGAAAATATACAATATACAACAGAGTCTTAATCCTAAACAATAACAGAGAGAGAGAGAATATGGCAAATACAAACAGAATAAGTTGGTTACAGAGAATAACTTACACACTGGGGAATGATCGCTGCGCAGTCCTGGAACCAGCTCTCTAGTTAGTCAATGATGAAAACCGTTGTGGAGAGTAGACTGAGCTGGCCCTGGCTGGCTGTTCTTATATACACTACAAAGGGTCCTACAATCTCATTGTTCATTGGACACAGGAATCTGTCTTCACATTATAACAAAAGGTCATAGGTTGATTCGAACAGGTGGGCTGCGACTATTTCAAGTTGCTCAGGTGGGAGGGAATCTCAGGATTCCTGCCGCATGGATAATGAACTGCAAATACAGTAAATGTCCATAAACTTCTTATAAACATAACTATTCGCAGGAGCGATTAATCTCTTTCAAACCAACACCGGAATGTTTCTAATAATATACTCTTCCGTTACATACTAAACACCATTGCTCAAAGCCTGTCTGACCCTTCGTATCATGTAAAGAGGGATCTCTCTGTCCATGAACCAGTTACACTAAACAAACTTACTGATATTATTAAAGGGACCATAACCTATAAAATATACTATTTGGATTAACTATGTAACGATCGAGTCGCCCGCCAGACGCACACAAACTCTACCGTAAATGCACATACCACGCGCCTGAGCGCACGACCGTGGAGGCGTCGTCACGCAACTGCGAATATGCGCACGCACGGGAGAGAATGTGCACGTGCAGCGGGCAAGTGCATGGGGTTTGTACAAGGCATCATAGGTCGCTATATTTTTCGACTTTGACACATCTCTTGCAAAAGGGGTGCAGCTGATGATAGAGGCCATTAGGGATGTGTTGAATATTTCTGATAAAACACCTGTGCAGGTTGAGGAGGCTTACTTTACTGACGGTAAGAAAGCCTCGCTAACCTTCCCTGCGTCAAAAGAATTAAATGCTATTTTTGAGAAAGCATGGGAAAACCCTGAGAAAAAATCCAGATCCCTAAAAGGGTCCTGGTGGCGTTTCCTTTCCCTGCGGAGGATAGAAAAAGATGGGAAAACCAGCCCATTGTTGACGCGTCTGTATCCAGACTCTCAAAAAAGGTGGTTTTAACTGTTCCAGGATCCACCGCCTTGAAAGAGCAGGCTGATCGTAAAATTGATAATACACTCAAATCCATGTACACTGCTTCAGGGGCTATACTACGTCCCACTATTGCCAGTGCTTGGATTGCCAAAGCTATAGTAAAGTGGTCAGGCACGTTACTTGAAGATTTGGATACTATGGATAAATCTGATGTTGAATTGTTTTTGCGTAACATTCAGGATACAGCAGGTTTTATGGTGGAATCCATGAAAGACCTGGGTTCCATAGCTGCAGGAATTTCTTCCATGTCTGTATCAGCTCGTGACTGTGGCTGCGACAGTGGTTTGCCGACGCGGAATCCAGGAGAAGTGTGGAGACCCTACCCCACACAAGTCAGGCTCTCTTTGGGGAAGCGTTAGATGCGTGGATATCCACGGCTACGGTGGGTAAGTCGCCTTTTCTTCCCGCAGCTGCACCTGCTACGAAGAAACCCTTTTCTTCAACTGCATCACAGCCACGAAAGGCCAGACCGTCCACCACCACCTTTAGGAGAGGCTGGCCCAAATCCAAGAAATGGTCTGTGACCGGTTCCCAGGAACAGAAACCTGCTTCAGGTACGCCGAAGCCCTCCGCATGACGGTGGACTGCACACCCCGGAGATGGGGCCGGTGGGAGCGAGACTCAGGCTTTTTTGTAACATCTGGGTGTCGTCTGGCCTGCACCACTGGGTGCAAGGGGTACAGACTGGAATTTCAAGATCTCCTCCTTCCTCACCGATTCTTCAAACCAGGCTTGCCAGCTTTGATGGCATATAGGGCTGTCCTTCAGGCAGCCGTCCAGAAGTTGATGGAGGCACAGGTTATTGTACCGGTTCCTCCTCCTCTGCAAAACAACGGTTACTATTCAAACCTTTTCGTGGGGAAGATGGTGGCCTCTTACGAGGCTCTACAATATGGAAGGTTTCATGCTCGGTCCTTCCAACTGGATCTCCTGGGCAAGTGGTCAGGATCCTATCTACATATGCACCAGCGGATACGTCTGTTTCCAAAGGCCAGGATTTCACTCCTCTGGTGGTTGCAACTGCCTCACCTTCTGGGGGGCCGCAGGTTCGGGATTCAGGACTGGATCCTTCTAACCACAGATGCATGTCTCCGAGGCTGGGGCGCAGTCACTCAAGGGGAGACCTTCCAAGGAAGGTGGTCAAGTCTGGAAGCCAGCCTGTCGATAAACATTCTGGAACTAAGAGCCGTCTACAACGGTTTTCTCCAAGCGTCCCATTCTCTGAGAAATCGGGCCATTCAAGTGCAGTCGGACAATGTAACGACAGTGGCTTACATAAACCGACAGGGCGGAACGAAGAGCAGAGCTGCAATGTCAAAGGTAACAAGAATCCTCTTCTGGTCAGAAAAACACACGTTGGCGCTGTCAGCAATCTTCATTCCGGGAGTAGACAACTGGGAAGCGGACTTCTGGAGGTGACAAATCTTTGGGGTGTACCTCAAATAGACATGATGGCCTCTCGTCTCAACAAGAAGCTTCGGCGGTATTGTTCCAGGTCGAAGGACCCGCAAGCCGTGGCGGTGGACGCCCTAGTGTCTCCGTGGGTGTTCCAGTCGGTGTACGTGTATCCTCCACTTCCATTCCTCATTCCAAGAGTGTTAAAGATCATAAGGAGAACAAGGGTTCAAGCGATCCTCATTGCTCCAGATTAGCCAAGAAGGTCTTAGTACGCGGATCTTCTGGATCTACTGCTAGAAGTGCCGAGACCTCTTCCTCTTCGGGAGGACCTGCTGCAGCAGGGGCCGTTCGCCTATCAAGACTTACAGCGGCTGCGTTTGACGGCATGGTGGCTGAACGCCAAATACTAGCTCGGAAGGGTGTTCCGAACAAGGTTATTCCTACCCTGATACAGGCTAGGAAAGGAGTAATGTCTAAACATTACCATCGTATTTGAAAAAAAAAAAAAATGTTTTTTCGTGCGAGTCCAAGAGGTTTCCTATGGTGGAGTTCAACTGGAAAGTTTTCTCCTCTTCCCACAAGCAGGTGTGGATATGGGCCTGAGGTTGGGATCCATAAAGGTACAAATTTCGGTCCTACCCATGTTCTTCCAGAAACAGTTGGCTGCCCTCCCTGAGGTTCAGACTTTTTTGAAGGGAGTTCTGCACATCTCCCTTTGTACTGCCTACGGCGCCTTGGGACCTTAACGTGGTGGTGCAGTTCCTGCAGTCGGACTGCTTTGAGCCTCTACAGGAGGTTGAGGTCAAGTTTCTCATGTGGAAGGCTGTCACTTTGTTGGCCTTAGCTTCGGCTAGACGTGTGTCGGAGTTGGGGGCTTTGTCCTGTAAAAGCCCATACTTGCTCTTCCTTGAAGATAGGGCTGAGCTTCGGACACGTCAGCAGTTTCTTCCAAAGGTTGTGTCTGCTTTTCATATCAACCAACCTATTGTGGTGCCAGTTGCTACTGACTCCTCCAATTTCTTCAAAGTCCTTGGATGTTGTAAGGGCTCTGAAAATCTGTGTGAAGAGGACTGCTCGTCACAGAAAATTGTACTCTGTTTGTCCTGTATGATCCCAAGAAACTTGGGTGTCCTGCTTCTATGCAGATAATCTCTCGCTGGATCAGGTTCACTATCCAGCATGCGTATTCTATGGCAGGATTGCCGTGTCCTACGTCTGTTTAGGCCCACTCAACTCGTAAGGTGGGTTCATCTTGGGTGGCTGCCCGGGGTGACTCTGCTTTACAGCTTTGCCGGGCGGCTACTTGGTCTGGGTGAACACATTTGCAAATTTCTACAAGTTCGATACTTTGGCCGCTGAGGACTTAAAGTTTGGTCAATCAGTTCTGCAAGAGCCTCCGCGCTCTCCCTCCCGTTCTGGGAGCTTTGGTACATCCCCATGGTACTAATGTGGACCCCAGCATCCTCTAGGACGTAAGAGAAAAATTAGGATTTTGATTTAAATACTGGTAAATCCTTTTCTCGTAGACCGTAGAGGATGCTGGGCGCCCGCCCAGCGCTTCGTTTTCCTGCAACCGTTATCTGGTTCAGTACAACTTTGTTTAGTTATGTACTGCATTGTTACTTGGGAAGTAATGTTTCAGCAGTTGCTGAGTTTTTCTAGCTAGTTAGCTTGATGTGCCTTGTATGTGTGAGCTGGTGTGAATCTTGCCACTGTCTGTGTAAAATCCTTCTCTCGAAGATGTCCGTCTCCTCTGGTACAGTTTCTAGACTGAGTCTGGTAGGAGGGGCATAGAGGGAGGAGCCAGCCCACACTCTCAAACTCTGGCTCCTGGTGGACCTGTCTATACCCCATTGTACTAATGTGGACCTCAGTATCCTCTACGGACTACGAGAAAAGGATTTACCGGTAGGTAACCAAAATCCTATTTAGTGTATGACCCTGGGACCCCCAGAGAGCTATGAACGCTCTTCAAACACTGCTCCCTGTGTTCCCCAATGTACTCTGAGGAAAGGATTTGGTGGAGGTATAGAAATTCCATTCAGTTTATTTGCTGTGGCAGGGTGCATTGAATTTCATTGTTTAAAAGATTCTGTGAGTGACATTTTGTAGGTTACCAGATGGCATCTTGGTGTGTGGACTGATATCTGAGAATGCAGCCCTACCACTAGGAAATAAAAAAACAAAAAACTTTTAGCTACTGTTTGTTATTCTCTAATGTTGATTACAATGTCTGCTCATCCCAATGCCATTCAAAGGAGAACCGTCCTATCATAACATGCATCGTTCCCATATGTGTGTAAGGACTCGGCAGAGCCTTTTCAGTAAGGGGTTGCTAATGTTTAACGTTCTATGTCTAGATGCTCTGCAGCATTCTTTGAAGAGGAGAGGTCGGCTCTGGAACAGAAGCGACAAAAGATCCGTCTCCTGCAACAGAGAAAGGTCGCCGACGTGTCGCAGTTCAAAGATCTCCCTGATGAAATCCCCCTTTCCTTGGTTATAGGAACAAAAGTTACAGGTAAAGTCTTACGGGATTGAATTTCATGGTTGGAGTGTAATAGTTACGGACAAGTAATGTTTTTTTTCCCTGGTATGCCGAGCCATCCCAGAAAATGCCCCCAGTAATGTCTATATATGACATTATCCAATGTACAGGGCAAACAAATGTGTTCCGTCCTAAGTGACAGTGGATACAGGAACGGGTTTTATCCAGTAGATATTTCAGATTCGGCCCCAGGATTGAGGCCTTTTTTGGCTTTAGTTGGGTGCTCCCATGTTCTTGCTAATGGGACCAAAGTAGACTGGATCTATTAGCTCGTACAATAGCATATATTATATATTTCTGCAGCGGGGTACACTGGTATTCCACAGGGAATAACATGGGGGTGTAGAGTTAGATCTTGATCCGAGGCACCAACAGGCTAAAGATTTGACTGTTCCCAGGATGCACTGCACTGCTTCCTCTCTAGCCCCGCCTCCAGGCACTGGAGGTCAGCTTGTAAGTTGGTGCCTGCATCGCAGGTCACTAACAGGTGGGGCTGCGCTAGGCAGCACTGAAAAGAGCTTTTAAGAAGACTTCAAGGGCCGCAGCACTATGTATGTCATTCTGACATGCCGTGCTGCAGCTCCATCACCTCCCCAGCAGCGCTGCATACTCCCGCAGCGGAGACACACCGGTCATCAGGCACACCACCACTGACCATCTCCAGGATCGCGTGGCTGCACGGCAGGGAGGAGGTAAGAGGGTCCCCCAGGTGGGACCCGCCAGTAAATCGCGGTCCCAGGAGACTGACCGCACCGCTGGCGTGGACATTGTACTGCACAGGTACCCCACTATATCCACCAGAGCAGGGAGCACAGGTCGGACTTACTAAAATCCGTTAACATAGGCTCCACAGAACCCGGTGGTGAGGACCAGTATAGGGAATAAGGCGCTGACCTGTAGCCCCTCCCCCAGCTCCGGGGCGCCATCTACTGCTGGTATTCCCGCCCTGAAGCCGCATTTCACTCTCCCTCACTCCCTGACACAGTTTTTGGTGCCATCTTTACACTACTAGCTGGGCTGATCTCCGGGACTGCCGGGCACTGTCTCCTCTGTAAATCCACCTGTCTCATCAGCGCTGTGCATTTACAAGCACTTAAGTATTCTACATGTCATTTTAGAACGTGTTAGTTAAGAACAAGTGTACTTCTACCTGAATATTTAGTACAAGTATTCTGTCATATACATTCAGTAGTTACTGTGCATTTATATGTTATGTTATAGTATATTATTATATTATAGTTTTACTAGTCCAGTTCAGTTTTATTGTTTATCTGTAATAACTTCTGCATTGTACCTGTGACTGAGTCAGCCTGTAGCTGCTGTGTGGATTCCATTCTCGTGTATCACAGTACTTGCTATCACTATATTCTGTACCCTGGGGGGCTAGGTGCGTCAGGGTCTCATTTATATATATTTCTGCTGTTGGGTACACTGGGCTCCACAGGGAATGACATTGGGGTGTAGAGTAGGATCTTGAGCCAAGGTACCAACAGGCTCAAAGCTTTGACCTTCTTCCCAGAATGCCTAGCGCCGCCTCCTCTGTAACCCCGCCTCCGTGCACAGGAGCTCAGTTTTGTAGTTGGTGCCATGCAGTAAGCAGGCATACTAGCAGCCCTGAGAAGCTTTTAAAAGAAAAATGAAGACTTTAAGGGCTGCAGCAGAGGAACTGTCTGTGTTAAATGTCATTCAGACATCTCCTGCTGCAGCTCCATCACCTCCTCCAGCGGCTCTGTGTACTCCCGCGCCCTGGTTTCCGGGTACTTACAGCGGAGGCTCTGGTTTTCTTCCTGTTAGTCGCACACACAACCGCTGTTCTCCTGGATCACGTGGCCGCACTCAGGGAGGACATAAGTGGGTCCCAAGGCGGGACCTGCTGTAAATCGCGATCCCGCGTGGCCGGTGGGAGGCGGGCCCTGCGCGCTGGAGTGGACACTGTGGTAGTACAGGGACCCCACTAGACCACCAGGGCAAGGGCACAGGTCGGTTTTCTCTCATAAACCGTTTATATAAGCCCACAGTACCCGGTGGTGAAGTCCAGCAGGAGGATAAGGCTTTGACCTGTAGCCCCTCCCCCAGCCCCAGGGCACCATTTAGAGTAAATGTTCCCGCCCTGGAGCTGCATTTCTCTCTCACGTCCTAGAGTATGCTTGGGACTCCGTAAGGACCATGGGGTATAGACGGGCTCCGCAGGAGACATGTGCACTATAAAGACTTTAGATGGGTGTGCACTGGCTCCTCCCTCTATGCCCCTCCTCCAGACCTCAGTTAGATCCTGTGCCCAGAGGAGACTGGGTGCATTACAGGGGAGCTCTACTGAGTTTCTCTGAAAAATAATTTTGTTAGGTTTTTTATTTTCAGGGAGCACTGCTGGCAACAGGCTCCCTGCATCGTAGGACTGAGGGGAGAGAAGCAGACCTACTTAAATGATAGGCTCTGCTTCTTAGGCTACTGGACACCATTACCTCCAGAGGGTTGGAACGCAGGTCTCATCCTCGCTGTTCATCCCAGAGCCGCGCCGCCGTCCTCCTCACAGAGCCGGAAGATAGAAGCCGGGTGAGTATAAGAAGAAAGAAGACTTCAAAGGCGGTAGAAGACTTCTTCAGATCTTCACTGAGGTACCGCGCAGCGGTAACGCTGCGCGCCATTGCTCCCACATTCACACACACTGACTGCACTGTATGGGTGCAGGGCGCAGGGGGGGCGCCCTGGGCAGCAATAATAAACCTCAAGGGACACTAGCTGACATATATATATATATATATACTGTGGAGGAAGTATATTATATAAACCCCCGCCAGTATAAAGAATTTGAGCGGGACCGAAGCCCGCCGTTGAGGGGGCGGAGCTTGATCCTCCAGCACTAACCAGCGCCATTTTCTCCACAGCACGCTGCAGAGAAGCTGCTCCCCGGACTCTCCCCTTCTGAACACAAGTACAGAGGGCAAAAAGGAGGGGGGGGGGGGCACATTTATTTGGTGCAGTGAGCGTATTATTGATATATAAAGCGCTGTTCAGACTGGGATTTTGTCTCAGTGTCTAGTGGCGCTGGGTGTGTGCTGGCATACTCTCTCTCTCTCTCTCTCTCTCTCTCTCTCTCTCTCTCTCTCTCTCTCCAAAGGGCCTTATTGGAGGACTGTCTATATATCTATATATATATATATATATATATATATATATATATATATATATATATATATATATATATATATATATATATATATATATATATATATATATACACACACACATACATACATATATATATATATATCCCAGTGGGGGTGTCGGTACGTGTGTGTCGGCATGTCTGAAGCGGAAGGCTCGTCTAAGGAGGAGGTAGAGCAGATGATTGTGGTGTCTCCGTCGACACCTGATTGGATGGATATGTGGAATGTTTTAAATGCAAGTGTGTCTTTATTACATAAAAGATTGGACAAAGCAGAGTCCAGAGAAAAAGCAGGGAGTTAATCCATGGCTTTGACTGTCACAAGGCCCTTCAGGGTCTCATAAACGTCCCCTGTCCCAGGTAGCAGACACTGATAACTACATGGATTCTGACTCCAGTGTCGACTACGATGATGCGAGGTTACACCCAAGGGTGGCCAAAAGTATTCATTATATGATTATTGCAATAAAAGATGTTTTGCATATCACAGAGGACCCCTCTGTGCCTGACACGAGGGTATGCATGTTTAAGGAGAAGAAACCTGAGGTAACCTTTCCCCCATCTCATGAGCTGAACGCTTTATTTGAAAAAGCTTGGGAAACTCCAGACAAGAAACTGCAGATTCCCAAGAGAATTCTTATCCTTTCCCCGCACAGGACAGGTTACGGTGGGAATCCTCGCCCAGGCTTTGACGCGCTTGTCCGAAAAGGTGGCGCTACCGTCTCCAGACACGGCAGCCCTCAAGGATCCCGCTGATCGCAGACAGGAGACTACCTTAAAATCAATTTATACACATACGGGGGCCTTGCTCAGACCGGCTCTAGCGTCAGCATGGGTATGTAGCGCAATAGCAGCATGGGTAGATAACTTGTCATCTGACATTGACACCCTAGATAAGGATAGCATTTTATTGACCTTGGGTCATATAAAAGACGCAGCGTTGTATATGAGAGACGCTGCGAGAGACGTTGGGCTGTTGGGTTCAAGAGCCAATGCCATGGCAATTTCTGCTAGGCGAGCCCTGTGGACCCGCCAATGGACGGGTGATGCCGATTCAAAGAGACATATGGAAACTTTGCCTTACAAGGGTGAGGTTTTATTTGGGGAGGGCCTCGCGGACCTGGTTTCCACAGCTACCGCGGGTAAATCTTCTTTTTTGCCTTATGTTCCCCCACAGCAAAAGAAAACACCTCAATATCAGATGCAGTCCTTTCGGTCGCATAAGTCCAGAAGGGGCCGGGGCTCTTCCTTCC
This sequence comes from Pseudophryne corroboree, assembly GCF_028390025.1. Classification (NCBI taxonomy): domain Eukaryota; kingdom Metazoa; phylum Chordata; class Amphibia; order Anura; family Myobatrachidae; genus Pseudophryne; species Pseudophryne corroboree. Next base: position 910,755,419 of record NC_086447.1, read on the forward strand.
TTGCCAGAGGTAAGGGTGGAGGGAAAAGAATGCCTGCTACGGCTAGTTCCCAGGAACAGAAGTCCTCCCCGGCTTCTACAAAATCCACCGCATGACGCTGGGGCTCCACTGCGGGAGTCTGCGCCGGTGGGAGCACGTCTTCGACTCTTCAGCCAGATCTGGGTTCTGTCAGATTTGGATCCTTGGGCGATAGAAATTGTATCCCAAGGCTACAAACTGGAATTCGAAGAAGTGCCTCCTCGCCGATTTTTCAAGTCGGCTTTGCCAGCCTCTCCCCCAGAGAGGGAAATAGTTTTAGCTGCGATACAAAAGCTGTGTCAACAGCAAGTGATTATCAAGGTTCCCCTAGTGCAACAGGGGAAGGGGTACTATTCAACTCTATTTGTAGTCCCGAAACCGGATGGCTCGGTCAGACCCATTCTGAATCTCAAATCCCTAAACCTGTATCTAAAAAAGTTCAAATTCAAGATGGAATCTCTCCGGGCAGTGATCTCCAGCCTGGAAGGGGGGGATTTTATGGTGTCACTAGACATAAAGGATGCATACCTTCATGTCCCCATTTATCCTCATCAGGCGTACCTGAGATTCGCTGTACAGGACTGTCATTACCAGTTTCAAACGTTGCCGTTTGGGCTGTCCAAGGCCCCGAGTATTTGTATCAAGGTAATGGCGGAAATGATGGTGCTCCTACGCAGGCAAGGAGTCACATTTATCCCATACTTGGACGATCTGATAAAAGAGAGATCAATTGCTGAAAAGCGTATCACTCTCCCTGAGAGTGCTGCAGCAACACGGCTGGATCCTAAATCTGCCAAAATCGCAGTTGATTCCAACGACTCGGCTATGCTTTTTAGGCATGATTCTGGACATGGAAAAGAAGAGGGTTTTTCTCCCAACGGAAAACCCAGGAACTCCAGAGCATGTTCAGAGACCTGTTAAAGCCAAAAAGAGTGTCAGTTCATCAATACACTCGAGTACTGGGAAAAATGGTGGCGGCCTACGAGGTCATACCCTTCGGCAGGTTCCATGCGTGGACGTTTCAGTGGGACCTTCTGGGTAAATGGTCGGGGTCCCATCTACAAATACATCAGAAAATAAGCCTGTCCCCCAGAGCCAGGGTGTGTCTCTCCTGTGGTGGCTGCAGAGTGCTCACCTTCTAGAGGGTCGCAGACTGGGTTCTGGTGACCACGGACGCGAGCCTCCGAGGATGGGGAGCAGTCACACAATGAAGAAATTTTCAGGGACTGTGGTCGAGCCAGGAGGCTTGTCTACACATCAACGTGCTGGAATTAAGGGCCATATACAACAGCCTACGACAAGCGGAGACTCTTCTTCACGACCTACCTGTTCTGATTCAATCAGACGTCACAGCCGTGGCTCAGGTAAACCGCCAAGGTGGGACAAGGAGCAGAGTGGCAATGGCGGAAGCCACCAGGATTCTTTGCTGGGCGGAAAATCACGTAAGCGCTCTGTCAGCGGTCTTCATTCCGGGGGTGGACAACTGGGAAGCAGACTTCCTCAGCAGGCACGACCTCCATCCAGTAGAGTGGGGACTTCATCAGGAAGTTTTGGCAGAGATAACAAGTCGTTGGGGGCTTCCTCAAAATAGACATGATGGCGTCACGCCTCAACAAGAAACTTCGGAGGTATTGTTCCAGGTCAAGGGACCCTCAGGCGGTAGCGGTAGACGCCCTGGTGACACCATGGATGTTTGCATCGGTCTATGTCTTCCCTCCTCTTCCACTCATCTCAAAAATACTGAGAATCATAAGACGAAACAGAGTCCAGACAATAATCATTGTTCCGGATTGGCCTCTGAGGGCCTGGTATTCAGATCTTCAGGAAATGCTCACAGAAGATCCGTGGCCTCTTCCTTCCAGGGAGGACCTGTTGCAGCAGGGGCCCTGCGTGTTCCAAGACTTACAGTGGTTACGTTTGACGGCATGGCGGTTGAACACCAAATCCTAGCTTGGAAAGGTGTTCCGGGGGAGGTCATCCCTACTCTTATAAAAGCTAGGAAGGAGGTGACGGCGAAACATTATCACCGTATCTGGGGGAAGTATGTATCTTGGTGTGAAGCCAAGAATGCTCCTATGGAAGATTTTCACCTGGGCCGTTTTCTCCACTTTCTGCAGACAGGAGTGGATATGGGCCTAAAGTTAGGCTCTATTAAAGTACAGATTTCGGCCCTGTCAATATTCTTTCAGAAGGAATTGGCTTCTCTCCCAGAAGTCCAGACTTCTGTAAAGGGAGTGCTGCACATCCAGCCTCCTTTTGTGCCCCCAGTGGCACCATGGGACCTGAACGTAGTGTTATAGTTCCTTAAGTCACACTGGTTTGAACCTCTTCAAACCGTTGAGTTGACATTTCTCACTTGGAAAGTGGTCATGTTGTTAGCCTTGGCATCTGCGAGGCGGGTGTCTGAATTGGCGGCTTTGTCTCACAAAAGCCCCTATCTGATTTTCCATGTGGATAGAGCGGAGTTGAGGACTTGTCCTCAATTTCTGCCTAAGGTGGTTTCATATGAACCAGCCTATTGTGGTGCCTGTGGCTACGGAGGACTTCGAGGATTCCAGGTCTCTTGATGTAGTCAGGGCCTTACAGGTTTATGTAGCCAGGACGGCTCGGGTTAGGAAAACAGAGGCACTGTTTGTCCTGTATGCAGCCAACAAGGTTGGCTCCCCTGCTTCTAAGCAGACTATTGCCCGCTGGATCTGTAACACGATTCAGCAGGCTCATTTTACGGCTGGATTGCCGGTATCAAATTCGGTAAAGGCCCATTCCACTAGGAAGGTGGGCTCTTCTTGGGCGGCTGCCCGAGGTGTCTCGGCATTGCAACTTTGAACCCGACCAAGTAGCCGCTCGGCAAACACTTTTGCTAAATTCTACAAGTTTGATACCTTGGCTGAGGAGGACCTCATGTTTGCTCAATCAGTGCTGCAGAGTCATCCGCACTCTCCCGCCCGGTCTGGAGCTTTGGTATTTTCCCCATGGTCCTTACGGAGTCCCCAGCATCCTCTAGGATGTAAGAGAAAATAAGATTTTAAACCTACCGGTAAATCTTTTTCTCCTAGTCCGTAGAGGATGCTGGGCGCCCGTCCCAGTGCGGACTAAATTCTGCAAGACTTGTATATAGTTATTGCTTACATAAGGTTTATGTTACAGTTTTGATCAGTCTCTGGCTGATGCTGTTTTGTTTCATACTGTTAACTGGTTCGTATGTTCCAAGTTGTACGGTGTGGATGGTGTGGGCTGGTATGTATCTTGCCCTTAGATTAACAAAAATCCTTTCCTCGTACTGTCCGTCTCCTCTGGGCACAGTTCTTTCACTGAGGTCTGGAGGAGGGGCATAGAGGGTGGAGCCAGTGCACACCCATCTAAAGTCTTTAGAGTGCCCAGGTCTCCTGCGGAGCCCGTCTATACCCCATGGTCCTTACGGAGTCCCCAGCATCCTCTACGGACTAGGAGAAAAAGATTTACCGGTAGGTTTAAAATCTTATTTTCTCCCTCACTCCCTGTCGGCTTTTGGGCGCCATTAGGACTAGCTGAGCTGATCCTGGGACTGTTTGGGCAAATCCTCCTCTGTAAAGCCGCCTGCATGTCAGCACTGTGCATTTTACAGGACACTTAAGTATTCTACATGTCTGCTGACAGTGTTAGTTAAGAAAAAGTGCATTTAGTCAGGGTTATATAGTACAAGTACCTGTGATATATATCCAGTCTTTACTGTGCATTGTTTTATCTATTGAGTGTATAGCTATACATAGTACTAGTCTGTATAGCTAGTCCAGTTTTATTGCATGTCATAATTTCTGCATTGTACAATGTGACTATGTGTGTGTGCATATAGCTGCTGTGTGACCTCCATTTCATGTATCTCACTCGGATTGCTATCCCTATATTCTATAACCTGAGGGGGCTAAGTGTGTCAGGTTTATCATTTAATATAGGTAGTTCACAGGATATACTCGGTGTGTATTTTTCTCTGTGATTTTTACAGCAATTGAACTAATCACTGACTACTCAGACGTCTAACCCTCGCCCGCCTAAGACCAATGGGTCCTCTAAGCGGGCCATTACTTCCTCACAATCCACCAACGTCCCAGACTCCTCGTCTGATGAGGATGGCGTTTATACTGACCCCACAGATTCTGATCCCGACGCTTGTGATGGGGAATCTGTTTCACAGGTGGATGTTCTTGACTTGTTGGAGGCTATCAGGACCATTCTTCAAATTACTGAAGGCCCGTAGCCTGATGCTGCCCCTAAGAAACCGGACAGGTTTAAACGTCAGAAAGTGGTTAAACAAGTTTTGACTCATTCTGACCATTTAGTTGAAATATGTCGGGAATCCTGGGAAAATCCAGGAAAGAAATTCACGCCTCACAAAAAGATGCTGGCTCGCTACCCCCTCGCAGTGGAGCGAAGTAAAAATTGGGAAACACCCCCGCCAGTGGATTCGCAGGTGGCGCGGCTGGTGGTATACTCAGCTCTGCCGGTAACTAAGCGTGTGGAGGGTTGATTTAAGGGCAATTTACACCCTAACTGGTGCTGGGCATAGGCCCACCATTGCAGTGACATGGGCTGCAGAGGCTGTTGAAGCGTGGGCTCAGGAGCTGGAGTTGCCTTCCAACGCTTCTGATCATGCTAGACAATGTCTGTCTTATATTGTCACAGCTTCTCATTACATTAAGGATGAGGGGCTTCTGATGCCGGTATTCTGGCGGCCAAGGCTTCTACCACGTCCATTTTGGCTCGCCGGATTCTCTGGTTACGGTCCTGGTCTGTGGATCTGGACTCTAAGAAACCCTGGTGGTACTCCCTTTTAAGGGAGACATTCTTTTCGGAGAAGACCTCAACAAGATAGTGGCTGACTTGGCTTCTGCTAAAACAGCATGTCTGCCTAGTACTGCTCCTTCGGTGCCGAAGGCTAAGAGTACTCCATTTCACTCCTTTCGTCCTTCAGGGAAAGCAAAAGGTCAGGCGTCCCCGAAAAGGTTCGCACTTCCTAAACCAATAAGCCCAAACCCAAACGGGCCTGGGCTGCCCGTCAGCCTGCTTCCAAAACTGACAAGCCTGCCGCATGACGGGGTGGGCCTCCCTCTAGGGAATCCCAGGGTGGGGGGCCGACTTCTAGGGTATAACCAGGAATGGTTGAGGACCACTTCCGATGCCTGGGTATGGTAAGTCGTCACTCAAGGTTACGCCGTATCCTTCAAGAATCGTCCCCCTCATCGATTTTGCCTGACAGACGTCACTTCGGATCAGGTGAAGGCAAAAACTCTTTATTCGGTGGTGCAGTCCCTCCTGAACACAGGAGTGGTAGTACAGGTGCCTCTGGCTCAGAGATGCAAGGGGTACTATTCACCGCTGTTACTAGTCCCCAAACCAAAGACGTCCTCACGGCCCGTTCTCAACCTCAAGTCCTTGAACAAATTTGTGAGTTTCTCCAAGTTTCGTATGGAAACTCTTCGCTCTATTGTTCTGGCATTGGAACCTGGGGATTTTATGGTCTCCCTGGACATACATAATGCTTACCTGCATATTCCCATTGCAGTGTCGCGTCAGCAATACCTGAGGTTTGCGGTTGGCAACCTCCATTACCAATTTCGGGCGTTACCTTTTTGTTTGACCACCGCTACGAGTTTTCACCAAGGTCGTGGCGGTAATAACGGCTGTACTCTGCCATCAAGGGGTCAGGATCCTACCGTACCTGGACGACTTGTTGATTTGTTGATCCTGGCAAATTCCCCAGAAATTCTCCTACGCCATCTGGATCAGACTATCCAGTTTCTGCAAGCCCACGGGTGGCTCATCAACTGGAAGAAATCTTCCCTGGTCCCTGCTCAGAGCATGGTGCACCTGGGGGCGTTGTTGGACACTCGCAACCAGCGGTTGTTCTTGTCTCAGGAGAAAGTCCTAAAGATTCATGACAGGTTTCGATGCTTCCTATCTCGTCCGCAAGTGTCGATACATTTGTCAATGTAAGTGCTAGGTCTCATGGTGTCGGCTTTCGACTTGGTGGAGTTCGCTCAATTCCATTCCCGTCCTCTGCAGAAGCTAATTCTTGCCAAGTGGGACGGCCTGCCTCACCGGATCAGGTCTCAAATGATCTCCTTGCCTCCGGAGGTCCGTCTGTCACTGACCTGGTGGCTTCAGGACCAACGATTGAGCATGGGTCGTCCCTTTTGGATCTCCAACTGGGTCCTTCTGACGACGGATGCCAGTCTGAGAGGTTGGGGCGCGGTGTTGGAGCAACACTCCCTTCAGGGTCGGTGGACCAAGAAGGAGTCTCTCCTCCCGATAAACATTCTGGAATTACGGGCGGTTTTCAACTCATTGTATTTGGCCCAGCATTTAATACAGAACAGACCTGTTCAAGTACAGTCGGATAACGCCATCATACATCCGTCATCAAGGCGGAACTCGAAGCCGCATGGCAATGAGGGAAGTATCACGGATTCTTCAGTGGGTGGGACGCCATCTGCCTGCCATATCAGCAGTGTTCATTCCGGGGGTCCTAAACTGGGAAGCGGACTTTCTCAGTCGTCAGGACGTACAAGCCGGAGAGTGGAGCCTCCATCCAGAAGTGTTTCAACTCCTTGTGGACAGGTGAGGCCTTCCAGATGTGGACCTGATGGCGTCTCGACACAATCACAAGGTTCCGGTCTTCGGAGCAAGGACAAGGGATCCTCAAGCAGCGTTCGTGGATGCACTGGCAATTCCATGAAACTTTCAGCTTCCATACGGGTTCCCTCCGTTGTCGCTCCTTCCCAGAGTAATAAGGAAGTTCAAGCAATAAGGAGGAATCCTACTTTTGATCGCTTCCGCATGGCCCAGACGGCATTGGTTCTCAGACCTTCAGGGTCTCTCGATAGAGCGTCCTTTTCTACTTCCACAGTGCCCACATCTCCTCGTTATGGGCCCCTGTGTATATCACGATTTAGCCTGGTTGGCTTTGACGGCGTGGCTCTTGAAGCTTCCGTCTTGATGGCCAAAGGATTTTCTGAGGCAATTCAAACCATGTTGAAGGGCCGGAAACCGGCTTCTGCTCGGATTTACGATGGGGTATGGAATTCTTACTTTGCTTGGTGCGCATCTAACAATCATGACGCTTACAAGTTTAGTACGGCCAAACTTTTGGCCTTTCTACAACAGGGCCTAGGCTTGGGCCCTCGTCTGGCCTCTATCAAGGTTCACATTTCTGCTTTGTCTGTTTAGTTCCAGAGAAAAATTGTGACTTTACCTGATGTTCATACATTTACTCAGGGTGTGTTGCGGATTCAACCTCCCTATATCCCGCCTGTGGCCCTTTGGGACTTGTCGGTGGTTTTGGAGGTGTTGCAAGGGTCTCCGTTTGAGCCTCTTGAATCTGCAGACCTTAAGTGGCTTTCTTTTAAGGTATTGTTTCTGCTGGCTATTGCCTCTGCTAGAAGGGTGTCGGATTTGGGTGCCTTGTCTTGTAGGTCACCATATCTGATTTTTCACCGCGATCAGGCGGTTCTTAGAACACGTTCCGGGTATTTACCTAAGGTGGTGTTTTCTTTCCACCTTAATCAGGAGATTGTGGTTCCGGCCATTGCCTCTCCTGATTTTGTCTTCCAAAGAGCGGTCTTTTGGATGTGGTACGGGCTCTCCATATCTACGTGAAGAGAACTGCCTCCATCAGGAAGTCGGATTCTTTGTTCTGTTTGGTTTTCACAAACGTGGCTGGCCTGCTCACAAGCAGACCCTGGCCACATGGATTAGAATGGTGATTGCACATGCTTATGTACAGGCTGGCCTTCCAGCTCCTGCTACCATAAAGGCCCATTCTACTCGGTCGGTTGGACCTTCTTAGGCAGCCCGCCGTGGTGCGACCCTTCAACAATTGTGCAAGACGGCTACGTGGTCCTCAGTGAACACGTTCATAAGGTTCTATGCCTTCGATACTTCCGCCTCCCAGGATGCTTCCTTTGGACGCCGGGTTCTTGTGCCCGCTACAGTGCCTCCCCTCCCATAATGAACTGCTTTAGGACATCCCCAATGTCATTCCCTGTGGAGCCCAGTGTACCCCGCTGCAGAAAACGAGATTTATGGTAAAAACTTACCGTTGTTAAATCTTTCTGCGAGGTACACTGGGCTCCACAGGGCGCCCACCCTGACGCACCTAGCTTCTTTGGGTTTCTATGGAATTAGCTGCTGGTCCCTTCTCCTGTCGTGAAAACGTGGTTCTATGTGATTAACATCTACTGTCTTTTACCTGCTACTGCATTGGACTGGTTAACAAAACTGAGCTCTAGTGCCTGGAGGCGGGGTTATAGACGAGGCGGTGCAGTGTATCCTGGGAGCAGTCAAAGCTTTAGCCTGTTGCTGCCTTGGATCAAGATCCAACTCTACACCCCAATGTTAATCCCTGTGGAATCCAGTGTACCTCACAGAAAGATTTAACTATGGTAAGTCTACCATAAATCTCCTTTTAATATTTTTATATATTTGTATAGGGCACTGTTATAATATCACTTTGCATGGATTACATCAGGATTAGGTAACCTCTGGTATTCCAGCTCTAATGGAACTACACATCCCAGCATGCCCTTCCAGAGTTTTGCTGTTAGGGCAAGCTCAAGCTGTGTCAAGGCATGCTGGGATGTGTAATTTCACAACAGCTGGAGCTATACAGGTTGCCTACCTCCCCCCCACCCCCTCCCAAATACTGCTCGGCGATGGGGGTAATATCACAGTAACATGATCCACTCGTTTACATGGTTACAAATGTCAGTCAGCAGTTTAACTCTCAACAGCTGTTAACGTCATTTTGATGTGTGAATAATATAAGGTGTTAACATTTATAATATGAGTGAAATGAGATTCTTGTCTTGAGTGCAAAATAACAGTTGCCCCATTTTTTAGTAGTTTATTGCGCACTGTTGTATGTAAATTGCAGCTTGGGGTGTAGATTGTTCGTGAATTGCGTTGGGCCTTTTAAAGAGAAAAACCATGATGGCCTGTTACACAGAATGTCTGCAGTACACTGAACATTCATGTCTTTAAGAGAAAAAAAAGAATATATACTAAGTATTGCCCCAAAGCTGCAATATATAGAAGCACTTGGATATTTGTGGGATTAAGACTTGGCTGTATCACGTGGGGTGGTGGTATTGTTCCAGGCCAGCATGTGACGAGTATTGAGTGATGGCGTGTGCAGCTTTTACATTATATGTGCACCACCTCCCATCTGGCGTACGTTTATGCTAGGTCAGACTTTAGGAAGAGGCACTATAGCGGATCCCCCATTGCATTATTTGGATTGGGCCGTCTCCTGCACCCAGTGGAGGTAACATAGATGGGAGAAAGCAAGTGGGCGGCAGGGTCTGTACTCTCCTGCAATTGGTCCTGGTCCACACATCAGCTGTCAGCACTGCGTGCAGGGGTCTTATCCAGCTTGTCTTGTGGATTTGGCTTTTCACACGCACAGTACTTAGATAATATAGACTGTAAAGGCCTTTTAATTGCTCTCCAGCTAATGCTCTCCATTTTCTTGTAGCTCGGTTACGTGGGATGCATGATGGTTTATTTACTGGCCAGATAGATGCTGTAGACACCCAGAACTCCACTTACAGGGTCACCTTCGATAGGAATGGACTCGGCACACATACAATCCCAGATTTTGAGATCTTGGTAAGTGTGGAAATTCTCTCCAGTTTCTAACTCCAGCATCAGTCAGCAACTCCCCAATCTCTTGTATTGGAGTTGTCCTGATGTATTTTCTCCCATTTATATTTCCCTAATGATAAGATTATCAAAAGTGGTATTTATCATGCTGCCTGTGGTTGAGAACATGTTTTTAAATGATGCGTCCCTCTGCAATGCAAAAACGGGCTACAAAAACTGCGCAGAATAGCGGGGGTTAATGCCATTAACATCAGTAATTACATCAGTAACTGCCATTAACAGAGGGCAAACGGCTTGTGTGCGATCACTGATTTTCAGCAGGTTAAGAGAACATAGGGGGAATATGTATTAAACCGTGGCGAGAGATAAAGTACCAACCAGTTAGCGCCTAAGTCCTTTTTCAAACACAACCTGTAACATGACCGGGGCTGATTTGGTTGGTACTCTATCGCTCTCCTAGATTTGATACATCTCCCCATAGTCTCCACTATCTGACCAGCTCTGTTGTGTTGAATAGAAAATGTGGGAGAAACTTATTTCCAAACGTATAGATCGTCTACCACCATTTTTAATCATTATTCTGCTGCCGTATGCTTGAGACGCAACATTATGGGGTCGTTCACGTTGATGTGTTTTATTTCCCCTCTTTTAACGCCTGGAAAGTGCAATAAAAATAGGACCGGTAAGAGTCAGTTGTTCCGTTCCATCAAAGCGGCACAACCAGTTCTCATGCGCTAATGTGCATCACCCGGACAACAGAACACGTCAATAAGGCATTAGTGTTTTTTGTTTTTGTTTTTTAATTCTATATGGGGGGGGGGGGGGGGGCGATTAATTTGTTTTCGCTGCACCGAGGCGCGCCTGGTGCCAAGTCTTTATTTGTTTCTGCCGACAGGCATGCTAACATCTTTTCTGCTGGCAGCCTACTGAGGTGGTGAGCAGAAAAGTGCGAAGTGTCACAAACGGGTTTTTTTTTTACGTCACGTCCAGTTTTTTAGGTGGTTTTAGCCATATTGTGCTGCTAAATCCGGTACTTCTGGGTGCGGTAATAAAATGGGCACCCAAGCAATTGCATTATGCCCTGTCTAAAGTGATGGCGCCTATGCAATTATGGGCACCCATTAAGAAATTGAATTGTCTTCCCCTTTGTCAGCTTGAGGGAAAGAAATGTATAAATCTGGACTTCCCTTAGAATGAATGATGTTGGAAATCGCAGCGGGAAAGATTTTATGTTGCAAATAACACCGGTCACCTAAATCGCATCATTGGTGTGGCCCATAACTAAAAGGGACATGGGAGTGTTCTCTGCTGGGGGAATTCAAATGTTTCCACCATCGGCTGTCAGTGCCGGGCGACTGACAGCAATTTCATTGTTACTCCCTTAGGGCTTGAACAGCTGCCGGTGACGGCATTTCTGCTCGCAGTTCCCTGTGGTTGTAGCAGAAAGTGACCAGTTTGGCTGGCGAAACGGCACTTTTCACCTCGCTTTCAATCAGCGCAAAAAAACATTTGAATAGCGCCCCCCGATCTCCTGTCACCTAAGGCAGGAGATCAGGGAAAGCATAAACAATTGAATTGCCCCCCCTGTGAGTTTGTGATGGCTGGTGTCCTGTTCCTGTTATCTCTCCGGTTTACCAGTCTAACCAGTGTCTGACCGAATCCTATTTACTGGTCGCTGTGGACCTATGAAAGAGGTAATGTGTCTCTGCAAGAAGAGAAACTGAATGTACCTTATTGGGTATCATATTATTCATATAACCTCTGTGATTTGCAGTCTGCAGGCAGCAACCACCCAGATTGAGCTTTCTGATTCGTTACACAGCTAGGATTGTTTTTTTAGAAAGGCCTCCATATTATAGAACATAAGTAAGAGCTCCTTGGAATGTATGAAGTGCCTGGTACGCTTAGATGTCACCTATGTTTAATGTCAGATCTTTCCTGTGCTTGGTCCACAGAGCAACGAGCCCCATGAAACCATGCCCATCGCCGCCTTCGGACAAAAGCAGCGCCCATCCCGAATGTTCATGACTCCGCCGCGGTTACATTACCCTCCTAATGTCCAGTCGCCCATCATGGTGAGAACTGTGTTTATATCTCATTTACCCCTCAGAAATAACAAACATGTGCTATGTGGGCAGTTTATCAGGTACAGCCACCCTTCCAATGTAGCGGAGCACTGAGTATACCTGGGGCTGGGCTTCCAAAGTCCGTGTCAGTGCATTGTGTAAATCATAGGGATGAAAGAAATTACTTTAAAGTAACTCATATCGACAAGAGTGTATCGGGAACCGCAACCATGCTAGGGTTTCGGACACAACAGTGTTACAGGCAGAGAATGGGCTGATGCCTAGATAATCAGACATCCGCTGTCCTGGGCCAACAAGCAATATATAGAGCAGGCTGAAAGGTTACAGGACAACAATGACGCAGAAAGAGCGACGTAACGTAGAACTTGGAATACCCTCTCTCGGGTGCCGTATTAGACCGCCATATGCACATGCATGTCTGCTGAAGCCAAGAAGGTGCAGATGTTGGAGGACTGGAAAAAAGCTTCACCGGCTTAATGGCCGCTGTTACAAGATCCCAAGATTTCTGGGTGCAGGCAATGCAGGATGGGGTGTGTGCTGGGGTGGTTCCCTTGATAAGAGCAGTAGAATGTGTAACTATGACGGCTGATAACGTGCCTTCCTTATTGGCAGCAGTGTACCATCTGCACCAGTATAGTAACACTACAGAACGCTGCTGCAGCTACTTTAGCGCTATTTGCCATAGTCGCGTCTGTGCCTTTATGCTAATGCTAGTTTAAGCCCTTCCCTGGCATGTGTCTGAATGTGCAAGCACTGAGGAGCCCACTTTGATGCAGTTGAAAGCCATCGACCATTTGCATGTATAGCGCCATTGCATGCAGCCGAGAAACAAGTAACCTAACAAGAGCCCTGTGACTGTTCCCGGGACAGGATAGTGATTCCTGCTTTTGTAGCGTGGCCTCCCCTTGTTACAGTGATAGAGGGCGGGATGTACTATCACTGATCGCGGGTCATCGCAATGATGCTAATCACATATGTACGAACATGCGATTAGTATCGCAAAGCGATGCCAGGGGGGTGTCCTGCGATCAGTGATGGTCCGCAGGAGAGGGTTTGTGGCGGCTTCCCTCACCTCCCAGCCCCGGGAGGTGACGTGTGGAGGGGGGAGCCGGGAGGTCGTGGTGAGCGGCGCAGATTGGCTGCGGGATGCGGCGGATAGGGTGATGGCGATACCCCTAGCGGCGTAAACCCGGTGGTGGGGTCTTAGTACATTTTGAAAATGATGGTAAAAACCCTGAAAACGGAGATTTTACCGCATTTTTCCCTTAGTACATCCCGCCCTCACAGAGACAGACGTCCGCTAATGTGACCCAAATGCAGGCACATTGCAGTGCTCCTGGCCCTGCGTTCCCCTGTACTGCACGTTAGACACCCTATTAAGTACATTTCCAAACCAATTCTGGCAGCTGAGGGCAAACAGGAGCACCTTACTGTCAGACGTACCTAACAAAGAGGCAACTTTGTTTATTCTGATATCTGATGGATTGTCATTTTGTTAATAAGGTTATAACGCTTTATATACTAAAGTTTTACTAGATGTTTTTTATAAATGTTATTTTGCAGCCCTATGTCACGGCAGCCCTAAGCTTGCACCACCCTCAGCTCCAATAGCTTTAAAGATTAGTGCCTACTCCTCTTCCTCCCATTTAAACCCACAGTCCTGGCAGTTCCCCCCAGATAGGACAAAAGAGGAATGACCCAGAGGCAGCGGATGGATTTGCAGAAGTAAAGTCTTTTTCCATTTGACATGTGCCGATGCTGTGAACTATAGTTATTTGTATATTTCGTTACAGGAAAATGATCCTTTGTTGGGACAATCACCTTGGAAAACAAAATCTTCCAGCTTAGACAATGACACGATAGGTGGCTTTCCGGTGGAGTTCCTTATTCAGGTGGTAAGTGTACGGCCTGTGATATCTCCTGTGTGCGGTCACACTGCCGTCATAAATAGGCTATGGCGTTAGGCTGGGCTGCCATCAGAAATTGTGGGGCCTGGGACTGACAAAATAGGCAGGTGGGGTATAGAGGGAGCAGTAGCCACACACCACCATCTATACCCCAGTGTCACCCATAGAATCGAAGAAAGGGATTTCACTGGTAAGTACAAAAATCCTGTGTTCTACTTCCCTGGGGGACCCTCATTCTGTCCACCCAAGAAGGCTGCATGGCCTGGTACCTTAATGGGCATGAAGAACAACACGTAGAACTATTTCCTCAGTGCATATCTTGTTAGTAATGATTCATCTTTACACTTATAGGTCTTATTTCCATGGATTTCTTAAAGAAAATCCATGGAAATAAAGATGCTAAATAACCTTTCTCTGACGTCCTAGTGGATGCTGGGGACTCCGTAAGGACTATGGGGAATAGCGGGCTCCGCAGGAGACTGTGCACTCTAAAGAAAGATTTAGTACTATCTGGTGTGCACTGGCTCCTCCCTCTATGCCCCTCCTCCAGACCTCAGTTAGAATCTGTGCCCGGCCAGAGCTGGGTGCTCCTAGTGAGCTCTCCTGAGCTTGCTAATAAGAAAGTATTTTAGTTAGGTTTTTTATTTTCAGAGAGCTTCTGCTGGCAACAGACTCTCTGCTACGAGGGACTGAGGGGAGAGAAGCAAACCTACTAACTGCGGCTAGGTTGCGCTTCTTAGGCTACTGGACACCATTAGCTCCAGAGGGATCGAACACAGGACCTGACCTTGTCGTCCGTTCCCGGAGCCGCGCCGCCGTCCCCCTCGCAGAGCCAGAAGACGGAAGACGGCAGAAGCGGAGAAGACATCGAAATCGGCGGCAGAAGACTCCTGTCTTCACTTAAGGTAGCGCACAGCACTGCAGCTGTGCGCCATTGCGCCCACACTAACCCACACACTCCGGTCACTGTAGGGTGCAGGGCGCAGGGGGGGTCGCCCTGGGCAGCAATTAGATACCTCCTGGCGAATGCTGCATATAAACAGTGGTAAATTGTTATATGTATGAGCCCCCGCCATTTATTTTACTAAAAATCGCGAGACAGAAGCCCGCCGCTGAGGGGGCGGGGCCTTCTTCCTCAGCACTCACCAGCGCCATTTTCCTTCCACAGCTCCGCTGAGAGGAAGCTCTTCAGGCTCTCCCCTGCAGAATCACGGTAGAAGGGTAAAAAAGAGAGGGGGGGCACATAAATTTAGGCACATAAATCATAATACAGCAGCTACTGGGTAAACACTAAGTTACTGTGTAATCCCTGGGTTATATAGCGCTGGGGTGTGTGCTGGCAGACTCTCTCTCTGTCTCTCCAAAAGGCCTTGTGGGGGGTCCTGTCCTCATTTAGAGCTTCCCCTGTGTGTGTGGTGTGTCGGTACGCGTGTGTCGACATGTTTGACAAAGAGGGCTATGTGGAGGCAGAGCAAGTGCAGTTGACTGACGTGTCGCCGCCGACTGTGCCGACACCTGATTGGATGGATATGTGGAAGGTGTTAAATGATAATGTAAACTCCTTACATAAAAGGTTGGATAAAGCTGATACCTCGGGCCAGTCAGGGTCTCAACCCATGCCTGATCCTACAGCACAGAGGCCCTCAGGGTCTCAAAAGCGCCCACTATCCAAAATGGTTGACACAGATGTCGACACGGATTTTGACTCCAGTGTCGACGACGATGATGCAAAATTGCAACCAAAAATGACAAAACCTATACGTTAAATGATTATAGCGATGAAGGATATTTTACACATATCAGAGGTAAACCCTGTCCCTGACAAGAGGGTTTATATGTATGGGGAGAAAAAGCAAGAGGTGACTTTTCCCCCTTCACATGAGTAAAATGAGTTATGTGAAAGAGTGTGGGATTCCCCAGATAAGAAAGTCCTGATTTCCAAAAGGTTACTTATGGCGTACCCTTTCCCGCCAGAGGACAGGGTGCGCTGTGAATCCTCCCCTAGGGTAGATAAAGCTCTGACATGCTTATCTAAGAAGGTGGCCCTGCCGTCGCAGGATACGGCCACACTAAAGGATCCTGCAGATAGAAAGCAGAAAAGTATCCTGAAATCTGTTTATACACATTCAGGGACTCTACTGAGGCCGGCAATTGCGTCGGCGTGGATGTGTAGTGCTGTAGCAGCGTGGACAGATAATCTGTCTGAGGAAATGGATGCCTTAGACAGGGATACCATTATGCTGACCCTGGGCCATATAAAAGACACTGTCCTATATATGAGGGATGCCCAGAGGGACATTTGCCTACTGGGTTCTAGAATTAATGCAATGTCAATTTCTGCCAGGAGGGTCCTGTGGACTCGGCAGTGGACAGGTGATGCCGACTCCAAAAAACACATGGAGGTGTTATCTTACAAGGGTGAGGAATTATTTGGGGACGGTCTCTCGGACCTAGTTTCCACAGCTACTGCTGGGAAGTCAAACTTTTTGCCATATATTCCCTCACAACCGAAGAAAGCACCGTATTACCAAATGCAGTCCTTTCGCGCACAAAGAAGCAAGAAGGTCAGAGGTGCTTCCTTTCTTGCTAGAGGCAGGGGCAGAGGAAAAAAGCTGCACCTTACAGCTAGTTCCCAGGAACAGAAGTCCTCCCCGGCTTCCACTAAATCCACCGCATGACGCTGGGGCTCCACGGGTGGAGCCAGGAGCGGTGGGGGTGCGTCTCCGACATTTCAGCCACCAGTGGGTTCGCTCACAGGTGGATCCCTGGGCTATGCAGATTGTGTCTCAGGGATACAAGCTGGAAATCGAGGTGATGCCCCCTCAACATTACCTAAAATCGGCCCTGCCAGCTTCCCCCATAGAAAGGGAAGTAGTGGTAGCGGCAATTCACAAGCTATTTCTCCAGCAGGTGGTGGTAAAGGTTCCCCTTCCTCAACAGGGGAAGGGATACTATTCCACAATGTTTGTGGTACCGAAACTGGACGGTTCGGTCCGACCTATATTAAATTTAAAGTCCCTGAACATTTATCTGAAAAGATTCAAGTTCAAAATGGAATCGCTCAGAGCGGTCAGTGCAAGCCTGGAAGAGGGGGATTTTATGGTGCATCTGGACATCAAGGATGCTTACTTGCATGTCCTCATTTATCCACCTCATCAGGAGTACCTCAGATTTGTGGTACAGGACTGTCATTACCAATTCCAGACGTTGCCGTTTGGTCTGTCCACGGCACCGAGAATATTTACCAAGGTAATGGCAGAAATGATGGTGATCCTGAGAAAGCAAGGAGTCACAGTTATCCCATACTTGGACGATCTCCTCATAAAGGCGAGATCGAGGGAGCAGTTGCAGATCAGCGTAGCGCACTCACAGGAAGTGTTGCAACAGCATGGCTGGATTCTGAATATCCCAAAATCGCAGCTGATTCCTACGACGCGTCTGCCCTTTCTGGGCATGATTCTGGACACAGACCAGAAGAAAGTGTTTCTCCCGACGGAGAAGGCTCAAGAGCTTGTGACTCTAGTCAGAGACCTCTTAAAACCGAAACAGGTGTCTGTGCATCACTGCACGCGAGTCCTGGGAAAGATGGTGGCATCGTACGAAGCCATTCCCTTCGGCAGGTTCCATGCGAGGATCTTTCAATGGGATCTGTTGGACAAATGGTCCGGGTCGCATCTTCAGATGCATCAGCTGATCACCCTATCCCCCAGGGCCAGGGTGTCTCTCCTGTGGTGGCTACAGAGTGCTCACCTTCTCGAGGGCCGCAGATTCGGCATACAGGACTGGGTCCTGGTGACCACGGATGCGAGCCTCCGAGGGTGGGGGGCAGTCACTCAGGGAAGAAACGTCCAAGGGTTGTGGTCAAGTCAGGAAATTTGTCTGCACATAAATATCCTGGAACTAAGGGCCATATTCAACGCCCTGAGTCAAGCGGAGCCCCTGCTTCGCAACCAACCGGTGCTGATTCAGACAACATCACCGCGGTGGCTCATGTAAACCGCCAGGGCGGCACAAGAAGCAGAGTCGCGATGGCGGAAGCCACCAGGATTCTTCGGTGGGCGGAGAATCACGTACAAGCACTGTCAGCAGTGTTCATTCCGGGAGTGGACAACTGGGAAGCAGACTTCCTCAGCAGACACGACCTCCACCCGGGAGAGTGGGGACTTCATCAAGAAGTCTTCATTCAGATTACAAATCGATGGGAACTGCCACAGGTAGACATGATGGCGTCCCGTCTCAACAAAAAGTTGCAACGGTATTGCGCCAGGTCAAGAGACCCTCAGGCGATAGCTGTGGACGCCCTGGTAACACCGTGGGTGTTCCAGTCGGTCTATGTGTTCCCTCCTCTTCCTCTCATACCCAAGGTACTGAGAATCGTAAGAAGAAGAGGAGTGAGAACAATACTCATTCTTCCGGATTGGCCAAGAAGACCTTGGTACCTGGAATTGCAAGAAATGCTCAGAGGACCCATGGCCTCTGCCTCTCAGACAGGACCTGTTGCAACAGGGGCCCTGCCTGTTCCAAGACTTACTGCGGCTGCGTTTGACGGCATGGCGGTTGAACACCGGATCCTAGCGGAAAAAGGCATTCCGGAGGAAGTTATTCCTACGCTGATAAAGGCTAGGAAGGACGTAACAGCAAAGCATTATCACCGCATATGGCGAAAATATGTTGCTTGGTGTGAGGCCAGGAAGGCCCCTACAGAGGAATTCCAACTGGGCAGATTTCTGCACTTTCTACAGTCTGGAGTGACTATGGGCTTGAAGTTGGGATCCATAAAGGTCCAGATTTCGGCCCTATCCATTTTCTTTCAAAAGGAACTGGCGTCTCTTCCTGAAGTTCAGACGTTTGTTAAGGGAGTGCTGCATATTCAGCCCCCTTTTGTGCCACCAGTGGCACCTTGGGATCTCAACGTGGTGTTGGGTTTCCTAAAATCCCACTGGTTTGAACCACTGAAGACCGTGGAGCTAAAGTATCTCACGTGGAAGGTGGTCATGCTATTGGCATTAACTTCGGCTAGGTGTGTGTCAGAATTAGCGGCTTTGTCATGTAAAAGCCCCTATCTGGTTTTTCATATGGACAGGGCAGAATTGCGGACTCGTCCCCAATTTCTGCCAAAGGTGGTGTCATCTTTTCATTTGAACCAACCTATTGTAGTGCCTGCGGCTACTCGTGACTTGGAGGATTCCAGGTTACTAGATGTAGTCAGGGCTTTGAAGATTTATGTAGCCCGAACGGCTGGAGTCCGGAAAACTGATTCACTGTTAATCCTATATGCCCCCAACAAGTTGGCTGCTCCTGCTTCAAAGCAAACCGTTGCCCGCTGGATCTGTAACACGATTCAGCAGGCTCATTCTGCGGCTGGATTGCCGCATCCTAAATCAGTAAAAGCCCATTCCACTAGGAAGGTGGGCTCTTCTTGGGCGGCTGCCCGAGGGGTCTCGGCATTACAGCTTTGCCGAGCTGCTACTTGGTCGGGTTCAAACACATTTGCAAAATTCTACAAGTTTGATACCCTGGCTGAGGAGGACCTTGAGTTTGCCCATTCGGTGCTGCAGAGTCATCCGCACTCTCCTGCCCGTTTGGGAGCTTTGGTATAATCCCCATGGTCTTTACGGAGTCCCCAGCATCCACTAGGACGTCAGAGAAAATAAGTTTTACTTACCGGTAAATCTATTTCTCGTAGTCCGTAGTGGATGCTGGGCGCCTGTCCCAAGTGCGGACTTTCTGCAATACGTGTACATAGTTATTGCTTAATAATGGGTTATGTTATGTTGGCATCCATTGTTGATACCCTGTTGTTGTTCATACTGTTGACTGGATAAGTGTATCACAAGTTATACGGTGTGATTGGTGTGGCTGGTATGAGTCTTACCCGAGATTCCAAAATCCTTTCCTTATAATGTCTGCTCTTCCGGGCACAGTTTCTTTAACTGAGGTCTGGAGGAGGGGCATAGAGGGAGGAGCCAGTGCACACCAGATAGTACTAAATCTTTCTTTAGAGTGCCCAGTCTCCTGCGGAGCCCGCTATTCCCCATGGTCCTTACGGAGTCCCCAGCATCCACTACGGACTACGAGAAAGATTTACCGGTAAGTAAAATCTTATTATTACACGCCTGCGTTTAATGATACATGTTCTGTTTTCATAGACTAGGTTATCGAAGATCCTGATGATAAAGAAAGAACATATCAAGCAGCTGAGAGACATGAACACCGAAGCAGAGAAGCTGGTGAGCTTATATTATCTGTCATTGTACTATCCTGGGTCACTGCAAAGTCACACTCACAAGTGAGCGCACGGCTGTGGAGAAATGCGTGTTCTTAGTCAGCGAAGCGCAAATCAGAATCGGCTTTATTGGCCAGGTATACTTGCGTATACGAGGAATTTGTCTCTGGTTTGCTATATAACAGCCAAGTAGGTAACCGATAAGCAGGTGGAGGGCAAGTTAAGTCAGACAGATGGGTATACCGTAGGGAGACAAGTGAGTTACATGTACGTCTAGTCAGTCAGTGTTCAGGAGTTCAGCAGGCGGACCGCTTGGGGAAAGAGGGAGGGCTATGAAAGCCTTCCGCTGCGCCGCTTTCATACACATCTATGCCGGTGGCCGCATCAGCTTTTGTTCCACCTGCGCTGCTGCTAGGGAGTGGGGATTGTTGATGCCGGAGGGGGCAGG
Organism: Pseudophryne corroboree; assembly: GCF_028390025.1. NCBI lineage: Eukaryota > Metazoa > Chordata > Amphibia > Anura > Myobatrachidae > Pseudophryne > Pseudophryne corroboree. The sequence continues at coordinate 910,775,741 of NC_086447.1, forward strand.
CGGACTGGCAGCAGGACATAGGATGCTGCAGTAATAGGATGTTTTTTCCCTATCTACAGCGCAGAGACTTGCTGCAGATGCAGTGGCATACCCTCCAGCTGCACCTTGTTGGCAGGTACAGGACCTTTTTTTTTTTCTGGTCTGTACCGATTTTTGACTCTCCAAGCTTCCATTGAAAGTATAGGAAAAGGGGCGTGGCCACTCTGCTGTACCCGTGGCCCTTTTCGGATTTGTATCAATTTTTATGTGTACATTGTTGGAGGGTATGTGGCTGCAGATGCAGGGGGACTATTTTGGGGTGTGGGGCTGGAGCTGCAACTCCATCAGCCCCATTGATAATCCTGCTCTGTGAAAATACTGCAGGCAAAGGGCAGAGCCTCCCATTGGATGTAACCTGTGTGGGAGGGCATTTCTCGCCCAATCAGCTGTGGACTGGGTGTGATAGACCTGCTGCTAACCCAATGAGAGCTCCTAGCCACGCCCAGCGTTAAAGGCCCAGGCACAGAGTCATAGATCTGGGCTATTATATAGGAGATGTGTGTGTGTGTGTTTTAGGCTAAATGGCAGCATCCATATTCTCAATACTGCACAACTGGTGCAAAAGCAGAACCTTTCCACCATGTATAGCTGGATTATGCTGTACCATAATTTGGGGGTGGAATATTTTTTTATTTTTTTTCTCTCCTCTCCTATATACAAAATGTATCTTTTTACATTTTTTTTATTTATTTTATTTTTTTTTATCTCCCTCCTGTGACAGAAATCCTACTCTGCGCCAATTGACATTGAGTTTCAAAGACGATACGCAACAACTGTTCTAGACCTGGAACAACTCAACAAAGATCTCAACAAGGTTCTTCACAAAGTCCAGCAGTATTGCTATGAGGTAATAAGGCCGTATCAGAGCATTTCACTGGGGCGTTTGCACCGATAGATAGATATATATATATTATTATACATATATTATACAGCTTTGCTCATTTTTAATGACGCAAATTTTACAAAATAATGTTAATAATCATATTGAATACAGTCCTGCTAATAATCCGCAATGGGGTTTTGTTTAAAAAAAAAAAAAAACTAGATTTTTTTATGAAACTTTAATACGGATGTAAAGTGCTTGCTTTATGTGGTTGGTTTAAAGTTTTTACTATAATTTGCGGGTGTGTTTTAATTATAGACTAAGTGTCATGAAGCTCCTTGTAAAACATCCACATTCTGGGGTCTGACCTCTTCTTTGTCCCTTTGTGTATATTATGCGAGTCGATGGATAATGTCTCATTTCCACAGCTCGCTCCAGATCAGGGGCTTCAACCAGCAAACCAACCGACTGATATGAGGCGGCGCTGTGAGGATGAAGCTCAGGAGATGGTGCGTCAGGCAAACACGTCCTCCGGCCAGCCCTGCGTGCAGAACGAGAGTCTGACGGACCTAATATCCAAACTCACCGCTATCCTCCTACAGATAAAAGTAAGACGCTGCCACAGGATGGGTTTTCAGCGCTGCGTCATGACACAGCTAACCTGGCTGCGGTTCTATCTCTTGCAGTGCCTCGCAGAAGGAGGGGACCTGAACTCTTTTGAATTCAAATCTTTAACAGATTCAATCAATGATATAAAGAGTTCAATAAATCCTTCTAATATCAGGTACGTGTCTGACACTTGGCGTATTATAGTTTACACTGATCTACATGGGTAATTAATAAGGGAGTAAAAATTTGCAAGTGTTGCCCTTTAACCTCTTCACTGCTCAGCCTATTTTGGCTCTTTATAGGTTGCCCTCATTCCAACATCAATATCTGTAATTATTTATGCAGTACCCACGCAAATTATGGTTTATTTCAGAAGACTTTGGACTTTCTGCAAAATAACATTTAGTTTGCTTATTTTTACTTGCATGGCAAAGACCCTTTATCCAAAAAGGCAGGGGAAAAAAAACGTTTCCCCCTAACCACCGCCTTGAAACACTTTGTGGTTCTTGCTTTGGGCATAAATCCACCTTTTGTAAATCAAGATGGGGGGGGAGGCCTGGGTATTAGAAGGATCACATTGTTTAAAAGAGTGTGCCTCCCAAGTGTGTGTACGTTAGCGTGTTGTGGGGTTATAAAAAAAAAAAAAAAAAAAACCTGTTAAAAGTAGAAGTGTTTTGTTGGTGAACTACAGGTCCCAGAAAGTGTTTTAACTTAAGTATATGTGTACACCTACAAGCACCAGAGCAGTGGTTCTCAAACTGGGTACCGGGGCACTTGTAGTGGTGCCCTAGGTTGGTGGTCCAGGACCAATACCAACTATTCATGGTCAATGTAATTGGAAGCCGCAAACACTTGCGAATCCTGTCCCTCACCGAACAAGTGAACTGAAGGATGACCTATAAACACAATTTACTTAACTGTATAATTTGTTTTTCCTGAATTTTCTCAATCCGTAAGTTTTGGCTTAAAAGTGCTGTGATTCCAAAAGGTTTGGAAACCACTGTTCTAGAGCACAGTGTGGCACAAGATTCACTGGGACTGTTTTTTAGTTTTTGTGTGTGTGTGTGTGTGTGTGTGTGTGTGTGTGTGTGTGTGTGTGTGTGTGTGTGTGTGTGTGTGTGTTGTTTTTTGTTTTTTTTTGCTTATACAGGTGAACTATGGATCCCAGCCTTGGATCTTCTACTAGTACCAGCGTGCTCTGGCAGCCATGGATATCCTGGCACTTGTAGTTCTAAAGGTGGCAGCATTCCCAAACACTTTAGACATGACCAGGTTTGCTGGGACCCTTAGTTCCACAGAAGAAAACATACAAACTTTTTTTTTTTTTCCTTTTTCAACACATTACCAGACACCTAGCACCCAGGGATGTAACAAGAGCCTGATATAGATAGATCTAGATATAGAGAGATATAGCTATAAATATATCTGTATAATCGCACACACATTTCCTGAGTGCTGGTCATTTTCTGTACACTGTGTGTCTTTGTTTCGTTGAGCAGCAGCCGCAGTGTGACCGCTGTGTAGTTGTTTTTTAGGCAGAGCCATAAATAATGTTTTCCTTCCCATTGTAACTAATGTTGTATTGCTGTACATAGCATCCCACATGATATTACATGTATGTCTTCTTTTCCCAGCTGTTTTCAGAATAACGTTGAGATCCACGTTGCGCATATCCAGAGCGGTCTGAGTCAGATGGGCAATCTCCACGCCTTCTCCGCCAATAACACAAACAGGGACTGAAAATCCGCCCGCGTTTTCTTCTCGCTGGACTTGTCTATAGTGGTAGGACAACGAACTCTTCTTTATATTGGGAGTGAACCAGCATTACGGACCTCAGATACTTTTATGTCCTATGGATACACCCTGCAGTGAGTAGCTGTTTGTATTACCCGGCCGTTCTCTACCGATGCACAGACTGGAATGGCTCGCCCACCGCTCTGCAGACCCTCCCTCCATCTTTGCGTCGTCATTGTGCCTAAGGTAGCCGTGTTACCTCAGTCCGTGTCCTCATTGTAGTGCTTGGGATATAAGAGTGATGCCGATGGATCAGTAAGTGAGGATGGGTGAGATATGTAGGTACAAATATCTCCGAACTGGGGGCTTTACAGATGGACTGCTGATGGCCAAACTCGATGAAGGATCCACCGTGCACTGCTAATGTGTGTTTATACCCACTTGTATCAGAAACTTAAATCTTCTCCTCCATCCCACACCTCTGTTCCTCAGATTCAGATATTGCGTGTGATCCACCTGTCGGGGGTTGTAAGTGCTCCTACATGTGGTCTGTCTGTCCCTATTTATGCAAAGGAGTAACCCCTACGTAGACCTTCATTGGGGAGGGGGAGGGAGGGTTGCATCGTGGCTACATGAATTTCGGGTAGAACCTGTGATTATAGAGGATGGTCTCTAACAGCTATTTGCACAAACAACGCATAAAGAGTGTATTCGCAGATGTTTATCTTGTACAAAATTGTGTATCGGGTTGTTTAATATAGGTGGTAAAGAGATGAATTATTATAATAAACCGTTTCACACATGTTTTATGAGCTAGCTGTGTAGGAAGGTGTCCTCTGGATGTATTAGAGTGCACAGATAATGTATTTTATGGTATTGTACAGAGCAAACGTCGCCCAGGAACCCTCACCCTGAGGCGCTTGTATAGCTTAAGAGAAAAAAAGATATTCTAAGTTTTCTGGTGTATTTTGTATCCTTTCCATTTGGTGCACAGCAATCACACACACCCGCGCGAGTAGTGTCTGCAGCTCGTGTTTTGCCAAAAACAGCAATCGCCTTTGTCGTGCTCCTCTATACTGATTTTATTTGTTTTTATATTGCGTCTTCGATAAGCAGACCACACCCACTTGTGTGTAACGTTTTCTTAGATGGTGTGCGCCGCAGCAAGGGGTTGAGGGTGGTCCAATACAATAACTAGGCTACACATCTGGTCCATCTCAGGGGTAGGCACTATCCGCCACGTCGGCTGTTGTGGAACTATACATCTCATCATGCCTTGCCGCAGTTTCAGTGCGTACTACCAGTGGCAGGGCATGCTGTCATGTATGGTTGCACATCACCTGGAGTGTCGCACATTGCCGACCCCTGTTCTAGAGAGAGGTCCTATATTAAGCGGAAGGGTGACCACCTGTCACGTACATTTACACGACCGCTCACAATCTAGAATCACAAAGTATTGATGAAGACTCCAAACCTTTTTAAGACGTTTACATATATTTTTCAGTTTCTCTCTAAAGGTTTTCATTGTTAAGTCCATGTCAGGAGTGATCATTAATCCTGATAATGATCTCCCCGCTTCAAATAAAATGTGGGAATTCAGTATTAAATCAGTCTCTAGACTGTTAATTCCATATAATGAATTCTAGAAACGTTTACTTTAAACTGGACTTGGCATTACCAGCTGCTGCGGATTTGGCTGCAGAGCTCGCACTTTTACTACAATATACTGTATAGAGAAACCCATGTCCCTTCACCTGTTACCAATTCTAGGTTTATGCTTTAATGTTTAATTCACGTTTATATCTTTAGCGCTCTATAATAAGGTGCTATGGTGAATAACATATGTATGAAGGTTTTCTGTAAAACTTGAAATAATCGCACAATCACGGTTTCTATTCCTCAGAAAAGTCTTTAATCTACTTACTGTGTGTGTACATTATAACAGCAAACTAGCGTGCTGGAGGAAAAGCATGTCCCGCCTTCTCCGATTGCTACCCTACATTCATGTTGCCCCTTTCCGAATAACAAGCGTCCTAATCTTCAAGGTGAAAATGTCAAGTGTTTTTGTCAATGGAGTGAAACCTCTCCCACCATTGAGTCTCTTAATCAGACCCATACAAACCAAAAGCAGAGGGAGTGTTTGGGTTTCCTTTTTTTTTTTTTTTTTTTGTGGTTGCTTTATGGGTTATTTTACCACTGTGGGAACTATTTAGAGAAGTGTATGTTCTATGTGCCGACGTGCGTCCATGTGTAGTATAGGAGAGTGGGGTAAGATGAGCCATTCTGTACTTGTGCTGTCCCCTAGGTAAGGAAAATGAGACAGAAGGAAAACATTTACCTTTTATTTCAGGAGGTCTCCTGTCAGTGGAAATAACAAAGCATCTATGACAAAGGGCTGTGAGAATAAGACTACTCAACAGAAAGTGGTTTTGTGGTTCAATTTGCCCCAGATTAGGGGTATGTTGATCCGAGTCAATGGGCAAATTGAGCCATCTGGGGGTAAACTGACCAATTGCCATTTTCAAGTTTAAAAATGAGCATAATTAAAACAAATTTCTGCAGCGGGGTACACCGGGAATACATCGGGGTGTAGAGTTGGATCTTGATCCGAGGCAACAACAGCGTAAAGCTTTGACTGTTCCCAGGATGCATTGCACCACCTCCGGACACTGGAGCTTAGTTTGTAAGTTGATGCCTGCAGTGCAGGCAGCTAACAGGGCAGCCCTGAAAAGAGCTTTTTTTTGACAAGAAAGAAGACTTCAAGGTCCGCAACATTGGCACTGGGGGGGGGTATATGTTATGCTGATATATCATGCTGCAGCTCCCTCACCTCCCCCAGCTGCGCTTTATACTCCCGCACCCTGGTTGCCGGGTACTTACAGCGGAGGCGCTCCGGTCTCATCATGGCACATATACCGCCGCTGCTCTCCAGGATCGCGTGGTCACACCATAGGGAGGAGGTAAAAGAGTCCCCCAGGTGGGACCCGCCGATATCACGATCCGGTCTCCGGAGACGGACCGCGCTACTGCCGTGGACACTGTGGCTGTGCAGGGACCCAACTATATCCACCAGGGCAAGAAGCACAGGTCCGATTTCCTAAAATCAGTTTAGTACAGGCTCCATAGTACACAGTGGTGAAGTCCTGTTGAGGGGATAAGGCTCTGACCTGTAGCCCCTCCCCCAGCCCCAGGCACCATCTACAGCAGATGTTCCCTCCCTGGAGCTGCATCTCTCTCCCTCACTCCCTGTCAGCATGTGGGCGCCATTACACACAGCTGCGCTGATTCTGGTACTGCTGGGCACTGTCTCCTCTGTAAAGCCGCCTGCATCATTAGCGCTGTGCATTTACAGGACACTTAAGTATTCTACATGTCATTTTAGACAGTGTTAGTTAAGAACAAGTGCATAACTACAGGGATATTTAGTACAAGTATTCTGTGATATACATCCAGTATTTACTGTGCATTGTTATATCTGTATACATACATAGCTTTACATAGTATTGCTAGTCCAGTGCAGTTTTATTGTTTGTAATAATTTCTGCATTGTACATGTGACTGTGTGTGCCTATAGCTGCTGTGTGGTTCCTTTTCCGTGTATCTCACACATTGCTATCCCTATAGTCTGTACCCTGACGGGGTGTGTGTATATATATATATATATATATATATATATATATATATATATCTCCACCAGTAACCGGCACTCCGTTATCAGTAGTTACTGCCCCCGGTGCCTTTCCTTGCTGTTATGCAAAAATATACCGTATGGCTGGATGGCACTCCTGAAGGACTTTTCATCAGAAATAAAGCAGAGACCAGGCTCTTTTTTGCTGCGGTAACGTTTCAGTTGTATTCCAACTTTCGTCAGACCCAAAGAAATACATATAAAATACAAACATTTATACCTTACCCTCCACCACATGTAGCGTCCTCTCCGGCCCGGTGCGCTGGCAGGGAAAGATGACGTCATCACGCACACACCGTGCGGCGCGCTCCCACCCGTGTCAGCGTCCCAGTTACCTAGGAGACGCATCAATACAAAAACATACAATGTAACTCATTATATCATTTAAAATGCATCTACAAATTACGGATATTGTTAGCATATATAGCTCCTTATGGCTGACAGTCTTACTTATAGAAATATTCACAAAAACATGACTGCATATGTAAATTACATGTATTAATATTTACTGGTCTAAATAAAGCAATTTAACAATAATTGCTCATTAAGGCCTCCTGGGGCCAATGTGTTGAGGCGATGAATCCATCTAGCCTCCCGTTGTAATAACAACTTGTCTCGATTCCCTCCTCGGATATCCTCCGGCTGCTGGTCTATTATTTTAGCCATACGGTATATATATATATATATATATATATATATATATATATATATATATATATATATATATATATTAGTGTTTCACAGATATACTGTTTGGTATTTCTCCGGCTGGGTCCACAGGATAACATTGGGATATGCTTGAGCGTCAGCGGATTGGCACCAAATCGATCACGAGCTTTGTGGCCTCCCAGAATGCACCGGGCTCGTCCATATAATCCCACCCACCGACTCAGTCAAATCAGTTTTTTGTGTGGTGTGGCAGGAGTCTGACCATGGTCACAGGGCTGCTGTGTTTGGCAGCTATAAGAGTTTTATTTATTTATGTATTTTTATAGTCTTAGCTTTTTTTTTTTTTTTTGAGTGAATTTGCCTAACCGCGTCTTACACGCATATTGGAAAGAGTCGCTCCAACAACTCTCTGCCGGGTCGCAACAACGCTTACCCACGGTACAAGTGCTGTCTCGACGGGCGTTTTTGTCAGATGTTGCGAGCAGGTCCAGCAGACGTTACCAGGCTGTGGCCGGAGCGCGGGGAGAAGGTAAGGCATCAGTTCCGCTTAGAGGGGGAATACGGATACAGCCGCACTTATTTGGGAGGAGACTACCAAACAGTAGCTGGCGCGCCACCGCCACGGGTGCTCTAGCGCTAGGCTTTAGGGATCAGAAGGCGCCAGGAATAGTTTGAGGCTGCGATCCCTAGGGTTGATGTCAGCAATGGGGAGTCGGACGCTCTCCTGGTCGCCCCTCCCCCCAGTTCATGACCAGTTTCCGAGCGTCTCCCGTTATGAAGTGATTGCCTCACTTCCGTCTCAGACGCTACCACGAGGGAACTCGGTCGCAGCATGGTGCTGCGTCTGTATACACTAAAGTTTGACCGCTAAGAGACTGGGTCGCAGACAGAGCGTCTGCATGCACTAACGTTTACTGAGCGTCTGTGTCCAATAAAAATACTTGAGCGGCTGTGTACACTAATAGCGTCTGGATCCACTCAGCAGTTTGCTAACGTATTGATCGATCCTGGACGTGGGGTGAGTTTCCCTGTATCCCACTCTACAGAGTAAGGGTTATACAGCACTAAAATTCTATCAACTATGTTAGTATGAATAGTTAAGTTTAGTGCCTATTGCATATGAGTTTTTGTACAATGCTGTGGTTTTCTCCGCAATTGCGTCTGAATACATTAAAATAAATGTATAATACAGTAAATGTGCGCCTACATACTTGAAATGTGTTTGTAGTTGATAATATGCTCATATGACTAATAATATCATGTTGCTGACTGCTAGTGTCATTGCTGACTTTATATATGTTTGTCAGTGTGTTGTTTTTTTTCTGAACCTCAATGCTGGTGCTTGGGTTGGGGATCAGATTGATAACACTTTTTATGCAATATAAAGTGTGTTCAGTCACAGATTGTGTAGTACTGTGGATGAGTTGATTATTTATCATGTCTAAGAGCGGCAAAGGTGACGAGGTTACTACAGTAACACCAACACTCAAAACATGTTTATCCTGCCAGGTGGGGTTAATAACTCAATCCTTGGGAAATAATGGATTGTGTGCAAATTGCTTTTCATTTCAGCAGACTACTAGGCAGATCCCTGTTCAACAACAAATAGATCCACCCTGGGCCATATTTGCACAGACTCTATCCAGTATAGCTGACAGGTTGGCCCCTGCAGCTCCTATCACAGGAATAGGTTACACTGTAAACCCTTACATGCAGCTCCCATCTTATGGTATAGACCCCACAGCTTTTACAAGTCAACAAGCTGATAAACCAAAGGTAAATATATCATCCAATTCGCAAGCTACACAGGAGGATACAACAGATGATTACTCCATATTCTCTACGTCATCTTATGAACAACAAATAGAGGGCTTCAGCTCAGAAGATATAGCTGAGTTAATTGGAGCAATGAAGGCTATTCTGTCTCTTGAAGATTCAGTTGAGCCCGTAGTAAAAACTAAAGCACCTTTGTTTAAACGTCCCAGAACAGTTAGGGTAGAATTTCCAGGGTCAGAGGAACTGACGGAAATTATGGCGGAACCTTGGGATACGCCCAATAAAAAATATAAAATCCCAAGGAAATGGGATTCGCACTACCCTTTTCCAACTGGGGACTGTTTAAAAAGTGAAGTGCCTCCTAAAGTAGATACGCACGTCATTCGACTGGTGCGAAAATCCGTTGACCTTTTCCTTCAACATCATTAAATGATGTCACAGACAGGAGAGTGGATGGTTTTTCTTTTTCATCCACTAGGGGTCACTGGAGTACTCTTGGGATATGGACGGCGTAGCAGAACAAAGGCACTGAATATTTAAATTTAGAACTCTCCCCCCCTCCATATCCCAGAGTACCTCAGTGTACGACCTCAGTGTTTTTTCTGTGCTCAAAGCACTAACATCGGCTTGTGGGATTCCCACACTTGGTGGAAGATTTTTTTTTTTTTAATTTTTCATTTTTACACGCTCTAGGTATGGGAACAATGAATGGTAGATTTATTGTTAATAAGAAGCTGCAGAGTATCTCTGTAAAGCTTCTGCTGACGTCTGTTACCTCGATTCTCGCTTTTTATCGTCGCTAGTTTCAGCACGACAAGGCCAGAAGTTGTTTGGTACTATATTTGATATTCAGGGGAATCCTGGTCATTCCCAGACCTATGGTAAGCATTGGCAATTCAAAATGACTCCGTTCGACAGGAGCGGTAAGATCGGAGTCTCCGAAGTTACTCCGCCAGCTCTAATGGAGGAGTCTCAGACTTTCCAAAGGTCCAGCTTCCTTTTGGGTGTTAATTTAACTGGTCTTATCATTTAATACACGATGACAAATTCTATGTCAGACCTCACAGCAATAACTACTCGTGAGAAGGGTACATTAGACCAGCAGTCAGATAGGGGGGGGTTTGGCCAACCATAAATTGCCTCCTCCGGTATCAAAACGGAAATACTTTGGTCCGGTGTTTTAAGTCTTTAGACTTCAGTCTTTTCAAGGCTGTGGTACAAAAACAGTCACGACTTGTAACGCCAGGGCGCTAAAGTCAACAAGCCAGCGGCTTGACGGCCTCTTAGGCCTTCTCGAATTTCCAATTGTGGAAGCGCGCCTTTACACGTTACATTTGCCGGGTTACCAGACATCCACTCATGTATGTATCCACTATTTAAAGGACAAGACTGCCTCTGTCGGACGCAATTAGGCGTTTTGGCAGGTTGGAATTCAGTCTCTGCTGGTTTTTCAGCTGTTTTTATTTCCAGGCCTGGTACACCAACAGAGTCAGGGTTACTTATTCCCCTCTGTTTGGGGTACAAAAGCCGGAGGGCTCCTTCGCAGTCTCAATCAGCAAGTCACTTACTGCAGTTTGAAAATGGATTTTCTGCGGTTAGTATTTGCATATTTGGAGCCACAAAATTGCATAATTGCACTTGATCTTCACAATGCGTATTTACCCATTCCGGTTTGGTCACTGCATCACAGGTTCTAGCGTTTGCAAAACGCCACAACCATTAACCATTTCAGGTTCTACCATTTGGCTTCTTGTCAACGCCTCGGGTATTTACCAAGTGATGTTGGTGAGGATAGCTCATCTCAGAGTCCTGCCAGTGACAATCGTTCCATACTTAGACGATCTGCTCATAAGAACTCTGTCTCAACAGAGTTCCTCTAACTTGCGCTACTAATGTATACTGCGGTGGCAGGTCAAGTTAAAAAACAATCGCATCTAATTCCGTCTGAACGACGTCAATTCCTAGGTAAGATTATAAATACGGTAAATCAAAGACATTTACCTACTACACCAGCAAGAACAAATATACCATCTAGTAATTAGTGCAAAAGCCACGCACACTAGCGGTACATTGGTGTATTCGTGTTAGGAATAAGGATGTGTTTTCAAAGCGCTTTAGTTCGCCGGGCTTCACTCGCGTTTCCCACAGAGGGGCGAGGGTGTATATACTCTGGACGAGAGTCTCAGAGGTTCAGGAGTTGTAGTTAAAAAAGATCAGCGACAGGGGTTCTAAAACGGATCACGACAGATTGCTGTCGATAAATGTCCTGGAACTCCGTGCAATTTACAATGCACTACATACTTCGCTTTCAGTCTGACCAAGTGCAGTCAGACAACGCAACGGGAGTTGCATACACAACAACCAGAGAGGACCAAGAAGCCGCATGGCAATGCGGCAGGTAGCTCGAATCCTCAATTGCCCAGAACACCATTATGTGATGTTGTCGACGGGGTTCATTCCGCAAATGGACATCTGTTAGACAGATGATCTCACCCGTCAGGATTTATATCCTGAAAACTGGGCATTAAATCCAGAGGTGTTTCATATGTGAATCCACAGGTGGGGTTACTCTCAGGTATACATGAGGGCATCTCGCCACAATTACAAACGCTCAGTATGTGTACAGAACGACAGATCACAAGGGCAGTGGCGGTGGAGGTTCTCACATTCGTGTGGTCATACAGCCTCGTGTATCTGGCTCCACCATTTTCCGCTGCTCTCTCCGTTGCTAAAACGGATCATAAGACAGTTCGTCACAGTCATACTAGTGATATCTCATGGGTTTCGGAGAGCTTGCTTCTCGAATCTCCAAGGAATACTTGCACACGATTTTGGCCCGCTCATAATACGTCCAACCTGTTACAACAGGGACCGTTCTTTTACCCTTATTTACCTATGTACCGCGGCTGCGGTTGACGGGGTGGGGGTTCAGACCGCCCTCTTAAGAAAAGAAATAGGGCATTACAGTATCGGTTATACCAACCATGTTACGAGCTAGGAAGCCGCTTACGGCAGCTCATTATTACAAAATTTGGTGTGCCTATATAGGTGGGTGTGAAGCTCGGAAGTTTCCGACATCATCTTTCAAGTTACCCGTATTCTGTTATTTTACAGACGGGGTGGGATGGAGAACTGAGTTTATCTGCACTGAGGGTGCAGGTATCTGTGTGGTCAAGTTATTTTCAAAGACGTTTGACTCTATTGCGTCGGTACACACCTTTTCTACAAGGTGTCATCAAATGCAGCCTCCATTTATCCCACCTACAGCGCCATGCGACTTGAGGCTGGGTTCAGATTTCTTACAGTTTTCATATTTTGAACCCTTACAACAAATGGGGATTAAGTTTCTCACTTGGAAAACGTTTTCTTCTAGCCTTAGCTTCGGCAAGGGTTTTGTTTTCATATTTGGGTGCCTTGTATTCCAAGCCACCGTATTTGAGTTTTCTCATGACAAAGCAGAACTTCGGACGAATTCCGATTTCTTATTCTTCACATCAATATACCAATAGTGGTTCCTGTGTTGACAGCACATTCTAGAATTCTGAATGTAGTACACGCATTACGCGTCTATATGTCCCGAACGTCTACGGTACGTAATACGGATACGTTGTTTGTTCTCTATGAGGCGGCCAACTGGGGTTAGCCAGTTTCTCAGCAGACATTATCCAGTTGGATAAAAATGACTACAAGTCAGGCTTACTTTAAGGCTAAGTTACAGTCGCCTTCGTCAGTAATAGCTCATTCCACAGGTTCTGTGGGAATGTCAGAACCAGCGGGTCGTGGAGCGTCTACGACGCGGCTACATAGCCTTCAGTGCACCACGTTTGTGCACGTTTACATGTTATGAATGGTTGCGGCATCAGCATCTAGCTTTGGCTGCCTACTGTTACAAGTGTCAAACAGCTCTCCCGCCCACGAGGGAAGCTTTGGTACGTCCCAAGAGTACTCCAGTGACCCCTAGTGGATGAAAAAGAAAATAGGATTTTGGTACTTACCAGGTAAATCCTTTTCTTTGAATCCATAGGGGGCACTGGACGCCCACCCAGAGCAGTTTTACCTGGGTTGTTTTAAGCTCGGAGGAGCTTATGGTAACACATTTTACCTGTTTGTATTAAGCTCAAAGGAGCTTATGGTAACACTTTTTCACCGATTGGTTCAAATTATAAAGGTCTATCGGTTATGCTGTCAACTGTTTAGTTGACAGTAACGTTATGGGTCAACTTTGTTGTTGTCCGTTATATTATAGGAATTCTCCATTGTCAACCTCTCTATAGTAGTTCGCTCAGTAAAAACACTGAGGTCGTACACTGAGGTACTCTGGGATATGGAGGGGGGGAGAGTTCTAAATTTAAATATTCAGTGCCTTTGTTCTGCTACGCCGTCCATATCCCAAGAGTACTCCAGTGCCCCCTATGGATTCAAAGAAAAGGATTTACCTGGTAAGTACCAAAATCCTATTTTTTGAAAAACATTTTTCCCTGTCAGGGGCAGTCATAAGGCCGGCTATGGCCTCGGCCTGGATGGCAAAAGCGATAGTTGAATGCGCTGAAGAATTAGAGAATGGGCTTTTAGAACCTACTAGGGAGCAGGAGTCTCATATAGCCCATATGAAACAGGCTGCACTATTTCTAGAAGAAGCAGCAATGGATATGGGTACGATTGCTTCCAAAGCTTCAGCTTTAACGGTAGCCGCTCGCAGAGCAATTTGCCTACGTATATGGAAAGCTGATTCCGAATCCAAAAAGGTTCTGGAAGCTTTGCCTTTTGTTGGGAACATTCTTTTTGGTAAGGAATTGACAGAGATTCTGAAGTCAGAAGCTGAATCCAAGAAGGTTAAATTTCCTGCCAGTTATACTCCTAAACCTAGGGGTTCAGGTTTTAGGCCATTTCGGTGGCATGGTAAGAATGAACCTAAGCAAAGCCAGTACAATAAGTCTGGTAAAACGAGGAAGCAGTGGGCCACTCGAGGGCCAGCTTCCAAACCAGAACAGAAACCATCAGCCTGAGGTTGCGGCCCTCCACTTGGGGGACTCCAAGGTAGGGGGCCGTCTTGTTCAGTTTGCACACATATGGCAGCAGTCGACAACAGACGCTTGGGTGCAAGAAGTGGTATCTCGGGGATATGTTTTCCCACTCAAAAAACAGCCTCCTCGAAGGTTTTTTTTTGTACCAGTCCGTCTCACATAGAGACGAGGGCCAGGGCACTGCAAGAAGCGTTTCACAAATTGCTTCAGTCAGGAGTAATCGTCCCAGTACCTCCGGAACAACGGGGAAGGGGTTTTACTCCAACCTGTTCTTGGTCCAGAAATCAAATGGGTCGTTTCGACCCATTCTCAATCTCAAAATGTTGAACAAATACATTTGGGTACAGAGGTTCCATATGGAAACATTACATTCCATAATTTTGGCCATGGAACCAGGGGACTGCATGGTATCTCTGGATATCCAGGATGCTTACCTGCATGTGCCAATAGCATTGTCCCATCAGTGTTATCTCAGGTTCGCTATCCTCCAGCAACATTTTCAGTTCCCAGCCTTACCCTTTGGGTTGGCTACAGCCCCTAGAGTATTCACCAAGATTATGGTGGTTATGGCAGCTTATCTCCGCAAACGGGATAAGAATTTTTCCATACCTCGACGATGTTTTAATCCTGGCACAGTCCCAGGAATTACTTTTGAGCCATCTCCAACAGACAATAACTTGTCTAAAAAAACATGGATGGCTCATAAATTGGGCAAAGTCGTCTCTAATTCCATCACAACTGATGATTCACTTAGGGGCTGTATTAGATTCATGTCTGCAGAGGATAATTCTACCTGTGGGAAAAATATCCAAGGTGCAGTTGATGACTCAGGAATTGTTGCACAGTCAAACAATATCAGTTCACACGGCTATGCGAGTGATGGGGTTGATGGTGTTGACTTTCGACATGGTGGAATATGCCCAATTCCACTCAAGACCTTTGTAACATCTGATCCTAACCAGATGGAATGGAGTACATCAGACAATAAAGAAACAAATGATGGTACTTCCGGTAAAGGTAAAAAGGTTGTTAGCCTGGTGGCTACAGACATCCCATCTAGAGAAGGGGAGACCCTTTTGGATATCCGATTGGGAGATCCTGACAACGGATGCCAGTCTTCAGGGCTGGGGAGCAGTGTCCGGAAAATTATGGTTCCAGGGACAATGTACTGCCTGCCAATAAATTTGTTAGAACTACGAGCCAGATACATGGCACTGATTCAGGCAAAGGACATTCTGCAAGGAAAACCAGTCCAGATCCGCTCGGACAATGCAACGGCAGTAGCGTACCTCAACCATCAGGGAGGAACTCGCAGCCAAAAAGCAATGGAGGAGGTTAAGTCACCTACTAAAGTCGGCAGAACTCCATCTTCCAGCATTATCCGCAGTGTTCGTTCCAGGAGTTCTAAACTGGGAAGCGGACTTTCTCAGTCGGCACACCATTCAGGAAACCGAATGGGCTCTACACCCGGAGGTTTTTCAGACTATGGTAGACAAGTGGGGGATGCCAGAGATAGAGCTCATGGCGTCCCGTCTGAACCACAAAGTTCCGGTATACGGGTCGAGAACAAAAGACCTCGGAGTGACCCTAGTGGACGCACTGTCAGTGAAATGGGAATTTCATCTGGCATATCTGTTTCCTCCAATCTCCCTGCTACCCAGGGTGGTGAGGAAAATAAAGCAAGCAAAGGGTGCCGTGATTCTAATAGCTCCGGCTTGGCCAAGGAGGCATTGGTACATAGATGTGCAGAGGATGTCGTTGAATGCACCAATTCTGCTCCCTCAACGTCTAGATCTACTAATGCAGGGTCCTTGTTGTCACAAGCATCTGGATCGGCTGTCTTTGACGGCATGGCTGTTGAAACCTCTATCCTAAGAGCAAGAGGTTTTTCACAACAGGTAATTCAAACAATGCTCAGAGCAAGGAACCCTTCCTCTGCTCGCATTTATCACCGAATATGACAAGCCTATATTCATTGGTGCAGTGAAAGAAATATGGATCCAAAATCTTTCAGAGTATCCAGAATCTTAGATTTTCTTCAGGCAGGAATGGATAAGGGCAGAGGCGTCACTCACCTCTGTGACACCCGGTGCGGCAGCGAGGATAAAAGAGGCGGGGCTTCACGGGAATGGGCGGGGCTTAAATAGAGGAGCGGGGCTTTGCGGGCGGAACCCGTTTTTAAACCATTGCAAGTACGCAAAGGGGGCGGGGCGGGGCTTTGCGTCCCGACACCCGTTTTTTTTTTCACTGGGGGGTGTGGGAGGTGAGGGCTGACTCTCGGGAGGTGCTGTCCCTGCAGTGCTGGCTCCTACAAAGTGACAGGAGCCGAGTGCTGCACATAATATAACAGTGCAGCACTCGGCTTCTGTCACTCTGCAGGAGCCGGCATTTTGGTGTCACCCCTAGGCGGGTGACACCCGGGAGCGGGCCGCACCCCCCGCACCCCCCTTGTGACGCCACTGGATAAGGGTTTGAAGGTGGCTTCCGTTAGAGTTCAAGTTTCAGCATTAACTGTATGGTTTCAAAAGAAAATTGCTACTTTACAGGATGTGCGTACTTTTTCTCTAACGTCCTAAGTGGATGCTGGGGACTCTGTCAGGACCATGGGGAATAGCGGCTCCGCAGGAGACGGGGCACAAAAATAAAGCTTTAGGATTAGGTGGTGTGTACTGGCTCCTCCCCCTATGACCCTCCTCCAAGCCTCAGTTAGGTTTTTTGTGCCCGTCCGAGCAGGGTGCAATCTAGGTGGCTCTCTTAAAGAGCTGCTTAGAAAAAGTTTTTTAGGTTTTTTATTTTCAGTGAGTCCTGCTGGCAACAGGCTCACTGCATCGAGGGACTTAGGGGAGAGAATTTCAACTCACCTGCGTGCAGGATGGATTGGATTCTTAGGCTACTGGACACCATTAGCTCCAGAGGGAGTCGGAACACAGGTCTCACCCTGGGGTTCGTCCCGGAGCCGCGCCGCCGACCCCCCTTACAGATGCTGAAGATTGAAGGTCCGGGAACAGGCGGCAGAAGGCTCTTCAGTCTTCATGAAGGTAGCGCACAGCACTGCAGCTGTGCGCCATTGTTGTCACACACTTCACACCAAGCGGTCACGGAGGGTGCAGGGCGCTGCTGGGGGCGCCCTGGGCAGCAATATTTTAATACCTTAAGGCAAAAGAATACATCACATATAGCCATTGAGGCTATATGTATGTATTTAACCCATGCCAAATGTCTAAAACTCCGGGAGAAAAGCCCGCCGGAATAGGGGGCGGGGCTTATTCTCCTCAGCACACAGCGCCATTTTCCTGCTCCGCTCCGCTGTGAGGAAGGCTCCCAGGACTCTCCCCTGCACTACAGAAACAGGGTAAAACAGAGAGGGGGGGCATATTTTGGCGATATTTTTATATATTTAAGCGGCTATAAGGAACAACACTTATATAGGGTTGTTCCCATATATATTATAGCGCTTGGGTGTGTGCTGGCAAACTCTCCCTCTGTCTCCCCAAAGGGCTAGTGGGGTCCTGTCTTCGATAAGAGCATTCCCTGTGTGTCTGCTGTGTGTCGGTACGTGTGTGTCGACATGTATGAGGACGATGTTGGCGTGGAGGCAGAGCAATTGCCGATAATGGTGATGTCACCCCCCAGGGAGTCGACACCGGAATGGATGGCTTTGTTTATGGAATTACGTGATAATGTCAGCACATTACAAAAATCAGTTGACGACATGAGACGGCCGGCAAACCAGTTAGTACCTGCCCAGGCGTCTCAGACACCGTCAGGGGCTGTAAAGCGCCCTTTACCTCAGTCGGTCGACACAGACCCAGACACAGACACTGAATCTAGTGTCGACGGTGATGAAACAAACGTATTTTCAAGTAGGGCCACACGTTATATGATCACGGCAATGAAGGAGGCTTTGCATATCTCTGATACTACAAGTACCACAAAAAGGGGTATTATGTGGGGGGTGAAAAAACTACCTGTAGTTTTTCCTGAATCAGAGGAATTAAATGATGTATGTGATGAAGCGTGGGTTAACCCAGATAGAAAAATGCTAATTTCAAAAAAGTTATTAGCATTATACCCTTTCCCGCCAGAGGTTAGGGCGCGCTGGGAAACACCCCCTAGGGTGGATAAGGCGCTCACACGCTTATCAAAACAAGTGGCGTTACCGTCTCCTGATACGGCCGCCCTCAAGGATCCAGCAGATAGGAGGCTGGAAACTACCTTAAAAAGTATATACACACATACTGGTGTTATACTGCGACCAGCCATCGCCTCAGCCTGGATGTGCAGTGCTGGGGTCGTCTGGTTGGATTCCCTGACTGAAAATATTGATACCCTGGATAGGGACAGTATTTTATTGACTATAGAGCAATTAAAGGATGCTTTCCTTTATATGCGAGATGCGCAGAGAGATATTTGCACTCTGGCATCGAGAGTAAATGCGATGTCCATATCTGCCAGAAGGAGTTTATGGACGCGACAGTGGTCAGGTGATGCGGATTCCAAACGACATATGGAAGTATTGCCGTATAAAGGGGAGGAATTATTTGGCGTCGGTCTATCGGATCTGGTGGCCACGGCAACTGCCGGAAAATCCACTTTTTACCTCAGACCCCCTCCCAACAGAAAAAGACACCGTCTTTTCAGCCGCAGTCCTTTCGTTCCTATAAGAACAAGCGGACAAAAGGACAGTCATATCTGCCTCGGGGCAGAGGAAGGGGTAAGAGAGGGCAGCAAGCAGCCCCTGCCCAGGAACAGAAGCCCTCCCAGGGTTCTGCAAAGCCCTCAGCATGACGCTGGGACCTTACAAGCGGACTCAGGAACGGTGGGGGGTCGACTCAAGAATTTCAGCGCACAGTGGGCTTGCTCACAGGTGGACCCCTGGATTCTGCAGGTAGTATCTCAGGGTTACAGGTTGGAATTCGAGAAGTCTCCCCCTCGCCGGTTCCTAAAGTCTGCTTTGCCACCGTCTCCCTCAGACAGGGCGACGGTATTGGAAGCCATTCACAAGCTGTTTTCTCAGCAGGTGATAGTCAAGGTACCCCTCCTACAACAGGGAAAGGGGTATTACTCCACGCTATTGTGGTACCGAAGCCGGACGGCTCGGTAAGACCTATTCTAAATCTGAAATCTTGGAACCTGTACATACAAAAATTCAAGTTCAAGATGGAGTCACTCAGAGCAGTGATAGCGAATCTGGAAGAAGGGGACTTTATGGTGTCCCTGGACATAAAGGATGCTTACCTGCATGTCCCAATTTGCCCTTCACATCAAGGGTACCTCAGGTTCGTGGTGCAAAACTGTCATTATCAGTTTCAGACGCTGCCGTTTGGATTGTCCACGGCACCTCGGGTCTTTACCAAGGTAATGGCCGAAATGATGATTCTTCTGCGAAGAAGAGGCGTATTAATTATCCCTTACTTGGACGATCTCCTGATAAGGGCAAGGTCCAGAGAACAGCTGGAGGACGGAGTAGCACTAACCCAAGTAGTGCTGCAACAACACGGGTGGATTCTGAATTTTCCAAAATCTCAGTTGACCCCGACAACACGTCTGCTGTTCCTGGGAATGATTCTGGACACGGTTCAGAAAAAGGTGTTTCTTCCGGAGGAGAAAGCCAGGGAGTTATCCGAACTTGTCAGGAACCTCCTAAAACCAGGGACAGTGTCTGTGCATCAATGCACAAGAGTCCTGGGAAAGATGGTGGCTTCTTACGAAGCGATTCCATTCGGCAGATTCCACGCACGAACTTTTCAGTGGGATCTGCTGGACAAATGGTCCGGATCGCATCTGCAGATGCATCAGCGGATAACCTTATCGCCACGGACAAGGGTGTCTCTTCTGTGGTGGTTGCAGAGTGCTCATCTGTTAGAGGGCCGCAGATTCGGCATACAGGACTGGGTCCTGGTGACCACGGATGCCAGTCTGAGAGGCTGGGGAGCGGTCACACAAGGAAGAAACTTCCAGGGAGTATGGTCAAGCCTGGAGATGTCTCTTCACATAAATATACTGGAGCTAAGAGCGATTTACAATGCTCTAAGTCTGGCAAAACCCCTGCTTCAGGGTCAGCCGGTGTTGATCCAGTCGGACAACATCACGGCAGTCGCCCACGTAAACAGACAGGGCGGCACAAGAAGCAGGACAGCAATGGCAGAAGCTGCAAGGATTCTTCGCTGGGCGGAAGATCATGTGATAGCACTGTCAGCAGTATTCATTCCGGGAGTGGACAACTGGGAAGCAGACTTCCTCAGCAGACACGATCTACACCCGGGAGAGTGGGGACTTCATCCAGAAGTCTTCCACATGATTGTGAACCGTTGGGAAAAACCAATGGTGGATATGATGGCGTCCCGCCTCAACAAAAAACTGGACAGGTATTGCGCCAGGTCAAGAGATCCTCAGGCAATAGCTGTGGACGCTCTGGTAACACCGTGGGTGTTCCAGTCAGTGTATGTGTTCCCTCCTCTGCCTCTCATACCAAAAGTACTGAGAATTATACGGCAAAGGGGAGTAAGAACGATACTAGTAGCTCCGGATTGGCCAAGAAGAACTTGGTACCCGGAACTTCAAGAGATGCTCACGGAGGATCCGTGGCCTCTACCTCTAAGACGGGACCTGCTTCAGCAGGGACCGTGTCTATTCCAAGACTTACCGCGGCTGCGTTTGACGGCATGGCGGTTGAACGCCGAATTCTAAAGGAAAAAGGCATTCCGGAAGAGGTCATTCCTACACTGGTAAAAGCCAGGAAGGAGGTGACTGCACAACATTATCACCGCATTTGGAGAAAATATGTTGCGTGGTGTGAGGCCAGGAAGGCCCCCACGGAGGAATTTCAACTGGGTCGATTCCTACATTTCCTGCAAACAGGATTGTCTATGGGCCTCATATTGGGGTCCATTAAGGTTCAAATTTCGGCCCTGTCGATTTTCTTCCAGAAAGAATTGGCTTCAGTTCCTGAAGTCCAGACTTTTGTAAAAGGAGTACTACATATACAGCCCCCGGTTGTGCCCCCAGTGGCACCGTGGGATCTTAATGTAGTCTTGGATTTTCTCAAATCCCATTGGTTTGAGCCGCTCAAATCGGTGGAGCTGAAGTATCTTACATGGAAAGTAACCATGTTACTGGCCCTGGCTTCAGCCAGGAGAGTATCAGAATTGGCGGCTTTATCATATAAGAGCCCATATCTGATTTTCCATACGGACAGGGCAGAACTGCGGACGCGTCCTCATTTTCTGCCTAAGGTGGTGTCAGCGTTTCACCTGAACCAGCCTATTGTGGTGCCTGCGGCTACTAACGAGTTGGAGGATTCCAAGTTGTTGGACGTGGTCCGGGCATTGAAAATATATATTTCAAGAACGGCGGGAGTCAGAAAGTCTGACTCACTGCTTATATTGTATGCACCCAACAAGATGGGTGCTCCTGCTTCTAAGCAGACAATTGCTCGTTGGATTTGTAGCACAATTCAACTTGCACATTCTGTGGCAGGCTTGCCACAACCTAAATCTGTCAAGGCCCATTCCACAAGGAAAGTGGGCTCATCCTGGGCGGCTGCCCGGGGAGTCTCGGCATTACAACTCTGCCAAGCTGCTACTTGGTCAGGGGCAAACACGTTTGCAAAATTCTACAAATTTGATACCCTGGCTGAGGAGGACCTTGAGTTCTCTCATTCGGTGCTGCAGAGTCATCCGCACTCTCCCGCCCGTTTGGGAGCTTTGGTATAATCCCCATGGTCCTGACGGAGTCCCCAGCATCCACTTAGGACGTTAGAGAAAATAAGAATTTACTTACCGATAATTCTATTTCTCGTAGTCCGTAGTGGATGCTGGGCGCCCATCCCAAGTGCGGATTGTCTGCAATACTTGTACATAGTTATTGTTACAAAAAATCGGGTTGTTATTTGTTGTGAGCCGTCTGTTCAGAGGCTCCTACGTTTGTCATACTGTTAACTGGGTTCAGATCACAAGTTATACGGTGTGATTGGTGTGGCTGGTATGAGTCTTACCCGGGGTTCAATATCCTTCCTTATTGTGTACGCTCGTCCGGGCACAGTATCCTAACTGAGGCTTGGAGGAGGGTCATAGGGGGAGGAGCCAGTACACACCACCTAATCCTAAAGCTTTATTTTTGTGCCCTGTCTCCTGCGGAGCCGCTATTCCCCATGGTCCTGACGGAGTCCCCAGCATCCACTACGGACTACGAGAAATAGAATTATCGGTAAGTAAATTCTTATTTTTTCCAGGGAATGCTGCGCATTCAACCACCTTTTGTTCCTCCTGCAGTACCTTGGGATTTAAGTCTGGTTCTCAAAGCCCTTCAGGGGGCTCCGTTTGAACCACTTAAGAAAGTGGATCTTAAATGGTTGACAGCTAAAGTGTTCTTTCTTCTGACTATGGCATCAGCTAGAAGAGTATCAGATTTAGGAGCGCTGTCGTGTAAGTCTCCTTTTCTGATTTTTTTTTTTATCCAGATAAAGCAGTACTCAGAACTAAGTCTGGTTATCTTCGAAAGGTGGTCTCTAAGTTTCACCTTAATGAAGAAATTGTGGTCCCGGCTTTTCAGGTAGCGGGATTGTCTGCGGGAGAAGCGTCGCTGGACGTAGTCCGTGCATTAAGAATAGACGTAGATCGTACCCATGCTGTCAGAGACAGATTCTCTCTTTATTCTCTACGCATTTCCTAAGAGGGGATGGCCTGCTACTAAACAGACGCTAGCAAGATGGCTTCGAATGATGATTTCAGAAGCATATTCTCCTGCTGATCTCCCTGTTCCGGCTAATGTCTCTGCTCACTCTACACGTAAGGTAGGTCCTTCATGGGCAGCACAACATGGTGCTTCAGCAGAACAGATATGTAAGGCAGCCACATGGTCTTCCATTAACACATTCATTAGACATTATGCCTTGGATACCTTTGCCTCTCATGACGCTGAATTCGGGCGAAAGGTTCTCCTGTCCAATCAGGAGCGTCCACGCCACTAAAAATTTGCTTTGGGAAATCCAAATGTTATCCTGTGGATAACCTGTGGCCCCAGCTGGAGAAATATACATTATGGTAAGAACTTACCGTTGATAACGGTATTTCTCCTATGTGTACAGGTTTCCACAGGGATCCCACCCTGACGCACCTGATTTGAGAATCTTTATACTCCCTAACCTCTTCCCTCTTGCGTGGAAGCATATCCCAATGTTATCCTGTGGAAACCTGTGGACATAGGAGAAATACAGTTATCAATGGTAAGTTCTTACCATAACGTATATTTTTCTCTGTGTATTTCAGTCACCTTATACCACTTAAATCCTCTGTGATCTGCCGTCACATTCCACAGGGTTTTTTTGTCAGGTACTGTCTGGCTATATTGTACTGTTACGCCCTAGTGCTACATTCTCCAATTATATCTGCGTCACAGGTCGGGAGATCCGTGGCTGATCCTGCGTCATGCAGTGCTGACACCACGAATTTATCTGAGGAAAATATTCCAGCTGAGGGTCCAGATACCGGGAGTTCTGTACCCCTCAGTCTGTCTGTAGCACCGGTGGCACACCAAGACCCACCTTGGGCTGCTTATTCTAATTTACTGACTACGCTAGTAATGAGGCTTGTGCCACCTGTGGGACCTCCTGTGCCTGTACTATCACATATTGTCCCTGTTATAAATCCACCATGGGTGGATACTCTGTCTACTCCGTTACAGCAGTTAAATCAGACTTTGGTTAAACAAAAGCCTGACCCTCGCCCTCCTAGGACCAAAGGGTCACCTAAGCGGGCCATTTCTTCCTCACAGTCCACGCATGTTTCGGATACTTCATCCGATGAAAATTGCGTATATACTGACCCATCAGACACTGATACAGATGCTTCTGATGAGGAATCTATAACACAGGTGGATGTTCCTGACCTCTTGGAGGCTATCAAACTGATTCTTCAGATTGATGATGAACCTGAACTTCCAGATACGTCTAAGAAACCTGATAAGTTCAAACGTCGGAAGGTTACTAAATTAGTTATGCCACATTCTGACCATTTAGTTTAGTTAACATACGTCAGGCATCCTAGGAGTCTCCAGAAAAGAAATTCTCCCTGTCTAAAAAGATGCTAGCTCGTTATCCCCTCGCTGCAGAGTTAAGTAAAAATTGGGAAACACCGCTACCGGTGGACTCGCATGTCTGGTAATGTCAGACAGTGTCTTTTTTATATATTACCACAGCATCTCATTACATTCAGGAGGTGGCCTCTGATGCCGGTGTGCTGGCGGCCAAAGCGTCTACTACGTCCATTCTGGCTCGCCGGATTCTGTGGTTGCGGTCCTGGTCTGTGGATCTGGACTCTAAGGTGATCCCTTTTAAGGGAAACATTCTTTTTGGGGAAATTCTGAACAAGATTGTTGCTGACTTAGCGTCTGCTAAAACTGCATGTCTGCCGAGTACTAATCCTTCGGCTCCTAAGGTTAAGAGTACAACCTTTTGTTCTTTTCGACCTCCAAGTAAAGCAAAGGGTCAGGCGTACCCGAAACAGGCACGCTCTTCTCTAAGCCCAAACCTAAACTTTCCTGCGCTTGCCCGTCAGCCTGCTTCCAAACCAGACAAGCCTGCTGCATTACGGGGCCGGCCTCTCCCTGGGGGACCCCAGGGTGGGAGGCCGACTTCTGTGGTTCGCACAGGTTTGGTTACAGACCACTTCAGACGGCTGGGTGAGGGAAGTCGTCACCCACGGTAACACCATCTCTTTCAAGAAACGTCCCCCTCTCCAGTTTTGCTCGACATATCCCTTTGGAACCGTTGAAAGCAAGAACTCTAGATTTGATGGTACAATTCCTCCTGGACACAGGAGTGATGGTGCCTCTGGCTCAGAGAGGCAAGGGGTACTATTCAATGCTGTTCCTAGTACCGAAACTGAATGGATCCTCCCGGCCCATTCTCAACCTCCAGTCTTAGAACAAATTTGTGAAGGTATCCAAATTCTGTATGGAAATTCTTCACTCTATTGTTCTGGCCTTGAAACCCAAAGATTATATGGTATCCCTGGACATACAGGATGCTTACCTACATATACCTATTGCTATGTCGCATCAGCAATATCTGCGGTTTGCTATTGGTAACCTACACTATCCATTCCAGGCCTTGCCTTTTGGACTGACCACGGCTCCGCAAATCTTCACCAAGGTCATGGCGGTCATGGAGGCCCTTCTCCACCGTCAGGGTATCGGTATCCTGCCGTATCTGGACGACTTGTTCATCCTGGCGAACTCCCCAGAGGTTCTCCTCCGTCATCTGGAACTGACGGTCCAATTTCTGCAAGCCCACAGGTGGTTCATCAACTGGAAGCAATCCTCACTGGTCCCTGCCCCGAGCATGGTGCACCTGGGGGCGTTACTGGACACACACAACCAACGGTTGTTCTCATCTCCGGAGAAGGTCCTGAAACTTCAGGACAGGATAAGATGCTTTCTATCTCGCCCACGTGTGTCGATACACTCGGCGATGCAAGTACTAGGCCTAATGGTGTCGGCTTTCGACATGGTAGGGTACGCTCAATTTCATTCTCGCCCTCTGCAGCAGTTAATCCTTTCCAAGTGGGACGGCCTGCCTCACCGGATAAGGTCTCACATGATTTCCTGGACTCCGGAAGTTCGTCTGTTTCTGAGCTGGTGGCTCCAGGACCAACGATTGAGCAGGGGTTGTCACTTCTGGATCTCCAACTGGTTTCTCCTAGCGACAGATGCCAGTCTGCGGGGTTGGGGCGCGGTGTTCGAGCAACACTCTCTTCAGGGTCGGTGGACCAGTAAGGAATCTCTCCTTGCGATAAACATTCTGGAGTTGCGGGCAGTGTTCAATGCTCTGAAACTGGCCCTGCCTTTGGTACAGAACAGGCCTGTTCAAGTACAGTCAGACAACGCTACCATGGTGGCGTACATAAATAATCAAGGCGGCACTCGAAGCCGCATGGCAATGATGGAAGTGTAAAAGATTCTTCTATGGGCCATCTGCCAGCCATATCAGCAGTGTTCATTCCGGGGGTCCTCCACTGGGAAGCGGACTTCCTCAGTCGTCAGGATGTACACGCCGAAGAGTGGAGCCTTCATCTGGAAGTCTTTCAACTCCTAGTGGACAAGTGGGGCCTACCAGATGTAGACCTGATGGCGTCTCGACACAATCACAAAGTTCCGGTCTTCGAAGCAAGCACAAGGGATCCTCAAGCAGCGTTCATAGACGCGCTGACAATTCCATGGAACTTTCGGCTGCTGTATATGTTCCCTCCGGTGTCACTCCTGCCAAGGGTAATAAGGAAGTTCAAGCAAGAAGGAGGAATACTACTTCTAATCGCTCCAGTGTGGCCCAGACGCCATTGGTTCTCAGACCTGCAAGGTCTCTCGATAGACCATCCTCTTCTACTTCCGCAACGCCCAGACCTCCTCGTTCAGGGCCCTTGTGTCTACCAGGATCTGTCCCGACTGGCATTGACGGCGTGGCTCTTGAAGCTTCAATCCTGAGGGCCAAAGGATTTTCTGAGGCAGTCATTCAAACTATGTTGAAAGCCCGTAAACCGGCTTCGGCTTGGATTTAGTATAGGGTCTGGAATTCTTACTTAACCTGGTGTGCGGCTAAGAATTATGATGCATACAAGTTCAGTACTGCCGAACTTTTGGCTTTTCTGCAACAGGGCCTGGACTTATGAACCTTGAGGGAGGCCAGACGAAGGCCTATTTGTTGGTATGGTTTCAGAGAAAAACGCTACCTGATGTTCATACTTTCACTCGGGGTGTTTTATGGATTCAACCTCCCTATGCCCCTCCTGTGGCTCCTTGGGATTTGTCGGTTGTTCTGGATGCCTTACAAGAGTCTCCGTTTGAACCTCTTGAGTCTATGGACCTTAAATGGCTTACCCTCTGCTAGAAGGGTTTCAGACTTGGGTGCCTTATCCTGTTGGTCACCCTTTCTGATTTTTGACCGTGCGGTTCTTAGAACTCGCCCTGGTTATCTGCCTAAGGGGGTGTCGTCTTTCAACCTTAACCAAGAGATTGTGGTTCTGGCCTTTATCTCTCCTGGTTTGTCCTCCAAAGAACGGTCTTTGGATGTGGTACGGGCTCTCCGTATATATATATATATATATATATATATATATATATGTGAAGAGAACCGCTTCTCTTAGGAGATCTGATTCTCTTTGTTCTTTTTGGTTTTCACAAACGTGGCTGGTCTGCGAATAAGCGAACTTTGGCCAGATGGATTAGAATGGTAACTGCACAAGTTTATGCGCAGGCTGGACTTCCAGCTCCTGCTACTATCAAGGCCCATTCTACTCTGTCTGTTGGACCTTCTTGGGCGGCCCGCCATGGCGCTTCCCTAGAACAATTGTGCAAGGCGGCTACGTCGTCCTCAGTGAACACGTTCATTAGGTTCTATGCCTATGGTACTTCCTCCTCCCAGGATGATTCCTTTGGATGCCGGATTCTTGTGTCCGTTACAGTGCGTCCTCTCCCTTGAGGAACTGCTTTAGGACATCCCCGATGTTATTCCCTGTGGAGCCCAGTGTACCCCGCTGCAGAAAAGAGGATTTATGGTAAGACTTACCATTGTTAATTCTTTCGGCGAGGTACACTGGATTCCATAGGGCGCCCACCCTGACGCACTTAGCTTCTTTGGGTTTGTATGGCATTAGCCGCTGGTACCTTCTCCTGTTTTGAGAATGTGGTTATCTGTTGCTACTAACTACTGTTGTCTTTTACCTGCTACTGCATTGGACTGGTTAACAAAACTGAGCTCCAGTGCCTGGAGGCGGGGTTATAGAGGAGGCGGTGCAGTGTATCCTGGGAACAGTCGAAGCTTTAGTCTGTTGGTGCCTCAGATCAAGATCCAACTTTACACCCCGATGTTATTCCCTGTGGAGCCCAGTGTACCTCGCAGAAAGAGATTTAACTATGGTAAGTCTACCATAAATCTCCTTATCTACTAATGCCTTTTGCTATTCCAAATAGTCTCACTTGTTTTCTTAAAGGTAACTTTAAACAGTATTAAACCATCCAAATAAAGTTTATCGTTCAACGATAAATCTTTTGTCATGTATCATCTGTTTAGCATTTCAGTGACTATTCAACACACCCATCAGCAGTGCAGGGATATATGAAGTGTTGCTTCCTCCTTGCCGTTCCACCAGCGTTTTGAGGTTTAACACCTCGGACGCCGGAGTGGGGGAGTGAAAACTACCCCCCCCCCCCCCCCCCCCTCTCCGGCAATCCCTTCTAGAACCCACAGTGCATTAGCCTAGTGCCGATGCGCTGTGTCTCTCCTCCTGGCTGGCGCCACTGAACATGAGCGAGATCTCACTAGCAATGCAAGCTCTTCCCTGCAGCCCGGAGTCTGCAGCTGCCACAGCCAGTGAGAAAGCTGTCTCTGCTGTGGGGATGGGGTAATAACTGCAGTTGTCGAAATCGGTAGCTGCAGCTGTCGGAACCATCAGTGCTACTGACATTCATATATTAGCTGGCCCATCGCGTGCTATCTTAAAGATGGAAGCTCTGATAATGAAGGGGGTATAGTGCCCGTGTCATTTCACACATCTCCTTCATACAGGGGGGAGAAGCGGCATCAGCGCACATAACTGCGACTTCCTCCATAACGCCATTTCATATATCTACTCCTGTGATTGAAAAATAACAGTTATGAGCTGACTGGTTTGTACTTTACCTCTCTCCACTTTATCTCTCTTCGAGTACTGATGAATCTCCCCCTTTGGGCGATTAAATGCCACATCCGTTTTCTTAAATGCAAATGTAGGCTTCCCTTTGCCGAAGCTCCCCCGGATTCTCCCACTTACTCCATCGCCCTGAATTTCAAAGTGGCTCAACTCACCCTACAGCCCCCATTTTGGAAAACATTGCCCAGCTTCGTAATGCAGGCCAATCTTCAGCTAAATGATTCACGTGCTTTTATACATTGGCAAATCGCTAACCTGTATGATCTATATCTTTAGACCTGGATACATTTGTTTTGACGTAAGTTGTTATACCGGACATGTAGAAAAGTAACTTTTGAAAAGAAAAAAAAAATACTTTCCGCTTTACCACTGTGCTTCTCCCCAAACAACAAAGCACTGTAACAAAATTGCCTATTTCTGCAGCGGAGTATACTGTATTCCACAGGGAATAACATCGGGTGTAGAGTCGGATCTTGATGTGAGGCACCAACAGGCTAAAGCTTTGACTGTTCCCAGGATGTACTGCACTGCCTCCTCTGTAACCCCGCCTCCGTGCACAGGAGCTCAGTGAGTACGCTGGTGCCTGCAGTGCAGGCAGCTAACGGAGGGCTGCGTTAGGCAGCCCTGAAAATAGCTTTTAAGAAGATAGAAGACTTCAAGGGCCACAGCACAGGCAGTAGATGCTATACAGATAGGTCCACATTTATCTTGACCTTTAATAGGATTAACTGAGACTGGCCAGTCGGACTTAATCCTCTGCTGTATTGTTCTCTGTATTGTATTGTATTGTAGTTGAGAACAATAGATGAATGGTTTATGCTAATAAATTATGTTGTGCCTAGGTGCAAAAAACTAGTCAAGATAACCGTGGACCCATCTGTATTTCATACGGAAATATCATGCTGCTGCTCCCCCAGCGGCGCTGTATACTCCCACGCCCTGGTTGCGGGTACTTACAGCAGAGGCTCCGGTTTTCATCAACACACACACACACCTGCTCTCCAAGATTGCGTGTCTGCATTATAGGGAGGAGGTAAGAGGGTGCCCCAGGCGGGATCCGCTGAAAACCACAATCCGGTGCCGTCTCTAGGAGACGGACCGTGTGCGCTGGCGTGGACACTGTGGCCATACAGGGACCCCACTAGACCACCAGGGCAAAGGGCACAGGTCGGATTCCATAAAAATCCGTTTTAATATTTCCTGCAGTACCCGGTGGTGAAGTCCAGCAAGGGGATAAGGCTCTGACCTGTAGCCCCAGCCCCAGGGTGCCCTTTATAGTAAATGTTCCCGTCCTGTAGCTGCATCTCTCTCTCTCTCCCTCACTTCCTGTCAGCGTTTGGGCGCCATTACACACACAGATGCGTTGACTCTGGGACTACTGGGCACTGTCTCCTCTGTAAAGCCGCTTGCTTCATCAGCGCTGTGCATTTACAGGACACTTAAGTATTCTACATGTCGTTTAGACAGTGTTAGTTAAGAACAAGTGCATAACTACAGGAATATTTAGTACAAGTACCCTGTGATATACATCCAGTCTTTACTGTGCATTGTTATATCTACACTGCTCAAAAAAATAAAGGGAACACTAAAATAACACATCCTAGATCTAAATGATTGAAATATTCTTATTAAATACTTTGTTCTTTACATAGTTGGATGTGCTGACAACAAAATCACACAAAAATTATCAATGGAAATCAAATTTATTAACCCATGGAGGTCTGGATTTGGATTCACACTCAAAATTAAAGTGGAAAAACTCACTACAGGCTGATCCAACTTTGATGTAATGTCCTTAAAACAAGTCAAAATGAGGCTCAGTAGTGTGTGTGGCCTCCACGTGCCTGTATGATCTCCCTACAACGCTTAGCATGCTCCTGATGAGGTGGCGATGGTCTCCTGAGGGATCTCCTCCCAGACCTGGACTAAAGCATCCGCCAACTCCTGGACAGTCTGTGGTGCAATGTGGCGTTGGTGGATGGAGCGAGACATGATGTCCCAGATGTGCTCAATTGGATTCAGGTCTGGGGAACGGGCGGGCCAGTCCATAGCATCAATGCCTTCGTCTTGCAGGAACTGCTGACACACTCCAGCCACATGAGGTCTAGCATTGTCTTGCATTAGGAGGAACCCAGGGCCAACCGCACCAGCATATGGTCTTACAAGGGGTCTGAGGATCTCATCTCGGTACCTAATGGCAGTCAGGCTACCTCTGGCGAGCACATGGAGGGCTGTACGGCCCCCCAAAGAAATGCCACCCCACACCATTACTGACCCACTGCCAAACCGGTCATGCTGGAGGATGTTGCAGGCAGCAGAACATTCTCCTTGGCGTCTCCAGACTCTGTCACATGTACTCAGTGAGAACGTACTCTCATCTATGAATAGCACAGGGCGCCAGTGGCGAATATGCCAATCTTGGTGTTCTCTGTCAAATGCCATTCGTCCTGCACGGCGTTGGGCTGTAAGCACAACCCCCACCTTTGGACGTCGGGCCCTCATACCACCCTCATGGAGTCTGTTTCTGATTGTTTGAGTAGACACATGCACATTTGTGGCTTGCTGGAGGTCATTTTGCAGGGTTCTGGCAGTGCTCCTCCTGTTCCTCCTTGCACAAAGGCGGAGGTAGCGGTCCTGCTGCTGGGTTGTTGCCCTCCTACGGCCTCCTCCACGTCTCCTGATGTACTGGCCTGTCTCCTGGTAGCGCCTCCATGCTCTGGACACTAGGCTGACAGACACAGCAAACCTTGCCACAGCTCGCATTGATGTGCCATCCTGGATGAGCTGCACTACCCGAGCCACTTGTGTGGGTTGTAGACTCCGTCTCATGCTACCACTAGAGTGAAAGCACTGCCAGCTTTCAAAAGTGACCAAAACATCAGCCAGAAAGCATAGGAGCTGAGAAGTGGTCTGTGGTCACCACCTGCTGAACAACTCCTTTATCGGGGGTGTCTTGCTAATTGCCTATAATTTCCACCTGTTGTCTATTCCATATGCACAACGGCATGTGAAATTGATTGTCAATCAGTGTTGCTTCCTAAGTGGACAGTTTGATTTCACAGAAGTGTGATTGACTTGGAGTTACATTGTGTTGTTTAAGTGTTCCCTTTATTTTTTTGAGCAGTGTATATACCTACATAGCTTTACTTGGTAGTACAGTTACTTAGTATTGCTAGTCCAGTGTAGTTTTATTGTTGTTTGTAATAATTTCTGCATTGTACATGTGACTGTGTGTGTGCCTATAGCTGTTGTGTGATCTCTATTCCGTGTATCTCACACATATTGCTATCCCTATATTCTGTACCCTGAATGGGGCTAAGTGCATCAGGGTTCTCATATAATATAGTGTTTCACAGGATATACTACCTTGGTATATTTCTCTGTGTTATACAGTTACCACATACCTCTTAAATCCTCTGCTTGTGGTCTACTTGCAGTCACACTATACAGGGGGGGTTTTGTCAGGTAATTTGTCTGCTTAAATTGTACTATTACACCCTAAGGTTACGCTTACAAATAATGTCTGCTAAACAGGCTGGTGGGTCCATGGCTGATCCTGCACCATGCAGTGCTGACGCCACGGATTACCCGGAGGAAAACATAGCAGCTGAGGGTTCAGGTACTGGGGGTTCTGTACCCCATGGTCAGTCTGCAGCAACGGGGGCAAATCAAGACCCACCTTGGGCTACTTTCTCTAATTAACTGATTACGCTAGTAATTAGACATGCGCCGCCTATGGGACCTCCTGTGTCATTATAGCTACATATTGTCCCTGCAGCTAATCCGCCATGGGCAAATTCTCTGTCCTCTCAGTTACATCAATTAAATCAGTCTCTGGCTAAACAAAATCCTAACCCTCGCCCACCTAAGCCCAAGGGGTCATCTAAACGGGCCATTACCTCCTCACAATCCACACATATTTCGGATCCTTCATCCGGTGAAGATGGCGCTTACACTGACCCTTCAGACACTGATGCAGATGCTTCTGATGGGGAATCTCTGACACAAGTGGATGTACCTGACCTCTTGGAGGCTATCAGGCTGATTGTTCAAATTGATGATGACGAAGAGCCTCCAGCTACCTCTAAGATACCAGAGTTTAAATGTCAGAAGGTTACTAAATTAGTTTTACCCCATTCTGGGGTAAAACTAATTTAGTAACTTGGTTGATATACGTCAGGAATCCTGGGAGTATCCAGGAAAGAAATTTTCCCTGTCTAAAAAGATTCTAGCTAGTTATCCCCTTGCTGCAGAGTTAAGTAAAAATTGGGAAACGCCACCGCCGGTGGACTCACAAGTCGCGCTTCTGGTGGTGTCCTCTGCTCTGCCTGTCACTACCGTCACCTCGCTGAAGGAACCGACGGATAAGCGTGTGGAGAGTTGCTTGAAGTCCATTTACACTCTTGCAGGAGCTGTGCATAGGCCCACTATTGTGGCTTCTTGGGCGGCAAAAGCTATTGAAGCCTGGGTTCAGTAAGCTGAAACGGAAATACCGTCTGATTTTCCTGATAACGCTAGACAATGTCTTTCATATATTATTACAGCCTCTCATTATATTCAGGAGGCGGCATCTGATGCAGGTGTCCTGGCGGCCAAAGCGTCTACTACGTCCATTCTGGCTCGCTGGATTCTCTGGTTGCGGTCCTGGTCTGTAGATCTGGACTCTAAAAAGACCTTTTAAGGGAAACATACTTTTTGGGGAAGATCTCAACAAGATTGTTGCTGACTTGGCATCAGCTAAGACTGCATTTCTGCCTAGTACTACTACTTAGGCTCCGAATGCTAAGAGTACTTCCTTTCGTTCCTTTCGACCTCCAGGTAAAGCAAAGGATCAGCGTAACGAAACAAGCTCGCACTTCCAAATCCACTAAGCCCAAACCTAAACGTGCCTGGGCTGCCCGTCAGC
This sequence comes from Pseudophryne corroboree, assembly GCF_028390025.1. Taxonomy (NCBI): domain Eukaryota; kingdom Metazoa; phylum Chordata; class Amphibia; order Anura; family Myobatrachidae; genus Pseudophryne; species Pseudophryne corroboree. The sequence goes on from NC_086447.1 coordinate 910,809,693, forward strand.
CTGTCTCCAAAACAGACAAGCCTAATGCATGACTGGGCGGGCCTCCCCTGGGGTTATCCCAGGGTGGGAGGCCAACTTCTACGGTTTGCCCAGGTGTGGTTACAGACCACTTTGGACGCCTGGGTAAGGGAAGTAGTCACTCACGGATAGCCATCTCTTTCAAGAAACGTCCCCCTCACCAGTATTGCTCAACAAACATCCCTTCGGATCAGGTAAAAGCAAAAACTCTCCATTTGGTGGTACAATCTCTCCTGGATACAGGAGTGATAGTGCCGGTGCCTCTGGCTTAGAGAGGCAGGGGGTACTATTCAACGCTATTCCTAGTCCCGAAACCGAATGGGTCTTCCTGGCCCATTCTCAACCTCAAGTCATTGAACAAATTTGTGAAAGTTTCCAAATTCCGTATGGAAACGCTTTGCTCTATTGTTCTGGATTTGGAGCCCAAGGACTATATGGTATCCCTGGACATACAGGATGCTTACCTGCATATTCCTATTGCCGTGTCGCATCAGCAATACCTGAGGTTTGCTATTGGCAACCTAAATTTTCAATTCCAGCCCTTACCTTTTGGTCTGACCACGGCTCCACAAATTTTCACCAAGGTTATGTCGGTCATGACGGCTCTCCTCCGCTGTCAGGGCATCAGGATCCTGCCGTATCTGAACGACTTGCTGATCCTGGTGAACTCACCAGAGGTTCTCCTTCGTCATCTGGAACTGACGGTCCAATTCCTACAAGCCCACGGGTGGCTCATCAACTGGAAGAAATCCTCCCTGGTCCCTGCTCAGAGCATGGTGCACCTGGGGGCATTGTTGGATACCCACAACCAGCGGTTGTTTTTGTCTCCAGAGAAGGTCCTGAAACTTCAGGACAAAATAAGACCCTTCCTATCCCGCCCACATATATCGGTACACTCGGCGATGCAAGTACTGGGCCTCATGGTGTCTGCTTTCGACATGGTAGAGTACGCTCAATTTCACTCCCGCCCTCTCCAGAGGTTAATTCTTTCCAAATGGGATGGCCTGCCTCACCGGATCAGGATTCACATGATCTCCTTAACTCCGGAGGTTCGCCTGTCACTGACCTGGGGCCTACAGGACCAGCAATTGAGCAGGGGCCGTCCATTCTGGATCTCCAACTGGGTCCTTCTGACGACGGATGCCAGTCAGCGGGGTTGGGGCGTGGTGTTGGAGCAACACTCTCTTCATGGTCGGTGGACCAGGGAGGAGTCTCTCCTCCCGATTAACATTCTGGAATTGCGGGCAGTGTTCAATGCATTGACACTAGCCCTGTCTCTGGTACAGAACAGGCCTGTTCAAGTACAGTCGGACAACGCCACCACAGTGGCGTACATAAATCAAGGCGGCACTCGAAGCCGCATGGCAATGATGGAAGTGTCAAGGATACTTCAATGGGCGGAACGCCATCTGCCAGCCATATCGACAGTGTTCATTCCGGAGTCCTCAACTGGGAAGCGGACTTCATCAGTCATCAGGACGTACACGCCGGAGAGTGGAGCCTACATCCGAAAGTCTTTCAACTCCTAGTGGACAAGTGGGGCCTACCAGATGTAGACCTGATGGCATCTCGACACAATCACAAGGTTCCAGTATTCGGAGCAAGGACAAGGGATCCTCAAGCAGCGTTCGTGGATGCACTGGCAATTCCATGGAACTTTCGGCTGCCGTACGTGTTCCCTCCGGTGTCACTCCTGCCCAGAGTAATACGGAAAGTAAGAGGAATACTACTTCTAATCACTCCGGCGTGGCCCAGACTGCATTGGTTCTCAGACCTGCAGGGTCTCTCGATAGAGCATTCTCTTCTGCTTCCGCAGAGCCCAGACCTCCTCATTCAGGGACCTTGTGTACCAGGATCTGGCCCAACTGGCTTTGACAGCGTGGCTCTTGAAGCTTCAGTACTGAGGGCCAAAGTGTTTTCTGAGGTGGTCATTCAAACTATGTTGAAGGTCCGTAAACCGCCTTCTGCTCGGACTTGTTATAGAGTCTGGAATTCTTACTTCACCTGGTGTGCTGCTAAGAATTTTGATGCATTCAAGTTCAGTACTGCCAATCTTTTGACTTTCCTACAACAGGGCCTGGACTTAGGCCTTCGTCTGGCCTCCCTCAAGGTTCATATTTCTGCCTTGTCAATATGGTTTCAGAGAAAAATTGCGACTCTGTCTGATGTTTATACATTCACTCAGGGTGTTTAACGGATTCAACCTCCCTATGTTCCTCCTGTGGCTCCATGGATTTGTCGGTTGTTCTGGACGCCTTACAAGAGTCTCCTGATAAAGCTAGATATTTATCTTATATAAAACCCTTTGTGAGGTCTAAGAACACTGTACGCTATTCACGTATGGAGTACCGTAAGGGTACGCTCGTTGCGTAGCAATCGCTTAGCCGTAGTCGAGACGCTCAAGCGTCACGTTCGCTCACGGCCAAGAGATCACAGGCAGGCACGCTATTGGCTGCCGTCTAACGTAATGATTCGCTATAGCGTAGCGGACGCTCGGGACCACGAGGAGATCACCAGCGGCGCTGACGCTCACAATGTTAACCCTTTATATCTAAACCATAAACAGTATATTATGCAGTAAAACCTTAGTGTAGAAATAGGGTGTAGATGCAACCTAGTGTAACCTTATTAACTCAAATGCTGTTCGAGCGTCACCGACGCTCTGAGAATACTAAACACTATAAGAAATACACAGATACCTGGGCTTAGGGTCCAACGCCTAATAAATATATATTATGAATGATATACTTGCAAAAGAATTAACACAATACAAGTCATACACTACAATATAACATAGACTACCTAACCAGATAACTACACAGGAAATACAATACAATACAATTACGTTTTAAGGGAAAATAAGAGAGAAAGAGGAGAAGAGAGAGAGAGAAATTGGCCCACAATAACAGTAAGAACAATATGGCTGCGGAGAAAACTTACGCACAAAGGAAACGATCGCATGCGCCTCTGGACATCCTGCTCCCGATTTTCAGCAATGATAACCGTTGAAGAGTGAGAGCTGGATGTGATCGGCTTGTCTATTTATGCCCCACACACAATACAATTCAATGGTCCCTACAATCTCATTGTTCATTGGACACAGGAATTCCTCCTCGCATTATAACAAAAGGTCATAGGTTGATTCATACAGGTGGGCCGTGACTATTTCCAACAGCTCAGGTGGGAGGGAAACTGGGTTTCCCGCCGCATGGATAAGTAAGTGCAAATACAGTAAATGTTCATAAACTTCTTATGTCCATAACTATTCGCACGAGCGATTAATCTGCTTCAAACCAACACCGGAATATTGCTAATTAAATATTCTTCCGATGGGTACTAAACACCACTGTATTAATCCTGTCTGTCCCTTCGTATCAAACAAAGAGGGATTTCTCTGTTCATGAACATTCTACATTAACCAAACTTTCAGAATCTATCAAAGGGACCATGATCTACAAAATACATTATATAATGAAAATATGCAACGATTGAGTCGCACGCTACGATCACATAAACTCTACCGTAAATACGCATACCGTGCGCCTGCGGGTGCCCGCGACTGTGAGTATGCGCACGTACGGGAGAGCGTACGCATGCGCAGCACGGACCTGTGTGAGGTGCAAATATGGTAGTGTGCATAGAGATATTTTTCTGACTTTGACAGTCCACCCTTTGGCAGTCAACAATAACTGCCACCTTCTAAAACATTTCAAAAAGAGAAAAATATATGTCAGGGGTTAATACATTTACATGGTTGGGTTGGGTAGGGGAGGAGAGGAGAAGGTAGGAAAAAGGGTATGACCTAGTGAGATAGCAGAAGCATGTGTATATGAATCCGTGCTTGGGGGTCATGTATCATCGTGCCGTACGTGTTTTAAATCAAGCTTCGAGGTATTGCGAAGTATACATTTGAATTCCTTCTTATCCCGTGGTACGGGTCTGTGGATGGGCTGTCAAACTTTACCGAGCTCTTTTCGTCTTTGGTTGTAACAAAATGGGGGAGCACATTTTAGTTGATGATACATGAATGGGGGAGATATGTGATTGCTGATATCTGTGCCTGTATTCCCTATCGACTATGTGTGTCATTACCTGAGGGTTGTAGAAATGAAGAAAAGACATAATTACTGTAAATGCGGTGGTATTCTATGTCAGGTAAATGTACATTCGTCGATTGAGGTCTTGTTTGGTGTCTGTTGAATGCAGTCTTCTTTGTGCTTTTGCCCATGAGGTGCGAGCAAAAGCTGTCAATGTCCATAGATTTACAAAAGTGTTGGGCTAGCGTAATTTTAAAATTTCTAGGGAAACTGGGGATCCATGGCATAGTTCATCAAAAATCTGTGTATAAGGTTGTCAAAACTTCTTCTTTAATCCATCTGTTGTCTGTATATCGGCTCATCAAATTCCTCGTCCAAGTGGGTCTTTTTACCTTGGAGGAAACGGAAAAACAGGTGAAAGAAACGGACCGTAGAAATCGCATTTTCATCACATCATTGTTTCTACCGTTGGGTCATAAATCAAGTCCATTGGAATTACAGTTTCCTCACTCCTTAAACTCATTACCCTAGTACGACGATTGCACTTCATTAAAGCCTGACCGCATCTAAATATCAAACCAATCGTTATGATAACACCTAAGATACATAGGAGAAACTTCCCAACATCCATTATGACTCCTTGAGCCCAGTCTCCTAAACCAGAGAACCAATTTCGTGGGTTCAACCATGACACCCAACCAGTCAGCTCATTACCTACAGCAGCAAGAGTGAGATTGTGTCTCCTGCGAAATTCCCACTTCAGTTGGAGAATATCGTCCATCTTTTGGTCTATGACCTCGACCGGATCCTCGGTGCTATTCGTAATATATGTGCAACATTTCACGCCGTATTGTGTTGCCAGTGTGACACAATATCCGCCTGTCACTGCTGTGAGGTAATTAAGAACCATTCTATGCTGTACCAGTTCTGTTTTATAAGCTTGAAGTTCTCTTCCAGTATACCTAAACGTGTCATCATACATTTCAGTGATATTATCTAACAAATTTGCAAGCGCAGATATGTATTTATAATTCAACACTCCTCTGGTGGTGCGAGTGATGTCTAACGCGATTAGAAACTGAATCCCGGTGGATTCATGGATCATGTCAGAGGCCGGATGCTCTGTTCTTTCTATCAGGTGCCGTTTAACTACGTGCTCGTAATGGGTGTGAGTATAAGGAGTTTGGGCAACACGGTGTATGTCTTTCATTTTGTCATGTGATACAGTCATTACTTCAGGCAGTACTTTTCCAATATAACACAATCCTTCAGAGTTTGGGGCAAGCCACTTATACGCCTTTCTCCCGCATATGAAATATGCATCATCGGGGAGAACATATGGGACGGAGTAGGACATAACCATATTACACACCTTCCATGTGAAATCTCCTAACCCTAATTATTCCATCTGCTTAGTACACGTATCAGGTTGTACGATATGTGCACAGTATCCTGGTGATACCTCTCCAACTCTCGTAATCCTATTTCCTAAGGTATACCTATACCGGAAAGATTTTCCTCTACTGGCTATGTGGCGTATAAGCTCTGTATCTGTAGGCATTCTATCTGCTCTATGCGAAAAGGTCATGGTTTGGTTACTCCATGACACTTCCCAATTTCCTGGCTTTCGGGGATTGGAGATGTTAAAACATAATAGGGACCTATCCACATGGTATTGGTGGAGCTTCAAACTAGGAGGGCTGGAGATATTAAACCTCCTGTCCACCGGTCTCCCACCACTTAACTCAAGTACCTCCCCTAACGTTAAAGGAAATGGTACTAGCCCTGATTTGCTATGACCTTGAGGTACTTGAGAGCATACCCAACAATCTGTTTTATTTAACACACTACCCACTAAGGAGTGATAGTCACTCAATGGATGCCGGTCCATATGGATATTAAAACTGGATTGGCATTTCTTTATGCACCCATCCTCAATGACATTGTTACAGAGCCGACAGATACAGTTTTCTTCAGCTAACAATCCTTCACAATTCCTTCTATGGTCAATGCTATCGGATCGTTTTCTGATACTCGCCTTTACTTGTTGGTTAAGTTGTTCTTGGAAAACTACGCCTCCATCTTTATCATCAGAACCCATTCCAGAACCTCTCTCGACCTCCATGGTACTCTCGCCGGAACAGACTGCTCTGGTCAACATCATGGTCAACAGGAAAATCCGGATCACAGTCTCTTGGGGCAAGTCCATCTTGTAGGAGGAAACGGAGAAGAATGAGAAGGGGGAAAAATAATTTGAGGGAGAGGGGATGGGAAGTTGGAGAAAAACAATAAAAGGGAACAGGGGATCGCCAGCTGCTTTTGGTCTTGTGATTTTCAATGCTCAGGTGCCGCCTCAATCCTCCTGGAACAGACACTCCAGTGATACAGCCTCTACCGTCTGTTCCTTATCACGGGGCCTCTCTGGATCAGCAACCTTCTTACAGTGGGACGAATGAACCCAAGTCTCTCTCTCAGCAACCTTCAATGCTGTAGTGCTAGTCAATAAGACCTGGTATGGTCCTTCCCATCTGTCAATAAGGCAACCTGAGCGTAGAATATTCCGTATCATTACATAATCCCCAGGTTCAATGTCATGACAATTACTATCTGGTAAATCAGGAATCACTAACTTCAGATTATCATTTTGATTCCTTAACTGTTTACTCATGTTAATCAAGTATTTTACAGTCACTTCATTGTTACACTTCAAATCATCCTGAGGGTTAATCATAACATGCGGTTGTCGACCAAACAAGATTTCAAAGGGAGATAGATTAAGAGGGGACCTGGGAGTGGTTCTGATGCTGTACAGTACAATGGGTAAAGCTTCTGGCCATGTCAATCCTGTCTCTGCCATCACTTTACTCAGTTTATTTTTAATAGTGCTGTTCACTCTTTCCACTTTCGCACTCGCCTGTGGACGGTATGGAGTGTGCAGCTTGCTATCAATTCCCATCAATTTACACATTCCTTGAAAGACATCACCTGTAAAATGGGTACCCCTATCACTTTCGATAATTCTAGGGATACCGTATCTACATACAAATTCCTGCACAATTTTCTTAGCAGTAAACATAGCGGTATTTGTGGCCGCCGGAAATGCTTCGACCCAATTTGAGAAAACATCTATACAAACAAGTACATATTTCAAATTTCGACAAGGGGGTAATTGAATAAAGTCAATCTGTATTACCTGGAAAGGGCCGCCGGCAGGTGGGATATGAGATGGTTCTGTAGGTATTGCCTTTCCGATGTTCTTTCTCAAACAGGTAAGGCATGACATTGCTCTTTTACTCGCATGAGATGAAAATCCTGGGGCACACCAATATGCTCTTACCAACTTGCACATCCCTTCCTTGCCCAGATGAGTCAGCCCGTGAGCTGCCTCAGCTAAACATGGAAGGTATGCTCTGGGGGCCACTGGTTTACCGTGTCCATCCGTCCAGAGTCCTGAGGACTCCTGGCCATATCCTTTTGCCTTCCAGACTGCCTTTTCCTGTGTGGAACACAAATTTTGCATCTCACACAACTTCTGTGTGTTGATGGTATTAAATACCATCAGTTGTGTGGTGTCTGTCTGTCTGGGGGTAGCAGCTGCTAATTTAGCAGCTTCGTCTGCTCGGCTGTTACCAAGTGATACTGGGTCTTGGCTATATGTGTGTGCTTTACATTTGATAACAGCCACTCTGTCGGGTTCCTGTATCGCTGTTAGAAGCCTTTTTATGTGAGCTGCATGCGCTACCGGTGTACCAGCTGCCGTCATGAAATTTCTGAGGCGCCATAGGGCTCCGAAATCATGGACTACCCCGAATGCGTATCTAGAGTCGGTGTAGATATTGGCTGATTTGCCCTTAGCCAATTCACATGCTCTGGTTAGGGCGACCAGTTCAGCAACCTGGGCTGAGTGAGGTGGGCCTAGCGGTTCCGCTTCTATGGTGCCTTGGTCATCTACGACTGCGTATCCAGTACACAAGTCTCCCGAGTCTGACTGTCTATGACAACTACCGTCCGTGTAGAACGTAAGTTCTACATCTTCCAGTGGGTTGTCACTGATGTCAGGCCTTGCGGTAAAATTTTGGGTCAAATATTCCATACAATCATGTGTGTCTTCCTTTGTATTAAATCCTCCTTCCCCACCACTCTCATCCTCCACCCTTTGTGCCTGTCCAGGCACACCTGGGAGATATGTTGCAGGATTTAATGCACTGCATCTCCTTATGGTGATGTTTACGGGGGCCATTAGTGCCAATTCCCATCTTGTAAACCGCGCTGATGAGACGTGCCTGGTTTGGACAGAATTCAGCAAGGCTGACACTGCATGTGGTGTATGAATTGTGAGGTTGTGACCTAGCACGACATCTTCGCTTTTCGTTACTAGCAATGCTATCGCAGCAACGCTTCGCAAGCATGTGGGGAGGGATCGCGCTACCGTGTCTAGCTGAGCGCTGTAATAGGCTACTGGCCTGCTGGTATCACCGTGCTTTTGGGTTAGTACGCCTGCCGCGCAACCAGCACTTTCTGTTCCGTATAGTTCAAAGGGTTTCCCATAGTCTGGCATACCTAATGCTGGTGCCTGCGTTAGGCACTGTTTAAGTCTCTCAAATGCTGTCTCAGACTCGTCTGTATGCGAAATCCGATCAGGTTTGTTTGAGGAGACCATCTCCTGCAAGGGTAACGCTAGAATGGAAAACCCTGGGATCCAGTTACGGCAATACCCACACATTCCTAAAAACGTTCTGATCTGTTGCTGGGTTTGTGGCAGAGTCATGTCTCTTATTTCTTGAATTCTATCAGCGGTCAGGTGTCTCAGTCCTTGTGTTAGGCAGTGTCCCAAATATTTTACCTTAGTTTGGCATAATTGCAACTTGTCTTTGGAAACCTTGTGTCCTGTGTCTGAAAGATGAAACAGGAGCTGTTTCGTATCCTTCAGGGATGCTTCCAATGAATCAGAACACAGTAATAGATCATCCACGTACTGTATTAATACTGATCCACTTACTGGTTGGAAAGACTGTAAACAATCATGCAAAGCCTGGGAAAATATACTTGGACTATCTATGAATCCTTGTGGTAATCGAGTCCATGTGTATTGGACTCCTCTGTATGTAAATGCAAACAAATATTGGCTGTCAGGGTGCAGAGGTACCGAAAAGAAAGCGGAGCAGAGGTCAATAACAGTGAAAAATTTCGCAGTGGGAGGGATTTGCATTAGGATGACAGCTGGATTTGGCACCACGGGGAACTGACTCTCAACTATTTTGTTAATCCCCCTTAGATCCTGCACTAGCCGGTAACCCCTCCCCCCACTCTTTTTCACAGGGAAGATGGGACTATTGGCAGTGCTGGACGTTCTTACCAGAATGCCCTGTTGTAGCAAGCGCTCTATTACTGGGTAAACTCCTAACTCCACCTCTGGCTTCAGAGGGTACTGTGGGATTTTTGGAGCTATCCTACCATCTTTTACTTGTACAACTACCGGAGCTACGTTTGCCATTAATCCAGTGTCCTGTCCATCTTTAGTCCAAAGTGACTCTGGTATCTGAGATGTCATTTCTTCTACTTGGGAGGGAGTCCTATTTGTCATAATGGTATGTGACATTAATTTTGATGGGGAGTCTAACATGTCTCGTACTTCCTGAGCGTGATTCTCAGGTATGTCCAAGAATACACCTTCAGGAGTACAATAAATGACGCACCCCATTTTACACAGTAAGTCTCTACCCAGGAGATTAGTCGGTGCCGATGCAGCCAGCAAAAAGGAATGCTTGGTATGTAAAGGCCCTATTGTAATCTCGGCTGGTTTGCTAACAGGGTAGTGCTGGACTACCCCCGTTACCCCTATGGCTGGAATTGTCTTACCAGTGGTTCTCATGCCCACTGTCGAATTTATCACTGATTTGGCCGCCCCTGTATCTACAAGAAAGTTTAATGATTTACCAGCTACATTGATTGCAATTTCTGGTTCACTTCCAAGGCTTGCAATCAATTTTACTGGCTGCAGATTACAGGTATGGCCACACCCCTATTGGGTATGGTGACCTCCCTGAATCCCGCTGGCAGCAACTACTTGTGATGGAGTTAATTGGGAGCTACCAGAGGCTTGCCAGTCTCTGTTCGGGGGATATCTTTTTGTTTCCCCTGCATGTGGCTCATAACTCCGTTTCTGCGGACCCTGATCCCAATGTCGTGTGTCGTGTCGTTGTCTAGGGGGTTGATAAGATTTTTGTATATTTCTCGATCTACAGTCTCGTGCAAAGTGTCCCTGTTTGTGACAAGAATAACATGTTACCACATTTGACTTACCCACAGGGTTTGGTGATATTACCACAGGCTGTTTTGTGGTCAAGGCCTGTATACTTACTGCCATTAACTTATCACCTTGTTGTTCCCTGTGTCTGGTGATATTCCGGTCGTGATCAATAGCAGCCTCTCTCAAAGTAGCCACAGACAGACCTCGCCAACATGGTTGTGTGGTCTGTACCCTAGTCTTTAATGACTCTTTTAAACCATCCATCAGTACCGATACTGCTACTTCTCGATGGTTTATGTTTGTTTTAATGTCCTCTATGCCTGTGTATTTTGCCATCTCTAATAATGCTCTGTGAAAATACTCTGCAGCAGTTTCTGACTCTTTCTGTCTAATGGAGAAAATCTTGTTCCACTTAACTACTGCTGGGAAATACTCTTTTAACTGTAAACTTATTCTTTTTACGTTGTCTTTGTTGTACACATCTGTAAGAGGTACATCCTGATCTAATCCACAGTCAGCTAAAAATTGAGTTGCGTCAACATTGGATGGTAAACATGCTCTCAGCAATATCTGCCAGTCTTTGTTGTTGGGCTCTACCGTGTTACCTAGGTCTCTGATGTATTTTTGGCTGGCAACTAAGTCTTTTCTAGGGTCAGGGAATTCAGACACTATGGTCCTTAATTCCATTCGGGAAAATGGGCTATACATGGCAATGTTCCTAACAGGAGTGACTCCTGAAGTGTCTGTTTTCCCATTTGGAACTACTATTACCTTAACAGGATTAACTCTAACAACCTCATTCTGTGTAGATTCTACAGGCTGTGGTGAAATAGTTTCAGCATAGTGTATGGTGCCGTACTTACCCGTTGATACGACCTCACCTATCCCTCCGCTAGGGGCCTTTGTTACTAATCTCGGGGGTGGAGCTGTGCCTACTGTGGTCTCTGCTATGGTGGCTGCTAGAGAGAGCGCTGAAATTGTTGCTGATTCGTCCTCTTGATCACACTCCTGAGGAAAGTTCAAAACAGGGTACAACTTGCACGGGTTAATACTTGCATTGGTTAATTGGTTAACATTATCTTTAACATTTACACAGTTGCTAAGTGTTTGTTTGTTTGTTACACCTCAGTGCGTCATTCTCCGCAACCAATTTCTCTCCTGATATGTATGGTGGCGGTGGGGCCGTGGCTATCAGTTTCCTGATCGAGCCAGATCCCGCCGCCTGAGCCAATCCTCTCTGTATGTCACCCTCCTGTTGCCACAACTGCAAATAATCATAATGCTTGATTCGTCTCTTTGCTGATTTAATGAGACATATCCTTCTCCTTAAATTCGTTAACACTTCTGTGCTGAAGCTACCTACTCTTGGGAATTTCTCCCCGTCATGTACTGTCATTCTCTCCCATTCATCACATAAAGCTTCTGTGTGACTTCCGTACTTTTCACACATTACGTACCTTGCCGACCCGACTGGTCGGTTTATGGAATCAACCCGAACCGAGGTTGATCGCCCCCTTCCTGAACAACTGGCCCCCATAATTTGCAGGTGTTACGGACCCTTACAAAAAACCAAGATATTCACGATAGGTTGACGGTAAGGTTTACCGAGCACCTTACTCACTCTGCCCACGCCGACCAATACGACCTGATCACACCGATATGGTGCTGGCGTACTCGACCCAGGGCACCTATTTAACCTTTGTTTACTGGAACATGCGAGGGATATCCGCAGAACACTTACTCTTTCCAGTAAAGGTGAGGTTGTTGGATAATTCCTGAGTGACCAGCGAACTTCCCTTTGTAAAAATAAAAAATTACACAAATCACGTCAGAATGTACAAATAGCGTTTATGACCTTCGTACACAAATAGTACCGGTCAGGTTTACTAATGCACACAATTACATGCGGTACAATCGTTCAGCACATAAGCAACTAATCTTATGTACGGAGCGACCAGCGGAATCGAAAATTGCGGCTGCGAATTCCTTCAGCAAGTGCTTGTATGGCCTATATGGGTGTTGCACCAACCCTTTTAGGTGTTGTGCCTGTGGACTGTATAGCGGACTTCCTTGTCTGCTGTACCTGAACCTGCTGGTCTGCTATGACCTCCTGGTCTGTTACAGTATGACCTCCTGGTCTGCTATACTCTAATGCTCAAATTTTATGTTTAACCAAGGATGCCTCCCTATCCACCGTGCATGTCACTTACACGTATGTACCTCACGAGAACTCGATGATTTCTTTTGGTTCAACCTCAAAATTGTATGTAAGAACACTCACTCACCACATGTACACTTTTGTTTTTATTTCTATTTCTGCGCAGAAATTTCTCTTTAGACCAGATGTGTTACAAATTAGGAGAAGGATCTGTTAATTTAAATTTCGAATATAAAATAGATTTGCGCTGCTTATCGCCTGTTGCGTTATTTAAAAATCAACACTATCGTGTGACTTGAGTTACGTGGGCGTACCCAGACGCTCCGTTGCGTAATTTACGCTGCGTGCGTCGGCCTTTGCGTACGCGAGTCTCTCCCTTTGTTAGAGACACGTGTACACCAGTCTTTGTCCACCGTAACACAACTAACACGTTTTCTCTGACGTCCTAAGTGGATGCTGGGGACTCCGTCAGGACCATGGGGAATAGCGGCTCCGCAGGAGACAGGGCACAAAACTAAAGCTTTAGGATCAGGTGGTGTGTACTGGCTCCTCCCCCTATGACCCTCCTCCAAGCCTCAGTTAGGTTTTTGTGCCCGTCCGAGCAGGGTGCAATCTAGGTGGCTCTCTTAAGGAGCTGCTTAGAAAAAGTTTTTAGGTTTATTATTTTCAGTGAGTCCTGCTGGCAACAGGCTCACTGCATCGAGGGACTTAGGGGAGAGAAGTTCAACTCACCTGCGTGCAGGATGGATTGGCTTCTTAGGCTACTGGACACCATTAGCTCCAGAGGGAGTCGGAACACAGGTCTCACCCTGGGGTTCGTCCCGGAGCCGCGCCGCCGACCCCCCTTGCAGATGCTGAAGATTGAAGGTCCAGAAACCGGCGGCAGAAGGCTCTTCAGTCTTCTTGAAGGTAGCGCACAGCACTGCAGCTGTGCGCCATTGTTTGTCACACACTTCTCACTAACGGTCACGGAGGGTGCAGGGCGCTGCTGGGGGCGCCCTGGGCAGCAATGTAAATACCTTTTATGGCTAAAAAATACATCACATATAGCCCTTGAGGCTATATGGATGTATTTAACCCTTGCCAGATATTACAAACTACGGGAGAAAAGCCCGCCGGAATAGGGGGCGGGGCTTATTCTCCTCAGCACACAGCGCCATTTTCCTGCTCAGCTCCGCTGTGAGGAAGGCTCCCAGGACTCTCCCCTGCACTGCACTACAGAAACAGGGTAAAACAGAGAGGGGGGGCACTTTTTATGGCGATATTTTATATATTTAAGCTGCTATAAGGATACAACACTTATATAAGGTTGTTCCCATATATATTATAGCGCTTGGGTGTGTGCTGGCAAACTCTCCCTCTGTCTCCCCAAAGGGCTAGTGGGGTCCTGTCTTCGATAAGAGCATTCCCTGTGTGTCTGCTGTGTGTCGGTACGTGTGTGTCGACATGTATGAGGACGATGTTGGTGTGGAGGCAGAGCAATTGCCGGTAATGGTGATGTCACCCCCCCAGGGAGTCGACACCGGAATGGATGGCTTTGTTTATGGAATTACGTGATAATGTCAGCACATTACAAAAATCAGTTGACGACATGAGACGGCCGGAAAACCAGTTGGTACCTGCCCAGGCGTCTCAGACACCGTCAGGGGCTGTAAAACGCCCTTTACCTCAGTCGGTCGACACAGACCCAGACACGGACACTGAATCTAGTGTCGACGGTGAAGAAACAAACGTATTTTCAAGTAGAGCCACACGTTATATGATCACGGCAATGAAGGAGGCTTTGCATATCTCTGATACTGCAAGTACCACAAAAAGGGGTATTATGTGGGGGGTGAAAAAAAACTACCTGTAGTTTTTCCTGAATCAGAGGAATTGAATGATGTATGTGATGAAGCGTGGGTTAACCCAGATAGAAAAGTGCTAATTTCAAAAAAGTTATTGGCATTATACCCTTTCCCGCCAGAGGTTAGGGCGCGCTGGGAAACACCCCCTAGGGTGGATAAGGCGCTCACACGCTTATCAAAACAAGTGGCGTTACCGTCTCCTGATACGGCCGCCCTCAAGGATCCAGCTGATAGGAGGCTGGAAACTACCCTAAAGAGTATATACACACATACTGGTGTTATACTGCGACCAGCCATCGCCTCAGCCTGGATGTGCAGTGCTGGGGTGGTCTGGTCGGATTCCCTGACTGAAAATATTGATACCCTGGATAGGGACAGTATTTTATTGACTATAGAGCAATTAAAGGATGCTTTTCTTTATATGCGAGATGCTCAGAGGGATATTTGCACTCTGGCATCGAGAGTAAGTGCGATGTCCATATCTGCCAGAAGAAGTTTATGGACGCGACAGTGGTCAGGTGATGCGGATTCCAAACGACATATGGAAGTATTGCCGTATAAAGGGGAAGAATTATTTGGCGTAGGTCTATCGGATCTGGTGGCCACGGCAACTGCCGGAAAATCCACCTTTTTACCTCAGACCCCCTCCCAACAGAAAAAGACACCGTCTTTTCAGCCGCAGTCCTTTCGGTCCTATAAGAACAAGAGGGCAAAAGGACAGTCATATCTGCCCCGGGGCAGAGGAAGGGGTAAGAGAGGGCAGCAAGCAGCCCCTGCCCAGGAACAGAAGCCCTCCCAGGGTTCTGCAAAGCCCTCAGCATGACGCTGGGGCTGTACAAGCGGACTCAGGAGCGGTGGGGGGTCGACTCAGGAATTTCAGCGCACAGTGGGCTTGCTCACAGGTGGACCCTTGGATCCTGCAGGTAGTATCTCAGGGTTACAGGTTGGAATTCGAGAAGTCTCCCCCTCGCCGGTTCCTAAAGTCTGCTTTGCCAACGTCTCCCTCAGACAGGGCGACGGTATTGGAAGCCATTCACAAGCTGTTTTCTCAGCAGGTGATAGTCAAGGTACCCCTCCTACAACAGGGAAAGGGGTATTACTCCACGCTATATTGTGGTACCGAAGCCGGACGGCTCGGTAAGACCTATTCTAAATCTGAAATCTTTGAACCTGTACATACAAAAATTCAAGTTCAAGATGGAATCACTCAGAGCAGTGATAGCGAATCTGGAAGAAGGGGACTTTATGGTGTCCCTGGACATAAAGGATGCTTACCTGCATGTCCCAATTTGCCCTTCACATCAAGGGTACCTCAGGTTCGTGGTGCAAAACTGTCATTATCAGTTTCAGACGCTGCCGTTTGGATTGTCCACGGCACCTCGGGTCTTTACCAAGGTAATGGCCGAAATGATGATTCTTCTGCGAAGAAGAGGCGTATTAATTATCCCTTACTTGGACGATCTCCTGATAAGGGCAAGGTCCAGAGAACAGCTGGAGGACGGAGTAGCACTAACCCAAGTAGTGCTGCAACAACACGGGTGGATTCTGAATTTTCCAAAATCTCAGTTGACCCCGACAACACGTCTGCTGTTCCTGGGAATGATTCTGGACACGGTTCAGAAAAAGGTGTTTCTTCCGGAGGAGAAAGCCAAGGAGTTATCCGAACTTGTCAGGAACCTCCTAAAACCAGGAAAAGTGTCTGTGCATCAATGCACAAGAGTCCTGGGAAAGATGGTGGCTTCTTACGAAGCAATTCCATTCGGCAGATTCCACGCACGAACTTTTCAGTGGGATCTGCTGGACAAATGGTCCGGATCGCATCTGCAGATGCATCAGCGGATAACCTTATCGCCACGGACAAGGGTGTCTCTTCTGTGGTGGTTGCAGAGTGCTCATCTGTTAGAGGGCCGCAGATTCGGCATACAGGACTGGGTCCTGGTGACCACGGATGCCAGTCTGAGAGGCTGGGGAGCGGTCACACAGGGAAGAAACTTCCAGGGAGTATGGTCAAGCCTGGAGATGTCTCTTCATATAAATATACTGGAGCTAAGAGCAATTTACAATGCTCTAAGCCTGGCAAAACCCCTGCTTCAGGGTCAGCCGGTGTTGATCCAGTCGGACAACATCACGGCAGTCGCCCACGTAAACAGACAGGGCGGCACAAGAAGCAGGAGAGCAATGGCAGAAGCTGCAAGGATCCTTCGCTGGGCGGAAGATCATGTGATAGCACTGTCAGCAGTGTTCATTCCGGGAGTAGACAACTGGGAAGCAGACTTCCTCAGCAGACACAATCTACACCCGGGAGAGCTGGGACTTCATCCAGAAGTCTTCCACATGATTGTGAACCGTTGGGAAAAACCAAAGGTGGATATGATGGCGTCTCGCCTCAACAAAAAACTGGACAGGTATTGCGCCAGGTCAAGAGACCCTCAGGCAATAGCTGTGGACGCTCTGGTAACACCGTGGGTGTACCAGTCAGTGTATGTGTTTCCTCCTCTGCCTCTCATACCCAAAGTACTGAGAATTATACGGCAAAGGGGAGTAAGAACGATACTCGTGGCTCCGGATTGGCCAAGAAGAACTTGGTACCCGGAACTTCAGGAGATGCTCACGGAAAATCCGTGGCCTCTACCTCTAAGACGGGACCTGATTCAGCAGGGACCGTGTCTATTCCAAGACTTACCGCGGCTGCGTTTGACGGCATGGCGGTTGAACGCCGAATTCTAAAGGAAAGAGGCATTCCAGAAGAGGTCATTCCTACACTGGTTAAAGCCAGGAAGGAGGTGACTGCACAACATTATCACCGCATTTGGAGAAAATATGTTGCGTGGTGTGAGGCCAGGAAGGCCCCCACGGAGGAATTTCAACTGGGTCGATTCCTACATTTCCTGCAAACAGGATTGTCTATGGGCCTCAAATTGGGGTCCATTAAGGTTCAAATTTCGGCCCTGTCGATTTTCTTCCAGAAAGAATTGGCTTCAGTTCCTGAAGTCCAGATTTTTGTAAAAGGAGTACTACATATACAGCCCCCGGTTGTGCCCCCAGTGGCTCCGTGGGACCTGAATGTAGTTTTGGATTTTCTCAAATCCCATTGGTTTGAGCCACTCAAATCGGTGGATTTGAAATATCTTACATGGAAAGTAACCATGCTACTGGCCCTGGCTTCAGCCAGGAGAGTATCAGAATTGGCGGCTTTATCGTATAAGAGCCCATATCTGATTTTCCATTCGGACAGGGCAGAACTGCGGACGCGTCCTCAGTTTCTGCCTAAGGTGGTGTCAGCGTTTCACCTGAACCAGCCTATTGTGGTGCCTGCGGCTACTAGCGATTTGGAAGATTCCAAGTTGCTGGACGTTGTCAGGGCATTGAAAATATACATTTCAAGGACGGCTGGAGTCAGAAAATCTGACTCGCTGTTTATACTGTATGCACCCAACAAGCTGGGTGCTCCTGCTTCTAAGCAGACGATTGCTCGTTGGATTTGTAGCACAATTCAACTTGCACATTCTGTGGCAGGCCTGCCACAGCCTAAATCTGTCAAGGCCCATTCCACAAGGAAGGTGGGCTCATCCTGGGCGGCTGCCCGAGGGGTCTCGGCATTGCAACTCTGCCGAGCAGCTACGTGGTCGGGGGAGAACACGTTTGTAAAATTCTACAAATTTGATACCCTGGCTAAAGAGGACCTGGAGTTCTCTCATTCGGTGCTGCAGAGTCATCCGCACTCTCCCGCCCGTTTGGGAGCTTTGGTATAATCCCCATGGTCCTGACGGAGTCCCCAGCATCCACTTAGGACGTCAGAGAAAATAAGATTTTACTTACCGATAAATCTATTTCTCGTAGTCCGTAGTGGATGCTGGGCGCCCATCCCAAGTGCGGATTGTCTGCAATACTTGTACATAGTTATTGTTACAAAAAAATCGGGTTGTTATTTGTTGTGAGCCGTCTGTTCAGAGGCTCCTACGTTTGTCATACTGTTAACTGGGTTTAGATCACAAGTTATACGGTGTGATTGGTGTGGCTGGTATGAGTCTTACCCGGGATTCAATATCCTTCCTTATTGTGTACGCTCGTCCGGGCACAGTATCCTAACTGAGGCTTGGAGGAGGGTCATAGGGGGAGGAGCCAGTACACACCACCTGATCCTAAAGCTTTAGTTTTGTGCCCTGTCTCCTGCGGAGCCGCTAATCCCCATGGTCCTGACGGAGTCCCCAGCATCCACTACGGACTACGAGAAATAGATTTATCGGTAAGTAAAATCTTATTTTATCAATGTAGATGATCCTTGATCATCTACCGCACACCACGCCAATCTCTCCTTTTACCTTTAGGTAGAGCTGTGTGTATTTCTATACCTTAACTGTATTACCTGTACTCTTTAACTATGAAATAGCGGCAAATCTCTCTTAGTACGTTTATCAATTATACAATGGCAAACAGGAGAGTGATATATGAAAATACACGAATGAAAAGAAATGCAGATATGCGTGCGTGTGTACGCAAGACAGAAATAAACAGTTTTAAAAAGACACTATCGTTTTGTTCTTACCTCCGGTCCCGGATTCCTTCAGCACCCTTTACTAAGCGAAGCAGACGCTTATCCAAACAGCACTACGAGGAATATGACCTCCCGCCCTTTGCTGCTGGATAATGTCTGCTGAAATTACCTAGTGCAGATATGTGAAGGACGGGCGAGCCGCCAATTGATAAAGCTAGATATTTATCTTATATAAAACCCTTTGTGAGGTCTAAGAACACTGTACGCTATTCACGTATGGAGTACCGTAAGGGTACGCTCGTTGCGTAGCAATCGCTTAGCCGTAGTCGAGACGCTCAAGCGTCACGTTCGCTCACGGCCAAGAGATCACAGGCAGGCACGCTATTGGCTGCCGTCTAACGTAATGATTCGCTATAGCGTAGCGGACGCTCGGGACCACGAGGAGATCACCAGCGGCGCTGACGCTCACAATGTTAACCCTTTATATCTAAACCATAAACAGTATATTATGCAGTAAAACCTTAGTGTAGAAATAGGGTGTAGATGCAACCTAGTGTAACCTTATTAACTCAAATGCTGTTCGAGCGTCACCGACGCTCTGAGAATACTAAACACTATAAGAAATACACAGATACCTGGGCTTAGGGTCCAACGCCTAATAAATATATATTATGAATGATATACTTGCAAAAGAATTAACACAATACAAGTCATACACTACAATATAACATAGACTACCTAACCAGATAACTACACAGGAAATACAATACAATACAATTACGTTTTAAGGGAAAATAAGAGAGAAAGAGGAGAAGAGAGAGAGAGAGAGAAATTGGCCCACAATAACAGTAAGAACAATATGGCTGCGGAAAAAACTTACGCACAAAGGAAACGATCGCATGCGCCTCTGGACATCCAGCTCCCGATTTTCAGCAATGATAACCGTTGAAGAGTGAGAGCTGGATGTGATCGGCTTGTCTATTTATGCCCCACACACAATACAATTCAATGGTCCCTACAATCTCATTGTTCATTGGACACAGGAATTCCTCCTCGCATTATAACAAAAGGTCATAGGTTGATTCATACAGGTGGGCCGTGACTATTTCCAACAGCTCAGGTGGGAGGGAAACTGGGTTTCCCGCCGCATGGATAAGTAAGTGCAAATACAGTAAATGTTCATAAACTTCTTATGTCCATAACTATTCGCACGAGCGATTAATCTGCTTCAAACCAACACCGGAATATTGCTAATTAAATACTCTTCCGATGGGTACTAAACACCACTGTATTACTCCTGTCTGTCCCTTCGTATCAAACAAAGAGGGATTTCTCTGTTCATGAACATTCTACATTAACCAAACTTTCAGAATCTATCAAAGGGACCATGATCTACAAAATACATTATATAATGAAAATATGCAACGATTGAGTCGCACGCTACGATCACATAAACTCTACCGTAAATACGCATACCGTGCGCCTGCGGGTGCCCGCGACTGTGAGTATGCGCACGTACGGGAGAGCGTACGCATGCGCAGCACGGACCTGTGTGAGGTGCAAATATGGTAGTGTGCATAGAGATATTTTTCTGACTTTGACACTCCGTTTGAACCTCTTGAGTCTGTGGACCTTAAATGGCTTACTCTTAAGGTCTTGTTTTTGCTGGCTATCGCCTCTGCTAGACGGGTTTCAGACTTAGGTGCCTTGTCCTTTCGGTCACCTTTTTTGATTTTTCACCGTGACCGGGCAGTTATTAGAACTCGCCCTGGTTATCTACCTAAGGTGGTGTCGTCTTTCCACCTTAACCAAGAGATTGTGGTTCTGGCCTTTACCTCTCCAGGTTTATCCTCCAAAGACTGGTCTTTGGATCTGGTACCGGCTCTCCATATTTATGTGAAGAGAACAGCTTCGCTTAGGAGATCTGATTCTCTCTTTGTTCTTTTTAGTTTTCACAAACGTGGCTGGCCTGCTAATAAGCAGACCTTGGCCAGATGGATTAGAATGGTGATTGCACATGCTTATGTACAGGCTGGACTTCCAGCTTCTGCTACCATCAAAGCCCATTCTACTCAGTCTGTTGGACCTTCTTGGGCAGCCCGTCGCGGTGCGACCCTTGATCAATTGTGCAAAGTGGCTCCGTGGTCCTCAGTGAACAAGTGTCTAAGGTTCTATGCCTTCGATACTTCCACCTCTCAGGATGCTTCCTTTGGACGCCGGGTTCTTGTGCCCGCTACAGTGCGTCCCCTCCCATGAGGAACTGCTTTAGGACATCCCCGATGTTATTCCCTGTGGAATACAGTGTACCCCGCTGCAGAAAAGGAGATTTATGGTAAGAACTTACCCTTGTTAAATCTCTTTCTGTGAGGTACACTGGATTCCACAGGGCGCCCACCCTGATGCACTTAGCTTCTTTGGGTTTGTATGGCATTAGCCGCTGGTACCTTCTCCTGTCGTGAGAATGTGGTTCGCTGTGGTTACTAACTGTCATCGTCTCTTTTACCTGCTACTGCATTGGACTGGTTAACAAAACTGAGCTCCTGTGCATGGAGATGGAATCCAGTGTACCTCTCAGAAAGAGATTTAACAAAGGTAAGTTCTTACCATAAATCTCCTTTTTTCTTACTTCCGAAGATTTAACGGAGTTGGGTTCTGTTTGATTTCATCATTATAATATAATATAATTTGATCTGTCCGGTCATTGTACACTTCTGCTGTTTTCCTCTATTATTAAATAATGTTTTTAACGGCTCGGTCTACTGCTACGTTTGATCTGAGACCTAGTTTTGGGTCCCACACGTGGTACAAACGCCAGCCAATCTATTCTAAAAACTATCCATCGGGTATTTCTCTTACATCCTAGAGGATACTGGGTTCCACATTAGTACCATGGGTATAGACGGGTCCACTAGGAGCCTTGGGCACTTTAAGAAATCAATAGTGTGCACCGACTCCTCCCTCTATGCCCGTCCTACCAGACTCAGTTTAGAAAATGTGCCCGGTGGAGCCAGTCACGCTTAGGGAAGCTCCTGAAGATTTTTCTGCAGTGATTTTCTGTTTGTTATTTTACAGGCATTGCTGGATGCCACCAGCCTGCCTGCTTCGTGGGACTTAGGGGGGAGAACGGCCCTTTTTCCTAAAGAGTTAATGGTCCCGTTTCTCTGCTGACAGGACACTGAGCTCCTGAGGGAGTAATTTGCAAGCCCCACCACGGCGGGCGTACCCTCCCGTAACACGCCGCCACCCCTAACAGAGTCAGAAGAAAGAAGAGTGGTGAGTAAAACGCCGGCGTCCCCGTTAGCGGGTCGCCGGCGGGTATAGAGCCACAAGCGTAGGAGCTCAGCACTGACATGCAGTCTGCACTCCAGGAGGCTCTGGGGACACGCTGTGAGGGGCGCACTGAGCCCCCAATGATACCCACACTGGCACATAATTAACAAGGGTTCTAACCCTCTGTTATATTTAGTGATGAGCGGGTTCGGTTCCTCGAATCCGAACCCCCCCGAACTTCACCCATTTTACACGGTTCCGAGGCAGACTCGGATCCTCCCGCCTTGCTCGGTTAACCCGAGCGCGCCCGAACGTCATCATCCCGCTGTCAGATTCTCGCGAGATTCGGATTCTATATAAGGAGCCGCGCTTCGCCGCCATTTTTCACTCGTGCATTGGAAATGATAGTGAGAGGATGTGGCTGACGTCCTCTCAGTTTTGTTCAGGGGGCTGCAAATATCTGTGCTCACTGCTTTATTGTGGGGACTGGGGACCAGCAGTATTATATAGGACGAGTACAGTGCAGAGTTTTGCTGACCAGTGACCACCAGTATTATACGTTCTCTGCCTGAAAAACGCTCCATATCTGTGCTGCATTGTAGTATATAGTAGGAGTACAGTGCATAATTTTGCTGACCACCAGTATATAATATATAGCAGTACGGTACAGAAGGCCACTTCTTTACCTACCTCTGTGTCGTCAAGTATACTATCCATCCATACCTGTGGTGCATTTCAGTTTTGCACAGTTTGCTGACCACCAGTATATAATATATAGCAGTACGGTACAGAAGGCCACTGCTCTACCTACCTCTGTGTCGTCAAGTATACTATCCATCCATACCTGTGGTGCATTTCAGTTGTGCGCAGTATATATAGTAGTAGGCCATTGCTATTGATACTGGCATATAATTCCGCACATTAAAAAATGGAGAACAAAAATGTGGAGGGTAAAATAGGGAAAGATCAAGATCCACTTCCACCTCGTGCTAAAGCTGCTGCCACTAGTCATGGCCGAGACGATGAAATGCCATCAACGTCGTCTGCCAAGGCCGATGCCCAATGCCATAGTAGAGAGCATGTAAAATCCAAAAAACAAAAGTTCAGTAAAATGACCCAAAAATCTAAATTAAAAGCATCTGAGGAGAAGCGTAAACTTGCCAATATGCCATTTACGACACGGAGTGGCAAGGAACGGCTGAGGCCCTGGCCTATGTTCATGGCTAGTGGTTCAGATTCACATGAGGATGGAAGCACTCATCCTCTCGCTAGAAAAATGAAAAGACTTAAACTGGCAAAAGCACAGCAAAGCACTGTGCGTTCTTCTAAATCACAAATCCCCAAGGAGAGTCCAATTGTGTCGGCTGCGATGCCTGACCTTCCCAACACTGGACGGGAAGAGGTGGCGCCTTCCACCATTTGCACGCCCCCTGCAAGTGCTGGAAGGAGCACCCGCAGTCCAGTTCCTGATAGTCAAATTGAAGATGTCACTGTTGAAGTACACCAGGATGAGGATATGGGTGTTGCTGGCGCTGAGGAGGAAATTGGCAAGGAGGATTCTGATGGTGAGGTGGTTTGTTTAAGTCAGGCACCCGGGGAGACACCTGTTGTCCGTGGGACGAATATGGCCATTGACATGCCTGGTCAAATTGCAAAAAAAATCACCTCTTCGGTGTGGAATTATTTTAACACAAATGCGGACAACAGGTGTCAAGCCGTGTGTTGCCTTTGTCAAGCTGTAATAAGTAGGGGTAAGGACGTTAACCACCTCGGAACATCCTCCCTTATACGTCACCTGTTCAAAAACTTTGGATGACAGCGGAAGCAGTCCACTGACCACTAAATCCCTTCCTCTTGTAACCAAGCTCCTGCAAACCACACCACCAACTCCCTCAGTGTCAATTTCCTCCTTACACAGGAAAGCCAATAGTCCTGCAGGCCATGTCACTGTCAAGTCTGACAAGTCCTCTCCTGCCTGGGATTCCTCCGATGCATCCTTGAGTGTAACGCCTACTGCTGCTGGCGCTGCTGTTGTTGCTGCTGGGAGTCGATCGTCATCCCAGAGGGGAAGTCGGAAGACCACTTGTACTACTTCCAGTAAGCAATTAACTGTCCAACAGTCCTTTGCGAGGAAGATGAAATATCACAGCAGTCATCCTGCTGCAAAGCGGATAACTCTGGCCTTGGCAGCCTGGGTGGTGAGAAACGTGTTTCCGGTATCCACCGTTAATTCACAGGCAACTACAGACTTGATTGAGGTACTGTGTCCCCGGTACCAAATACCATCTAGGTTCCATTTCTCTAGGCAGGCGATACCGAAAATGTACACAGACGTCAGAAAAAGAGTCACCAGTGTCCTAAAAAATGCAGATGTACCCAATGTCCACTTAACCACGGACATGTGGACAAGTGGAGCAGGGCAGACTCAGGACTATATGACTGTGACAGCCCACTGGGTAGATGTATTGCCTCCCGCAGCAAGAACAGCAGCGGCGGCACCAGTAGCAACATCTAGCAAACGCCAACTCGTTCCTAGGCAGGCTACGCTTTGTATCACCACTTTCCATAAGAGGCACACAGCTGACAACGTCTTACGGAAACTGAGGAACATCATCGCAGAATGGCTTACCCCAATTGGACTCTCCTGGGGATTTGTGACATCGGACAATGCCACCAATATTGTGCGTGCATTACATCTGGGCAAATTCCAGCACGTCCCATGTTTTGCACATACATTGAATTTGGTGGTGCAGAATTATTTAAAAAAACGACAGGGGCGTGCAAGAAATGCTGTCGGTGGCCCGAAGAATTGCGGGCCACTTTCGGCATTCAGCCACCGCGTGCCGAAGACTGGAGCACCAGCAAACAGTCCTGAACCTGCCCTGCCATCATCTGAAGCAAGAGGTGGTAACGAGGTGGAATTCAACCCTCTATATGCTTCAGAGGATAGAGGAGCAGCAAAAGGCCATTCAAGCCTATACATCTGCCTACGATATAGGCAAAGGAGGGGGAATGCACCTGACTCAAGCGCAGTGGAGAATGATTTCAACGTTGTGCAAGGTTCTGCAACCCTTTGAACTTGCCACACGTGAAGTCAGTTCAGACACTGCCAGCCTGAGTCAGGTCATTCCCCTCATCAGGCTTTTGCAGAAGAAGCTGGAGAGATTGAAGGAGGATCTAAAACTGAGCGATTCTGCTAGGCATGTGGGACTTGTGGATGGAGCCCTTAATTCGCTTAACCAGGATTCACGGGTGGTCAATCTGTTGAAATCAGAGCACTATATATTGGCCACTGTGCTCGATCCTAGATTTAAAACCTACGTTGTATCTCTCTTTCCGGCAGACACAAGTCTGCAGAGGTTCAAAGACCTGCTGGTGAGAAAATTGTCAAGTTAAGCGGAACGTGACCCATCAACAGCTCCTCCTTCACATTCTCCCGCAACTGGGGCTGCGAGGAAAAGGCTAAGAATTCCGAGCCCACCCGCTGGCGGTGATGCAGGGCAGTCTGGAGCGAGTGCTGACATCTGGTCTGGACTGAAGGACCTGCCAACGATTACTGTCATGTTGTCTACTGTCACTGCATATGATTCTGTCACCATTGAAAGAATGGTGGAGGATTATATGAGTGACCGCATCCAAGTAGGCACGTCAGACAGTCCGTACGTATACTGGCAGGAAAAAGAGGCAATTTGGAGGCCCTTGCAGAAACTGGCTTTATTTTACCTAAGTTGTCCCCCCTCCAGTGTGTACTCCGAAAGAGTGTTTAGTGCAGCCGCTCACCTTGTCAGCAATCGGCGTACGAGGTTACTTCCAGAAAATGTGGAGAAGATGATGTTCATCAAAATGAATTATAATCAATTCCTCCGTGGAGACATTCACCAGCAATTGCCTCCAGAAAGTACACAGGGACCTGAGATGGTGGATTCCAGTGGGGACGAATTAATAATCTGTGAGGAGGGGGATGTACACAGTGAAAGGGGTGAGGAATCGGACGATGAGGAGGAGGTGGACATCTTGCCTCTGTAGAGCCAGTTTGTGCAAGGAGAGATTGATTGCTTCTTACCAACCAGTCATTTCAGTCACAGTCGTGTGGCAGACCCTGTCACTGAAATGATGGGTTCGTTAAAGTGTGCATGTCCTGTTTATACAACATAAGGGTGGGTGGGAGAGCCCAAGGACAATTCCATCTTGCACCTCTTTTTTCTTTCATTTTTCTTTGCATCATGTGCTGTTTGGGGACTATTTTTTTTGAAGTGCCATCCTGTCTGACACTGCAGTGCCACTCCTAGATGGGCCAGGTGTTTGTGTCGGCCACTTGGGTCGCTTAGCTTAGTCATCCAGCGACCTCAGTGCAAATTTTAGGACTAAAAATAATATTGTGAGGTGTTCAGAATAGACTGAAAATGAGTGGAAATTATGGTTATTGAGGTTAATAATACTATGGGATCAAAATGACCCCCAAATTCTATGATTTAAGCTGTTTTTGAGGGGTTTTTTTGTAAAAAAAACACCCGAATCCGACAAAAAAATTTCAGGGAGGTTTTGCCAAAACGCGTCCGAATCCAAAACACGTCCGCGGAACCGAATCCAAAACCAAAACACAAAACCCGAAAAATTTCCGGTGCACATCACTAGTTGTATTAAACATATGGCATTAGTGTTTTTTCTCATTGCTGCAGTATGGGGGTCATATGTGACAATGGGTAGGGGGGATATGATTTTCCTGTGGAACTTGGGGTGTGGTTTGATAGTTAATATTGAGGATAAGCGTGACACCGCAGGAGGGGAATGGGTGCACTGATCTTACCATCTGCCATGTGTCCATCTGGCTTCTTGACTCCTTACCCGGAGGCTTGGAAGGATCTTATTCGTACAGGCTGTGGCCGCTCTTGCTACAGTATATCTGGCCAATGTCACCGCACTTGGAAATGTCTGATCTCTATTGGTACGTTCCAATGCCACACTGGCACATAATCTCATCATTCCTCAAAGGAAATTTATTTATAACATGGATTTATTTATTACATGACTCAATGACCCTTCTAATGCATTCAAGTTCTAGGAGCAACTAGATCCAAAAATTCAGGGCTGCAGTAGTTTTTGTTCTACATCGGTGGTCTTCAACCCCCGAGTAAACCCAACAGGTCATGTATTGAGGATTTCGGTCTGTGGAAGACCTCTACTAAACATGACCTGTTGTGTCGTAGGTAAGGACTAGAGTTGAGAACCAATGATTATAGTGGTTTAGCGCAGGGGTTCACCGCTCCAGTACCACCAATGGTTCACATTTGTGGATGTCTTTAATCATACACAGGTGAGATGACCTATGTTGCGGGACTCTGTAATGATCTCACCTGCTTCCACAGACAGAAATCCGCAAACCATGACCTGTTGGGAAAATGTGATGCTTGAGAAGCAGTGTTTTAGCATGTTCCGTCTACCTGACCTTTACCTGATAATGGGCCTATAACAGCCGGTAGCAGTGACGTGATAACTGCTTTGTAGCTCATTAGGAGGATTTCTGTGCTAAATCACCTGTAAATTGGATCCTGTTTGTGGTCACTAGGAAAACATTGTCACAGACTCATGGTCTCGCCTCTCTTGTTTGCTTCCGTTTATACGATTCTTTACGATTTACTATTAAAAGCAATCACAGCTTTTAACACTTATTTCCGAGATCCTTTAAATGGTCTGCAGTATCATGCCTTGGTCCTTTATATGGCGTACGGTAAAATAATTGTATATCCGCCTTCCTTCACCTTCCGCAGTTTTCACTCAGCTTCCTTTTTTGTACAAAAGTTTTTTCTCCTTAAAGTACACACAGTAGGTTTGTGGTAGTTTGAATACCGTCCTTTAACTTTTACTATAGAAAGTACTTTAACTATTTTTGAAGTGACACTAAAATGCAAACTAATCCTGTTTTGGTATTGACCCTAACTCTATTCATCCGTCTATACACATGCACGTGTGTGTGACCTTACCTACATGCAAACATGCATGTTATGTGTTGCATACGGTGGCCTGTGTTGAATAAATCAAAAGTAATTGTCGGAGAGGTTATTCAGACTCTTGCGTGATGGTGTCATACATACCTTTCATCATTCTTTCCATGAGAATTGGGCCGTTGGGTGTTGCTGGTGTTATTACTATGGCTTTTTCTGAAAGCACGCACTGCGGTGAACCCCAATATATGCAAATAAGAACTAGTTTTACATTTTTAATATGTTGTGTGAAATAAAACTATTTGGCCTTTACTCGTCTCTGGCAGTACTTTATGTAGTCTATAGGTGTCGCTGTTGCTTTCGCTGGTGTCTAATAGTGCTTGTACGCTTCATCCAAACTATAGAGTTGTTTGGATCTGGTTCCAAAGATCGGTTATTTTATATTCTACCCAATTGTAGAATATTAATGTTTGTTTTGAAGTTTAATTTTGGCTACAAAGGAGAGAAAATAATTGAATAAGCTATACATCAAATCTGGGAAACCTTTCCAGGAGTTGTGGAACCTAAAATCTCAGCATCCCCTGCCAGCCAGAGGTGTCACGGAATGATGGGACTTGTAGTTCCACGACAGCTGAAGCTCCTCAGCATTCCTGCACCTGGTACATCCTCTCCACCTCCAAGTTGTAAGCGTTGTCTGCTGATTGAATACCCTAACGCATAACCAAACCCCAAATCCAACTCTTACCCTACTAACCACACCCTAAAAGGGCAGACTAAATGGGCCAGGTGGTTCTTATCTGCCGTCACATTCTCTTATTCTATCCATGGCGCAATTTATTTGTATCTAGGCCATACGATATCACTTTAAGGCAGAATTCTTATGAATTCTGCTCAATTTATCAGCTTGTGGATTTCAATTAATTCGACTGATGATGCAAACAGTTCAGGACATACCTGTAGGAGTAAACCTCTGCTTCAAACTTTGTTGAACTAAATGAATATTAATACACAGAATTAGTGTGGGGGGTTATTGCTGAAAAGTGGCAAATAAATTGGGGGTGTCCATTCATCTAAATCTCTGCGGGTTCTTAGGAACTCTTCTAAAAATTACCAAATGCCACAAAGCAAAAACGGGTTGTTGCAAAGTGTTCTAGAACTACCTGCAAGAAGAGTGAATTAGGGAGACATTTACTAAGCCGTGATAAGAGCAGAGAAGCGAGCCAGTGGAAAAATTGCCCCATCAACCAATCAGCACTGAAGTAACATCTATAATCTGCATACTATAAAATGATACAGAGCTGCTGATTGGTTGATGGGGCCACTTCTCCACTGGCTCACTTCTCCACTCTTATCACTGCTTAGTAAATATGCCCCTTCGCCTCAGTTCTGACAGCTAACAACCCCATGACAGCGATTGCTTTTAGAAGAAAGCCCCGGACTCTTAACACTTTGTAAAATATCATTCCTGCCCTCCTGCCTAAAGGGCTTTTGTTGCCTCCACAATTCAGCCTCTGACAATGTTGCTGCCGCATTTGGCACATGAAAGAAAGCGGGGCTGTGTACATACCCCAGGACTCGCTGTCACTCTGCACTTCCTCTGAAGCCTCGTAGCCATTCTCTGCACCTTTCAGCCCCAGCGCAGCCTCTCACCTGTCTGCTGGGCTCACCTTGTGTATTGCAGGTTAGGAGCAGGAAGCTCAGTGTCTGCAGAGAGCAGTCATGCCATTGGCCCAGAGGCTGGAGGGTCAGTCCAAATCAAATGCTCCAGAATTAAATTAATTGGTTGCTTGACCATTTAAAAATAATATCGGCCATTTATGTGTCATGGCGTATGACATTTTTCACTTTTGTGGACATTTGGGGTAAATGCAAAATCTCCTCTCAGAAAAGTCATAGAAAGCTGGGAAGAAAATCGTTTTGTTTTTTTGTTTTGTTTTTTCATTTTATTTTAATGGTTTTTATCCCAGCTTTCTATTAATTCTCTGAGCTGAGATATTGCATTTACTCCAAACGTCCGCAACAGTGAAAAATGTCTTACGCCATGATGCATAAATGGCCGCCATCTTCATATGAAGGTAAATAAAAATAAAGTAATGGTGGTTTCTGACTACTAACTTACAGGGCTCATCGCACACAAAAAAATAACAAAAATTAACAATGGTCAAGCAACCAGGGCTGGACCACTCCACGTGGACTCTTCTGGACTGAAAGGAAAATTGAACAGGTCATTAGTTGTGGGGAGATCCCCCAAGCTGTTATGAGGCTTTGCTAAGCAAGGTCCCACAAACCACCGGCCTGTATAGTTATTTCATGTAGGTCAAAACTTGAGACCTCCAGGATAAGCGGGTACAATGATATGCAGATATACACGCTGACCCGTTACAGTGCGCCATGGTAATAACGCAATCTTAGATGGCACTGTATTGGATGTAATGCAGGTTTTACATGTCTCCCTTTCTTATCTTGTTGTACAGTAGTATATGTGACCTGTCCCGTGGCGTAGATGACTATGGTATCAGGGGCAAACGCAGGATATAGCAAGGGGGGTTTCCGTGGGTGGGTGTGTATGTATATGTGCATGTATGTGTAATATATATATATATATATATATACACTGCTCCAAAAAATAAAGGGAACACTACAATAACACATCCTAGATCTGAATGAATGAAATATTCTTATTAAATACTTTGTTCTTTACATAGTTGAATGTGCTGACAACAAAATCACACAAAAATTAACAATGGAAATCAAATTTATTAACCCATGGAGGTCTGGATTTGGAGTCACACTCAAAATTAAAGTGGAAAAACACACTACAGGCTGATCCAACTTTGATGTAATGTCCTTAAAACAAGTCAAAATGAGGCTCAGTATTGTGTGTGGCCTCCACGTGCCTGTATGACCTCCCTACAACACCTGGGCATGCTCCTGATGAGGTGGCGGATGGTCTCCTGAGGGATCTCCTCCCAGACCTGGACTAAAGCATCCGCCAACTCCTGGACAGTCTGTGGTGCAACGTGGCGTTGGTGGATGGAGCGAGACATGATGTCCCAGATGTGCTCAATTGGATTCAGGTCTGGGGAACGGGCGGGCCAGTCCATAGCATCAATGCCTTCGTCTTGCAGGAACTGCTGACACACTCCAGCCACATGAGGTCTAGCATTGTCTTGCATTAGGAGGAACCCAGGGCCAACCGCACCAGCATATGGTCTCACAAGGGGTCTGAGGATCTCATCTCGGTACCTAATGGCAGTCAGGCTACCTCTGGCGAGCACATGGAGGGCTGTGCGGCCCCCAAAGAAATGCCACCCCACACTATTACTGACCCACTGCCAAACCGGTCATGCTGGTGGATGTTGCAGGCAGCAGAACGTTCTCCTTGGCGTCTCCAGACTCTGTCACGTCTGTCTCATGTGCTCAGTGAGAACCTGCTTTCATCTGTGAAGAGCACAGGGTGCCAGTGGCGAATTTGCCAATCTTGGTGTTCTCTGGCAAATGCCAAACGTCCTGCATGGTGTTGGGCTGTAAGCACAACCCCCACCTGTGGACGTCGGGCCCTCATACCACCATCATGGAGTCTGTTTCTGATCGTTTGAGTAGACACATGCACATTTGTGGCTTGCTGGAGGTCATTTTGCAGGGCTCTGGCAGTGCTCTTCTTGTTCCTCCTTGCACAAAGGCGGAGGTAGCGGTTCTGCTGCTGGGTTGTTGCCCTCCTACGGCCTCCTCCACGTCTCCTGATGTACTGGCCTGTCTCCTGGTAGCGCCTCCATGCTCTGGACACTACGCTGACAGACACAGCAAACCTTCTTGCCACAGCTCGCATTGATGTGCCATCCTGGATGAGCTGCACTACCTGAACCACTTGTGTGGGTTGTAGGGAGGTCATACAGGCACGTGGAGGCCACACACACTACTGAGCCTCATTTTGACTTGTTTTAAGAACATTACATCAAAGTTGGATCAGCCTGTAGTGTGTTTTTCCACTTTAATTTTGAGTGTGACTCCAAATCCAGACCTCCATGGGTTAATACATTTGATTTCCATTGATCATTTCTCTGACGTCCTAGTGGATGCTGGGAACTCCGTAAGGACCATGGGGAATAGACGGGCTCCGAAGGAGACTGGGCACTCTAAAAGAAAGATTAGGTACTATCTGGTGTGCACTGGCTCCTCCCTCTATGCCCCTCCTCCAGACCTCAGCTAGAATCTGTGCCCGGCCAGAGCTGGGTGCTCCTAGTGGGCTCTCCTGAGCTTGCTAGAAAGAAAGTATTTGTTAGGTTTTTTTATTTTCAGTGAGATCTGCTGGCAACAGACTCACTGCTACGTGGGACTGAGGGGAGAGAAGCAAACCTACCTGCTTGCAGCTAGCATGTGCTTCAAAGGCTACTGGACACAATTAGCTCCAGAGGGTTCGAACACAGGGCCCGTCCTCGATCGTCCGTTCCCGGAGCCGCGCCGCCGTCCCCCTTGCAGAGCCAGAAGACAGAAGAAGCGACGAAATCTGCGGCTGAAGACTCCGGTCTTCATTAAGGTAGCGCACAGCACTGCAGCTGTGCGCCATTGCTCCCACAGCACACCACACACTCCGGTCACTGTTGGGTGCAGGGCGCTGGGGGGGGGGGCGGCGCCCTGGGCAGCAATTAGATTACCTTTTGGCACAAAACTGCACATAATACAGTTTATAAAACTGTATATGTGCAAAAAACCCCGCCATTAATATAATACAAAACGCGGGAGAAGCCCGCCGCTGAGGGGGCGGGGCCTTCTTCCTCAGCACACCAGCGCCATTTTTCTTCACAGCTCCGCTGGAAGGACGCTCCCCAGGCTCTCCCCTGCAGTATCCATACAACAAGGGTAAAAAAGAGAGGGGGGGCACATAAATTTAGGCGCAATTGTGATAATAAGCAGCTATTGGGAAAAATCAATCAGTATAGTGTAAATCCCTGTGTTATATAGCGCTGTGGTGTGTGCAGGCATACTGTCTCTCTGTCTCCCCAAAGGACTTTTGTGGGGTCCTGTCCTCAGTCAGAGCATTCCCTGTGTGTGTGCGGTGTGTCGGTATGGCTGTGTCGACATGTTTGATGAGGAGAGTTACGTGGAGGCGGAGCAGGAGCAGATAAGTGTGGTGTCGCCCCCGACGGGGCCGACACCGGAGTGGATGGATATGTGGAAGGTATTAACCAACAGTGTCAACTCCTTACATAAAAGGTTTGATGACGCAGCAGCCTTGGGACAGCCGGCATCTCAGCCCGCGACTGCCCAGGCGTCTCAGAGACCATCAGGGCTCATAAACGCCCGCTAGCTCAGATGGCTGACACAGATGTCGACACGGAGTCTGACTCCAGTGTAGATGAGGATGAGACAAATGTACAGTCCACAAGGGCCATCCGATGCATGATTACTGCAATGAAAAATGTATTGCACATTTCTAACATTAACCCGGTTACCACCAAAAAGGGTATTATGTTTGGGGAGAAAAAGCTGCCAGTGACTTTTCCCCCATCTGATGAATTAAATGAATTGTGTGAAGAAGCGTGGTGTTCCCCAGATAAGAAACTAGTGATTTCTAAGAGGTTACTGATGGCGTACCCTTTCCCGCCAACGGACAGGTTACGTTGGGAAACATCCCCTAGGGTGGACAAGGCGCTCACACGCTTATCAAAAAAGGTGGCACTGCCGTCTCAGGATACGGCCGCCCTAAAGGAGCCTGCAGATAGAAAGCAGGAGGCTATCCTGAAGTCTGTATATACACACTCAGGTACTATACTGAGACCTGCAATTGCTTCAGCATGGATGTGTAGTCTGGGGCGGATCCAGAAGAAAATGATAGGGGGGGCACCATGGAAGGGGCAAGTACATTTGCGTGCGGCTTCGGTGCATGTGAGGTGGCGCTTCTTATACAATGCCCACAGTTGTAGCGCTCATTATGTAATGTCCACTGTACTGGTAGTGCCCGTTATATAGACCCCATAGTAGTGGTGCCCCTTATGCAATGCCCGTATTGCCCCCAGTAGTAATGTTGCCTGTAGTAATGCCCCCAGTCATTTGGCGCCCTAGTAGCTATGCCCCCAGTGGTAATGCCCCTGCAGGTATGACCCCAGTAGTTTACCCCCCCCCCCCACCCCTTTAGTTTAGCCTCCCAGTGGTAATGCCCCCAGTAGTTTGCCTGCTTGTAGTTTAGCCACCGGTAGTAATGCCCCCCTGTAGTTTGCCCCATTGTAGTTTAGCCCCTGTAGTTATGCCCCCCTTGTAGTTTAGCCCCCAGTAGTAATGCCCCCAGTAGTTTGGCCCCTGTAGTTATCCCCCAGTAGTTTGGCCCCTGTAGTTATCCCCCAGTAGTTTGGCCCCTGTAGTTATGCCCCCAGTAGTTTGGCCCCCCTGTAGTTTAGCCCTCAAGTAGTAATGCCCCTGTAGTTAAGCCGCCAGTAGTAATGCCCCTGTAGTTACGCCGCCAGTAGTAATGCCCTCCTGTAGTATGCCCCCAGTAGTTAGCTCCTTTGTAGTTGGCCCCCAGTAATAATGTCCCCCAGTAGTTTGCCCCCAGTAGATGCCCCCCAGTAATAATGTCCTCCAGTAGTTTGCCCCCAGTAGTAATGCCCCTAGGAGGTTGCCCCCAATAGATGACCCCCCAGTAGTAATGCCCCCAGTAGTAATGCCCCCAGTAATAATGCCCCCAGTAGATGGCCCCCAGTAGTAATGCCCCCAATAGATGACCCCCCAATAGTAATGCCCCCCAGTAGTAATGCCTCCCCAGTAGTAAAGCCCCTTGTTGATGCTCCCAGTAGATGCTCCCCCAGTAATAATGCCCCCCGTAGTAATGTCCCTTGTTGATGCCCCCAGTAGTAATGCCCCTTGTTGATTCCCCCCAGTAGTAATGGGGGCGTGGCCTGGCAGGCAACGAGTGCAGACGAACCCCATCAGAGCTCCCGACTGGCGTCCACTTAACCCATAGCGCCGGAGCCGCGGGATCCTGGAGCTTCCCTCACCCTGCCCGCCCACCATGGCCTTCTACCTGCTGAGCTGCTGCTCAGGCTGGGGAGCGGACGCCTATTACAGACGGAGAGCGGTACTGTGTCCCGGCGGCCACGACCGGAAGTACCGGAGCCTGCCTGCTGATCTCTCCTCCAGAGCTGCTGCTTCTCTCACACTCCGGCTGCTACTGCTATCTCCCTGTGCGGCGCCGGGGGGGCGACGACGGAAAGACGTGGGAGGGACGGAGGCCACAAACGACAGGGGGGGCACGGGCCCGAGTGCCCCCCCCCCCTGGATCCGCCACTGTGTGTAGTGCTGCAGCAGCATGGTCTGATACCCTGTCAGACAACATTGATTCCCTCGACAGGGATACTATTTTGCTAACCATAGAGCATATAAAGGACGTCGTCTTATATATGAGGGATGCACAGAGGGACATTTGCCCGCTGGCATCTAGAATTAATGCAATGTCCATTTCTGCCAGGAGAGTATTATGGACTCGGCAGTGGACAGGTGATGCTGATTCTAAAAGGCACATGGAGGTTTTGCCTTATAAGGGTGAGGAATTGTTTGGGGACGGTCTCTCGGACCTCGTATCCACAGCAACAGCTGGGAAGTCGACTTTTTTACCTCAGGTTCCCTCACAGCCTAAGAAAGCACCGTATTATCAAGTACAGTCCTTTCGGCCTCAGAAAGGCAAGCGGGTCAGAGGCGCATCCTTTCTGCCCAGAGGCAGGGGTAGAGGAAAGAAGCTGCACCAGGCAGCCAGTTCCCAGGAACTAAAATCCTCCCCTGCTTCCACTAAGTCCACCGCATGACGCTGGGGCTCCACAGGTGGAGCCAGGTGCGGTGGGGGCGCGTCTCCGAAACTTCAGCAACCAGTGGGTTCGCTCACACGTGGATCTCTGGGTTGTGCAAGTTGCATCTCAGGGATACAAGCTGGAGTTCGAGGCGACTCCCCTTCGCCGTTACCTCAAATCAGCCTTGCCAGCTGCTCCCAGGGAAAGGGAGATAGTACTGGCAGCTATTCACAAGCTGTACCTCCAGCAGGTGATAATCAAAGTTCCCCTCCTTCAACAGGGACGGGGTTACTATTCCACAATGTTTGTGGTACCGAAACCAGGCGGTTCGGTGAGACCCATTCTAAATTTGAAATCCTTGAACACTTATATAAGGAAGTTCAAGTTCAAAATGGAATCGCTCAGGGCGGTTATTGCAAGCCTGGAAGAGGGGGATTTTATGGTGTCGCTGGACATCAAGGATGCATACCTGCATGTCCCCATTTACCCACCTCACCAGGAGTACCTCAGGTTTGTGGTACAGGACTGTCATTACCAATTCCAGACGTTGCCGTTTGGTCTGTCCACGGCACCGAGAGTATTTACCAAGGTAATGGCCGAAATGATGATACTCCTTCGAAAGAAGGGAGTTATAATTATCCCGTACTTGGACGATCTCCTTATAAAGGTGAGGTCCAAGGAGCAGTTGTTAGTCAGCGTAGCACTATCTCGGGAAGTATTGCAACAGCACGGCTGGATTCTGAATATCCCGAAGTCACAGTTGATTCCTGCGACGCGTCTGCTGTTCTTGGGCATGATTCTGGACACAGAACAGAAGAAGGTGTTTCACCCCGGGGAGAAGGCCCAGGAATTGTCATCTCTGGTCAGGGACCTCCTGAAACCAAAACAGGTGTCGGTGCATCAGTGCACGCGAGTCCTGGGAAAGATGCTGGCGTCTTACGAAGCAATTCCCTTCGGCAGATTCCATGCAAGGATCTTTCAGTGGGATCTGTTAGACAAATGGTCCGGATCGCATCTTCAGATGCATCGGTTGATCACCCTGTCCCCGTGGGCCAGGGGGTGTCTCTGCTGTGGTGGCTGCAGAGTGCTCATCTCCTCGAGGGCCGCAGATTCGGCATACAGGACTGGGTCCTGGTGACCACGGATGCAAGCCTCCGAGGCTGGGGGGCAGTCACTCAGGGAAGAAACTTCCAAGGACAGTGGTCAAGTCAGGAGACTTCCCTACACATAAATATACTGGAACTAAGGGCCATTTACAATGCCCTGAGTCAAGCGGAGCCCCTGCTTCAAAACCAACCGGTGCTGATTCCGTCAGACAACATCACGGCGGTCGCCCATGTAAACCGCCAGGGCGGCACAAGAAGCAGGATGGCGATGGCAGAAGCCACAAGGATTCTTCGGTGGGCGGAGAATCACGTCCTAGCACTGTCAGCAGTGTTCATTCCGGGAGTGGACAACTGGGAAGCAGACTTCCTCAGCAAGCACGACCTCCACCCGGGAGAGTGGGGACTTCATCCAGAAGTCTTCACGCTGATTGTAAATCGTTGGGAACAGCCACAGGTGGACATGATGGCATCCCGCCTAAACAAAAAGCTAAAAAGATATTGCGCCAGGTCAAGGGACCCTCAGGCGATAGCTGTGGACGCACTAGTGACACCGTGGGTGTACCAGTCGGTTTATGTATTCCCTCCTCTTCCTCTCATACCCAAGGTACTGAGGATAAAAAGAAAGAGAGGACTAAGAACTATACTCATCGTTCCGGATTGGCCAAGAAGAACTTGGTACCCAGAACTACAAGAAATGATCTCAGAGGACCCATGGCCTCTTCCTCTTCGAAAGGACCTGCTACAGCAGGGGCCCTGTCTGTTCCAAGACTTACCGCGGCTGCGTTTGACGGCATGGCGGTTGAACGCCGGATCCTAACGGAAAAGGGCATTCCAGAGGAAGTGATTCCTACGCTGATAAAAGCGAGGAAGGATGTGACAGCAAAACATTATCACCGCATATGGCGGAAATATGTTGCTTGGTGTGAGGCCAGGAAGGCCCCAACAGAGGAATTCCAGTTGGGTCGATTTCTGCACTTCCTACAGTCAGGGGTGACTATGGGCCTAAAATTGGGGTCCATAAAGGTCCAGATTTCAGCCCTATCTATTTTCTTTCAAAAAGAACTGGCTTCACTGCCTGAAGTTCAGACGTTTGTTAAGGGAGTGCTGCATATCCAGCCCCCTTTTGTGCCTCCAGTGGCACCTTGGGATCTTAACGTTGTGTTGGATTTCCTGAAATCCCACTGGTGTGAACCACTTAAGACCGTGGTGCTAAAGTATCTCACGTGGAAGGTGGTTATGCTGTTGGCCTTAGCTTCAGCTAGGCGTGTGTCAGAATTGGCGGCTTTGTCATGTAAAAGCCCATATCTGATTTTCCATATGGACAGGGCAGAATTGAGGACTCGTCCCCAATTTCTCCCAAAGGTGGTATCAGCGTTTCATTTGAACCAACCTATCGTGGTGCCTGTGGCTACTTGGGACTTGGAGGATTCCAAGTTACTGGATGTAGTCCGGGCCCTGAAAATTTATGTTTCCAGGACGGCTAGAGTCAGAAAAACTGACTCGCTATTTATCCTGCATGCACCCAACAAGCTGGGTGCTACTGCTTCAAAGCAGACTATTGCTCGCTGGATCTGTAGCACGATTCAGCTGGCACATTCTGCGGCTGGATTGCCGCATCCTAAATCTGTAAAAGCCCATTCCACAAGGAAGGTGGGCTCTTCTTGGGCGGCTGCCCGAGAGGTCTCGGCTTTACAACTTTGCCGAGCTGCTACTTGGTCGGGTTCAAACACATTTGCAAAATTCTACAAGTTTGATACCCTGGCTGAGGAGGATCTTGAGTTTGCTCATTCGGTGCTGCAGAGTCATCCGCACTCTCCCGCCCGTTTGGGAGCTTTGGTATAATCCCCATGGTCCTTACGGAGTTCCCAGCATCCACTAGGACGTCAGAGAAAATAAGAATTTACTCACCGGTAATTCTATTTCTCGTAGTCCGTAGTGGATGCTGGGAGCCCGTCCCAAGTGCGGACTCTCTGCAATACATGTATATAGTTATTGCTTAACTTAAGGGTTATTGTTATGAGCCATCTTTTGAATGAGGCTCAGTTTTTTGTTCATACTGTTAACTGGGTATAGTTATCACGAGTTGTACGGTGTGATTGGTGTGGCTGGTATGAGTCTTACCCTGGATTCCAAATCCTTTCCTTGTAATGTCAGCTCTTCCGGGCACAGTTTCCCTAACTGAGGTCTGGAGGAGGGGCATAGAGGGAGGAGCCAGTGCACACCAGATATAGTACCTAATCTTTCTTTTAGAGTGCCCAGTCTCCTTCGGAGCCCGTCTATTCCCCATGGTCCTTACGGAGTTCCCAGCATCCACTACGGACTACGAGAAATAGAATTACCGGTGAGTAAATTCTTATTTTTTGTATGATTTTGTTGTCAGCACATTCAACTATGTAAAGAACAAAGTATTTAATAAGAATATTTAATACATTCAGATCTAGGATGTGTTATTTTAGTGTTCCCATTATTTTTTTGAGCAGTGTGTATATATATATATATATGTATATATATATATATATATATATAAAATCTCTCTTTCTCTCTCTCTATGTCCCTGTAATTATACATCCCCACCCCCCCAGTGATTATATATACTCCTCCTGTATCCATTTTATTGCTTGTAATGGTATCTGTCGTTTAACATTACATACTATTGGGCAGCGCAGTGGCTAGCATTACTGTTCCACCACACTTCGATCAGGGGCTCACTTCCTGTCCAGGATGCTCTATGTGTGGAGTTTGCATGTTCTCCCTGTGTATGCATGGGTTTCCTCCAGTTGCTCCGGCTTCCTCTCGTGTTCCAGAAACATACTGGTAAGTTAATTGGCTACTGCCAAAAACAATTAACCCTAGTGTGTATATACGTGTATGTGACAGGGGATATAGATTGTAAGCTCCACTGGGGCAGGTGCTGATGATGATTAATGCCCCAACCCTGCCCACATGGACCTGGGGAGGAGGGAGACGATTCTTTGTGACTTTTTAATTATTTTTATAAATTAAGAAAAATGGATATTGAATGACATGATACTGAAATGACTGAAGTCTTAAGTGTTGGTAAGTCTGTCCCAGACGCCTCAGCCACCTCCAAATAACAAGGTATCCCCCCCTCTCCCAATGCTCTTCCTGTCCTGTGCAGACAATGGGCAGGAACTGGCTCCCCCCCCTAAGAAACCCATTGTTCACACTCTGGAACTGCAACATTTTCTACAGATATCACTTGGCCTGAATGGAGTGCAAGGTGCAATGTATATTGTGATGTCACTAATGAGTGTGCAAAGGGGGCGGGACTAGATGCAACCAGTGACCCTTCCCCTCTCATTCCTGCTGTTACAGTGGGTTATAGTATTATTATTATTAACAGCTTGTTATATAGCGCAGCAAATTCCGTTGCGCTTTACAACTGGACACAATTAGAAGACAAAACTGGGTAAAAACAAACAGTCATAGAGGTAGGAGGGCCCTGCTCGCAAGCTTACAATCTATGGGGAAATAGGCATTGATATAAGTAATACTGTAATAAATCCTTATCAGGGCAGGGTGATTACGTGTGTCCTCACTTGGCATGGAGTTTAATTATTGAATTGGGTAAGAAAAGTCTCTTTGCTTTTTTTCTTTTCTTTCCATTTTCGCTAAATGTTGTTATCTTTATTTCTATGGGATTTTGTGGTTTTTAATTTTCATACATTTTATATTGCGGCGATCGATGGAAAGCGTTTTATTTTATGAATAAATCCGTCTAACCTCTATCGGCGTTTCCTTCTTCTTCAGGATTCAGGATGCTCCCACAGATGGGGGGAGGGGAAAGTCGGCAATTGGGCTGTTTATTAAATGGCTGCACACTTTTAGCACTTTTCCATAATAGGGTCCATCTAGCGAATGTAAGAGGCTGTAAAATGCAGATAAGCAGCCCGTCTCCATAACAATGTATTTTCCTCCTCTGAAGATGAAAGCCTCCCTGTGCTAACACTGCCGCCGCCGTGTCACCGTCACCTATTGTGCTGCTGTACATAGATCATTCACCTGCCGGCAGTGTGTGCAGCTCCTGCAGATGTCTGTAAATGTTATCTGAGATAATGAGGGGCACTATCAGTCTGAGCTGATGCAGAGTGCGGTGTGTGGCCCAGATTTATCTAGCCTTGGAGAGTGATAAGTACCAGCCAATCAGCAGCTCCTATATGTCATGTTACAGGCGGGGTTTGAAAAATCACAGTTAGGAGCTGATTGGCAGGTACTTTATCACCGTGCAATTTATCACTCTCCAAGGCTTGATAAATCTGGGCCTATGTGCCTAAGTAAATTTGCAGTAATCTGATGCATCTGCTTGTATCTAGAGCAGGCATGTCCAAACTGCGGCCCTCCAGCTGTTGAGAAACTACACATCCCAGCATGCCATGACACAGCTTTAGCATTCTCTGACCGCAAAACTGTGTCAGGGCCAGTGGTGCAAGTGGGCGGGTACGGGTGGGTACGGCGTACCCGTAAGAATTTAGCCGTGGGTACGCCGTACCCACACCGACGGGCCGCCGCTCCTCGCACCGCCGCTGATGTGAGGGAAGGAGAGCGCAGCCTGTGCCTCTCCTTCCCCTCAGTCTCCGGCGGGTGTCTCACAGTTTAATTCAGCGCCGATCTGTGAGCCAATCAGAGCTCGCGGTGCGAGCTCTGATTGGCTCACGGATCTTTGCTGAATTAAACTGTGAGACACCCGCCGGAGACTGAGGGGAAGGAGAGGCACAGGCTGCGCTCTCCTTCCCTCACACTGGACGGCAGCGGGCAGCGGTGAGCAGGGAAGGGGGGGGGGGCATGTTATACCTGGCACTGGGGGATATCTGGCACTGGGGGGGGGGGCATTCCTATCTGGCACTGGGGGATATCTGGCACTGGGGGGGCATTTCTATCTGGCACTGGTGGGCATATATACCTGGCACTGGGGGATATCTGGCACAGGGGGGCATGTATACCTGGCACTGGGGGATATCTGGCACTGGGGGGGCATTTATATCTGGAACTGGGGGATATCTGGCACTGGGGGGCATATGTACCTGGCACTGGGGGATATCTGGCACAGGGGGGCATGTATACCTGGCACTGGGGGATATCTGGCACTGGGGGGGCATTTCTATCTGGTACTGGGGGATATCTGGCACTGGGGGGCATATATACCTGGCACTGGGGGATATCTGGCACTGGGGGGGCATTTCTATCTGGTACTGGGGGATATCTGGCACTGGGGGGCATATATACCTGGCACTGGGGGATATCTGGCACAGGGGGGCATGTATACCTGGCACTGGGGGATATCTGGCACAGGGGGGCATGTATACCTGGCACTGGGGGATATCTGGCACTGGGGGGGCATGTATACCTGGCACTGGGGGCTATCTGGCACTGGGGGCATATCTGGCACTGTAGGGGCATTTCTGTATCTGGCACGGGGGGCAATGTATATCTGACACAGTGGGGGCATTTGTGTATCTGGCACTGTGGGGCAATGTGTATCTGGCACTGTGGGGCAATGTATATCTGGCACTGTGGGGCAACGTGTATCTGACACTGCGAGGCAATGTATATCTGGCACTCTGGGGGCATTTTTGTATCTGGCACTGTGGGGCAATGTGTATCTGGCACTGTTAGTCAATGTGTATCTGGCACTGTGGGGCAATGTATATCTGGCACTGTGGGGCAACGTGTATCTAGCACTATTGGGGTCATACGTGTATCTGCCCCTCCCCCATATGTGTATCACGCCCCATTTTCATTGACCACGCCCCATGTGGCATTTGGCCACACCCATTTTTCTGTGCGCGCCTTCGGCGCGCGCACACAGTACCCGTAAGACATTTTTTCTACTTGCACCACTGGTCAGGGCATGCTGGGATATGTAGTTTCACAACAGCTGGAGGGCCGCAGTTTGGACATGCCTGATCTAGAGTCTCTATAGGGGGTAGCGTCTAGTTTACCTTCGTGGAGAGGACCTTTCCCATAACCCCCTGGGTCCATGT
The DNA here is from genome assembly GCF_028390025.1 of Pseudophryne corroboree. NCBI lineage: Eukaryota > Metazoa > Chordata > Amphibia > Anura > Myobatrachidae > Pseudophryne > Pseudophryne corroboree. The sequence goes on from NC_086447.1 coordinate 910,852,596, forward strand.
CACAATCTATTTGGAATAGTAATGTGTGGCAAGCGGAGCGGAGCGAGACACCGAGCCCGAAGCGTGGTGAGCGTCCAATGCTGCATAGAAAAAAAAAAATACCCCAAACAAACGGAGAACGGAGAAAACATGTAGGTCTTGTAAGGGCGGAAGTTCTCTCCTACCCTCTCGTTTTGTGACATCCAGGTCCTGAGCACGAAGGTAACATAGACACAACCCTGTATAGGAGGCCTTATTCAATAACAGTCACATCTGAGATGCGTGACAATATTATAAATGATTTTAAAACAGACACTTGTGCCTCTAGCTGCCACTGATAGGGAGACCACTCAGCCCCCATACATGTGAGCATTATACACAGGTGCAGCAGTATATACATGTGAGCATTATACACAGGTGCAGCAGTAGATACATGTGAGCATTATACACAGGTGCAGCAGTATATACATGTGAGCATTATACACAGGTGCAGCAGTAGATACATGTGGGCATTATACACAGGTGCAGCAGTATATACATGTGGGCATTATACACAGGTGCAGCAGTATATACATATGGGCATTATACACAGGTGCAGCAGTATATACATATGGGCATTATACACAGGTGCAGCAGTATATACATGTGGGCATTATACACAGGTGCAACAGTATACATATGTGAGCATTATACACAGGTGCAGTAGTATATACATGTGGGCATCATACAGAGGTGTGGCAGTATATACATGTGGGCATTATACACAGGTGCAGCAGTAGATACATGTAAGCATTATACACAGGTGCAGCAGTAGATACATGTGGGCATTATACACAGGTGCAGCAGTAGATACATGTGGGCATTATACACAGGTGCAGCAGTAGATACATGTGGGCATTATACACAGGTGCAGCAGTATATACATGTGGGCATTATACACAGGTGCAGCAGTAGATACATGTGGGCATTATTCACAGGTGCAGCAGTAGATACATGTGAGCATTATACACAGGTGCGGCAGTATATACATGTGGGCATTATACACAGGTGCAGCAGTATATACATGTGGGCATTATACACAGGTGCAGCAGTAGATACATGTGGGCATTATACACAGGTGCAGCAGTAGATACATGTGAGCATTATACACAGGTGCGGCAGTATATACATGTGGGCATTATACACAGGTGCAGCAGTATATACATGTGGGCATTATACACAGGTGCAGCAGTAGATACATGTGGGCATTATACACAGGTGCAGCAGTAGATACATGTGGGCATTATACACAGGTGCAGCAGTATATACATGTGGGCATTATACACAGGTACAGCAGTATATAAATGGCATTATACACAGGTGCAGCAGTATATACATGTGGGCATTATACACAGGTGCGGCAGTATACATGTGGGCATTATACACAGGTGCAACAGTATATACATGTGGGCATTATACACAGGTGTGGCAGTATATACATGTGAGCATTATACACAGGTGCGGCGGTATATACATGTGGGCATTATACACAGGTGCAGCAGTATACATATGTGAGCATTATACACGTGAGCGTTATACACAGGTGCAGCAGTATATACATGAGAGCATTATACACAGGTGCAGCAGTATATACATGTGAGCGTTATACACAGGTGCAGCAGTAGATACACGTGGGCATTATACACAGGTGCAGCAGTAGATACATGTGAGCATTATACACAGGTGCGGCAGTATATACATGTGGGCATTATACACAGGTACAACAGTATATGCATGTGGGCATTATACACAGGTGCAGCAGTATACATATGTGAGCATTATACACAGGTGCAGTAGTATATACATGTGGGCATCATACAGAGGTGCAACAGTATATACATGTGGGCATTATACACAGGTGCGGCAGTATATACATGTGAGCATTATACACAGGTGCGGCAGTATATACATGTGGGCATTATACACAGGTGCAACAGTATATGCGTGTGGGCATTATACACAGGTGCAGCAGTATATACATGTGAGCATTATACACAGGTGCAGCAGTATATACATGTGAGCATTATACACAGGTGCAGCAGTAGATACATGTGGGCATTATACACAGGTGCAGCAGTATATACATGTGGGCATTATACACAGGTGCAGCAGTAGATACATGTGGGCATTATACACAGGTGCAACAGTATATGCATGTGGGCATTATACACAGGTGCAGCAGTATACATATGTGAGCATTATACACAGGTGCAGTAGTATATACATGTGGGCATCATACAGAGGTGTGGCAGTATATACATGTGGGCATTATACACAGGTGCAGCAGTAGATACATGTGGGCATTATACACAGGTGCAGCAGTAGATACATGTGGGCATTATACACAGGTGCAGCAGTAGATACATGTGGGCATTATACACAGGTGCAGCAGTATATACATGTGGGCATTATACACAGGTGCGGCAGTATATACATGTGAGCATTATACACAGGTGCGGCAGTATATACATGTGGGCATTATACACAGGTGCAACAGTATATGCATGTGGGCATTATACAGAGGTGTGGCAGTATATACATGTGGGCATTATACACAGGTGCGGCAGTATATACATGTGAGCATTATACACAGGTGCGGCAGTATATACATGTGGGCATTATACACAGGTACGGCAGTGTATACATGTGGGCATTATACACAGGTGCAGCAGAATATACATGTGGGCATTATACACAGGTGTGGCAGTATATACATGTGGGCATTATACACAGGTGCGGCAGTATATACATGTGGGCATTATACACAGGTGCGGCAGTATATACATGTGGGCATTATGCACAGGTGCAACAGTATATGCATGTGGGCATTATACAGAGGTGTGGCAGTATATACATGTGGGCATTATACACAGGTGCGGCAGTATATACATGTGGGCATTATACACAGGTGCGGCAGTATATACATGTGGGCATTATGCACAGGTGCAGCGGTAGATACATGTGGGCATTATGCACAGGTGCAGCGGTATATACATGTGGGTATTATGCACAGGCGCAGTGGTACATACATGTGGGTATTATGCACAGGCGCAACGGTACATATATGTGGTCATTATACACAGGCGCATACATGTGGGCATTATACACAGGCGCAACGGTATATACATGTGGGCATTATACACAGGCGCAGTGGTATATACATGTGGGCATTATACACTGGCGCAGTGGTATATACACGTGGGCATTATACACAGGCACAGCAGTATATATACATGTGGGCATTATACACAGGTTCAGCAGTATATACATGTGGGCATTATACACAGGTACACAGTTGCAGCAGTATATACAGGTGGGCATTATACACAGGTGCAGCAGTATATACATGTGGGCTAGGGTGCATCAAACGCCCCGACATTCGGAATGCTTGCTGTCCCTATTCTTAAAATGTACCTTTTTAGCATAGAAACAACTGTGCACATTTTTTTTGATGTACGATTTGACTTAGGTGGTCCACCTCCACACCATAACATAACATAACATAACAAAGAAAGGGAACAGCATGAAGCCTCATGGGCCTATCGTGGCTGTTCCCATCCAAATCACAAATCATTAATTAAATCATTATTTCTTTTTCAGATAAAATAAATAGCAATTAATAGAAATAAATAAAAATGAATTTAAAAAAAAATAGAAATAAATAGAAATCTTTAATCTTCAGGGGCATGGTGGGCCACATAAATATCATCTCAGATTCTTAAAAATTTGTATGCAATATATCCTTAACAATTCTAAAAAATGTAGCATGGGGACAAATCATTTTTCTTTTAAAAATTCATGGGGCGTTTGATGCACCCTAATGTGGGCATTATACACAGGTGCAGCAGTAAATGCAGGTGGGCATTATACACAGGGGCAGCAGTATATACATGTGGGCATTCTACACAGGTGCACAGTGTATAGCTCCTAGGCCCTGGTTCTTCTTGAAAGCCTGCAGTGTTTCCCCTGGGAGCCTCCCAGGGGAGGATGGATCCTTCTGGGGAGGAGGATGATGGAGGCTGCGAGGCCTGAGAGAGGCCCTGGGAATTCTGACCTACCGATTGCAGTGGAAGCCTCGATGCTGGAGGATTTGGACAGTACAGCATTTCCAGTGATTGTGGGCCCAGTGATGAGACAGGATCTCCAACTGGAGACCCCCAAACCACAGGATGCCGGCTCTCTGGGTGAGTTAACCCAGGGAGGTGATAAGGTTATACCTCCCAACTGTCCCGATTTTCGCGGGACAGTCCCGTTTTTTGGGGCTGTCCCGCTGTCCCACCCGCGGGCCACAGTGTCCCGCTGTGGGGGGGGGGGTCAGTTGGGAGGCTCTGTCAATCGCTGGGTGAATAGACGCTGTGCGCATGCGCACAGCGTCTATTCAGTGGAGTCAGAGGGAGAGGGAGCATGCCAGCTGCTCACAGAGCGCTGGGCATGCCCCCTCAGTGATGAAAAAGGGGGCGTGGCTCGCGATCGCGGTCCTCCCGTGAAGCCATGCCCCCTTTTCATAGGCCACGCCCCCTTTCCGGGAGCGCGCGCGGCGAAGCCACGTGAGTGTCCCGCTCCACAAGAACAGAAAGTTGGGAGGTATGTAAGGTGAATGAGCTTGCCTGTGGTGAGGCGGGGGTTAGTGCTGCAGGTGGAGATGCTGAGGTTTCTGATTGCAGCCAGGAGGATTCATCATCCTCTAGTGATAAATACATGAATATGAGTCTAGAGCACAGGTTCTCAAACTCAGTCCTCAGGACCCCACACAGTGCATGTTTTGCAGGTCACCTCACATAATCGCAAGTGAAATAATTAGCTCCACCTGTGGACCTTTTAAAATGTGTCAGTGAGTAATTAATATACCTGTGCACCTGCTGGGTTACCTGCAAAACATGCACTGTGTGGGGTCCTGAGGACCGAGTTTGAGAACCACTGGTCTAGAGGAATTAAGAATGGAGCATACTTGCCTACTCTCCCGGAATGGCCGAGAGGCTCCCGAAAATCGCGTGACCCTGCCGGCCCCCCGGAAGAGCATGCAAGTCTCCCGGAATCAGGGGTCCCCCTGCCCGTCCGCCCACTTAGTGTGTAAAGTGGGCGGATTGGGCAGTTGATGACGCGATTCTTGCTGAATCACGTCATAGCCACGCCCCCTGCAGTGTAATGCCGGGGATCGCGGCATTACAGAGCGGGGGCGTGGCTTAAAGGATGTGCCACCAAAACTCCGCCCCCATCCTGCCCCTGCTCCACCCCCGTCCCGCCTCCGGTCCACCTGCTCCCCACGTCACAGCCCTTCCCTGCCCCCTTGCTGAGCCGACCTGGCTGCTCTCTCCCGCAGAGGGCAGCCAGAATGTCGGCAAGTATGGAATGGAGCAGAACCGTATATACTCCCGTATTTCTTATAAAAAAAGAAGGCGTAATTGTAGCAGCAGATGGGAGAGAGTTGCCCTGAAAGATGAACTTTGGGAGCTGAATGACAGTTTGGCTGCAGTTAAAAAGAGGATTAAAATGTTGCAGGATCAGGCTCTATTGCAAAAGAAAAAGGCACTGCTAGAGTCCATACCTGGCGGCCCGGTCCCGGTGGGTTCTGTGGCGGCATCTGGGCTCATAGTTCCAGTGGAAGACATGGAGGTGGGCGGCCGGACTGCAGAAGAAGTGGTGGATATCGTGGGCCATGATGGAGGTGAAACCGCTGGGATTGCATCTGGTGCCGTGGATACCGAGGGGAACCCTGCGATGACGTCATCCTGTGCTTTCCATGAGGGGGAGGCGTCTCTCCCAGAGAGAGTGCTGGGTGGTGGCAGTGCAGGGGGCATGGTGGCTGCCGGGGTGACGGCGGGTGCCGGAGCTATGGTGGCTGCTACTGCTTCCTGTGGACTTGCTCACGATGCACTTGTCTCTGAAGCTGCGGTTATGGGGACGGCGCGGGCCGTGGTAGATGCTGAGGCTGGCTCTCCCTGTAAGCCAGCAGCGACTGGCTCCGGCTTAGTCGCTGTGGTGGCTGAGGGGGGCGGGGCCAAAGACGCATCATGTGTGACATTGCGAGTGACATTAACTGCATCAATGGGAATTCCGGAGTATGACGCCATATTAAAAACTGGGCAAGGATTAGCCCAAGGACTGCCGGCAGTTGATAAGAGCAGCTTAACCCCTGAGGAGACTACACTAGTAGAAACAGTTTACGGAGATATGGATATGCCTGTAAGGGCTTTAGCGGCCGTAAGCTTGATCCAGGCAAACCAAACTAGGATGGCTGGTAGTGCCGGTATAGAGGTCAGTAAGAAGGTAAATGTTCAGGCACCCAAGGGTCTCCCTGTAATCTCTCCTGTGGTTAGACCAGGATCTGGTTCATATGCCAAAACTTTGGAGGGTTCTGGCTGGGCTAGTACTGGTCCTCAGCTTGGGGTAAGTGGGGGTCAGCCTATAAAAAGGCGTAATGTGGTTCAGTTTAGATGGGTAGGGGAGGGGGAGGCTCCTTCAAAGTCGGAGTTTTTGGATATAATATTCTCACTGGGTTTTAGGGCCGCAGATCTTTTTGCGTGCATCCATCCAGTGAGAACTCCCGACTTTGATCTGAGCTTCCTCTCCCTGAATGGCTTGCAAGAACAAGACCAAGGAGCCGTACTGCCATTTTAAAACCAACACCATCACCAGGCAGGATAGGGTAAAGATTACTGTTCTGGTACGCAATGAGTCACTACCTTCTGCGGATATCGTATATTGGTTGTCAAGGTCCTGCACAGTCTTTTCCCCGCTTGACAAATTTGATTACACTAAGGGGGTCTGGGGTGGTGCCTATTCGGCCTTTGTGAGGTTGCACCAGGTAGGGGCTGAGACTAAGCACATACCATCTGCTGCTTATATTGGCCGTGACCGGCTTCAGTGTTTTTACCCTGGGCAGCCCAGAACTTGTCACAAGTGTGGTGACTTTCGCCACCTTAGTAATGATTGTACGGTTGTTAAATGTGCTCTGTGTGGCCAGATGGGGCACGGGTCCCGTGAGTGTAATAAGGTGAGGTGCAATCTCTGCGGAGCGGATGGCCATCCCTATAGTCGATGCCCTAAAGTATTGCATAATCATGATGCAGGGGTGGTTGAGGAGGCACTTGAAATCAGGCCCAGTCGTGAGGATAACATGGTGGTTGCTTTACAGCATCAGGATATGTTGAGGAAACTAGAAGCTGGCGGGATAGGGAAAGTCCAGGTCGAAAGGGGGGAAGCATCATTTCAGGCAGTTAGTAAAGGCAGGCGGAAGAAGCTAAAAAAGAGGGGGGTGGACGTTGTATGCTCTAATAGGTTTGACGTTTTGTCCTCCGCTGATGATGAGGGGGAGGTAGTCATGGTTGGGGGAAAAGAGCTAGTGTTTGTTCCGAATACTTCTAAAAGTAAAAATCCAAAACAGGCCTCTAATCTGTCTGTTGATGGGGTGGCAGTTACGGTCAAAGCTAAACAGGAAAAGTGGCGATGTGGTAAAGTTCAGAGCAAAACCAAGCACTTAGATAGTTCTCAGGGGGATTTAGAGTGGGATCCTATAGGGACGGAATTAAGTCAGACCTTGGAACCGCTATTAAATAAGGTTGAGGTAGTGCAGAGTTCAGAGGGGAAGGCCCCTCAATCTCCGGGAGAGGTGATGGTGGTGGAGGAGACTCCTGGCCTTGAGATGGGGAGCCTTACCTATTCTCCTTTAGAGTCCCCTGGTGGGGATGATCCTGGGGGCGGTTCTTGTATTATTGCCCCAAAAGCCCCTGATCCGGATCCTCCCCCAGACAGGGTTGCAAATGGGGATGGGTGTGATATTAGGGAGGGTGTTGTTGTAGAGGGATCTAAGGGTCTGTTCTGTGAGACTGCGGTCTCAGTTGTTGGTGGGGTGTGTGGGGTGGAGGAGGGGGAGGTGGAAGAAATCTCTTTGTCCGATGAGGATGTTCTTCCCTTCGGGGTTACGTGTAAAAGAGTAGGGTCCTCGGACGAGGATTCTAAAAGACAAGCAAAGAAAAAGTGAATGGGGTCCTACCTCTATAATCCAAGAAACATGGATCCCCAACCTATACGATGTGCCACCATTAATGTGGCTTCCGTGTTTTCTGAACGTGCTCGTTTCTTGGCCTTCGATTTTTTCAACACGGTTGATGTTGACTTTTTATTTTTGAAGGAGACCAGGGTAGGTGACTTGGCCATACTCCATCGGGCCAAGTGTCAGTGGAAGCGGGGGCCTTCCTTCTGGTCTCTTGCGGCCGAGGCGTCCAGTGGGTTGGCAGTGCTTTTTACTGATATGGTAAACGTGCACAGGATTATAGATTTACAGGTAGGTAGGTGCATGGTTTTGGATGTCAACCTGAGAGGACATGACCTGAGGCTAATAAACATCTATGGGCCCCATTCAAAGTGGGACAGGAAATGTCTTTTCAGAGAGATAAAACCGTTTCTTTTTACGGCCCGTCAGATTGTCTTTGGAGGTGATTTTAACACCGTCATCAGGCCAAAAGACAGAGGGAACACAAAGGCGACCCTGGGCTATGATTCCAATTTTCTAGTTAGCATGGTTAGAGAGGCTGGTCTGGTGGATGTGCACGTTCGCCATTTCCCAGACCTCACAGGTTTCACTTATCATTGTGGTAGTCATAGGTCTAGGATAGATAGGTTTTTTGATAAGGAGTCCTTGAAAACTTTGCCTCCCGAGACAAAGCCAGTAGAGTTCTCCGATCACGTTTTTCTGTGTGTTGCTTTGAACGTCTCAGCAACCCCTCAGAAAGGGCGGTTCCTTTGGCGTTTGAATTCCGAGCTCCTGAAGGAGGAGGGAGTTAGACAGTCCTTTAGAGACTTTCTTCAACTACAGGAAACACTTCTGGAGGCTGGTTGGAGTAGGTCTGAGTGGTGGGAGGAGTGTAAAAAGTGGACTCGAAGGCTTTTTCAAAGGCTGGTAGCCAGGAAAAACTTGACAAAAAGATGTATCTACCAGAGCCTGAGAAAGAAACTGGATTTCTTGATCTCTGAGCGTGGAGATAGTGGGGAAATCTCCCGGGTGAAGGCTCAGATGAAGGAATATCAGTACGATCGCCTGGCTTCTTTGATTCTGGAGAGGGATTATGGGAAGTACCACTCGCCTGATCCCTACCAGAGTTGCAGAAAATCAGTTGATTTGAGGGAGGTCCGGGGCCTGTTTGATGACCAGGGTATTCTTCATGAAGACAGGGAGGGTATTTTGGGAGTCATCAGGTCCTATTACTCCAGCCTTTTGTCTGAGCAGCCACTCATCAGAGAGAGGATGGATCAGTTTCTGAGGGAGACACCTGGGCTTGAGCAACTTGATCCTTCTTTTGACTCTTTGGGGAGTGATGTGACAGTGGAGGAGGTCAAGAAAGCCATAGACGGTTAGTCTATAAAAAAAATCTCCAGTCCCAGATGGGTTAACATCTGAATTTTTTAAAGGTTTTTCAGACATCTTGGCTCCTCATCTCATGGAGGTATTTAATGAAAGCCTGGGTAAGGGATCACTCCCTCCCTCTATGAGATCCTCTGCTCTCATATTATTGTCTAAAGGTAGGGACCCGGTGCGTGTTGAGAACTGGCGCCCCATCGCTCTTCTCAATACGGATAGAAAGATTCTGGCAAAGGTACGTTTTAATCGGCTGATGGAAGTTTCCGGGCTGTTGCTTTCTCCGTCTCAGCATTGCACTGTAAAAGGCTGAAGCACCTTTAGTGCTGTCCTTGGCATCCGGGAGGCTGTGGAGCAATGTCGTGCTGAAAAGTGGGGTAAGTATTTGCTGGCTTTGGATCAGTCCAAGGCTTTTGACCGAGTTAATCATCAGTACCTGTGGGCTGTGCTGGAGAGGTATGGTCTTCCAGTGAGGGTGGTAGATTGGCTACGTGTCATTTACAATCAGGCCGAGAGCTTCCCACTTGTCAATGGCTGGGTGGGCCCTGCTTTTGCGGTCGACTCGGGTGTCCGTCAGGGGTGTCCCCTGAGCCCCCTTCTATATGTATTTGCAATTGATCCTTTTGTGCGGAGGATTGAGAGCGGTGCTGTGGCTGGGGTGCAGCTAGGCCCTGGGTTGCCGCTGAGGGTGGTGGCCTACGCAGACGATGTTACTGTGGTCCTGTCATCTGTGACAGAGGCACGTGGCATGGAACATCTTATCTGTGAGTACTCTGAGGCCTCGTGCTCCAGAATCAATCAGGATAAGTGTGAAGCTTTCTGGATGGGGGAGGAAGGTGATGAGTTTACCCTTCCGGATAGCCTCCCCCGCGCCAGTCCAGAGATAAAAATTCTAGGTAGCAAATTTGGCCGTGGTGATTATGCCACTCAGAATTGGGAGAAGAGGCTGGAAGATGCTACCAGGAATGTGCAGTCCTGGAGAAGGTGGAAACTTTCTCTCAGGGAGAGGGTTGACTTATGCAAAACCTATCTGATTCCGCTTTTTCTGTATGTCAGTTATGTGTGCTACTTGCCACAGTCTTTGTGGACCAAGATGAATTCTTTATTCTTCCTGATGTTATGGGGGAATAGAATGAATCTGGTCAAGAGAGGGATCACCTACAGATTGAGGGAACAGGGGGGCTGAGTATGGTCAACCCTGTGGTGTTTTTTGCTACAACGTTTTTAAAACTGAATCTAGGAAGTTTGTTTCTAAGAACTCCCCCTCGATGGGTAGAGAGTTTTAGGGCCTGGGTGTTTCCCTTCCTCAGGTTATGGATGGATGGTGGCCAAGTAAAAACCTTTCGAGTCCGGCATGGCTACCTCCCGATCTACGTTATACTGTGCTTGAAGATGACGAGGCTTTGGGGGCTGGAGGTGGGTGAAGTCAAAAACTTCTCTAGAAGGGAGATGGAGAGAAGAATTTTGCGGACTCACTTTTATGCTCCGCTGTCGTTAAGGGACTGCCCAGGCAGTGTCTGCTCAGATGGGTTGTCCTTGATTAATTCTCAAAGAATCCCACTGAAGTTCAGAGATATTGCCTGGCTTTCTTTCCAAGGGAGGCTTTATGTGCGGGGTAACCTCAAGTGTCGAAGTGCCAATGATCGTGGTTGCCCACGTGAGGAATGTCTAGGGGAGGTAGAGACAATGGACCATTTCCTCCTTGAGTGTCCCTTCAATATAAAGGTTTACAGAGCGGTATCAAGGGCCTTACGCATCCCGTGCCTTTCGGGGCTTAGTTACCCTGAGTGTGTTTATGGGGCGTTCAAAGGGTATAGAAGGTTTGATTTAACCACAATTTTTATAGTTAGTTTAGCAGTTAGGTTTCACACATGGGGTGCACGGTGTCAGGTTTCCCTCAGAGCAAAGGTCCTCCCCTGTGAGGAGGTGGTGGGAAATATTCTGCACGAGGTTAAGAGGATGATGGATATGGATAGAAAGAGGTTGGATGCTGTCGGGTGGTCCAGGCTCTGGCGCCACCTGAAACCCCCTTGAGTGGGTAGCAGAAGTCCTTTTCTTGTTCATCTTATGGCTTCCTATCCTTCACCTTCCCGTAGATTTTCTTTTTTCTGTTTTTTTAATTAAAGCGGTTTGCATGTGACTAAAAGACTTCATTCATCTTTTCATTGCTTATGTTATGATATGTATTGTTCGAATACAGTAGGTTGTTTTTTGCTTAGATGTTAAGCAATTTTGACATTGCATATAGTTATACAAGCTTTGTTGCTTTTTGGTTTGGATTATTGGGCAACAATTCAATGTATATTGTATGTCCTATTTTTATGAGTTTTACCATATTTATGTAATGTATGTTGCAATTTTTCTTAATAAAAGATAGCAGTATATACATGTGGGCATTATACACAGGTACAGCAGTATATACATGTGGGCATTATACACAGGGGCAGCAGTATATACATGTGGGCATTATACACAGGGGCAGCAGTATATACATGTGGGCATTATACACAGGTGCAGCAGTACCTACAGGTGAGCATTATACACAGGTGCAGCAGTATATACATGTGGGCATTATACACAGGTGCAGCAGTATATACATGTGAGCATTATACACAGGTGCAGCAGTATATACATGTGGGCATTATACACAGGTGCAGCAGTATATACATGTGAGCATTATTCACAAGTGCAGCAGTATATACATGTGAGCATTATTCACAGGTGCAGCAGTATATACATGTGAGCATTATTCACAGGTGCAGCAGTATACATGTGAGCATTATTCACAAGTGCAGCAGTATAAACTCCTGGAAATTTGGTGAGTTTTGACAAGAGATGTGCGGAGAAGGTAGGCGGGGGGGCTGCCTCACCTGCCATAGACTTTTTACTACAGAGTTTTTGCTATAACAATGATTAGAATAATGCAAGGAAGATATTTCAAACACATTCTTTGTATTTTTCATATACTTTATACCAGGGACGTGCAGTCAGGGGAGGCAGGGGAGGCAGTGCCTCCCCTGTCATTAATGATTAAGATAATACAAAGAAGATGCATATGACACATATTCTGTGTCATATGTATCTTCTTAATATTATTCTTAGCATTGCTCCATTCTTTATGAGTTTGGGAGGCACCGATCGTGGTGCCTCCCGTTGTCACTGGGGAAAAGTATGGAAGCAGGGGGCGGGCACGGGCGGGGGACTAGCCATGGGCTGTAAAAGCCCATTGAGAATATATGGGAAAGCGGCACCATTAGTGGTGCCGCTTTCATACAGGGACGTGCTTTCAACCTATGAAAGCACGTCCCTGTCAGTGAGGCCACAGTGATTGGCCAGCGGATCCGTCAATGGATCCGCTGTCAATCACTGTGTGGGCGACGCTGGCGGAGGAGGTGCGGGCGGCTGGATGGGGCGATGGTGCGGGCGGCGGGATGCGGCGGTGGTGCGGGCGGCGGTGGAGCAGGCGGCGGGTTGCGGCGGTGGAAAATTACCTTGATCCTGCAGAGTTTGGCAGCGGAGCGGTTCCAGTTTCAAAAATGGCGCCTCAGCGTCATTTTTGAAATTCAAGATGGCCGCCGCGAGCCAATCACGGCTCGCCGCGTCATCGCCCCGCCCCCCGGCTGACTGATATAAGTCAGCGCGAGGCGGAGGAGAGTCAGTCCGACGGCGGAGGAGGAGCAGTGAAGAGCTCCTGAAGAAAGAAGACGGCCGGAAGTCCTGGCTGGGCGGCGGCTATGCAAAAGAGCTTAGCAGCCGCCGCCCACCAGGTGAAGACGCTGGAAGCCCTGGGGGGGTGGCGCCCCCCAGGTGAAGACGCCGGAAGCCCTGGGAAGGCGGCGGCCACGCAAAAGAGCTTAAAGGCCGCCGCCCCCAGGTGAAGACCCAGATTAATAAAGCTTCTTTTCAAGACGTGTGGAGTTTTATTTTAATATTTTTTTTACAGGTGGACTACAGGTGCCAGCGGGCCCTTTATGTCCGGGCATGCTGGCACTTGTGGTTCTCCAAGTGCCAGCATGCTGGGGCAGGCTTGCTGGGACCTGTAGGCTACCTGTAAAGAACAATATTACTATTCTTTGCAGGTGGACTACAGGTGCCAGCAGGCCCTTTATGTCCGGGCATGCTGGCACTTGTGGTTCTCCAAGTGCCAGCATGCTGGGGCAGGCTTGCTGGGACCTGTAGGCCACCTGTAAAAGAACAATATTAACACACAATGAACCCTGCACCCACCGCCACCAGGGGTGCGGGGCATAGCACTGGGCTATCAGCCCAGTGCTGGTTATTGCTCGGGAGGGGGGACCCCATTTTTATTTTTTGGGGTTCCCACTTTCCGAGGAATTCCAACCCTGGGCTGACTGGCTGGGGGGCAGATTAATGTTATGGCAGGGGGACCCCATACTGAGTGTCTCCCCTGCTATGGCATTACTCCCCCTGGCTGGTTCTGCCTAGTGCTGGTTTTATGGTTTTACTGATGTGTTGGGGGACCACACTTTTTTTTTTTCAGGGGGGGGGGGGGGGAGAGGGCTTGTTAGCTGCCAGTGCCTCCCCAACCAGTGACCTCACCGCACGTCACTGCTTTATACAGACAAAACTCTGGCACAAACGTTAGTATGACAGGAAAGGCTCATACTTTTTTTTTCTTTGTTTTAGTCTGTTCTTGGTTATTTCATGTCTAAATGTATAATCCACTATACCCCTAGATCTATCTTCTTACTGCCCTTGCAGTTGCAGCAGGTATGTGGTATGTTCTGTATCTACATGCGGCTCTATCTGGGCCAGAGTTGCCTACCCTCCCTCATTCTGCAGGAGACTCCCTGAAATAGCAGCAATCCCTGAATAGTCCAGCAATCTCCCTGATTTTACCTTACCCCCATTATATAGCTGTTACATTCTTGGGGAAAAGATAAATTAGAGATATATCCATTGAAATGGGATCCTCAGCGCCATTTCCCTGTATTGGTTATAAGGCACAATGATCCCTATGGCTACATTCATATTAAATAAGGTTTCTCATGGCCACTTACAGTATATGTGTATATGTGTATACAGTATACTAACTTTGGGGCTCATTTACGTTTTGATGTAAGTCATTTTATGACACGCCTCTCAGATGCAGCAGTACACGTCCGCGCTTATTGGTGTAAATTTCACAATCTCCCTGAAATGCTTTTTCAAAAGTAGGCAAGTATGATGCAGGCTGCTGCCCTGTGTATGACATTATGAGGTGTTGTTGTCATTAGTACAAGTAATGAACTCAGGTCTGTATTCATCACTGTTGTATTGTACTAGTCAATGACTCCACAATTACCCCGCCTGAGGCAATGCAGGCCCCGCTCTACATCAGAGGTCCCAAGGATAGGTCACATGTTCCCTGACGGCCAGACCTGAGACGCTGGCAGCGATGGAAGTAGATGGATTTATTTTACAGAAGCTGAATTTAATAACATGCATTTTAGGCTGAGTATAGTTTATGTCAGTGGTTCCTAAACCATACTTGCCTACCTGACCCTCTCCATGAGGGAGAAAATGCTCTGTTCCTGGACTTTCCTGGTAATGTATGATTACCATCACCTGTGGTGAGCTAGTTCATTGATAAGAAAGGTGTTTTACCACAGGTGATGGCAATCATACATTACCAGGAAAGTCCAGGAACAGAGCATTTTCTCCCTCATGGAGAGGGTCAGGTAGGCATGTATGTCCTAAACTCAGTCCTCAAGGCACCATAACAGTCCAGGTTTTAAGGCTATCCATGCTTAACCACAGGTGACTAAATTAGTAACTCCGTTTCATTATTCCATCTGTGCACAACCATGAATATCCTTAACACCTGGACTGTTATAGGCCCTACACACTTGGCGATATTCTGAAAGATATGAACGATCTCGTTCATAAATGAACGAGAACTCGTTCATATCTTTCAGTGTGGAGACTCCAACGATGTGCGTCCCCGCGCTCGTTCATCGCTGGTCTCCCGTCGGCTGTGCATGCAGGCCAATATGGACGATCTCGTCCATATTCGCCTGCACTTCAATGCAGCCGGGTGACGGGGGGAGTGAAGAAACTTCACTCCCCCCGTCACTGCCCCCCCGCCGCCGGGTCGCTCGTCGGCCGTATCGGCCGTCGGGCACCTCGGCGGCACATCGCCAAGTGAGTAGGGCCCTTAGGGTGTCTTGAGTACTGAGTTTGAGAAATCCTGATTTACTAATTTTTTTCTTTTTAGGACATAGGAAAAGAATGATCATCATATAATGTGAAGATCACCTGAAACAAAGAACCCAGTAAACCTTTCAAAACTGGATATACGAGTACATTACTGACTGGCTGTCACTATTGTCTGTCTGGGACTTGTAAAAATATCATATTTTGGGACTAACCTGCATCATGTATTGTGATATTATTGTATGGACTGTTCTCTGTGGTGAGCTCAACCATCCCTTATATCGGGGGTGGCCAAGTACAGTCCTCAAGGACCCCTAACAGGTCATGTTTTCCAGATCTCTTAGCTGGTGCAAATCATACTCACCATGGCTACTTACGTTTTACCCACAAGTGGTTCTATATACAGTATCTCATGGAAAAGCCCTGAAAATGACCACCGTGCAGGCATCAACAAGTAGATCTTACTGAGGAACAACTACAACATATGATAGATGTGTTGCTTTTACAATCTTCCTGCCAATCTTTTTCAAAAGTATGCACGTATGGTGCAAATGTAAAAGATCCACAGGTAATCTGGAAAACATGGTCCTTGAGAAGGACTATACTTGACCACCCCTGCCTTATATCAACTACCAGACACATTTCTATATGAGACGTGTTCACTTCAAAAGACAAAAATACTACAATGTGTAATAAGTGCTAGTACTTATAGTTCCACCCCTTAACGGCCATCGCTGGGCAACGACGCCAGGACCGATGAAAGCGATCACAGGTGCGATCGCAAGAAGATTGACGGCGGGAAGGAGGATCGGGGCATCTACTCACCGTTTCCTGGGCGTGGTAAGGCGAACGCAGGCGTGTCCAGGAGTTTAGAGGGCGGATGTCTGACATCACAGCCGGGACCTTCATCGCTGGATCCGTCTTGTTATGCTTGAAATGTTTTTAGCATATCAGGGCTGCACAAGCGATCGCAGCTCTGCTATGCTAAAATACACTCCCCCATAGGCGGCGCCTAGTTGATCGCACCAGCAGCAAAAAGTTGCTACGTGCAATCAACTCGGAATGACCCCCGTAGGGCAACATGTTTCACTGGGTCCCTGAGAGTCAAAATGACACCAGTGGGGCATAGCTCCATGTTACAGGAGATCAAACCACAGGCTATACTTGCTGACATTCCGTATAATGGCCCTCATGCCGAGTTGGTCGCTCGCTAGCTGCTTTTAGCAGCATTGCACACGCTAAGCCGCCGCCTACTGGGAGTGAATCTTAGCATAGTAAAATTGCGAACGAAAGATTCTCAAAATTGCGAATAGAAATTTCTTTGCAGTTTCTGAGTAGCTCCAGACTTACTCTGCCACTACGATCAGTTCAGTCAGTTTCGTTCCTGGTTTGACGTCACAAACACACCCAGCGTTCGCCCAGACACTCCCCCGTTTCTCCAGCCACTCCCGCGTTTTTCCCAGAAACGGCAGCGTTTTTTCACACACTCCCATAAAACGGCCAGTTTCCGCCCAGAAACACCCACTTCCTGTCAATCACATTACGATCACCAGAACGAATAAAAACCTTGTAATGCCGTGAGTAAAATACCTAACTGCATAGCAAATTTACTTGGCGCAGTCGCAGTGCGAACATTGCGCATGCGCAATTAGCGAAAAATCGCTGCGATGCGAAGAAAATTACAGAGCGAACAACTCGGAATGAGGGCCCATATAATAAATTTCAAAATAAAATAATATATATATATATATATACACACATAACAATAAATGTCACAAATTGGTTAGTATTACTGCCTCACAGCACTGAGATCATGAGTTAAATTCCCTTTCATGGCTGATCTGTGTTGAGTTTGTATGTTCCATATGTGTTTGCGTGAGTTTCCTCACACTCTCCAAAACCATGTTGGTAGGTTAACTGGCTTCTGGCAAAAATTGACTGTGCGTGTATACACATGTACATGTGATGGGGGGGGGGGGGGGGGTGGAGGGGGGTACGTGATAGGTAATACAGAGTGTAAGGTCCGTTGGGGCAGGTGCTGATGTGACTGACTGAAATATTCTCTGTAAAGCGCTGCGGTATATGTGTGCTATATAAATAGCTGCTACAGGTACACCACCGATTTTCCGGCATCCTCGGTTCCAGTGCCATGCCGGATTATCGATTTTGCCGGATTAACGGTGGAAACTAATTTTGCACCTTCAGAACATTTCTAAAGCAATAAATAGTAAAATATATGCTACAGTATAATATTAATTAATGAATAAACACAGTAGTGTATGCAAAACTGTTTATAAGCAAAACCGGTATGTGTGTTCCGCCCATGTGCGGTACTTGCTGTGACCTTGGACGCCATAACAGCCCCACTGATGCTTGCTGTGTCACCTGCAGTGTCCGTGGAAGCTGTACCCACTGACACTTGCGCGTATTGCGTGTTACGCCCATGCGCAGAAAATGTTCCGGATTAAAGGATGTCCCTAACCCCCTTTAATCCAGACAAATCAAAATTGTCCGGATTAAAAGAGGTTCCGGATCATCGGTTGCCGGAAAATCGGTGATGTACCTGTATATCGACAATGCATCAATTGGGCAGATGTCACATTTGCGTACTGAGATCAGTACGGATGGTGTAAGGGTTAGCATTATTGCCTCACAGCACTGAGGTCATGGGTTCAATTCCCACCATGGCCCTAACTGTGTGGAGTTTGTATAGTCTCCCCGTACTTGCGTGGGTTTCCTCCGGGTACTCCGGTTTCCTCCCACAATCCAAAATTATATTAATGGGTTAATTGGGTACCAACAAAATTAACCCTAGTGTGAATGTGTCTGTGTGCACATGTGATAGGGAATATAGATTGTAAGCTCCACTGGGGCAGGGACTGATGTGAACGGGCAAATATTCTCTGTAAAGCGCTGCGGAATATGTGTGCGCTATATAAATAACCGGTAATAACAGACGTAACAAAGTAACTTACATGCATGTGCTTATCTAGATCCTTCCAGCATAAACAGCAGCATCTGTGCATTGTGGACTGTTTGCAACATAAGAACAGAAATAATTTCAATCTTTGAAAGAAAAAAGAAAAAATGTGTAAGAGAAATCACATTGGTGCGGGGAAGGGGGGGGGGGGGGGGTAATTTTGGCGCAGACTGTTGGCCAACAAAACACAAAGGTCATTTGCTTTGCACAACACATATCTCTAGCGTAGACCTGGTCTTATCGGGGACATGTGCAGACAGATTTGTCCTTAGTAATTGGGAGCTGCCACTCTGAATCCACATTCTCTTTTAAGCAAAGAAAGGGAAGTTGGGGTCTGAAGTGTGTGGCTGGAAGTCAGACACAGGATGATCCCATGTCAGTGCCCCCCAGCCGTTATAACAGCCTCTGAGGTCAGGGTCATTAGCAAATCACTGCACCGCCCTCAGAGGTGAGACTTCTCCTGGAACCCCACGCCCATGCGTTTCATCATAGAGGATATATCAACATCAAAACACTTTGGCCTCCGAATACACATAAACCAGACTAGTGGCAGGTCTGCAGGGAAGCGCGCTCATTGCTTGTAGAAGATGAGTATATGATACCGAGCGGCCTATACTTCCACCTCTGTCTCCTGGATTTATTGTACTCATAACTGTTTTTTAGAGCTCATGAGGACATGGCCCTAAGGGCTGTAACACACACTCCGGTTTTTCCCGGATGGCAAAAAGCCGGACAAACTTTGTCCGGCTTTTTGCCATCCGGGAGAAACCGGCAGAGTCGCTCACACAGGACGGCTTTGAGCCGTGTGTGATGCTGTGCGCATGCGCAGCATCAGACACGGCTTCAGAAAAAACCGTTGTGTGTGAAAGCTCGCCTTCACACACATGGTTTACTGGCTCCAAAGACGGCCCGGCGGCCGCCCGGCCACCGGACCTTCCAGTGGTGAGACCCGGCTGCAACCCGGCAGCCGGGCCAGGGCCGTGCAGTGTGAAGGGACCCTAGCCCTCACACTGTTAACTACAATGCCGGCACGGGAAAAAGCCGTCCGGCTTTTTCCCGGCCGGCAAAAGCCGGGTAGTGTGTTTCAGCACTTATTGTATATTGGCCCTCATTCCGAGTTGTTCGCTCGTTATTTTCCTTCGCATCGGTGCGATTTTCCGCTAACTGCGCATGCACAATGTTCGCACTGCGACAAGTAAATTTGCTAAGAAGTTTGGTATTTTACTCACGGCATTACAAGGTTTTTTCTTCGTTCTGGTGATCGGAGTGTGATTGACAGGAAGTGGGTGTTTCTGGGCGGAAACTTGCCGTTTTCTGGGTGTGTGTGAAAAAACGCTGCCGTTTCTGGGAAAAACGTGGGAGTGGCTGGAGAAACGGGGGAGTGTCTGGGCGAACGCTGGGTGTGTTTGTGACGTCAAACCAGGAACGACAAGCACTGAACTGATCACACTGGAAGAGTAAGTCTGGAGCTACTCAGAAACTGCTAAGAAGTGTCTTTTCGCAATTCTGCTAATCTTTCGTTCGCAATTCTGCTAAGCTAAGATTCACTCCCAGAGGGCGGCGGCTTAGCGTGTGCACTGCTGCGAAAAGCGGCTAGCGAGCGAACAACTCGGAATGAGGGCCATTGTATTTTGCAGGGTGTCAATTCTGCGCCTGGCGTTCATATTATGCACTTAATATGGATTTTCAATGCAGTATAAGTGCGCGCAAACAGACATGAAAATAACAATCCTTGTACTAAATGGGAACAGACACATTTGCATGTTTCCGTGTTTTGCGCCGCAGTGCGCTGCACACGGATAAGTAGGTAGTTTATCACTTACTGTTACAGCACCAAACTGAGGAGCTACTGATTAACTACAAGTGGGTGTTTATATGCGCTATAAAGATTTGTGTAATAAACTACAGAGAAACATCCCTATGAAGTAGGGATCGCAGCAATTTGCAGCTCATTTGAATATCGTGTGCTCCATAATTGTATTCTGACAAAATTTACTTTGATAAGTCTGCGCCCTTGTATATTAGGCACTGTGGACTATAAGCTCCAACGGGACAGGGACTGATGAGCATTCTCTCTCTCTCTCTCTCTCTCTCTCTATATATATATATCTATATATATATATATCTATATATATATATATATATATATATATATACACACACGTACGCACATATACACAACAGGGCCGAAACTAGGATTTTCATCACCCGGTGCAAGGCAGTAATTTGGCGCCCGTCCCCCAACCCCCCCCCCCCCCCCCAAAAAAAAAAAAACAACAACAAAAACAACTGTCAGCCTAAATTAATTAATTATCAAATATGTTGAAAAAAAAGGGGACACTATTGGACAATATTCCCCTATGTGCCTCAAATGCCCTATGCGTCACATGTACCTCCAGCTGCGTGTTCACATACATGCTCCTCTGTGTGTCCCCATACATTGCACTATATCACTGCACTATATTATAACATTTCATCACTGCACTACATTCCTCTATCCACTGCACTACTATACTACATCCCCTACACGCTGAACTACATCACTACACTACATGCCCCTATACACTGCACTACATACCCTTTATGCTACACTACATCACTACGCTACATCCCCTTATATGCTACACCACATCAGTGCACTACATGCCCTTATACACTGCACTACATACCCTATATGCTACACTACATCACTACACTACATCCCCTTATATGCTACACCACATCAGTGCACTACATGCCCCTATACACTGCACTACATACCCTATACGCTACACTACATCACTATACTACATGCCCCTATACACTGCACTACATACGCTATACACTGCACTACATCACTACGCTACATCCCCTTATATGCTACACCACATCAGTGCACTACATGCCCCTATATACTGCAATACATTACTACACTACATACATCACTACACTACATCCCCCTATAAGCTACACCAAATCTCCCCCCCCCCCCCCCCCCCATCTGGGAGGCAAAGCGGAGGTTGATACTGCTAAATGGGAGCACAGTGCCGATAATAAAGTCTGTTTTAAACTCACCACAAAGCTGCTGTAGTGATACTCGGTGAGATTTGGAGGTTGTCCAGGCTCTAAGTTTCCACTGTCAAGTAGACAGCTAGCAAAGTGAACCTTTGATTTCTGCAACATCGGTGACTGCACCTGTTCACAAGCATAAGCCTGGGGCAGTGTGTCCTCTCAATGTGGTGAAGCCTGCAGCTTGTTATCGGTTGGTGCTGGGCAGGCAGCCGGGATCATAGCTTGCTGAAAAACACAGCACCAACAGCTCACTTCTACAGCTTGTATGGTGCACCCAGAGCCGGCCCTAACCAATATGATGCCCTAGGCAAGATTTTGGCTGGTGCCCCCTAGCACCACCGCTGGTTCCGCCTCTGACCTTGCACCTCTTTCCCAGCACCATCACCCCTCACCCATTGCAGTCCTTATTTTGGTGTTTGTACCCCCTATATTTTAAATAGGAACAGTTTGCACATTTGGCGCACAGCCCAAAAAGGGCTGTGTTTTTGCTGGCAAAGGGCATGGCCACATAATAGTAACCCCAATTCCAATTGCGCCACACAGTACTGCAACTTTATTCACATTTGATCATGCGATAGTGTCCATAATTCATATTACATCCCACAGTAGTATCACTTTACCTTATAAACGGTACTACTCACAGTAGAGCCCCTTATTCACATTACATCACACCCTATTGCTCTTTATTCACATTAGACGACACAGTAGTGCCCTTTCTAAACGCAACGCCACATAGTAGAGCACCTTATACACATAATGCCACACATTAGTAATACATTTATACACATAATTCCACACAGTAATGCCCCTTACACATATGAGACACATTATTAATGTCCTTATAAACATAATGCGCCTTACACATTATGACAACCTTTATTAATGCCCTTTTACACATAATGTCCCTTACACATAAGCTGCACATTATTAACGCCCTTATACACATAATGACACACATAGTGCCCCATACACATTTGCTGCACATTATTAGTGCCCCTATACACATAATGACACACATACAGTAGTACCCTTTTACACATATGCCGCACATTATTAATGCCCTTATACACATAATGACACACATAGTGCCCCTTACCCATAATGCATTTTTACATGACACACATAATGCTCCTTACACATATTTCGAACACTACTGCACAACCAACTCACTCACATGCACACAGCAATCACACTGCCACTAACACTGTAACCTCTGCCTCTGCTTGGATACAGATGTGTCCTCATAAATATTGCCTCAATGCTAACATCTGGCACCTTTTTTTAATGAAAATGCATCTAATTTGCATTGCTATGTGGCTAGGATGCACAAGCAGCTTTTACTGATTAAAATTATATGCAGCATGCCTATATACTGTGTGAGACTATGGCTGTACCTGCATATGAAATGCTACACACAGAATATAGGCATGCCGCATATCATTTTAATCAGCAGGAGCTGCTGATGCCCCTAGGCATATCAAATGCCCTAAGCAATTGCCTAGTTTGCCTATGCCTATGTCCGGCTCTGGGTGCACCGCACGCTAGTCGCAGCACTGCATGGCAAAGAAGAGAGTTTAAGACAGTAGCCGGCATAGGAGAGATCCCAGGTACTGGAGCTCGCCTTCACAGCGTCTGAGCCAGCTCCGGGCAGACAGGTGGGTCAGAGACACTGCCCGGAAGCAGTTTGCTGTCTCACTGGAGAAGCACAGCACTGCCGGTAAAAAAAATAAAAACCCTGCTCCTCTGTAACTCCTCAGCGCCCCCCCTAGTTATGTCCCTGTACATAAATACACATACATACATACATACATACTCTGTATGAATAGCAGTTGATTTACCGGTGTTCATAATCCCAACAGCTATTGGCCAACATTCAAAATACCGACATAGACAAAATACCGACACTCATTATGCCGACACGGTCAGAATACCGACATTTGAACTGCTGACATGGCAAAATGCCGACATGCGTTTTTTAAGAATTTTTGCCCAAAAACAGACTTGTTCATACCAGTGGACCGGGAGGGGGAATATAATTACTGTGCCCGAAGCATGGCGAGTGCACGCGGTACACTTAGACGGTGTCCATATCGACCTATGTCGACATTAACACAGAAAAACTCAAGTTGATCTGTTCAAATGTCGGTATTCTGACTATGTCAGCATTTTGATCATGTCGGCATAATTAATGTCGGTATTTTGCCCGTGTCGGTATTTTGACTGTAGGTCAATGCCTGTCGGGATTGTGTCTGTCGGTAAATCATACTGAACTCGGGGTGCAGTCAATTTACCTACAATCAAATTCCAGACGGCCAAAATACCGACAACTATTAACCGACGGTCAAAATACCGACATGGTCAAAATACCGACATTTAAAATACAGACAAGGTCAAAATACCGACATTCAAAATACCGACAAGGTCAAAATACCAAAATTTTAATTGGTGGCAGGTCAAAAAGTCTACATGAGTTTTTCCTGATTTTTTAATCAAAACCGACTTGTTCATACTTTACCATCCCAGTGGACCTGGAGCGGGAATATAATAGTGTGCCGAGCGCAGCGAGCCATGCGAGGGGACACGATACACTTATACGGTGTCCATGTCGACATACACAACAAATTTTTTGGGCAAACTTGTGTCGACCTTTTTGCTCTATCGACATTTTAAATGTTGGTATTTTGACTGTGACGACATGGTAAATGTCGGTATTTTGACCATCGGTCAATTGTTGTCGGTATTTTGATTGTAGGTAAATCATACTGATCCCCCTGCAAGGACTGAGACACCCACTTTGTCTGTTTTTAGATGCAACAATCCCGCTTTGTGCGTCTTTAGGCACTACCATCGCCACGTTCTAGGCGCAGATTCTCCGTCAGAGTGTGGCCTCCATTGTGAGCGAATAATCGCCTGAGTTTGCAACCATAACGCAGTCCCATAAGACGGACCCTCTTCATGCATCTGTTTAGTCACCCAGGACTTTTCTTACACGTTTCTGATACCGTGCGCATTAATCGCAACTGCGCCTCTGTGTAACGCATGCACTATGCAAGTTTTTGGAGATTTTCGTGCCCACGTAGAAGCAAAATATCGCTCCACCCTGGAAACTACAGCTTTGCGTACGATTCAGAATAAAGCTTGTTACCTAAAGAGCCTGCAATCTACTTTTTAACGCCATTATTGCAGGCTGCGTCCCAATTTACTGATAAGGGCAGCAAATAAGGAATTCCGCACCCCCACGTGTACAGTAAGTGTTTTATGTTGTTGTTTAGCCGTGAAGTGACAGTCAGCAGCGGAGCTCAGAGTCTGGAAGGGGACTTCCTGGTGCACGAGACAGGAAACATACCTTCTGGGACCATTGGTCCTGATATGTTTATTGGGAGTCTCATGCCTTTTGATTAGCCCAGCAGGATATAATGGCTGCTGACCTGAGCTTTACAATTGTGTCTACCTAACACCCAGAACCTCAGCATCGTTTTAAGCCCCCCAGCCATTGTCACACCTAGGTGCTTTGATCACCGTCACCGCCCACTCAACCTGCTATAAGAGGCATTAGGTATGGCCCTCACCCAGTAACCAGGTAGCAGACCAGCAGAGAGGCTTCACCTGCACGTTGCTGGTAGAGCAGACACCCCAGTCACCCCAGGAAGATGGCTGGATACAGCCAGGAGCGTGGAGACTTCTACTCGCCTTGTTTTTCCACCAGTCCCAATGAAATGGATTTTTCGGGTCCGCCGTCTCTTCACATGGATTTGTGTATGGACCCTATGCAACAGGAGGACTTCCAGCAGCCCTGTGTTAAAGGTAAATGTTTTGGGGGCACCATTGGCCTATAGAGAGTAATATAATAATTAATAGATATTTATTTTATTGTTCTTTGCTTATGCCGGGTTATGTGTAAATACGTTCAACTTGGGTAATGTAGAAATAGTTACAACAGCTGTTCACGTTATATACATGATACAAGCTCCATATATTTATATTACCTGGCCTAGAAAATATTAACCGTCCACTGACCTCATCTGACAAATGTCCAGCATACAACATAGGACAGACGAATGCAGTTATACATAGTGCATTGTGAATGGTTTATGCCTGGTTCTCAAACGTGGTCCTCAAGGCACCCCAGCAGTCCAGGTTTTAAGGATATCCATGCTTAGGCCCAGGTGACTTAATTAGTACCTCAGTCAGTTTGATTTATACCATCTGTGCACAAGCAGGAATATCCCTAAAACCTGTTCTGTTGGGGTGTCTTGTGGGCCGCGTTTGGGAGCCACTGGTCTATGTGGCAGTGTGTACAATCTCATTAAAATCCATCTCTCACTTGGTTTGCTGGAGCCAGCTAGAAAGGACCACCCAGATATTATAATTATTATATAATATCAGATGCTTGGTTAGTTATTCGTATTTAATGATATCACAATTGATAATTGCTGTGTCTTTTTAGAAGAAGCTATCACCCCAGACGCTACTGACAGTAGATCTGTGCCAACCACGCAGCCCAAAATGATGGGTAGCCAGCCACAAGCCACGGTCACAGCAGTGTGCCAACGCCGGAAGAGGACGGTCTACAATCAGGCCCAACTGGATTCTCTAGAGAGATACTTTAGGATCAACATGTACCCTGATATCCACCACCGGGAACAGCTGGCCAAACAAATGTCCCTGCCAGAGTCCAGGATCCAGGTATGTGCTCCTGCTTACATCTTCCTCTCTTGATACCCAACACTTTTTTTTTTTGTCTGCCCCTGAACTTCTCCAATTAAATCTGTCCAAGGTCTATCAGACTTGGCCAACCTGTGGCACTCCAGCTGTTGTGAAACTACAAATCCCAGCACACCCTCCCACCGATCAGCTGGTAAAGCATGATGGGACTTCACAACAGCGGGAGAGCCACAAGTTGGTCAGGCCTGGTCCACTTCATCTTCAGTTATATATTATTTTTTTGAGAAAAGAACCCTGATTTCTATTTGGTCATTAGCCCTGTCTCCTGACCACAGTGACCCCATTCTTGTCTTCTGTCCTCATCAGTAGACTTGTGTCCTGACCACAATGCTCCATCCTTGTCTTCTGGCCTTATTACTAGACTTGTCTCATGACTACAGTACCCCCATCCTTGTTTTCTGGCCTCATCACTAGACCTATATCCTAACCACAGTACCCCCATCCTTGTCTTCTGGCCTCGGCACTAGGCTTGTCTCCTGACCAATGACCCCATTCTTGTCTTCTGTCCACATCACTAGACTTGTGTCCTGACCACAATGCTCCATCCTTGTCTTCTGGCCTTATTACTAGACTTGTCTCATGACTACAGTACCCCCATCCTTGTTTTCTGGCCTCATCACTAGACCTATATCCTAACCACAGTACCCCCATTCCTAGACCTATCTCCTGACCTCTGTACCCCCATTCCTGTCTTCTGGCCTCATCACAAGACCTATTTCCTAACCTCAGTACCCCCATCCTTGTCTTCTGGCCTCGGCACTAGGCTTGTCTCCTGACCAATGACCCCATTCTTGTCTTCTGTCCACATCACTAGACTTGTGTCCTGACCACATTGCTCTATCCCTGTCTTCTGGCCTTATTACTAGACTTGTCTCATGACCACAGTAACCCCATCCTTGTCTTCTGGCCTCAGCACTAGACCTATCTCCTGACCACAGTACCCCCCATCCTTGTCTTCTGGCCTCATCACTAGACCTATATCCTAACCACAGTGCCCCCATCCCTAGACCTATCTCCTGACCTCTGTACCCCCATTCCTGTCTTCTGGCCTCATCTCTAGACCTATATCCTAACCACAGTACCCCAATCCTTGTCTTCTGGCCTCGGCACTAGGCTTGTCTCCTGACCAATGACCCCATTCTTGTCTTCTGTCCACATCACTAGACTTGTGTCCTGACTACATTGCTCTATCCCTGTCTTCTGGCCTTATTACTAGACTTGTCTCATGACCACAGTACCCCCATTCTTGTCTTCTGGCCTCAGCACTAGACCTATCTCCTGACCGCAGTACCCCCATCCTTGTCTTCTGACCTCAGCACTAGACTTGTCTCC
Organism: Pseudophryne corroboree; assembly: GCF_028390025.1. Taxonomy (NCBI): domain Eukaryota; kingdom Metazoa; phylum Chordata; class Amphibia; order Anura; family Myobatrachidae; genus Pseudophryne; species Pseudophryne corroboree. The sequence goes on from NC_086447.1 coordinate 910,880,213, forward strand.
TGACCAATGCCACCACTCTTGTCTTCTGTTCACATCACTAGACCTATCTCCTGACCGCTGTCCCCCCATACCTGTCTTCTGGCCTCGGCACTAGGCTTGTCTCCTGACCAATGACCCCATTCTTGTCTTCTCTCCACATCACTAGACATATCTCCTGACCACTGTACCCCCATTCCTGTCTCCTGACCTCATCACTAGACCTATATCCTAACCACAGTACCGCCATTTCTAGACCTATCTCCTGACCACTGTACCCCCATTCCTGTCTTCTGGCCTCATCACTAGACCTATATCCTGACCACAGTACCCCCATCCCTGTGTTCTGGCCTCATCTCTACATGAGGCCCAAACTATCTGTAGCCTCCTGACCATATCTCCACATGTACTATATCCTGTACTAGTAATGCAGAGCAACTTATATCCTGCTTAAGTATTATGTTCAAAATAATTCTGTATTCTAGAGCAGTGGTTCCTAACCTGGGGTATTAGTATCCCCAGGGGTATTCACTGTGACATTCAGGGGTATTTACAAAAATAACTAAATTCTGTAATGAGATGGGACAGGACTTCCAGGTAATAATTAGGCAGACAGGGACAGTAGGGTCTTAGGGAGCCCTACACCTCCACCCCACCTAGTGCATCACAGTAGGACCCTGATAACTAAATTATAAGGTCTATTCCTGTAAATGAAAGCAGATGTGGACTATAGATTCATTGTCATTTTGCCAGCCTCACACGGTAGTCTCATGTGTAGCTATCAGCAGTATGGACACAGAGTTCCTCTGTTACAATAATTATTGTCTAAGCCAATGCTCTGTACGTTAGCAGTATACAATGTACTTATCAGACGTTTCTTTGTCCTGCAGGTCTGGTTCCAGAACAGGAGAGCTAAGGCCAGGCGAAAGGGAGTCAAGACGAGCAACCCCCTCGCTTTGGAGGAGCGCTACTCTAGCATGCTGGGGGACAAGTACTGGGATACCCCAGCAGCCTCTTCCCATGTGTCTATGGCACAGCCGCAACAGATGGCCACAACCCAGCAGCAGATGCCACCATTGAGGAACATGCACCAGAACATGGTCCAGGCTCCAGAATACCGGGGATACCCTCAGTACTCCTGTTCAGTAGCCAGGGACAGGCTAATGATGGAGCAATCATCTCCCAGACTTTATCCCCAGAATGTGCCATCTAACCTCCACATGGGGAACCAACAACCCCTCTACAATAACGCCACCTCGGTGATGGCCTTCAGTGGTCATGTTATGGACCCTGGCAGAGGGCACATCCAAGTGCCCATGCAGAACAACTGTACCATGGACTATCCCACGTTCCCGGCCAACAATGCCATGGCTGCTGAGAGTCTGAGCAGCCGACCGATCCCTGCCAGTTCCTGCACCAGAGCCAATGCCCCGATGTTGCCAGGGATTCAGCAGGACTACAGCAAGCAAAGCTCTCCCATCTCAGATTCCGGCGTCAGCGACAGATCCACCGAGTACGGATCAGACTGGGATAACGATTTCACGTCTGTCCTGGGGGGTCTGTGAGAGGAGCGGATTGATGACCCACCTATGTCCGTATTATAATGAACTCAATGCTGTTAATGTATATATATCTGACAAGCACGCAGCACTTTATCTGCAATTTAATTCTTCTTTCTTTATACCAAGTTCGATGGGGGGGTATTCAAATGTTTGAAAAGTCAGTTGGGTGTCTGCTTTTTTCCTATCTAATAGACAGGAAAACACAGACACCCAACCGACTTTTCAAACAATTGAATACCCCCCTATGAATGGATGGACTGTGTATGAAATTGCTTTAGTGACAGTTTGCAGAAATAAACATAAATATATAGAAAGAGAGCGCATGCAGTTTTAATTAATTTAATTATATTTTTAAAAAAGACAATAAATGTCTAATCAACATATACATATTAATACTTTAAAAATACCATGAGAACAATACCCTCTATTGTGATGTAACAATATTATTAATTTTCCACACCTAGAAAGTCCACATTACTGTATCAGCTTGTAGTCACAATTTGGTAATAGTTTGGATTCCAAAATCACTTTTGTGGCAGCTTAAATGGCTATAATAGCTGTCTGTCCCGCATCATCCAGAGCCACTCACTTAGATGGATAAATTTGTATTTATTCCAAGGAACGTAATGAGTCCTGCAGCAGTAGGATTAATTCCAAATCTCATACCATTCAATCATGCAGACAGGTATATGCTCAGATTCGTTGTCACATATATTTGCATATAATAAATTTGTAACTGTTGTGGATTCAAGAACCGTGTCTCACCTCCTCTGTTTCCAGAATACTTTGTAGCCCACCGTACTAAGCTCCTGCTGGGAGCGTTGTTAACCCTTTCTCATGGTAAAAATGACACAGACCAAAAAGCCGGCTCCCATCTGCAGCGCTGTGCTGTTACGCTATCCCCGTTACAGCCGTCCGTCTCCTCTTGGCGGTAGCACAGGCCACCTGTGTATGATCTCTGGAGCGGAACTCAGCTCCCGGCTGCAGCGGCGTGCCGCTAGATAGTACCTTGCTGGGGCTGTGTGTCTTGCTTCCACGGAGGTTGTTAGGCGGACACGGTGGGTGGATGTCACTGGACTTGATGCGGCAAGCTTAAGGCGGTGTGTGTAGTCCCACGATCAGAGGGTTTGTCTCAGAGTACTAAAGCAGAGTACTCAACGCGTTTCTCCGTTGTACAAATCTAACGAAATACCTGTCTGTATTTGTTCAGACTGCCAAGTGGGAGCTGCATATAAATTGTTTATTCTTGTTGACCAGTAATATTAATTAGAAGTAGCATCTGCGCCTGAATTAATATACACCCACAGACAGAGATAGGAACCTTGTTGTGTGTCAGTGGGTGGCTATTATTGTATTTGCAGAAATAAACATGGTTTCTTTTTAGCTGAACATCCCCCTGTCTATACCTTGTGCAATAATAAATAATCATTTAAATGTGAGCAAAGCTTTACGTTTAGGTCTCTTGTTCCAAATGGGGCCTCTCTGATATGGAAATAGGCCATTGTGATGTCGCTTGTTCACAATTCAGCGGTTCTCTGTCCTGCAGGTGTTGTATTTGCTTGTACGAGGCTTCCTGCAACTGTTCCATAGTTTTATCTTCCATACACTTCCTTCCCTCACTCTCCCAGCCATTTGTTTATACCATTAAGGCGGTTATTTATTTTTGTTTCACAGGGAGGAGACCCCAGACTGCTCAATTTATTCAGCGATATCCAATCCAGAGGCGGCTGCAGGGGCCTGTCATATCGTGGGGGGCCTTGAAAACAAAACAGATGTGTATGATAATATAAAAACATGGCTGAAAGGCATAGATCAGAGGTTCTCAAACTCGGTCCTCGGGGGCCCACACAGTGCATGTTTTGCAGGTCTCCTCACAGAATCGCAAGTGAAACCTGTGGACCTGTTAAAATGTGTCAGTGAGTAATTAATACACCTGTGCACCTGCTGGGTTACCTGCAAAACATGCACTGTGTGGGCTCCCGAGGACCGAGTTTGAGAACCTCTGGCATAATCATGGGTCTTCAACCTGTGGCTCTCCAGCTGCTGTGAAACTACACATCCCAGCATGCCCTGCCACAGTTTTGCTATTAAGGTATGCTAAAACTGAGGCAGGGCATGCTGGGATGTGTAGTTCCACAGCAGCTGGCGGGCCACAGGTTGAAGACCCATGGCATAGTTGGAAGCAAAAAGAAACATATATTTGAAGCTGCAGTTATGATATGGGTGGCTTCTCTCTAGGTCTCAAAGATTTTCTGAAGTAAAATGACTACAAAAGTAGCGATTACTAGTTGTAACTAAAAGGAAACAAATTATGGGGGGGTTTCAACATTATTTATGTTATGGCTCAATAAATGTTGTCCACATCATAAAATAAATGTCTGTCATAAATCATTTTTTTTTAGCAACAATTAATATTCCTCCTTTAATGTAATTGATGATATCTCTCCCTTAGTCAAATATAAAAGTTTGTTGCAAAAAAAAAAAAAAAATCTTTTTGGGATGATTTTTCCATGGAACAAGGCAGGGGTGCTTCTAGAGAGGAGGCAGCCTGTGTGCAGGGTCCGTCTGGGCCCCCTCCTCCCTAGCCGGCAGAGCTGTAGATCTCTGGGGAGTAGGGTCTAGAGCGCATGCGCAAATCTCCAGGAAAATGGCACGGCGGCCATTTTGCCAGTGATTTTCCAACTGCGCATGTACAAAACACCGGGAAAATTACATGGCTAGTGCAAATAGGTGATTTGACTTATGTTTGGGTTATTATATACCGAAATGATTTGTACGATTGCACTATCAAATTATATCAACATCCATGGTTACATTCAAATGACCGATTAATCCTTGTGACTTTTGTGATATATTGCGGACATGTTATAACAGGTGATTTATCTGCAACTAGCGTTCACTCGTGTGGGTGTCTGTTATTGCTCATCTAATTTTACAAAGACAGTAGTGCCATCTAATATTGTGATGCATGGTTTATACAGTACACATTGATCACAACATTTCTTTGTAAACAATATTTGCAGTTTTTACTTAAGGGATTAACACAATAAAAATGTTTGGGGCTATCCAAGCCGCCCATGGGAGAAGCAGCTGGTCCTGAGATCTACGCCTGCGACCCCGAGCACTTTTTGGGGTATACAATATATGTATTAAACGTATAGTCTGTATGTGTGTGTGTGTGTGTATATATATATATATATATACACACATACACACACAGTCATTTTGGACCGGAGGAGCCTGAAAACGCAGAGTGTCAAGCGTCTGGCTTTTCCTTTATTGGTCCTCTCCCTTTTGTCACATTGAGATCATACATACCCGTTTCTTTAAGTCACTCAGCTATACTATAATATAGAATAGTGAAAACTGCATCTTAATCCATCCAGTAGTTTTGCGTGATGCTGGAACGAATAGACACACAAAAATTCTGTAAACAAATGTTGTCTCCGTAGCTCATAAACAGTTCCTAGAAGTAAACTGTATTTCTCAAAACAATTGCTATGTACAGACACAACCCTTAGAGTTTTATGTATAGATTCAATACATTCTAGTTGGACTTAAACTTGTGTCTCCTCTGCCGATTAATCTGAATATGATTTTACTATATTAAATTCTCACCACAAGACATTTACGCCCATGATTATAACCAGAAGTCAAAACCCTTTCTTTATTTTGTGTATGATTACAATGTGTGTGTTCTCTATTAGAAGGGTTGATCAACCATTTTTTTCTAAATGTCTGTATACCCCAATTTGGGGGGTATCCGTTCAGATGGTTGACCATGTTATGGTCGACAGTCATTAGGTCGACACTGACATGGTCAACACATGAAAGGTCGACATGAGTTTAACTTTTTTTTTCTTTTGGGGAACTTTTCCATACTTTACAATCCACGTGGACTACGATTGGAACGGTAATCTGTGCCGAACGAAGCGGTAGCGGAGCGAAGGCACCATGCCCGAAGCATGGCGAGCAAACGCGGTGCACTAATTGGGGTTCCCTGTCACTTTACGCAAAAAACATCACAAAAAAAAAAGTAAAAAAAACCATGTCGACCTTTTCATGTGTTGACCATGTCAATGTCAACCAATAGTGGTCGATCTAATGACTGTTGACCATAACATGGTCGACCATTCATATCGGAACCAATTTGGATATATTCATAATAAGTTATGTTTTATATAGGATCACTTAAGTTACTAAAAGCGTGCCCCACAAAAGGGAATTTTTTGTTGCTTCTAGTCTGAGCTAATCATCTTTGAGTACCTATGCTGAGAAATACAGGCAGGTACTTACCCATCATGTAATACCATCAGGGAGGTGTCTGATTTGCTCCAAATTTATTCTGCAGCAGAACAGTGACCCCAAACATACAGCCAATGTCATTAAAAAAAAAAAAACACCTATCTTCAGCATAAAGAAGAACAAGGAGTCCAGGAAGTGATATAGCCCCCACAGAGCCCCGATATCATCATTGAGTCTCTCTGGGATTACATGAAGAGACAGTAGGATGTGAGCAAGCCTACATCCACAGAAGAATTGTGGTTAGTTCTCCAAGATGTTCGGAACAACCTCCCTGCAGCGTTCTTTCAAAAACTGTGTGCAAGTGTACCTAGAAAAGTTGATGCCGTTTTGAAGGCAAAGGGTGGTCACACCAAAATATTGATTTGATTTAGATTTCTCTGTTCATTCCCTTTGCATTTTGTTAATTGATAAAAATAAACTATTAGCACTTCTATTTTTGGGGGGGCGTGGTTCATTGTCGACCACTATTTGTCGAGAGTGAGTAGGTCGGCATGGAAAAGGCAGAGGAGTTTTTTTGGTGTAATTTTCTTTGTAAAGTAACCAGGAACACCAATTAGTGCACTGTATCCCCCTCACATAGCTTCCTACACTCGCCATGCTTACTATTCCCAATCGTAGTCCCCGTGGACAGTAAAGTAAGGAAAAAATAATAAATGTAAACTCCGCTTGATCTTTTCATGTGCCAACCTACTGACCATGTTGACCTAAATACCATGTTGAATAGTGGTTGACCTAAAAAACGGATACCCCCCCCCCCCCCCCCCCCGAGTAGAACTGTCCTGGGGTCAGTCATCGGCAGCACCATCTTCCCGGTATATCTACAAGAAGGCATCGCACATAGAAGGCACAGACACTGTGCCGGAGTCTTTGCTGTCTAGGGCCCAGCATTATCTTCCCAAAATCACTGGAAAGATGACGCTGGGCAGAGAGGAGGGACCCGCTTCCAGATCAAGTAAGGCATGAAACAGGTGCCCTCCCCCACCTGTGCTAACAGCACCCCCCCTTGTGGAGCGCACAAGGCTGACAGCAGCCCCACAATTTTATTATTAAATTATTTATATTAAAAAGGGCATAGTAACAAAGACATGCAGTGAGGTAAATTGCTCAGGAGGCATTGGCTAGCCCCACCCCTTTACCAGGCTGGGTTTAAAAGAAAAAAAAAGGAAAAGAAAAAAAGAAAAAAGAAAAAGAAAAAAAAAAAAGAAGAAAAAAGAAAAAAGAAAGAAGAAGAAGAAGAAAAAAGAAGAATAAAAAAGAAGAAAAAAGAAAAAGAAAGAGAGTCAGGAGTTGGTGGGTTGGTACTCTCTCTCCAGGGCTTTGATAAGTCAGTCTCTAAATCATGTTGTGGTTGGAGAACATTACTTCAGCGGTCAGGTGGGCTGCCTATTACTGGAGTACAGGGTAACTATTATCGTTCAGAAATGGACGAGACACCTGGGATCAAAGTAGAAATCACATTCTATGTACGGTTACTTTTATTAGCACAATTGGCCAAGTACACAGAAAGTTCTAATTGTATAAATATTATATTAACTAAAATAAACACTTAAAAAATTATTCCTATACATCTCTTAATTAGCAAATTAAAAATAAGCTTTTCCTCTACTTATATCTATATTATCTTGTAACCTCTGAGGAATTAGTCACTTGGGAACCACAGCTGTACTTCTCATGCCTGTATGCAGAAATTGATCTCCAGGCTCTGGCTGTACAGCTATCACTGGCCCCAGAAGCTGAGCTTGTACAGGTCAGACCAACAGTGGAATCGGGACAGGTTTAGCAATAAAGCAACAGATTCATTCTAATAGCCAGTCTTCCCTCTGGAGCGATGGTCCGATGCAGTCAGAAATTAGATGTAGTCCCTGGGGTTAGGGGTCTGGGTATTCTCTTGTCAAGTCAGTCACCACATTGCGTAACTGAGGCCATGTTCCTGTAGACCTGCTCATGGATGCCACTTTGTCCATTCTGGCCTTTGTGGTTGAAGCGATAAAGGCTCATGTAGATGCTACTAGCCCCATTTTGGCTTCTAATGTTGCAGTACTCTTGGTTTCCCAAGCGGAGGCTAGTTGGGCCATTCCAATAGTCCTCAGTGGTCACCTGGTTCAACCGCAAACCCTGGCTGGGCAGTGTGTAGGAAAACCATGGACAATCCTCAGACAGAGGAAGGGGTTTTTTCTTAAAGCTCAATAGTGTCTTCACCCATTTCTTGCTGGACCTTTTTTGCAGTGTTGTCACTGTCCTGTTCAGTGGTTGCTGCCTGTTGCCATCTTCCTTATCAGGAAAATATTCTATCAAGACTGGTTTCTTCACTTTTTCACGTCTTGCTCTCGCTCTCCTGTTTTGGAACCATACCTACAGGACAGAGACAAGCAGTGTTAGCCGGTTACAGGAAGACCATGTGTGCTGGTGGTAACAATGGAACAAGATATGCACCGTGCAGGTGTTACATACCGTCATGGGAACACATACATGCAAGGGTAAAAGGGGACTTCTACAGTAAAGGGGAAGGAAGTGGATAAGATAACAATGAAATCAGTCCAGCATAGTGCCCCATAGCAGCTGCTGGTTTATATGTATATACTGTGGATTATAGGACATATTGCAGAGTTTTATGGTCAAGCAGAATCTAGACCCTTTAACATGGCCAGTTTCACTGAGAAAGGGATTGTAATCCATTGCAATTCTTGATTTCATGAGGTCTATTCATGAAGCAGTGAAAAGAGTGGAGAAGTGAACCAGTGGAAAAGTTGACCATGGCGACCAGTGTTGAGGTAACATTTATAAAGTGCATTCTATAAAATTATACTTCGCAGCTGACTGGTTGCCATGGGCAACTTCTCCACACTTTTCACTGCTTCATGAATAGACCCCAGAGTCTGGTAGAGAGGAGAAAGTACCCTTTTCTTGCTGAAGGCACCATTTATCACATGACCATGTTTGGGGATGTGAGGTCATGTGACCCAGGAGAGACTAGCAGAGGCAGTGCAGTGAAGTGATTGAGAGATTATGCTAGAGTAATTGTCACAATTAGGAATTATGACCTTTAGAGTCACCTTTTAAATAAATAAATGAGGACCACAGTGTTGACACATTGGATGGGGCAGACAGCCATTCCGAAAGCATACCTGGATCCTCGGCTCTGGAACATAAACACATTTCGCCAGCTCCTCCCGGTGATTAATATTCGGATACTTGTTTATTTGGAAGAAGCTCTCCAATACCTGAAGCTGTTTAGGGCTAAAGGTCGTTCTCTTCCTACGCTGGGACGGTCCAGATTCATCACCTGCCCCCGTCACCTGGGCATACTGCTCTGCCAGGTGACGCTGCTCCCACTGGGGGGCGCTGTAATAATCCACAGTCTCAGCAGTCACATTTTCTACAGGGAGAAGAATCAAGTCAGCCATGTCTGGAGAATGGAGATCTCTTTATAGGCATAGCTCTTCCTAGTGTGTAATTTTCTCAGCAATACTATAGGTCACGGGAAGACAATACACTTGGCATATTAGTCCAGGACCTCTGAAATATACAGGCGCTGCACCTTTAGAATCCCCACTAGTTTTGAGAGCTGAAGTCCAATCTATACAGATTATTGTGCTGTAACCAATGCAAAAAAAATAATCCCATTTGAGAAGTGTGACTACCCCTCATTTATAACAAACCCCCAGGTTCTGAGAGATGCATTTCTAGCATACAGCACAACAGGATCTTGCAGTGTACAGTTGAAACTGCAAGTTTATGGTCAAGAATACAGAAAGCCATCATCTAGTATATAGTTAATTAGGTTTCACCATTCAATCGGGTATATTATATTAGCTTTGTTATAACTACGGGCCCGCCTAATTCAGACCCGATTCCAGCAGCAAATTTGTTAGCTAATGGGCAAAACCATGTGCACTGCAGGGGGAGCAGATGTAACGTGTGCAGAGTAAAGACCCATACACACTGGGCGAGTGAGCTGGAAGCAGGTCACTCTTGGTGTGTTGAGCCGCTTTCAGCTCAAAGCCGCCCAGTGTGTATGGACGAGCGGTGATGCGTGCTCCATCGCTGGTGGCCGCCGTTCATCTATTGGTATTACCAGTAGATTAACGGCGGGATGAGCGGCTTTCCATAGCGCACATCGCCGGGCAGGGGGGAAAGCGCTCAGTGTATGCACTGAGCACTTTTCAGCCCAGTGAGGTCAGCAATCATCGCTATGCATACACGCTGGGCAGAAACACCCAGTGTGTATGCACCTTAAGATTTGGGTGGGTTATTTTGTTTCTGTGCAGGGTAAATACTGGCTGCTTTATTTTTACACTGCAATTTAGATTTCAGTTGAACACACCCCACCCAAATCTAACTCTGCACATGTTACATCTGCCCATTAGCCACACCTCCCAACATCTGGAGGCCCGAAAGCAGGACCCTAAGCGTGGCAAAGCCACGCATCACTGAAAAGAGGGCATGGCTTCACCAGTGGTGAAAGTGTGCGGGTACGACGTACCCTTAAGAATTTAGCAGCAGGTGCGCCGTACCGCTGGCCACACTTTGCACTGCAGGAGCTGCACTTGTGATCCACCCCAGCAAACATTGAGGCTGGGCTGCCGGGGAGAGGCAGTCCCCAGCTATCGGAGGAGAGCAGCACAGAGATAATTTGCATAGCTCCACCCCCTTGCCCACTAGCACCCACCAATTTTAAAGGGGAAGTCGAAGCCATGACAGCAGCATTGGACAGCGCTGGCTGACAGGTAGGTGCAGCGCTACTAGCGTTGTGCAGCGCTGTATGCTCTAAGAGGAAGGGTATTATCAAAGAGGCGCTGTGGGTCAATGTATAAGTATATCTGGCACTACTGGGGTCATGTGTATCATGCCCCCATTTTAATTGGCCACACCCATTTTTCAACACCCACACACCCTATAAGAAATCTGTTGTACTTGCACCACTGGCAATCACAAGCCACACCCCCCATTTCCATCAGTGAGGGCATGCCCCCAGGGTTGTGTCTAGATTCTCTTCGCGCTAAGGACCTTTCCCATAACCCCCTGGGTCCATGTCACAATCTATTTGGAATAGAAAAGTGTGGCGAGCGAAGCAGAGCGAGACACCGAGCCCGATGCGTGGCGAGCGATCCAATGCTGCATAGAAGAAAAAAAAATACCCTAAACGAACGGAGAACGAACCAAACATTTAGGAGCTGTAAGGGCGGAAGTTCTCTCCTACCCACTCGTTTTGTCACGTCCAGGTCCTTTGCACGAAGGCAACATAGACACAACCATGCCCCCAATCACTCTGCCTCACTGGTAACAATGCTGTGCACATGCACACAGCGTCCATTTACCACTGCTCGGAGCAGAGCAGCAAGTGCAGGAGCATCCCAACCACCCCCTATCCCCAGGACACTGCAGCCACTCAGGAGGGACAGGACAGCCCCCCCCCCAAAAAAAAAGGGACAGTTGGGAGGTATGCATTAGTTACCAAGTTTGCTGCTGCAATCAGATCTGAATTAGGCCCTATAGCACATGTTGTACACGCATTATCTGAACAGTAAACACTCCATTTGTTTTGTTTTACACCTATAGAGTTTGGCACAGTTGCCTTATCATGGACCCTTTCCAGAATCAAAGTAATTATGGAACAGGGTCTAAAGTTACAGTCACTGCAGCTAGCATGGAACAGCAGAGCAGGAGCAGAACATTGTTACACTACTACAGGAGACAAATGGACATGTAGGACAGATGCTACAGCGGTCACTGGATCATCATTGCACAGAACACATTAACCAGGCATTTTTAACTAGATAATAAACCAGAAAGACCATTATGGAGAAAACAATTACACAGAGGATTATTCATACCTGGAGGTTCATGCTGCATGGGGGCACAGCTGATCCCTAGGGGTAGGTACTGTGGCTGATAATAGATGCTGTTGTTGTGGTACCGGTCCCCAGGAGTGTGCCCATAATCCCCCATCCTCAAGCACAGCCTGATCTGTCCTTTCCTAAGTGACTCCATCTTGAGACCTTTTATGTGAGTCCGCAGATTATAGGCAGCTGAGTAATTAGGTGTGAAAGTCAGGTGTCAGGAGGAGAGTCAGCCCAGCACTCGTCACTTCCCGGGATAAAAGGTTTGGGCGGCGGTCTCCTCACCTGGGACACACCTCACCTGCCAAGACCCCTCACTCCGGGACACACCTCACCTGCCAAGACCCCTCACTCCGGGACACACCTCACCTGCCAAGACCCCTCACTCCGGGACACACCTCACCTGCCAAGACCCCTCACTCCGGGACACACCTCACCTGCCAAGACCCCTCACTCCGGGATACACCTCACCTGCCAAGACCCCTCACTCCCTGAAATAGCAGCAATCTCCCTGACTCCCTGAAGAGCCTAGAAATCTCCCTGATTGCACCTTACCCTCATTATGTAGCTGTTAACTTGGGAAAATAAACTAAATCCATAATATAAATACATTCAGATGGAATCATTGGAGCCATTTCCCTGCATTGGTTATAAGGAACAATGATCCCTATGACTACATGCATTTTCAAATAAGGTTTCTCATTTATATTCGCATGTAAGTCATTTTTATGACACGCCTCAGATGTCCACATCCGCGCCTATAATTTACTTTCAGAGTCTCCCTGAAATGCTTTTTCAGAAGCAGACAAGTATACCCTAACAGCGTGTGTTAGGACACATTGGGCCTAGTTGTGAGGCAGCTGTGTGGTAATGTGACAATCTGTAAATCGCAGGCGTATGAGTAGCCCCGCCCACTATATAACCTGCCGCAGCCGTCACCATTAGTTCCAGCACCTGCACTTGCCCCGTGTTGGGTGCAAAGGTTCCCCCTAAAAAAAAAGGCGGCCCACCTATATTCGGACATCTCAAACAAGGCTACATTCCCACAGGAAGCAGCTGTTCCGTGCGTAACAATAGTCACCGCCCAGGAACGGCCGTTTCACGATCGCCTATGTCCGCTCAAGATGCAATTTGGACGGAGCTGCTTCCTACTGCGGACACATTGCGTGATGCCTGCATGGACTACGATTGCTATTTTCGGTGCATGCACATCAGCGCCTGTTATTGGGACGTTAATTAGATTCTTGCACTTTGAAAATAATGGGGATAAGTAGCTGTACTTTCATGTGACAAAGAAGTAATAAAAAGTAATTTATATGGCGCACACAGATGACACAGCACTGTACAAAGAAAATGTAGTCACTCACACCAGTCCCTGCACCGGGGGAGCTTACAATCTATATTGCCTATTGCTTGTACACACACATACACACCAGGGACGTGTGGTGAGGTAAATGGCTCAGGAGGCACTGGCTAGTACCACAGCCAGATTTACACACAATATATGAGCCAAAGGCTTCATGTGAGCATTATACACAGGTGAAGCAGTATACACAGGTGAAGCAGTATATATTGCTGCAAATTTAGTTAGTTTTGATCAGGAATGTGCCGAAAAGATAGGTGGGGGGGATTCAGGGGCACTGCCTCACCTGACATACACTTTTTACTCCAGAGTTGTGAGTATAAAAATGATTGGACTAATACAAAGAAGATATTTCTAATATATTCTTTGTATTTTTCATATACTTTCTAACATCAAACCTCTGGTTTCTAGGTTAGTACGACAGGAAAGGCTCTGCCTCACCTGCCGCACATCACTGATACACACATTGGAGACAATTAACCTACTAGTTTGTTTTTTGGATTTTGGGAGAAAACCCATGCAAACACTGAGAACATACAAACTCCACACAGATTTGGGACCTTTGTGGAAAGCCAAAGGCCCATTGCTTGTGTGTTTGTAAGTGGCGCTACTAGTGGGCACACAACTACTGGGGGCACAGCTACAGGGGAGGGGACATAACTACTGGGGGCACAACTACAGGGGGCACAACTGCTGGGAGCACAACTACAGGGGGCACAGCTACTGGGGGCATAACTGTGGCTATGCCCCTATTTTGGGGCGTGCGCCTTCGGTACTCACTAACTTTCTTTTACCTGTCGGGGGGGGGCAAAGGAAACTTTCGCCCTGGTCACCACAAGCCAAGGTCTAGAACCGGAACAGGTAACCAGGTAACAGTAGATACTAGCACTCGGGCATTGCACAATAGTCTCGGCAGCTGGGCAACTGGCGTGTTATCCTTTGGTTGTGTCTATTGTTATTGATCCACACTCAGCGGCCTCTGTGTTGCTGGACTTGGCAAATCTTAAGGGGGGTACACACGGACAGATCCGTGCTTAAAATCAATCTAGCGGGTCGCACACTTCACCGTTGTGTGAAGTGAGCGGCCCCCCGTCCTTCCGTCCCCTCGCTCAGCACATCGCGCTGTGCTGAGCGGGTGAGAGATGTGTGCTGAGCGGTCTGTGTTGAGATCGGTCCGCACACATCTCTCCCGTCAGTACCCCCCCTTTAGACCCTTCATACGCTGCAAATCCATTCTTACTGTGCCAGTGTTATTACACATTTTATACACAATTTAGCATATGAATTACTGTGTCCCACCCTGCACCTGACAATGCAGGAAGGGTTCAGGACAGGTGTGAAACACACAAAGCAGGTGTGTAACTACACATTAGCTGGGCACTGTAACAAAAGACTCTCAGACACAGGTCACCGTTGCTTGTGCGGCAGACACAACTTTGCCACTTAAGTATATACAGTATATTATAATACTAATAACACGGTCACACTTTGTGTCTGTAGCTGATCTGAGTGTTTGGTCCTCTCAGCTCTCTATGTTGTGACTGCACGGTTTGTATTTGGTAAATGGACATATTACAATCTGTGAGGTAATTCAGCTAGATTATAAATTACCCTGCTGTTTTTTTACATATCAATGACATTATGGGGGTCATTCCGAGTTGATCGCTCGCTAGCTACTTTTAGCAGTGCTGCGATCAGATAGTCGCCGCCTATAGGGCAGTGTATTTTAGCTGGGCAAGTGTGCGAACGCATGTGCAGCCAAGCGGTACAAAAAAGTTTTGTGCAGTTTCTGAGTTGCCCAAAACTTAAGGCCAGTACTTACTGGCCGATGTGGGAGAGATGTGTGCTGAGCGAACCGCTCAGCACACATCTCTCCCCCCGCTCAGCACAGCGCGATGTGTGCTGAGCGTGCGGGGGGAGCGGGGGAAGGGGCTCATTCCACCCAGCGGGTGAAGTGAGCGACCCGCTAGATTGGCCTGCATGCCAATCTAGCACCAGCGATAGCGATGCGCGGGCCTGCGCATCGCTATCGCTGTGAGGGGTACACACGGAGAGATCACTGCTCAAAATCTAAGCAATCTAGTCAGATTGCTTAGATTTTAAGCAGCGATCGCTCCGTGAGTACCCCCCTTTACTCAACCGCTGCGATCACATCAGCCTGTCCGGGCCCGGAATTGACGTCAGACACCCGCCCTGCAAACGCTTGGACACGCCTGCGTTTTTCCAACCACTCCCAGAAAACGGTCAGTTGCCACCCACAAACGGCTTCTTCCTGTCAATCTCCTTGCGATTGGCTGTGCAAATGGATTCTTCGTTAAATCCATTGCTCAGCAACGATCCACTTTGTACCCGTGCGACGCGCCTGCGCATTGCGGTGCATACACATGCGCAGTTCTGACCTGATCGCAGCGCAGCGAAAAAAACTAGCGTGCGATCAGGTCTGAATTACCCCCATAGAGCACGTCGCCTAGTGTGTACCCACCCAGTGTTGGACTGGGGTATGAAGGGCCCATTGGGGGAAATGCAGTGGTAGGGGCCCATACTTAGGGGTGTGGCCAGCATACAAAGGGGGTGTGGCCAGCCTCCACAGAGGCTTGAAATGCACAATAGTCTAGTGCAGTGTAATGCAACATATCTACCGTGTATAATACAAGTGCACAGTCTGGAACCTGATCCCCAGAGGAAGGAGTGGGCCCTAAGGCAGTAGGGCCCTCCGGTGGTTTTCCCTGTACTCCTGTGGGCCAGTCCGACCCTGTACCCACCATAAGTCTCTGGATCCAGCCCAGCGTTAGGCGCCACTTTGTAAATTGAGTAGATTTTGCACTTCGCTCTAATCAGGTGTCTTATTTGGGGCTATTGATGGCACTATTGTGGCCATAATCCAGTTAAGAGGAAAGTGGATGTATTGTAATTGTTGTGTAGAATATCGTAATGTCAGATCGTGTTCCAGGAGACTAGAGACCGCTAAAGTGGGAGAGAAAAGCCGCCCTTACCATATATATTAACAAACCCAGATCTCCTTCAGTAGAATAAAAACTCTAACTTCTGTGCGGATTCATTTCGGTGGCAGCTTTCATTCCTTTAAGGATCTTTTCATAGGTTTTTAAGACAAAGGGGCATATGTATCAAAGTGGAGAGTGATAAAGTACCAGCCAATCAGCTACCAACTGTCATTTTTCAAACACAGCCTGTTACATGGGAGTTAGGAGCTGATTAGCTAGTACTTTATCTCTCTCCGTGCCTTGATACATCTCGCCCAATGTCATGCATTCTATGTTACTATTAGCTCTGCAGCGCTCCGGGCAGCGTGGAAAACAGGACATGCGTAATACAGGGACGTACCGGGCACAATCCAAAAATATACTGCTGGGTTCATTTACTTTTGACAAGCTATTAAGCCTAGTCTGTATGTGTGTACGTGTGATAGAGGATATAGAGTGTAAGCTCCTCTGACGCCATGTTCCCTGTGATTTCTGATGCACCATTGGGCCTCTGGTTGCACAGAATGCCTATCACAACTAAGCCGCCGGGGCCAGTGATACTACGTTCGAAGATGCAGTCGCCAACTGCGACACAATGATCGCGACGCACCTGCGTTATTGTAGTAACTCCCCCACATTACTTCCCACAAACAGTCACAGCCTGTCTATAACTCAACACTACCGACGCTGTCACCATTACGTTACATGCGCGGTTTGACCAGATGCCTGCGCAGTAGGAATCAGGACTAGGGTGGCCAATCCCGAGCCATTTTTCCGTTCCCGGGATTCCTGGGATACACAGGATTGGCTTGTCTCCTCTGTGGCTGTCTCCCCCCCCCCCCCCCCTCCCCCGCGCGCCTTGCCTCACACCGCCCCGCACACACATAACTCACCTTACCACAAGGTCAGGAGGGTGGGTCACTTCCTCCGGGTGCGGCAGGTGACGGGCGGCTGGCTGCGCACGCTTCCTCTGGGTTCGGAAAAGTCTGTGCGGCGGGCAGATGGCTGCACAGCGTGACCTCTGACTTCACGCCTAAATCCCGGGATCCCGCCGAACCCGATCCCAAGATTGTCCACCCTAATCAGTACCTTTATCACTAATGCTATCAGAGTCATTGGGATCTCAGTATTTTGGGTCTAATTCAGATCTGTTCGCTCGCTAGCTATTTTTTGCCGCGCTGCGATCAGATAGTCGCCGCCTACAGGGGAGTGTATTTTAGTTTTGCAAGTGTGCGAACGCCTGTGCAGCCGCGCGGTACAAAAACAGCTTGTGCAGTTTCTGAGTAGCTCTGACCTTACTCAGCCGCTGCGATCACTTCAGCCTATTCGAGCCCGGAATTGACGTCAGACACCCGCCCTGCAAACGCCTGGACACGCCTGTGTTTTTCCAACCACTCCCAGAAAACGGTCAGTTGCCACCCACAAATGCCTTCTTCCTGTCAATCTCCTTGCGTTCGGCTGTGCGAATGGATTCTTCGCTAGAACCAGTGCACAGCAACAATCTGCTTTGTACAAGTACGACGCGCCTGCGCATTGCGGTGAATATGCATGCGCAGTAGTTACCTGATCGCTGCGCATCGAAAAACGCTAGCGAGCGAGCAGATCTGAATTAGGCCCATTGAGTGGTTGGTTTTAGCACTTTACTAACAGATAACCCAGAATCCACTGACCGACGCAAGGAAGAACATTTTCAGAACGGACCTCGGAACATGGTTGTCAGCTAACCCTAATAGGGTGCACCACTCAGTGCCGGATTACCAAATACAAGTAGGCAAAGTAGGCATCAGCCTATGGGCCCCACTCCTTTTAGGGGCCCCTCAACAACGGATCAAAGTAATATTGATTTGTTTTTGAAAGAAAATTACACTCAAACTTTCTTATATTGGGGGTAATTCCAAGTTGATCGCAGCAGGATTTTGGTTAGCAGTTGGGCAAAAACATGTGCAGAGAGAGTTAGATTTGGGTGGGTTATTTTGTTTCTGTGCAGGGTAAATACTGGCTGCTTTATTTTTTACACTGCAAATTAGATTTCAGATTGAACACACCACACCCAATCTAACTCTCTCTGCACATGTTAAATCTGCCTCCCCTGCAGTGCACATTGTTTTGCCCAACTGCTAACAAAATTCCTGCTGCGATCAACTTGGAATTACCCCCATTGTTGCCAAAAGAGAGAAAAAAATAAATCAACTCAAAGAAACAAAAACTTTACATTAAAGACTCTATAGAGAAAATACTGTATTAGTGTAATGTACCCATTAACAATTTACAGTACATAAACCATAGACATCAGATTCACATTACAGGTTCCAGATCGTAGACCGTTGGTTGGTAAAATCAAAACCTGTTAGGAGATAAGGGCCTGGAGATTTCAACATGTATTAGGAGATCATTTGCGAGGGGGGCCAGTGATTTCGACTGCCTAGGTGCCTCCACAGGGTTTAATCTGGCACTGGCTCCTCTATAATATTGCGAGCGCTAAATAAAGAACTGAGGGGTAAATGTATGAAGCAATGATAAGAGTGGAGAAGTGTGTCAATGGAGAAATTGCAGCTGATTAGTTGCCATGGGCAACTTCTCCACTGGCTCACTTCTCCACTCTTTTCACTGCTTCATACATCTCCCCCTGAGTTGTGTATTAGCACACTGAGGAAACCTGCTAACAGCACAACCTGGATTGGGTAGCTTGTTCAGTCTCTTGGGAATATGGATCAATCCTATTAAGAAGGGTAAATGGAGACGTTTTCCTTTCCAACCAATCAGGTTATAGCTATTATTTCTCAAGTACATTCCAAAAAATGATAGGTAGAATCTGACTGGCTGCTTCCTGTAAGTTCCTTTCCCTAACTGACGACACTATCTCTATGTACAACCAATAGGCTATTGAAAAGTTAACTTATTTAAACTGGTGTTTAAATGTATCAGTAAATTTAAAAAAAGAAATTAATCTACAAACGCATTCTTCACATCCCCAGACTGTAATTGCTTCTTTTAATATTATTTATTAAAATGAAGTGTCTGTACAGCGAGACTTTACTATTCTAGTCATAAGCTTATCTACTCATATGAGCAGGGCCCTCGCTCCTTACTGTAATCTCTGAACAAATCTGCAGCATCTTCCCTTAGATTTTCTTGACTGAGTAAAAATACAATTTCCAGTGATCGTTATCAGGTACAGCCGCAGCCTTGTGATCTGTCAGTATTGAGGAAACAAACTTAACTTTTACATTTCATCTTAAATAATGAACAGGGCAAAATTGATTTAACAACTTTATTAAAGAATATCTTACAGTACATACAAATAATAAAAAAATACATTAACAGTAAAATATTGCACAATAAAATAATAAATGAACGGCATTAAAAATGACATAAAAGTGGAAATAATCAGGTTGATTTCACAGGATGCAGTCAATTTACCTACACTCAAAGGGGGTCATTCAGACCTGATCACTCGCTAGCTTTTTTCGCTGTGCTGCAATCAGGTCAGAACTGTGCATGCGTATGCACCGCAATACGCAGACGCATCGCACAGGTACAAAGCGGATTGACACTCAGCGATGGGTTTTACGAAGAATCCATTCGCACAGCCGTTCACAAGGAGATTGACAGGAAGAAGGTGTTTGTGGGTGGCAACTGACCGTTTTCTGGGAGTGTTTGGAAAAACGCAGGCGTGTCCAAGCGTTTGCAGGGTGGATGTCTGACGTCAGTTCCGGGCCCGGACAGGCTGAAGTGATCACAGTGGCTGAGTAAGTTCTGGGCAACTCAGAAACTGCACAAAACTTTTTTTGTAACGCTCGGCTGCACAAGCGATCGCACACTTGCATAGCAAAACTACATTCCCCTATAGGCGGCCACAAGTCTGAATTAGGCCCCAAATCCCGATGGTCAAAATACCGACAAGGGCAAAATACCGTCATGGTCAAAATTCCGACATTAAAAATGTCGACATGGTCAAAATACCGACATTTAAAATGTCAACAGGTCAAAAACTCGACATGATTTTTTTTATTGAAACCGACTTGTTCATACTTTACCATCCCGGTGGAAATGGAGGGGGAATATAATAGTGTGCCAAAGAACGGCGTGGGGACGCTGTACACTTATACGTGTCCATGTCGACATATGTCAACAAACACACCAATTTTTTTTTTTTAAACTTGTGTCTACTTTTTGTCCTGTCAACATCTTAAATGTCGGTATTTTGACTGTGTCAACATTTTAAATGCCGGTATTTTGACCATGTTGGTATTTTGACCGTCGGAATTTTGATTGTAGGTAAATCATACTGATCCCGATTTAACTAAGGAATCCTATGACAAGGTAAAGGAGATTAGAAAAAAACCCGAAATACTACTTAACTCATAAAAGGGAACATGCAAAGCATCATTTGTCATGGTAGCAATGTTAATGTAGGATTCGCACTTTGTACCCTTTAATAAATAGAGCACAACCGGCGTCATTCCCATGTAGTCTGCAATTCTTAATGCTACTTAATGCCTATAGTGATATGCCAAATAATAAAAATAACACATGTAACCCCCTTCCTTCCCTGTATTGCAGCATGGTTTGTCCAGGTGTAAAGTTATTTGCTTCTTTTTGCTTTACTTCCAGCTTAGAATCAGGTCCAGTACAGTATATGCAACTTTTGTAAACTCGAATTCTCTTCTTTCATAAAAAATTGGGAAGAGAGTTTTGGTAGAACAGATGCTTTGTAGAAAAGTACATAGAATAACATAAGAATTGGAGGGCAATAAGCATCGGTATTTAAGACACTCTTTCAGGTGCTGCTTTAGTGTCCATTGCACTGGAACCTTATATCCTTGTAATTCCAATATGAAGTAGACCCTCCCCTGACTGCATGCTCTAGGAGACAATATTGTACAATGCAGCATCACGGGATGGAAGAACCTGTGGCTCAGAGTTTGGTTCTCCAAAGTTTCTTCTCCTAGTGAATGAAGATAGAGTTCTCCACAGGGGTGTTTCTGTTATGATGCAACCACAGAAAGGTTCTGGTCCAACGTTTGAGGATGAAGACAACACCTGCATTGTCTACAGTAGCTGCAGGCTCGTACCACTAAAAAACATTTCCCTTTGTTTGCTCTTGAACCTGGGGATTGTTTGACAATTTACAAATTAGAGAGGACAGAGGAGATGCTTTCTTTACCACTAGATCCCGAGGCCGTGGATGTGTCGCTAACAGCGGAATCAGCAGACCTTTGCTTGTAAAAGTCACCATGCATGGTGGACCTCTGGTATGGACCTTGACTTGCAAAGGAATTCACTCCATTATGGCTTCTGGGGATTGCTGGGATGTTGACGTTCATGCCTGGTGTCACGGTCTTGTTCGGTGGGAAAGCGTTAAAGTCCATCATGCAGTTAGACTGCGTGGTCATCTGGTGGTGTCTACCGCTCAGGTTCTCCGCTTTGACTGTGACCATGGAAGCCATGCCTTTGTACAAGTGCTGCTGGTTGGCTGAATGAGTACCATGGTAATAGCTGGTGTGTGAGGCCTGGTGCGCCAGGAACCCCTCCCTGCTGGACATCTTGCTGGGATACTGAGGGTAGGGGAAGGAATCTGGAGGCTGCTGGAACATCTCCGGCTGCAGCTTCCACATTGCTTGATCCTGCTGCTGCTGCGACACCATGATCTCGTGCTGCTCAGATACAGTCAGTGAGTCGTTTGGGGTCTGCGGCAGTGGATATATACTGTGGGCCGGCTGCCGCATGTTGGGGTAACAAGCATCAAAATTGCTGGACTTTCTCTTCTCACGCCTGGCTTTACCTCTCCTGTTTTGGAACCAGACCTGCGCAAATGGACAACAAAGTTTCCAGAAATTAATAAAAGGTGAATTATTCTCAGAATACATTGTGAATTTAACTTTTTTTAGGATTTTGTACAAAGTTATAATACAACTAATTACGATGCTGGTTGGCATCAGTGATAGTAACAATCTGATGTTGCTAAGAAAGTAGGAATGGAAAACAGACTTTTTCATGTTCACCCATTTGCCTACACCACAGGTACTCAAACTCAGTCCTCTTGACCCCAAACAGTTCATGTTTTCCAAGTCTCCTCACAGAATCGCAAGCGAAATAATTAGCTCTACCTGTGGATCTTTTAAAATGTGTCAGTGAGTAATGAGTACACCTGTGCACCTGCTAGGTGATCTGGAAAACGTGAGCTGTGTGGGGTCCTGAGGACCAAGTTTGAGAACCACTGGCCTACACAAATGGAAGGAAGCTATTAAAAAATAAAAGCAGGCTATCAATTTACTAAGATAAAAGACTTCAAAACTATTTAATATGCTATAAACTTTTTAAAAATATTTTGCTTTATTGGGGTAGGAGGCCACCCATTCTCTTCTACATTAGGAGGCCAAATATGACCTTGCTGTAACTAGTAGCGGTGATGATGACATTACATACCTGAATCCTGGATTCCGGAATATAGATACGCCTGGCCAGCTCCTCTCGATGGTGGATATCTGGGTACATGTTGCTTTGAAAGAACTCTTCTAGGATGTCCAGCTGGTCCTGGTTGTACACGGTCCTCTTCCGGCGCTGAGATATAGCGGCATGTTCTAGGACAGAGGGCGCAGTGGCTGCCACCTGCTTCCTGCGCTTCACATTCTTTTTGGGCACTGTCACTTGGACAATGTCGAGGTCCGTGGTTGTCTGTTCCTTCAGCTCTTCTACACATAAGACAGTAATGGTTACAACGTTATTGTAATTCTAGACGGCAATTAGTTTGAAATCTACAACTTTTGTTTTACATCATTACTGCTGTTGTTGTCTGTGTGGAGTTTGTATGTTCTTCTCATGTTTGCACAAGTAAGCGCCACTGGGGCAGGGACTGATGTGAGTGACTGAAATATTCTCTGTAAAGCGCTGAGGAATATGTGTGCGCTATATAAATAACTGTGAATAAACAATAATGATAATGGCGCAACATTTTTTTTAAACCCCACATTGCACATTGACAATCATGGGACCCCATAAAACGTAATGCACTTGGCAGCTGTACCGCAAGCTCCTTAAAGATGCATTCTTAAGGCCCATAATAACGGGCCGATGCAGGAGAGATGTGTGCTGAGCGAACCGCTCAGCACACACCTCTCCCGCCGCTCAGCACAGCGCGATCTGTTATGAGCGTGCGGGGGGAGACGGGGGGCCGCTCACTTCACCTAGCGGGTGAAGTGAGCGACCCGCTAGATTGACCCGCTAGATTGGCCTGCAGCGATGCGCTATCGCTGTAGGGGGTACACACGGAGCGATAATGCTCAAATTCTAAGCAATCTAGTCAGATTGCTTAGAATATCGCTCGGTGAGTACCCCCCTTTACTTCAGTAGTAGCGGGTTAAATAACCACTAAATGATAATTGATCTTATACTTCTGTCAACATTTGTCTGTATGCATTACACCAAGGGTATTCTACGTAAGGCCCTTCAGTTGCTGTGGAACTACATATCCCAGCATGCCATGGTAGCAAAACTGTGGCACAGCATGCTGGGGTGTCTAGCTCCACATGCTGAATATGCATGCATTAAACCCTCTCTCTCTTATAAGTCTATTTACTAAGACTTGGATGGAGATAAAGTACCAGCCAATCAGCTTTTAACTGTCATGTCACAGGCTGGGTTTGAAAATTGACAGTTAGGAGCTGATTATCTCCATCCAAGGCTAAGTAAATAGACCCAAGGCCCTCATTTATCAAGCCTTGGAGAGTGATAAATAGCACAGTGATGAAGTACCAACCAATCAGGTCCTAACTGCCATGTCACAGGCTGTGTTTGAAAAATGACAGTTATGAGCTGATTGGTTGGTACCTTAATAACTGTGCTATTTCACTCTCCAAAGCTTGATAAATCTGGGCCAAAATCTGTAAACTTTTGTATTGAATCAAAATGGTCTAATATATATATCTAACAAACAAACAAAATGAAACAATCATATCTAGGCGAAAGATAATACACAAAATAACAAAGGCTACATTATAAGAGGAAACAATGGCAGTGTACGGAACTACATGACAGCAGATTATACACAGAATTACCCCCATCACACATAGGAGGATGTACATTTACATCACAGCAAAACGTAAAATAGAAATACTCTCACCAAACGTGGTAGATGCTTTGTTATTAGCGTATCTCTGCACAAAAACAACATCTGTAGCGTCTAATGGTATGAATGACACACTGGCACACATGAGCAATGCCAGACAGGGCTGGCGAAACGCGTAGACAAAATGTAGTGCTCTGTCGCTTCCATTGTATTTGGGACTATCAGCATCAAAGAACATCTAACACGCACATCGAAACATTTACTAAATAAGACATATATATAGACAGATAGATAGATAGATAGATAGATAGATAGATAGATAGATAGATAGATAGATAGATAGATATTGATACGATAGATATTGATAGATGGATAAATAGATAGATAATGACAAATAGATAGATATGACATATACTAGATAGATAGATAGATAGATAGATAGATAGATAGATAGATAGATATTGATAGAATGATACATAGATAGATATTGATAGAAAGATACATAGATAGGTATTGATAGATAGAAAGATACATAGACAGAAAGATAGATAGATAGATAGATAGATAATTACATATACTAGATAGATTGATAATGACATATACTAGATAGATAGATAGATAGATAGATAGATAGATAGATAGATAGATAGATAGATAGATAGATAGATAGATAGATATGGTAGGGATACATAGATATAGTAGGGATAGATAGATAGATAGATAGATAGATAGATAGATAGATAGATAGATAGATAGATAGATAAATGGAATCAGAAACTCTGTAACTTTGTGTGACATGATTACCTGGAATGTTCTACAGACCAGGATTCTCCGGTATGTGTCTGTCTGGTTCTACAACAAATCCCAACATAATCTGCCCACCTGTCTCATGTATGTACTAAGGAGGGATAATAATATCTGCATATAACTCACCTTTTGCACTGTCCTGCTGTGACGGGGGGGACATGTACTGGGCCTGGGACTCACTGAAGCTGATCTCACTGGGGCTGGAGAGGTAAGCTGGGTAATAGTCCTCGGAGTCTTGGGGGTATCCTGCCATCCTCCAGGCCTAGCTGACTCCTGTGTTTGTGGAGAGCTCCCAGTTGCTGAATCCTGGCTGATGGGTTCCTGGACTGAGAATGACCAGACAATGGCTTGTCTTATAGGGGTTTAGGATGAAGGTCACAATGATGAAAGTAACGAGGTGTGAAATGTTCCTGGGAGGGGTGGCCCTGGCTGCAGGACTATAGGCAGGTACCAGACACTATTGTTCTCAGGGCTGGGGAGTCAGGGATGTTTCCTGCGCTGGGAGCCACACAATGGCTGGGAATACACATTCCTGTTGATGGGGCACACTTCATACATCCATCACATCCTACATCTCCAGCTCAGGACAAGACACTATAATACCGTCCTTTGGGTTTTTAGTGGGACCAAGGTAAAGCTTATGGGGATCACTCAGAGGTGGCACCTTGATAAAACCATGCAGTACTGCATGGGGGGCAGCTGTAAGATGTGCAGGGAGACCAGGAGGGGGCAGCCTAGCTTAGATCTAAATTGCAGTGTGAGAATAAAAGCCAGCCACAATGTGTGGGCTACATGCAAAAGCAGCCAGCATTTACCCTGCACGCAGACATAATAAACGTGTTGCGGCAAAGTTACTTCTTTATGACTTTGTTGCCAACAGCTATTACTGGTGCAAGTGGCGACAACCAATGATGAAAGCCACGTCCGCGGGCGCTGGAACAGTGGGTGGGATTGGCGTGCGCTTTCAAGCGCACAGATTTGTGATCCTGATTTGGATTGGTGGACCTGATGGTTTGCGCATAAATCTGAGATTGGCGGGTCTGTACATGCGCTTGTGATCCAATTGCGATCACATTGCAATTAGATTGCGCAGCTTGGCTGCAAAGGTAGGCGCAGCGCGGCCATGTTTCCCTTCATAGTGGCTGCGTGTAAAGTCATGCGGCCTCCCCGAAAACAGTCCGGACCCACCTACGTTTTTGGCCTCATGCACCTGCAGCGCCGCACTGCCATGCCGAACCGCTGCACGAATGCCCCTGCGATTCATTAAGGTAGAGGCGTTCGCATCACTGCGATGTGGTTGCACTTCCTGGGCAGTGCACGTGCAGAGCGGTCCCTGCGCGTGCGCACTGGCCCGAGAGGCGGGAAAATGCAATTGTATCACCGATGCATGCTGAATAAGGCCCTAGGCTCTTCGTTCGGCTGATTATTGCATTAGAATATGAAAGTGAGTACACTGGGGGTAACTCAGGTCTGATCACTGCTGTGCATTTTCGCTCAGCGTGCGATCAGTTCTGAACTGTGCAAGCACGTGAGCCGCAATGCGCCGGTGCGTCGCACAACAGCGACAGGCTTCGGCGCCTAGCGACGGGATGGGGCGAAAAATCCGAAAGCATGGGCATTTGAAAGGTGATTGACAGGAAGAGGCCATCTGTGGGTGGCAACTGAGCGTTTTACAGGAGTATCCGGAAAAGCGCAGGCGGGATCAGCCATTTTCAGGGAGGGTGTCTGACGTCAGCTCCGGCCCCGATCAGCAGGAATCAATCGCAGTAGCTGAGTAAGTCTTGGGCTGCGCAGAGACTGCACAAACTCATTTTGTGCAGCTATGCTACACATGGGATCGCACATTTGCACAGCATTTTCCCCTCCCCCTATAGGCAACAACTACCTGATCGCAGGGCAGCAAAAAACGCAGACCAGTGATCAGATCTGAATTAGGGGGGTCATTCCGAGTTGATCGCATGCTGCAACATTTTGCAGCCCGTGCGATCCAATAGACTCCGCCTATGGGGGAGTGTATTTTAACTAAGCAAGTGTGCGATCGCATGTGCAGGGAAGCGGGGCAAAAAAGTTTTATGTGAGTAGCTCTGGATTTACTCAGCCGCTGCGATCACTTCAGCCTGTCAGGGGCCGGGAATTGACGTCAGACACCCGCCCTGCAAACGCCTCGACACACCTGCGTTTCCCTCATCACTCCCAGAAAACGGTCCGTTGACACCCAGATCCGCCTCCCTGCTGTCAATCTTCTTGCGGTCGCCGCTGCGATCAATTCCTTCGCTGCTCTTGCAGCTGCCTGGTGACGGCCGTCGCCGGGCAACGACGCACCTGCGCATTCGCCGCCCGCTCGCATGCGCAGTTGTGACCCGTTCGCACGGCTACGAAAAATTGCAGCGTACGAATGGGTCGGAATGACCCCCTAGGCCCAGTGTTACAGCCATTAGAGAAATCCGTCGGCAGGAGCAGCGACAAATAATCAGCCCCTACTGTATGATGTGTCTGGAGGAGCAAATCCACAAAACACTGAGAAAGGGATTAGCATTTGTTTAGAATTATAATTGTTGTAGGATTTTATTTTTAGGATTTTCTAAAGATTTACAACGTGGGTCTGGATTTAGTGTTACTCATATACCATCCTTCCCCATTGCATAGAGAATCTAATTATCCCAGTATATTTATATCACAAATGGAAAACACATATTATACCCTGTAACAAATGACGTCACCCTCATCTAATTTACATCATCAAAGCCTTTAAATATGGCATAAAGTGTTGATGTTAGTTTAGGGGGACTCTCTGCATTCAGAAGAGGGGCAGCTGTCAGTCATACCGCCCGGATCCGGGTGTGTGTCCCTGCCACAGTGACACATTGTCGTAGGTGTGAAATCTGCTGCCGCTGGATACAGATCTGTAATGAGATGTTATTGTATCTCACGCCTCAGACACTATGTAATCCTGTAGATGTGTCTGTCCGTCTGCTGCTAGTACAGGGGTCCAAGCATCCAGCAAGACACATAATAGAGCTAATGTGTAAAAAAAGAAAAAAATCGTGAAAAACTCATGTCGACCTTTTCACCTGTCGACCTAGAGAGACCATGTCGACATAGTTACTGTCGACCAATAGTGCTCGACCTAGATAGTGTCGACCTAGAGACCGTATCCCTGTGTGTATATATGGGATAATTCCTTTGCAGATTTTATTTCTTTCAAATCTAGATTTATTTTGTCTGTTTCTGCAGCTGTAAAATGAATCTTAGTTACTGACGTCCTATTACTGTCATTATACTGACCTGTGATTTACACGTCTTCTGATTTCCATCGCTCTTACATATTTACATACTGGCCGTCAGCAACATCTATAAATTAACTTGGCAGGGCCTAATTCAGACCTGATCGCTCGCTAGCATTTTTTGCAGCGCTGCGATCAGGTCAGAACAGCGTATGCGTATGCACCGTAATGCGCAGGCGCGTCGCACAGGTACAAAGCGGTTCGTTGCTGTGCAATGGGTTTGTGCGAAGAATCCATTCGCACGTGCGATCGAAAGGAGATTGACAGGAAGAAGGCGTTTGTGGGTGGCAACTGACCGTTTTCAGGGAGTGTCTGGAAAAACGCAGGCGTGTCCAAGCGTTTGCAGGGAGGGTGTCTGATGACAATTCTGGTCCCGGACAGGCTGATGTGATCGCAGCGGCTGAGTAAGTCCTGGGCTGCGCAGAGACTGCACAAGATCTGTTTGTACAGCTCTGCTACACATGCGATCGCACACTTGCAAAGCGAAAATACACTCCCCTATGGGCGGCGACTATGCGAACACAGGGCTGCAAAAAAACAACCTAGTCTGAATTAGGCCTTCAGTCTGCTCCGGCAGCATTTCCCAGTGTTGGGCCAATATATTTCTCTGTTTCTCATATCAGTGTAAAAAAATAAATCAATATAACTTCATAGAATAAAACAAATCTAAATCTTCAATCTTTGGTGTAAATGTTTCTACAAATATATATATAAATGGACGTATGTATGTGTGTGTGTATGTTCCGGCATAACTCTGGATTGCCTGGAGCAATTTACACCAAACTTGGTACACATATGATTTACAATCTGGAAAAAAATACTGCGGGGGTAACACACCCCTAGCACCCCTAGGGGTGGGGGTGGGAAGGGGGTGACATGTAAAAATCCATAGTTTTCGGGTTGCGGAGATGAATAGTTACACTCCCGATGCTGTTTCAGTCTAAGCTCAGCCGCCATCAGCATGAGGGGTGAGAAGGGGTGAAAAATGAAATGTCCAACATGACCGACATTAGTGTCATATCCATCGTTTTCAGGGTCGCTAAGCTGATTGGTGACAGTCTCGATGACGTGAAAGCCCAAGTTTAGTCAAATAGAACGAATAGAACTCTAAATACCTGGCCAACGCCGGGTAAGGAACGTTTGTTTGTTTCATAGGCAAACGCTGGGAGGATTTCCAGTTGCCTGGAAACCCCCGTTCTCTTGGCAAGTGGCTAAAAGTATGACAACAATAGCAATGGTCTATAATACAATCACTAGAGCTGCCGCCACATCATACAGTGTAAGGGACAGAGCGGAGCTGCTGCACATGCCCAGCGGTAGCTGCTTCTTCTACCAAGTTTGCTGTGTGTGTGGATCTGAGTCCTCAATCAGTGACCTGGACCAGAGAACAGCTTCCAGGAAGAAGAGACAGGAGTCTTACTATGAGGCGGGAGAAAGTGTGCTTAGAAAGTGCAATACTGGTTCTGTTATGTATGTGTAATTATTTATTATGGTATGTTTAACCTTTACCCGATCACTTATTTGTATTATTTAAATGTTTGATACACCCTATAGACCATCTACAGTATTAAATATTAATACTGTATTTCATACACTATCCAGTGTATAAAAGACCATTGTTTAAATTAATATCCAGGGTCGTTAGTGGGTTCTTCTACCTCTCCCCCAGACTCCCGCACTTTCTCTAATGTTCCCCAGAGCGGCAGACTGTGGACTTCATTTGTAAACCCCCCTCTAGAAATCCTGCGTTTGCCACTATGGGCGGGATGTATTAAGATACATCGCCGCCCCTCGCCGCAGCGATGTTGATCGCATATGTACTAACATATGCGATCAATATCGCAATGCGGTTACGGAGGCCCCGGCTGCGTTGCTAGGGGGAGGAGGAGATTACCTTCCGGGTCCAGGGCAGCCTGGAGGAAGGTAAGCCGAGGGGGGTCGGCATCTGCGGCGGGATCGGCGGGTTGCGGCGGTCGGCGATAAGAAGCCCATAGGCTTCTATAGGGTATCGCCATCCAGAGATGGCGATACCCTGGACAGCTAGTATGTATATATATATATTACATGAGTGCCTACTGCAACACACGGATATATATACATATATATATATATATATATATATATTATATTATTGGATGTAGTCAGGCTCCCGACAGTAAGTATTAGGATTAGGGTTAGACACTAGGGGGAGGGTTGGGGTTAGGCACCAGGAAAAAGATTAAGATTAATATAAATTATTATTTATATAATACTTTTCTCCTATAGGACTGGTATGGTTGAAGTGACCAATCACACAGCACCAATGGCTGCCGTTTCCTGACACAATGAGGAGACCTGTCTTCACCTCACAGTCTGCTGTTCTGTCCCAGTGAAAGGGTCTCTAACCTGTGAATAACAAAAGCCTTTGTAACGTCTGCTCTTTGTATAGAGATCCTGCATTTGTCTGTGTGGATTGTGCCAGTGATGTCCCAATAGGGCCAGGTCCTTACTTCCTAATGGTAGGAGTCTGGGATATGACTGCCCTGAGGCCAATCTCCACGTTCTCTGCAGGAGGATTCATATAGTCGCTCATTTCTCTATCACATCACTCTGATGCTGTATTATATAGCTCTGTTACTCTATTATTATTATTATTATATAGCAATATTACTATAAAGTAGAAATAGGCAGCCTGCTCTCTGTAGCGGTGGTGAAAACACATTATACTAGGCAGGACATACTGGGACTTGTAGTTCCACTAGAGCAGGAGATCTGCAGATCACCTACTCCTGTATTATAGTGATGTCATTTTTCCAATCCTAACTGTATAGATCTTCTGCAGTTCGGGCCTGATTTGGATTTATACCCACATTCCCCGGATAGTGAGCAGCGGCTGCGTACACAGGGGGTCATTCCCGGCGCATGGCAGCTTTCGTTACCTAGCGATCGCCTCTGAGACAGAGGCGGTCACTGGGCGGGAGGGGGGAGCGGTCCGGCCAACACAGGCGTGGCTGGACCGTTGGGGGCCGGACTGACATGCTGGGCGTCCCCCCGCATGTCAGGGAAGATGATCGTAGCTGTACGATCAACTCGGAATGGCCCCCACAGCCTCCGTCAAGGACGCTAGATCAGGCCCATAGTTTTTAGAGGTAAACGTAGGCAGGGGCGAATAGGGATGAAAAACTGGCTCGAATAATCTATGGAAGCAGCTTTATTGTTAAAGGGGTGGGGTCTGTGGCGGGATTCCTCCTCATAGGGCCTGCTGCTGAGTCAGAGGCAGTTGATGCCATCCGTTTTGTCTTTTGCTGCAGGTGTGTCTGCGACTTTGTGTCAATGCTGCTACAAAGCTCTTCAACCTGTGGCCCTCCAGCTGCTGTGGAACTACACCTACCAGCATGCCCTCAGTTTTAGCATGCCTTAAAAGCAAAACTGTGGCAGGGCATGCTGGGAGGTGTAGTTCCACAGCAGCTGGAGGGCCACAGGTTGAAGACCCATGGTCTACACAATGCTGCAAACCTCTTTAGACACCACCATCGCTCGCACCACTGACACTTGTAGCAGTCCTATGCTAGGTGCAGATCATCCGTCTGCATATGGCATCGATTGTGAGCAACTCATCGGCTCTGTACGCAGCCACTATCAGCAACACGGCTTGTCACACCAATATCACGCCGATACTGCGTTACATCTGCGTCTGATAAGCCACCTCCCTGTAACCGCCCACAGACGCCCCGCACATTTCTAATACACTTCTTTGCCCATGTTTCTGAGTCTCTAACTGCGAACGCCATCGTGATAATGTTCAGCACAACTCAGACACACACGCA
The DNA here is from genome assembly GCF_028390025.1 of Pseudophryne corroboree. Taxonomy (NCBI): domain Eukaryota; kingdom Metazoa; phylum Chordata; class Amphibia; order Anura; family Myobatrachidae; genus Pseudophryne; species Pseudophryne corroboree. Next base: position 910,912,205 of record NC_086447.1, read on the forward strand.
GGCGGAAACAACGGTTCACTGCGTCCATCATCGCCGCTGTATCCGACTCCGAACATTCTACATTGCGCCATTGTGTGTATACTGCGCCATTGTGGTGCTTGCTATATAGCGTAACTACAATAGGTAGACGGACACATATTTACATAATGTCACTCCACCTCAATCTCACTCATTGGTGGTCATTCCGAGTTGTTCGCTCGCTAGCTGCTTTTAGCAGCATTGCAAACGCTAGGCCGCCGCCCTCTGGGAGTGTATCTTAGCTTAGCAGAATAGCGAACGAAAGATTAGCAGAATTGTTATTAAATAATTCTTTGCAGTTTCTGAGTAGCTCCAGACCTACTCCTAGATTGCGATCACCTCAGTCCGTTTAGTTCCTGGTTTGACGTCACAAACACGCCCTGCGTTCGGCCAGCCACTCCCCCGTTTCCCCAGCCACTCCTGCGTTTTTCCCTGACACGCCTGTGTTTTTTAGCACACTCCCGGAAAACGCTCAGTTACCACCCAGAAACGCCCCTTTCCTGTCAATCATTCACCGATCAGCAGTGCGACTGAAAAGCGCCGCACGAACACCAGCAAATCTAGTTTTGTGTTAAATAACTTAGCGTAGGTGCTCTGCGTACCATGCGCATTTAGCAACAAATCGCAGCATAGTGAAAATCGGCAACGAGCGAACAACTCGGAATGACCACCCTTATACTATGTGCTCAGAGATGTAATAAATAGATAATAGCAATTACGGATGAATCAATTAATGTAATAAACATTCTACCAAGCATTGATATGTCAGTGTTGGTGTTTGTATAACGGGTGCGTGCAGCCCCTGGATCCAGGCTTGTATATTAATCTTCTCCCTGCTCTGTATTTTACATTGATGTTATACAGTATATGTGAATGCCTGTTCCTCATCTTTTTTAAGTGTGACCATAATAAAAGTTACATTTTAATTATTTTCTATATAATCGAAAGTGTGCCCCATAAAAGACTTCTAGTCGCTTTTGTCTTTGTGCCTCTGCAATATTAGCTTTGTGCGGTCGGGGTAGGCGGGGAGGCGGGGTCTCACCTGTCACACTCTAGTACACTTCAGATTATTGAGTATACAATGATTAGAATAATACAAACAAGATATTTATATCATTTAACTATAATCTCTGTATTATTCATATTATCTACTTTGTGTCATGCTAATCATTATAGTCAAAACTGACCCCCAAATCATATGTGTGTGTGTAAATCTGTCTCTGATACTAGACAGTGCCTCACCATCCATTCACCTCACCGCACCTCACTGGGCTGCTGGATAGAAGGGTTAGGCACTAGGGGGAGGTTGGGGATAAGCTACAGGGGAGGGGGGAGCTTATGTGTAGACTAAACTTAACCTCCCCCTGCAGCCTAACCCTAACCCCCCCCCCCCCGTAGACTACACCTAACCTCCCCCTGCAGCCTAACCCTAACCTCCCCGCGTAGCCTACACCTAACCTCCCCCCCGTAGTCTACACCTAACCTCCCCCTACTGCCCAACCTTAACCTCCCCCTGCAGCCTAACCCTAACCCTGCCTCTAGTACCTAACCCTTCCATCCTGCAGCCTAACTCTAACCTCCCCCTAGTACCTAACCCTTCCATCCTGCAGCCTAACTCTAACCTCCCCCTAGTACCTAACCCTTCCATCCTGCAGCCTAACTCTAACCTCCCCCTAGTACCTAACCCTTCCATCCTGCAGCCTAACTGTAACCTCCCCCTAGTACCTAACCCTTCCATCCTGCAGCCTAACTGTAACCTCCCCCTAGTACCTAACCCTTCCATCCTGCAGCCTAACTGTAACCTCCCCCTAGTACCTAACCCTTCCATCCTGCAGCCTAACTCTAACCTCCCCCTAGTACCTAACCCTTCCATCCTGCAGCCTAACTCTAACCTCCCCCTAGTACCTAACCCTTCCATCAGCTGCGTTTCTAGAGTGGAGGGTACCCATGTGCAGACTCCGTGTGTGGGCCCCCTCCTCTCCCGTAGCCGTCACCGCCGCTGCTAGTGCTCTCAGCGCTGAGATTCTGTCACAGTGCCAGAGTCTACAGCGCATGCACAGGACTCGGAAAAATGGCCGCCGCACCATTTTTCCGGAGTCCTGCGCATGCGCTGTAGACTCTGACACTGTGCCAGAGTCTCTAGTGCTCAGTGCGCTAGCAGCAGCGGTGACGGCTACGGGAGAGAAGGGGCCCACACACGGTCGCCGATGGACGCCGGAAAGGTGAGTATAGAAGAAATGGGTGGAGTGTGCTCGGTGTGGGCCCCCTCTGGACCCAGGGGCCCGTATAAACTGCACACACTGCACCTATTATAGATACGCCAGTGCCTTCTATCCTGCAGCCTAACCCCAGTGTCGACATTCTGACAATACTGACATGTTGCCTGTTGACATCATAACTGTCGACACTGAATACTTACCGAAATGCTGAAGCGTCAGATGACTCGATCATATGACCACAGGGATCTGGAAGCTGCACTGCAGCCGTCGGGAACAGGTAAGTATCTTCTGGACCACCAGGGGCAATATTGACATTCTAATATCATATCTCCGAACTGTCCTGATTCCAGCAGCACAGTCCCGGTATTCAGACACTGTCCTGCCAGCGAGCCACAGTGTGTTCCGTGCGGGAGATCCTGTGACCACCCCTGCTCTACTATGCAAAGCAGCCGGTGATCACTGAATAGACTATTAACAGTGTGGGAAGTGAGTGGGGGACTGCTCAGGGAGCACTGGGCACGCCCCCAAAGTGATGAGAACGGGGGTCAGGAAGTGAAGCCCCACCCACTTCATATGAGGCCACACCCCCTTCCAGGCACAGGTGCGCCAAGTCCCGCATCTGCAGCTGTTCAAGTTGGGAAGTGTCTGTAATACGTTGACATTTCATCTGTTACCTACATGATGAATATTAACGGTATCCGGACTCTGGGTCGACACCACTTAGGTCGACACCCAGTGGGTCAACACCCATTGGTTGACAGTGAATAGGTCGACATGCAAAAAGACCGACATGAGTTTTTCACTTTTTTTTTCTTTTTTTGATCTTATTCATACTTTACGATCCACGCGGACAACGATGAGTAATGGTAACCTGTGCCGAGCGCAGCGAGGCACCTTGCCCAAAGCATGCCGAGAGAAGCGAGCCATGCGGGCACTAATTGGGGTTCCCAGTCACTTGACGAAGAAAACGACATAAAAAAAACATGTAAAACTCATGTTGACCTTTTGTCACCCTGTTCATGTTGGCATAATGCCTGTGTCAACCTATTTCTAGTGTCGACCTAGCCACTGTCGATCAATAAGTGTCGACCTAGACACTGTTGACCCTCAGTCCCATACCCAATATAAACATGGTCAATGTCAATATTATGTTCAGTGGACATTATCTCCGTATCACACCCCATATGGGCAGTGGAGAGCATGGTTAAAACCACTTGTAGTGTAATTTTTCCATGTTTAAAAATATGAAATGATTTGGTTTTCTCCCTGCGCTTCACAAAGATATTCCAAAGCTCTGGATTTCTCTACAGAAGTGACGCTCTGGTATGTAGAATGTGTGGCGTATGTGGTTTTGTCTCCCTCTGCTGGTGGTTATGGGGATCGGCCGTGAAGAACATTGTGGCAGAATTCTGAAGAATGGCCCTCATTCCGAGTTGATCGCTCGCAAGGCGATTTTAGCAGAGTTACACACGCTAAGCCGCCGCCTACTGGGAGTGAATCTTAGCATCTTAAAATTGCGACCGATGTATTCGCAATATTGCGATTACAAACTACTTAGCAGTTTCAGAGTAGCTTCAGACTTACTCGGCATCTGCGATCAGTTCAGTGCTTGTCGTTCCTGGTTTGACGTCATAAACACACCCAGCGTTCGCCCAGACACTCCTCCGTTTCTCCGGCCACTCCTGCGTTTTTTCCGGAAACGGTAGCGTTTTTAACCACACGCCCATGAAACGCCGTGTTTCCGCCCAGTAACACCCATTTCCTGTCAATCACATTACGATCGCCGGAGCGAAGAAAAAGCCGTGAGTAAAAATACTATCTTCATTGTTAAATTACTTGGCGCAGTCGCAGTGCGAATATTGCGCATGCGTACTAAGCGGAATTTCACTGCGATGCGATGAAATATACCGAGCGAACGACTCGGAATGAGGGCCAATACTTCATCTGAGTAATACAGACAGGTGCTTCATGGCCACCCAGACCTGGAATCCAAAGCCAATTCATTTATATATTAACATTTATAAATCACCTCGCTTCTCCCATAAATACAAATTGTTATATGCTTTTTATTAAATCTCTTTGCCGTTATCCATGCAAGTAACTTATAGCCAGTACTTCATTACTTGTAGTTATGTCAGACTCAGTAAACCTCTGGCTCACCAGTTGTTGGAGAACTACAAATCCCATGACGCTGGGGATTCAGTCCCTGAATTATGCATGCTTAGAAAAGTTTGACACAGCGAATCTGAGAAGAGGCTGTACCGACATAGAAGCTATTTACTAAGCCTTGGAGAGAGATAAAGTGGAGAGAGATAAAGTATCAGCCAATCAGCTCCTAACTGCCATGCTACAGGCTGTGGGGTCTATTTACTAAGCCTTGGATGGAGATAAAGTACCAGCTAATCAGCTCCTAACTGACATTTTTCAAACACAACCTGTGACATGGCAGTTAGGAGCTGATTGGCTGCTACTTTATCTCCACCACTGTATGTCCATCCAAGGCTTAGTAATTAGACCCCTGTATTTGAAAAATGACAGTTGGGAGCTGATTGGCTGGGACCTTATCTCCATTCCATACTTTACAGTCGACGGAAGAGGGACTGAAGCGCAGCGAAGCCGCGCCAGTCGGGGAAAGGAGTCGTGGTCAAAGACAGGGTTGTGGCTTTGCATAAATGGGGTGTGGCCTTGTGGCACTGCCACGATCGCGGGCCACAGCTTCCGTTTCTCGTCACTATGGGAGCATGGCCAGCGCTCTGTGAGTTGCTGGCATGCCCCCAGTCCCTCTGTCTCCGTGAATAGACGCTGCGTGCGCATGCTCACAGCGTCTAGTCTTCACTGTTCTGCAGCGCGTGCAAGAGCCTCCCAACTACCCCCCTCCACCGTGTTACACTGCTGCCCGTGGGTGAGACAGTCCCAAAAAACGGGACTGTCCCACGAAAATCGGGACAGTTGGGATGTATGCCATTCATCTCTCTAAAAGTCTTAGTAAATAGACCCCAAAGCACTTCCAACTTCTTGATTTTTCAAAGAAAGACACCTGCCTCAGGTGCGCACCCACAATTAGGGGGCATGGCCTCGCGGATAGGGCCTCTTGACAAGTGCCGCGATAGCAAGCCATGCCCCCATTTTGCCCCTCCCCCCACTGGGGACCGTGGTGGGACAGTCCGTGAAACGCGGGACTGTCCCACCAAAATCGGGACAGTTGGGAGGTATGCGTTAGTTACCAGCAGTGCCGGATTACCAAATAGGCAGAGTAGGCAGCGGCCTATGGTCCCTGCTCCTTGTAGGGGCCTCGCGTCAATGGATCAATTAACAACTTAAAGTACATAAACCACGGACATCAGATTCACATTACAGGTTCCAGATCGTACACGGTTGGTGGGTAAACATAAAAATGTATTAGTAGATAATTTGCGAGGGGGATCCCAGATTTCGACTGCCTAGGGCCCTCCACAGAGTTTAATCCGGCCCTGGTTACTAGCAGCCGTGCATGTACAGCCGAGAGACCGCGCGTGTGCACGTTTAATATAACAATTTAGAAACCACAAGTTCCAGCTGCTGGACAGGGATGTTTTGTTGTTACGGTGGTTCAGATGATGGTACACACGGTGCCAGAGCCTTTTCTATCTACTGCACATGCGCCATCCTCTGAAAATATAACATGGAAATTGGCACCACCGTCGAATGAGAGGGTGGGACTTGGGGGCAGGCGCTAAAATCCTCTGATATCGATTGAACTGTTCGCTCCCACATGTCAGGGGCCCCATCTCAGGTTTTGCGTTGTGGCTCCAGTGATCTCTAGCTAGGCAGATGACGCCACATATTGCCGGATATATAAACGCCTGCGCTAATTTTTTTTTTTTTTTAAGGACGCAGCAGCACTCCGTAGACGATAAGATCTGATGAACGTCACTGTATTTTTACATGATTTGGTGGTATTGTGACAGCTGCCTGTGCAGAGACGGATGGCGCGGACCTACCTGTCAATCTGTAATATCGGCACTTGTTAATTATGCGGCAGCCACTTAAGGACACCTACCGGTCATACCAAGGAGGATTTGGTTATCTGCTCAGATGGACCCCCACCACCACCTGTCGCTGGCCCCCTGCCGTGATGCAGGTGGCGTGGTCGGGGGGAGAGACGGGGGTGGAGGATGCTCCTGGGGGATTGGTGCAGGGATCAGTGATAGAGCAAAGGGCACAAAATGGTGGCATAGCAGCGATAGCCAAAATGACGGGCGGTTATAGTCATGTGGTGCCCATATAATTAACAAGTGCCATAGCTGGATAATAGGTGAGTAATGATGTAATCACCTAATTGTACATGAAAAATGTGTTTTGTAGGGACTAGTGATCCCTACAGGTTACCTATAACTACCCTGGGGATTATAAAACCTCTGTTATACCCTTTTTCCACTAGCTAAAAAAACACGGGTAAATGCACGGGGGCGCGTATTTACCCGTGTTTTTTGTAATGGAAAAGGTTCCCCCCCGCAAAAACCCGGATCAAGTGACCCGTGAATCCTACCCGGGTAAATACCTGGGTAGGACACGGGAATGAGCAACACGGCTCCCGTTTACACTGTATGGAAGGGCGGCGCTGGGAGATCATGTGATCTCCCAGCGCCGCCCAGCGCCGCGTCACTAGCAGCGTCAGGGGCGCGGCGCTTTAAGAGCGGAGGAGGCCCGGGTGCAGTCTCCTCCATTCGGCCCCCTCCTCTCTGCCGGCAGCGCTGAGAGTCTGAGCACTAGAGCGCTCAGACTCTACTACGCATGTGGAGATCTCCGGGAAAATGGCGCGGCGGCCATCTTCCCTGAGATTTCTCTACTGCGCATGCGCAGAACTCCGTGAAAATGGCCGCTGGGCCATTATCACAGAGTTTTAATACCGCCGTGGATGTCGCCACGGGACTCCGGAGGGGTGAGTATTTAGAAAATGGGTGCAGCGTGTGCGGTGGGGGCCCCCTCTGGACTTAGGGGCCCGTGTGCACCGCACACACTGCTCCCATTATAGAAACGCCAGCAATATGCCGGGTTGGTGACTGCTGATGTGAAAGGGCTGAAACACACACACCGACTCCCGCCACCTGGCAAAATCCCGCCCGGCTTTTTACCGCTGCCGTGCTGCAGAGACATGCAGCGCAATGTGTCCTTTCACACGGCACGGCCCCGGCTGCCGGGTTGCAGCCGGAAATATCCACTGGAAGGTCCGGCTGCCTGGCCGAGGCCGTGCCGTCTTTGAAGGCAGAGAACCGTGTGTGAGGGGAGCTTTCACACACAACGGGTTTTTTAGCCGCTGCTGCTGCGCATGCGCACAGCATTACACACGGCTCAAAGCCGTTGTGTGTGAAAGACTCTGCCGGATGGCAAAAACCCGGACAAAGTTTGTCCGGCTTTTTGCCATCCGGTGTAAACCTGGTAGTGTGTTACAGCCCAAAGGGGGCTGAGCACGGCCGGCAGCCGGGTAGCACCTGTGTCAGGCTCCCAGATGCGACCCCTGCTCATGGATGGAAAAATAAGATTTTACTCACCGGTAAATCTATTTCTCGTAGTCCGTAGTGGATGCTGGGGACTCCGTAAGGACCATGGGGAATAGCGGCTCCGCAGGAGACTGGGCACAACTAAAGAAAGCTTTAGGACTACCTGGTGTGCACTGGCTCCTCCCACTATGACCCTCCTCCAGACCTCAGTTAGGACACTGTGCCCGGAAGAGCTGACACAATAAGGAAGGATTTTGAATCCCGGGTAAGACTCATACCAGCCACACCAATCACACCGTATAACTCGTGATACTATACCCAGTTAACAGTATGAAATATAACTGAGCCTCTCAACAGATGGCTCAACAATAACTCTTAGTTAGGCAATAACTACATACAAGTATTGCAGACAATCCGCACTTGGGATGGGCGACCAGCATCCACTACGGACTACGAGAAATAGATTTACCGGTGAGTAAAATCTTATTTTCTCTGACGTCCTAGTGGATGCTGGGAACTCCGTAAGGACCATGGGGATTATACCAAACCTCCCAAACGGGCGGGAGAGTGCGGATGACTCTGCAGCACCGAATGAGAGAACTCAAGGTCCTCCTCAGCCAGGGTATCAAATTTGTAGAATTTTGCAAACGTGTTTGCCCCTGACCAAGTTGCAGCTCGGCAAAGTTGTAAAGCCGAGACCCCTCGGGCAGCCGCCCAAGATGAGCCCACTTTCCTCGTGGAATGGGCTTTTACTGATTTAGGATGCGGCAATCCAGCCGCAGAATGCTCCAGCTGAATTGTGCTACAATTTCAGCGAGCAATAGTCTGCTTAGAAGCAGGAGCACCTATTTTGTTGGGTGCCTACAGGATAAAAAGCGAGTCACTTTTCCTGACTCCAGCCGTCCTGGAAATATAAATTTTTAAGGCCCTGACTACGTCCAGTAACTTGGAATCTTCCAAGTCCCTAGTAGCCACAGGCACTACAATAGGTTGGTTCAAGTGAAAAGCTGATACCACCTTAGGGAGAAACTGGGGACGAGTCCTCAATTCTGCCCTATCCATATGGAAAATCAGATAAGGGCTTTTACATGACAAAGCCGCCAATTCTGACACACGCCTGGCCGAAGCCAAGGCCAATAACATGACCACTTTCCACGTGAGTTATTTCAAATCCACAGTTTTAAGTGGCTCAAACCAATGTGATTTTAGGAAACTCAACACCACGTTGAGATCCCAAGGTGCCACAGGAGGCACAAAAGGGGGCTGAATATGTAGCACTCCCTTTACAAATTTCTGAACTCCAGGCAGTGAAGCCAGTTCTTTCTGGAAGAAAATCGACAGAGCCGAAATCTGGACCTTAATGGAACCCAAGTTTAGGCCCATAGTCACTCCTGACTGTAGGAAGTGCAGAAAACGACCCAGCTGAAATTCCTCTGTTGGGGCCTTCCTGGCCTCACACCACGCAACATATTTTCGCCAAATACGGTGATAATGGTTTGCGGTTACTTCTTTCCTGGCTTTTATCAGCGTAGGAATGACTTCCTCCGGAATGCCCTTTTCCTTTAGGATCCGGAATTCAACCGCCATGCCGTCAAACGCAGCCGCGGTAAGTCTTGGAACAGACAGGGCCCCTGCTGTAGCAGATCCTGTCTGAGCGGTAGAGGCCATGGGTCCTCTGATATAATTTCTTGCAGTTCTGGGTACCAAGCTCTTCTTGGCCCATCCGGAACCACGAGTATCATTCTTACTCCTCGTCTTCTTATTATTCTCAGTACCTTTGGTATGAGAGGCAGAGGAGGGAATACATAAACCGACTGGTACACCCACGGTGTCACTAGAGCGTCCACAGCTATCGCCTGAGGGTCCCTTGACCTGGCGCAATATCTAGTTTTTTGTTTAGGCGGGACGCCATCATGTCCACCTGTGGTCTTTCCCAACAGTTTACCAACAGTTGGAAGACTTCTGGATGAAGTCCCCACTCTCCCGGGTGTAGGTCGTGTCTGCTGAGGAAGTCTGCTTCCCAGTTGACCACTCCCGGAATGAACACTGCTGACAGTGCTAAGACGTGATTTTCCGTCCATCGGAGAATCCTTGTGGCTTCTGCCATCGAAATCCTGCTTCTTGTGCCGCCCTGTCGGTTTACATGGGCGACTGCCGTGATGTTGTCTGATTGGATCAGTACCGGCTGGTTTTGAAGCAGAGGCCTTGCCAGACTTAGGGCATTGTAAATGGCCCTCAGTTCCAGAATATTTATGTGTAGGGACGACTCCTGACTTGACCAAAGTCCTTGGAAATTTTTTCCCTGTGTGACTGCCCCCCAGCCTCGAAGGCTGGCATCCGTGGTTACCAGGACCCAGTCCTGTATGCCGAATCTGCGGCCCTCTTGAAGATGAGCACTCTGCAGCCACCACAGTAGAGATACCCTGGTCCTGGAGACAGGGTTATCAGCCGATGCATCTGAAGATGCGATCCCGACCACTTGTCCAAGAGGTCCCACTGAAAGGTTCTTGCATGGAACCTGCCGAATGGAATTCTGCTTCGTAAGAAGCTATCATTTTTCCCAGGACTCGTGTGCAGTGATGCACCGATACCTGTTTTGGTTTCAGGAGGTCTCTGACTAGAGATGACAGCTCCTTGGCTTTCTCCTGCGGGAGAAATACTTTTTCTGTTCTGTGTCCAGAACCATCCCCAGGAACAGTAGGCGTGTGGTAGGAACCAGCTGTGACTTTAGAATGTATAGAATCCATCCGTGCTGTTGTAGCACTTCCCGAGATAGTGCTACTCCGACCAACAACTGCTCCTTGGACCTCGCCTTTATAAGGAGATCGTCCAAGTACGGGATAATTAAAACTCCCTTTTTTCGAAGGAGTATCATCATTTCTGCCATTACCTTGGTAAAGACCCTCGTGCCGTGGACAGTCCAAACGGCAGTGTTTGGAATTGGTAATGGCAATCCTGTACCACAAATCTGAGGTACTCCTGGTGAGGATGGTAAATGGGGACATGTAGGTAAGCATCCTTGATGTCCAGGGATACCATGTAATCCCCCTCCTCCAGGCTTGCAATAACCGCCCTGAGCGATTCCATCTTGAACTTGAATTTTTTTATGTATGTGTTCAAGGATTTCAAATTTAACATGGGTCTCACCGAACCGTCCGGTTTCGGTACCACAAACAGTGTGGAATAGTAACCCCGTCCTTGTTGAAGTAGGGGCACCTTGACTATCACCTGCTGGGAATACAGCTTGTGAATTGCCTCTAGCACAGCCTCCCTGCCTGAGGGAGTTGTCGGCAAGGCAGATTTGAGGAAACGGCGGGGGGGAGACGCCTCGGATTCCAGCTTGTACCCCTGAGATACTACTTGAAGGATCCAGGGATCCACCTGTGAGCGAGCCCACTGATCGCTGAAATTTTTGAGGCGGCCCCCCACCGTAACTGGCTACGCCTGTGGAGCCCCCGCGTCATGCGGTGGACTCAGGGGAAGCGGGGGAAGAATTTTGATTCTGGGAACTGGCTGACTGGTGCAGCTTTTTCCCTCTTCCCTCGTCTCTGTGCAGAAAGGAAGCGCCTTTGACCCGCTTGCTTTTCTGAAGCCGAAAGGATCGTACCTGATAATACAGTGCTTTCTTAGGCTGTGAGGAAACCTGTGGTAAAAATTTTTCTTCCCAGCTGTTGCTGTGGATACGAGGTCCCAGAGACCATCCCCAAACAATTCCTCACCCTTATAAGGCTCTATGTGCCTTTTAAAGTCAGCATCACCTGTCCAGTGTCGGGTCTCTAATACCCTCCTGACAGAATGGCCATTGCATTAATTCTGGATGCCAGCCGGCAAAATATCCCTCTGTGCATCCCTCATATATAAGACGACGTCTTTAATATGCTCTTATGTTCGCAAAATAGTATCCCTGTTTGACAGGGTCACAGACTACGCTGCAGCAGCACTATCTGCAGGTCTCAGTCTAGTACCTGAGTGTGTAAATACAGACTTCAGGATAGCCTCCTGCTTTTTATCAGCAGGTACCTTCAAAGTGGCCGTATCCTAAGACGGCAGTGCCACCTTTTTTGACAAATGTGTGAGCGCCTTATCCACCCTAGGGGATATCTCCCAGTGTAACTTATCCTCTGGCGGGAAAGGGTACGCTATCAGTAACTTTTTAGAAATTACCAGTTTCTTATCGGGGGAACCCACGCTTTTTCACACTTCATTCACTCATTTGATGGGGGAACAAAACACTGCCTGCTTTTTCTCCCCACACATAAAACCCTTTTTTAGTGGTACTTGGGTTAATGTCAGAAATGTGTAACACATTTTTTATTGCCGGGATCATGTAACGGATGTTCCTAGTGGATTGTGTATATGTCTCAACCTCGTCGACACTGGAGTCAGACTCCGTGTCGACATCTGTGTCTGCCATCTGAGGGAGCAGGCGTATTTGAGCCCCTGATGGCCTTTAAGACGCCTGGGCAGGCGCGGCTGAGAAGCCGGCTGTCCCACAGCTGTTACGTCATCCAGCCTTTTATGTAAGGAGTTGACACTGTCGGTTTATACCTTCCACCTATCCATCCACTCTGGTGTCGGCCCCACAGGGGGCGACATCACATTTATCGGCATCTGCTCTGCCACCACATAAGCCTCCTCATCAAACGTGTCGACACAGCCGTACCGACACACCGCACACACACAGGGAATGCTCTGACTGAGGACAGGACCCCACACAGCCCTTTGGGGAGACAGAGAGAGAGTATGCCAGCACACACCAGAGCGCTATATAATTTAGGGATTAACACAATATTGAGTGAATTTTTCCCAATAGCTGCTTGTATATACAATATTGCGCCTAAATTTAGTGCCCCCCCCTCTCTTTTTAACCCTTTGAGCCTGCAAACTACAGGGGAGAGCCTGGGGAGCTGTCTTCCAGCTGCGCTGTGAAGAGAAAATGGCGCCAGTGTGCTGAGGGAGATAGCTCCGCCCCTTTTTCGCAGAATTTTCTCCCGCTTTTTTATGGATTCTGGCAGGGGTATTTATCACATATATAGCCTCTGGGGCTATATATTGTGATATATTTGCCAGCCAAGGTGTTTTTATTGCTGCTCAGGGCGCCCCCCCCCAGCGCCCTGCACCCTCAGTGACCGGAGTGTGAAGTGTGTATGAGGAGCAATGGCGCACAGCTGCAGTGCTGTGCGCTACCTTGGTGAAGACTGATGTCTTCTGCCGCCGATTTTCCGGACCTGGCTCTGTAAGGGGGACGGCGGCGCGGCTCCGGGAACGAACACCAAGGCCAGTTCCATGCGGTCGATCCCTCTGGAGCTAATGGTGTCCAGTAGCCTAAGAAGCCCAAGCTAGCTGCAAGCAGGTAGGTTCGCTTCTTCTCCCCTTAGTCCCTCGATGCAGTGAGCCTGTTGCCAGCAGGTCTCACTGTAAAATAAAAAACCTAAAATAAACTTTCTTTCTAGGAGCTCAGGAGAGCCCCTAGTGTGCATCCAGCTCGGCCGGGCACAGAAATCTAACTGAGGCTTGGAGGAGGGTCATAGTGGGAGGAGCCAGTGCACACCAGGTAGTCTAAAAGCTTTCTTTAATACCCCTTTTCCACTAGCTCAAAAAACACGGGTAAATGCACGGGGGCGCGCATTTACCCGTGTTTTTGGCAAGTGGAAAAGGGTAAACCCGGATCAAGTGACCCGTGAATCCTACCCGGCTATTTACCTGGGTAGGACACGGGAATGATCCGGGTAGGGTGTAGTGTAAACGGGAGCCGTGTCGATGCGACACGGCTCCCGTTTACACTGTATGGATGGGCAGCGCTGGGAGATCATGTGATCTCCCTGCGCCGCCCCTGCCGTGTAGCTAGAAGCGTCACCAACCCGGCATATGCCGGGTTGTGACTGCTAATGGGAAAGGGACCGAGCACGGGTCGCAGCAGGGGGCAGCTCCCGTGTCAGGCTCCCGGCTGCGACCCGTGCTCGTAGGTGTAAAAGGGGTATTAGTTGTGCCCAGTCTCCTGTGGAGCCGCTATTCCCCATGGTCCTTACGGAGTTCCCAGCATCCACTAGGACGTCAGAGAAAGGGGTATTACTAACAGAATCCTTATCACTGACACAATATGCCTGATTATTCTCAAATATTTATTATTATTATTAGTAGTAGTAGTAGTACTATTAATATTATTATTACTACTATTATTATTATTATTATTACTACTACTACTACTATTGTTACTATTATTATTATACATAACCTCACTGGAAAGTGAGCGGCGCGCTCCTGGCGCCGTGTGACAGACGGCTCCCCCTTAGAGCAGAGCGCGAGGCGCGCTCCCGACTCCTGTACATGCGCACTGAGAGCGTCTCGCAACCCACCCCGCTTCCCCGCACATGCGCACCGGGGATCGTCTAGCTGGCGGCGCCGGCGTGCGCGCCCCCGTGTAGGAGCCGGAAGTCGGGACGTGGCCGGCGCTGTGCGGGGGGAGGATGGCGGCGGTGAGCAGCGCAGAGCGCTTGGAGGTCTCCATAGACGGGATGACGCTGACCCCAGACCCCGAGGAGCCCGCAGCCGGGGAGGCCCGGCCCGTGGGAGACGACCAGAGGCCGGAGCCGCCGGCACAGGACGAGGCGGACACCCGGAGTATGGAGCAGCGCTGGGGCTTCAGCCTGGAGGAGCTCTATGGGCTGGCGCTCAAGTTCTTCAAAGGTATTGAACTCCTCTGTGTCTAGGGGTGGGCCAGGGAGGCTTCCCCGGTGGCCGGTGATCCATGGATCCTCCCTTGTGATTGGAGGCCCAGGGAGGCATTCACAGGTTCAGTGGCACAAGGCTTTCTATGGGGCTTTCTATGGGGCTTTCTGTGGGGGCTGGTGATCCAAGGAATCTTCCCCAGTGGCCCAGGGAGGCTTTCCCCGGTGGTCGGTGGCCCAGGGAGGCTTTCCCCTTTGGTCGGTGGCCCAGGGAGGCTTTCCCCTTTGGTCGGTGGCCCAGGGAGGCTTTCCCCTTTGGTCGGTGGCCCAGGGAGGCTTTCCCCTTTGGTCGGTGGCCCAGGGAGGCTTTCCCCGGTGGTCGGTGGCCCAGGGAGGCTTTCCCCGGTGGTCGGTGGCACAGGGAGGCTTTTCCCGGTGGTCGGTGTCACAGGGAGGCTTTTCCCGGTGGTCGGTGTCACAGGGAGGCTTTCCCATGGGTTGTGGCACAGGGAGATATCCCCGGGGGGCCAGTTGTCCAGGGAAGCTTCCCTTGCCGGCCTTGTATTGTGTCCTCCATCTACAGGTGTGTGGCGTGCAATCACCGCTGTCATACACAGCTGTGTCCCCTCTGCCGCAGTATTACAGTACATGTGGAATCACACAGTGTATACTTATTTTACCACTACACGACATCACATATACATACATGCTGTACTATTGGTTATCGTATAGTGGACGTTATTAGAATTCATGTGTAAAAGCTTTATGTTCCATTCTAGCTGTCATGGCCAGAGTATATAGAGTGCATGAAATGGGCCAAAGATCCACCTGTCATGGTTTCTGTCCGTTCCCCTGTTGTGTGTTTGTGCTGACGGTAAATCCCGTGTGTCACACTCATTGACAGCACTCGCCTCGCCCGTCCCTCGCACATTCTCCAGCTCATCAGAGTGTGATTAGGAAGCCGGGCAGTAACGTCCCCAGCCTGCAGTGTGTGTGTCCCGTCACAGCGCTCTCTATACGGGAAGCCGAGTAATGTACACGTTTCCTATAACGTGGACCCCTGGGGCCGTAGTGTGTTGTGTTGGCCGGCATTCCTGTGTCACAAGGTGTGTTTATGGCCTGCTAATGGGGTTTGCGCATCGTTACCCTGGTTACAGCATAAGTGTCTATTATGATCAGTCCTGGATCACTCGGCATTATAAGGGGGTGTTTGCGGGCGCAGTGTAGTGTTTTCTTGTGTCATCAGAATAAAGGCTGCAAATTTCACACTCTGTAAATTTGGCGGTTACCGTGTGGCCCTAGGGCAGCCTGCGGCCCTCGGAGCCTTTACCTGTGGCCCCCAGCTCCTTCCTGGGTTTCTGTTATGGCTGGAACACTTGTTTTATATACCTACTGATGTTATTACAGATGTCTGTCTTAGGTGTCATTTATTACCAAGTTGAAGGGTAATGTGTGGCTCTTTTAAAGGTTGGAGGGATGCCGGTTAGACCCCTTCAGTGTATCCGGTTGCCCGCCACTGCTGTACAGTAACCGTTGAGTGTTACACTCGCTGCATATTTGCATTTTGCACTATACACCTTTTAGCAGCACGAGATCCGATGTCTGCGCAGTATTGCTGTTATCATTGTGATACTGTGTAGCCTATATCTAAGTAGGGATGTAGTCAGGATCCCAGCGGTCAGAACACCGACGCTGGGATCCCTACCGCCAGAATGCCGATAGCGCCGCCACAGCTATTCCCACTCCTGGGCGTCCACGCGAGCCCGCAGCGTGGCCAGTGCAGTGAGCCCCCAAGGGGCTTCGTTGTGCTCGCCCCCCCTGCCGGGATCCTGGCGTTGGTATTCTGACCGCCGAGATCCAGTACCCAACCCATCTAAGTATTGTGTGGTTGTCCTGTAGACCTGGTGTATAAGTAGCCTGGGTTTTGGGGAACTTTTCTCCCCTCTTTGACCATTTAATCCATCTTCATGGTAACAGCACCAGTCATTCCCCCTTACACACATACAGGCCGGTGAAATCGCTGGGCCTATCAAGCTGGCAAATTCCCAGGTCTCGGCCCGACCCCAGTAAAGAGCGGGATTGTGGACCCGTAACGTAGTTTCCTTTAACACATACCTATAAACCCAGGTTAATGCACGTTCACGTACAAAAACCCAGGTTTTAGATGTATGTGTTAAAGGAAACTACGTCACGTGTCCACAACCCCGCTCTTTACTGGGGTCGGGCCGAGACCTGGGAATTTGCCAGCTTGATAGGCCCAGCGATTTGTATGACCAGGACAGTTGTGAGACCACAGTATCTTAAGTGGCAGTTGTGATAAGATTGCTGGATAGAAGCATTGTGTATTGTGCATCAGTATTACCCACTTCTTATCAGCTGTGATAACGCAGACGGACCTCCTGCTTGCTGAACAAACAGCGCATGCTAATGGTTACAATAACCTTTGTCCATCGTGCGGCGTGTAATGAGCATATAATAGAGTGTAGGGTGCTGTCTTGTTATAAATTGAGACCTCGTCAGTACAATCTTATACAGCGTAGTCACTGGGACCACTCGTGGCCTGTAATAGCAGATTGTGGAGCACAGGATGTGAGGGCTATTTACTAGCATTGCCAGCACACAGCCAATAAGCAGTCAGCTTCTATTAGTTCAGGGCACGTTCCAGAGAAAGCGAAGGTACGATTGGTGGCACCTTTAATGTTAAATCTTCAGCCAGCAGAAGACGCATGATGTGACATTAATGCGATGTGTTACGAGTACACACCTGGTTCTCGTCTGTTCGTTGCCCCCGCAGACCGCCTTGTCACAGCACCAGGAATAGACCTCAGAGGCTGCAGAGGAGCAGAAGTTTGCAGCCTATGGGGTGTGTATTCAATAACTGTCGGAAGCTGCCGTCTTGTCGGAAAGACGGCAGATTCCGACAGAAATAGGTCGGAAGGGGTTCCGACCTATTCAATAGGGGCTGATTTTTTTCCGACAAGCAGTGCTGCGGGGAGAGCAGACATCGGCGGCCGGCGGGGGGAGCCGGCTGTGGGTGGACATGTCTGTGGCGGCGGGGGGAGGCGCTGCAGGGAGAGACCTCTCCCTGCAGCGCCTCCTCCCGCCGCCGCAGACATGTCCCCCCGCAGCCAACTCCCCCCACCGGATTCTGCCCTCCCCGTTGCCCAGCTTACCCCTGCCGTCGTCCCGGTCACGCCCGCCGCCATCTGCATTCCTGGCCGCTGCTGTCAGCGCAGCAGTTGACGGCAGCGGGCGTCCATTGAATAGGGATACATTCCGACAACTGCATGTCGGAATGGACCCGACTCTTATTGAATATACCCCTATGTTGCAGACTAAGGGGTATATTAACTCAAGCTTCTACAACAGTGAATTGGTGATGTTGCCCATAGCGACCTGTCAGATTCTGTTTATCATTTTCTAAAAGGCAATAGAGAAATGATAGCATCCGATTGGTTGCTATGGGCAACATCACCAATTCTCTGTTTTAGAAGCTTTAGTAAATGTCCCCCTCAGTGGCCGGGGTAGAGCCGAGCATACGCCTGCGTGCTCAGGAAACGAGCGCACCGTAAGAATGAATGGTGGATTTCTGCCGCATCCACACTTGTGATGGAAGAGGCAGCATTGGGCTGTAGCAGTGCCGTTCTCAGAGGCAAAGGTCAGTGTGGGCGTGTCGGCGGAGCCGCGTGCTGTGCAGGGTTGCCTGCTCCTAGTGTAGTATACAAGTGAGGAGGTGGTGATTACATGTCTCTTCCTCTTGCACGAATTGTGAGCGCACACACCCATCTTCCATTCCACCCTGGATGGGCTGTCTGAGTGACGGGGGTAATCAACATGCAGCCCTCCGGCGGCTGTGGAACTACACATCTCAGCATGCCCTGACACCGTTTTAGCATGCCCTAAATAGCAAAACTTTGGCAGGGCATGCTGGGATGTGTAGTTCCTAAGCAGCTGGAGGTCCGCATGTTCAATACCCCTGGTCTTTTATAGTTAATTAAGATAAGTGCAGACTTTCCAAACACTGCCGGATCTACTGAAGGAGCTGGTCTATAAAAGTGCTAGGACTGTGACTACAGGCTCCTTCCACTGGATGCACACAGATCTCCTAGCAGAGTGAGGGCTGTGATCACATGACGTGGGCACATGACCCTCAGTCACAGGACACGACCTCTTAGCTTCTTTTTTTTGGGTGGGGGAAAGGAGGGGGGTGGTGGCTTTAACTCTTTACATATCCTACTGATAGAGATGGCATATAGTAATGCTTACATATGCAACTTCCAAAATGTAAAATACATGAAAGCATTGTATTGTCAATGTTGAGTGACATTATTGTTTAAATACCTCCTGATTGTCTTCACTTCACTTACCTAAATGTTCCCATATCTGTAAAAGGAGTGTTTTGCCTATGGCGCTGTTGGGAAACATGATTCAGGGGCCTCTCATGTGGCTGCATTACATCACATTATGGTATCGGTGACATCACGCTATTGGCTGAGCCAGTCAGAAGGACAGTCGCCCGATGGTAGGCTAACCTGCAGCGCAGACTGGATGCAGTATGCTGATCCTGACATCACAATCGCTAAGAAGGGAAATTACAGAGGGGGCATCCGCGGTTCTCCTGAGCACGACCAGTTGCTGATCCTTTATATTATAGCGTAACGGTGATTAGTGATAGAGTATCAGATTTGCAAACAATTTATTGTCAGCCACGTATCTCTGATTACTGATTGTGTTTGTAGGTATCTCAAAGGGGGGGAAAAGTAGCAACCCCAAAGCTGTTATTTATGCTGCTTTCACATCGCAAAACCTGCTTTTGAAATGGTATTTGAAACGGTTCTTAAAACGGGTCTGAGCAGTTAAACCCCTTTCACATCTCATGTTGTAACCAGTAAATTACCATTTCATTCCCGTTTTGGTACCTTTCACACTGAACCCGTTTCACCCATAGAAAACAGTGGTTGTCATTATAAATGGACTTTTCTGGCCCACACATTATTATTAATCACTAATTAATTCATTATTAATAATTTGGATAGTCGTACGATGGAACCCAGCAGCTTGAAGCATATCTATTTTTCTCTAACGTCCTAAGTGGATGCTGGGGACTCCGTCAGGACCATGGGGTTTAGCGGCTCCGCAGGAGACAGGGCACAATAATAAAAGCTTTAGGATCAGGTGGTGTGCACTGGCTCCTCCCCCTATGACCCTCCTCCAAGCCTCAGTTAGATTCTTGTGCCCGGCCGAGAAGGGTGCAATCTAGGTGGCTCTCCTGAGCTGCTTAGAATAAAAGTTTAAGTTAGGTTTTTTATTTTCAGTGAGTCCTGCTGGCAACAGGCTCACTGCTACGAGGGACTTAGGGGAGAGAAGTAAACTCACCTGCGTGCAGGATGGATTTGCTTCTTAGGCTACTGGACACCATTAGCTCCAGAGGGAGTCGGAACACAGGTCTCACCCTGGGGTTCGTCCCGGAGCCGTGCCGCCGACCCCCCCTTGCAGATGCCGAAGTTGAAGAGGTCCAGAGGTCCAGAAACAGGCGGCAGAAGACTTTCAGTCTTCATAAGGTAGCGCACAGCACTGCAGCTGTGCGCCATTGTTGTCGGCACACTTCATACCAGCGGTCACTGAGGGTGCAGGGCGCTGGGGGGGGCGCCCTGGGCAGCAATGTATTATACCTTTTTTATGGCTAAAATACATCACATATAGCCCTTGAGGCTATATGGATGTATTTAACCCCTGCCAGATCTCACAAACTCCGGGAGAAGAGCCCGCCGTTTTAGGGGGCGGGGCCTATTCTCCTCAGCACACGGCGCCATTTTCCTGCTCAGCTCTGCTGTGAGGAAGGCTCCCAGGCTCTCCCCTGCACTGCACTACAGAAACAGGGTTAAAACAGAGAGGGGGGGCACTTATTTGGCGATATGATTACATATGTGAAAATGCTATAAGGGAAAACACTTGTATAAGGGGTTGTCCCTGTATAATTATAGCGTTTTTGGTGTGTGCTGGCAAACTCTCCCTCTGTCTCCCCAAAGGGCTAGTGGGGTCCTGTCCTCTATCAGAGCATTCCCTGTGTGTGTGCTGTGTGTCGGTACGTGTGTGTCGACATGTAGGAGGACGATGTTGGTTAGGAGGCGGAGCAAATTGCCTGTATTGGTGATGTCACTCTCTAGGGAGTCGACACCGGAATGGATGGCTTATTTAGGAATTACGTGATAATGTCAACACGATGCAAGGTCGGTTGACGACATGAGACGGCCGGCAAACAAATTAGTACCTATCCAGGCGTCTCAGACACCGTCAGGGGCTTGTAAAAACGCCCATTTACCTCAGTCGGTCGACACAGACACAGACACAGACACGGACACTGACTTCAGTGTCGACGGTGAAGAAACAAACGTATTTTCCTTTAGGGCCACACGTTACATGTTAAGGGCAATGAAGGAGGTGTTACATATTTCTGATACTACAAGTACCACGAATAAGGGTATTATGTAGGGTGGGAATAATCTACTTGTAGTTTTTCCTGAATCAGATAAATTAAAGTGTGTGATGATACGTGGGTTTCCTCCGATAGAAAATTATTGGAGGTATACCCTTTCCCGCCAGAAGTGAGGGCGAGTTGGGAAACACACCTTAGGGTGGATAAGGCGCTCACACGCTTATAAAAACAAGTGGCGTTACCGTCTCCAGATACGGCCGCCCTCAAGGAGCCAGCTGATAGGAAGCTGAAAAATATCCTAAAAAGTATATACACACATACTGGTGTTATACTACGACCAGCAATCGCCTCAGCCTGGATGTGCAGCGCTGGGGGGGCTTGGTCGGATTTCCTGACTGAAAATATTGATACCCTTGACAGGAACAATATTTTATTGACTATAGAGCATTTTAAGGATGCATTTCTATATATGCGAGATGCGCAGAGGGATATTTGCATTCTGGCATCAAGAGTAGATGTGATGTCCATATCTGCCAGACGATGTTTATAGACACGACAGTGGTCAGGTGATGCAGATTCCAGACGGCACATGGAAGTATTGCCGTATAAAGGGGCGGTCCATCGGACCTGGTGGCCATGGCAACAGCTGGAAAATCCACTTTTGTTACCCCAAGTCACATCTCAGCAGAAAAGGACACAGTCTTTTCAGTCTCAGTCCTTTCGTACCCATAAAGGCAGGCGGGCAAAAGGCCAGTCATATCTGCCTAGGGTTAGAGGAAAGGGAAGAAGACTGCAGCAGGCAGCCCATTCCCAGGAACAGAAGTCCTCCACAGCTTCTGCCAAGTCCGCAGCATGACGCTGGGGCCATACAAGCGGACTCAGGTGCGGTGGGGGGTCATCTCAAGATTTTCAGCACGCAGTGGGCTCACTCGCAAGTGGACTCCTGGATCCTACACGTAGTATCCCAGGTGTACATTGGAAATTCGAGACGTCTTCCCCTCACAAGTTCCTGAAGTCTGCTTTACCAACGTCTCCCTCCGACAGGGAGGCAGTATTGGGAAAAAATTCACAGGCTGTATTCCCAGCAGGTGATAATCAAAGTACCCCTCCTACAACAAGGGAAGGGGTATTATTCCACACTATATTGTGGTACTGAAGCCAAACGGCTCGGTGAGATCTAAAAGATTTGAACAATTACATACAAGGGTTCAAATCAAGATGGAGTCACTCAGAGCAGTGATAGCGAACCAGGACGATATGGTGTCACTGGATATCAGGGACGCTTACCTACATGTCCAAATTTTGCCCTTCTCACCAAGGGTATCTCAGGTTCGTGGTACAGAACTGTCACGATCAGTTCAGACGCTGCCGTTTGGATTGTCCACGGCACCCCGGGTCTTTACCATGGTAATGGCCGAAATGATGATTCTTCCTAAAAGAAATATGGACGCTTTCCTGATAAGGGCAAGGTCCAGAGAACAGTTGGCGGTCGGAGTAGCACTATCTCAAGTAGTTCTACGACAGCACGAGTGGTTTCTAAATATTCCAAAATCGCAGCTTTTCCGACGACACGTCTAATGTTCCTAGGAATGATTCTGGACACAGTCCAGAAAAGGATGTTTTCTCCCGGAGAAGAAGGCCAGGGAGTTATCCGAGCTAGTCAGGAACCTCCTAAAACCAGGAAAAGTATCAGTGCATCATTGCACAAGGGTCCTGTGAAAAATGGTGGTTTCTTACAAAGCGATCCCATTCGGTAGATTTCACGCAAGAACCTTTCAGTGGAATCTGCTGGGAAAATGGTCCGGATCGCATCTTCAGATGCATCAGCGGATAACCCTGTCTCCAAGGACAAGGGTATTTTCTTCTGCGGTGGCTGCAGAGTGCGCATCTATGAAAGGGCCGCAGATTCGACATTCAGGACTGGGTCCTGGTGACCACGGATGCCAGCCTGAGTGGCTGGGGAGCAGTCACACAAGGAAAAAATTTCCAGGGAGTGTGATCAAGTCTGGAGACTTCTCTCCACATAAATATACTGGAGCTAAGGGCAATTTACAAGGCTCTAAGCTTAGCAAGACCTCTGCTTCAAGGTCAGCCGGTATTGATCCAGTGGGACAACATCATGGCAGTCGCCCACGTAAACAGACAGGGCGGCACATGAAGCAGGAGGGAAATGGCAGAAACTGCAAGGATTCTTCGCTGGGCGAAAAATCATGTGATAACACTCTCAGCAGTGTTAATTCCGGGAGTGGAAAACTGGGAAGCAGACTTCCTCAGCAGGCATAACCTCCACCCGGGAGAGTGGGGACTTCATCGGGAAGTCTTCCACATGATTGTAAACCGTTGGGAAAAACCAAAGGTGGACATGATGGCGTCCCGCCTGAACAAAAAACTAGACAGATATTGCGCCAGGTCAAGAGACCCTCAGGCAATAGCGGTGGACGCTCTGGTAACACTGTGGGTGTACCAGTCAGGGTATGTGTTCCCTCCTATGCATCTCATACCAAAAGTACTGAGAATCATAAGAAGGAGATGAGTAAGAACGATACTCGTGGTTCCGGATGGGTCAAGAAGGACTTGGTACCCGGAACTTCAAGAGATGCTCACGGAAGAACCGTGGCCTCTACCTTTAAGAAAGGACCTGCTCCAGCAGGGGCCTTGTCTGTTCCAAGACTTACCGCTGCTGCGTTTGACGGCATGGCAGTTGAACGCCGGATCCTGAAAGGGCATTCCAGATGAAGTCATCCCTACCCTGGTCGAAGCCAGGAAGGATGTAATCGCAAAACATTTTCACCGCATTGGGCGAAAATATGTTGCGTGGTGTGAGGCCAAGAAGGTCCCTACAGAGGAATTCCAACTGGGTCGTTTCCTACATTTCCTGAAAACAGGACTGTCTATGGGCCTAAAATTAGGGTCCATTAAGGTTCAAATTTCGAACCTGTCGAATTTCTTCCAGAAAGAACTGGCTTCAGTGCCTGAAGTTCAGACGTTTGTAAAAGGGGTACTGCATATACAGCCTCCTTTTGTGCCCCCAGTGGCACCTTGGGATCTCAATGTTGTTTTGAGTTTCCTAAAGTCACATTGGTTGGATCCACTCACCACTGTGGAATTAAAATATTTCACATGGAAGGTGAAGATTCTATTAGCCCTGGCTTCAGCCAGGCGTGTGTCAGAATGGGCGGCTTTATCATATAAAAGCCCTTACTTAATTTTTTATTCTGACAGGGCAGAATTGAGGACTCGTCCTCAATTTCTCCTTAAGGTGTTTTCTGTTTTTCACATGAACCAACCTATTGTGGTACCTGCGGTTACTAGGGACTTGGAGGACTCCAAGTTGCTAGATGTTGTCAGGGCCCTGAAAATATAGGTTTCCAGGACGGCTGGAGTCAGGAAAACTGACTTGCTGTTATCCTGTATGCACCCAACAAACTGGGTGCTCTTGCTTCTAAGCAGACGATTGCTAGTTGGATGTGTAGTACAATTCAGCTTGCACATTCTGTGGCAGGCCTGCCACAGCCAAAATATGTAAATGCCCATTCCACAAGGAAGGTGGGCTCATCTTGGGCGGCTGCCCGAGGGGTCTCGGCTTTACAACTTTGCCGAGCTGCTACTTGGTCAGGGGCACACCCTGGCTGAGGAGGACCTGGAGTTCTCTCACTCGGTGCTGCAGAGTCATCCGCACTCTCCCGCCCGTTTGGGAGCTTTGGTATAATCCCCATGGTCCTGACGGAGTCCCCAGCATCCACTTAGGACGTCAGAGAAAATAAGAATTTACTTACCGATAATTCTATTTCTCGTAGTCCGTAGTGGATGCTGGGCGCCCATCCCAAGTGCGGATTGTCTGCAATACTTGTACATAGTTATTGTTACAAAAATCGGGTTATTATTGTTGTGAGCCATCTTTTCAGAGGCTCCGCTGTTATCATGCTGTTAACTGGGTTCAGATCACAGGTTGTACAGTGTGATTGGTGTGGCTGGTATGAGTCTTACCCGGGATTCAAAATCCTTCCTTATTGTGTACGCTCGTCTGGGCACAGTATCCTAACTGAGGCTTGGAGGAGGGTCATAGGGGGAGGAGCCAGTGCACACCACCTGATCCTAAAGCTTTTACTTTTGTGCCCTGTCTCCTGCGGAGCCGCTATTCCCCATGGTCCTGACGGAGTCCCCAGCATCCACTACGGACTACGAGAAATAGAATTATCGGTAAGTAAATTCTTATTTTTTTTTTTTAGATGGAATGGTTAAATACAGGAAAAAAATGGCGTGGGGTCCCCCCTCCAAAGCATAACCAGCCTCGGGCTCTTCGAGCTGGTCCTGGTTCTAAAAATGCGGGGAAAAAATTGACAGGGGATCCCCCGTATTTTTAAAACCAGCACCGGGCTCTGCGCCTGGTGCTGGTGCAAAAAATACGGGGGACAAAACGAGTAGGGGTCCCCCGTATTTTTCACACCAGCATCGGGCTCCACTAGCTGGACAGATAATGCCACAGCCGGGGGTCACTTTTATGCCGTGCCCTGCGGCCGTGGCATTAAATATCCAACTAGTCACCCCTGGCCGGGGTACCCTGGGGGAGTGGGGACCCCTTCAATCAAGGGGTCCCCCCCCCCCAGCCACCCAAGGGCCAGGGGTGAAGCCCGAGGCTGTCCCCCCCCCCATCCAATGGGCTGCGGATGGGGGGGCTGATAGCCTTTGTTGTAAATGAAAAGATATTGTTTTTTCCAGTAGTACTACAAGTCCCAGCAAGCCTCCCCCGCAAGCTGGTACTTGGAGAACCACAAGTACCAGCATGCGGGAGAAAAACGGGCCCGCTGGTACCTGTAGTTCCACTGGAAAAAAAATACCCAAATAAAAACAGGACACACACACCGAGACAGTAAAACTTTATTTCATACGTCGACACACACATACTTACCTATGTTCACACGCCGACATCGGTCCTCTTCTCCATGTAGAATCCAGGGGTACCTGAAAATAAAAGATCAATATACTCACCTCAGCCATGGTCCAGAGATAAATCCACGTACTTGTAGAAAAAAACAAAACGCAAATACCCGACCAAACGGACTGAAAGGGGTCCCATGCTGACACATGAGACCCCTATCCCCGAATGAGACCTGTCAGTGACAGCTGTCACAGAAAGGTCTCTTAAGCCAATCAGGAAGCGCTACTTCCGTGGCGCTCACCTGATTGGCTGTGCGCTGTCTGTGCTGTGACAGCGCATCGCACAGCTCCGTCCATTATATTCAATGGTGGGAACTTTGCGGCTAGCGGTGGGGTCACCCGCCGGTCAGCGGCTGACCGGCGGGTGACCCCACCGCTAGCCGCAAAGTTCCCACCATTGAAAGTAATGGAGCGGCTTTGCGATGCGCTGTCTGACAGCTCAGACCGTGCACAGCCAATCAGGTGAGCGCCACGGAAGTAGCGCTTCCTGATTGGCTGAAGGGACTTCAGTGACAGGAGTCACGTGATATCCCGGCATTCGGGGAGAGGGGTCTCATGTGTCAGCATGGGACCCCTTTCGGTCCGCAGGTCCGGGTGTTCGTTTTGCTGAGGTGAGTATATTGATCTTTTATTTTCAGGTACCCCTGGATTCTACATGGAGAAGAGGACCGATGTCGGCGTGTGAACATAGGTAAGTATGTGTGTGTCGGCAGTGTGTAATAAAGTTTTACTGTCGACGGTGTCTGTGTCCTGTTTTTATTTGGGTATTTTTTCCCCATTAGAACTACAGGTACCAGCGGGCCCGTTTTTCTCCCGCATGCTGGTACTTGTGGTTCTCCAAGTACCAGCTTGCGGGGGAGGCTTGCTAGGACTTGTAGTACTACTGGAAAAAACAATATCTTTTCATTTACAACAAAGGCTATCAGCCCCCCCATCCGCAGCCCATTGGATGGGGGGGGGGACAGCCTCGGGCTTCACCCCTGGCCCTTGGGTGGCTGGGGGGGGGGGGGGACCCCTTGATTGAAGGGGTCCCCACTCCCCCAGGGTACCCCGGCCAGGGGTGACTAGTTGGATATTTAATGCCACGGCCGCAGGGCACGGCATAAAAGTGACCCCCGGCTGTGGCATTATCTGTCCAGCTAGTGGAGCCTGATGCTGGTGTGAAAAATACGGGGGATCCCTACTCGTTTTGTCCCCCGTATTTTTTGCACCAGCACCAGGCGCAGAGCCCGGTGCTGGTTTTAAAAATACGGGGGATCCCCTGTCAATTTTCCCCCCGCATTTTTAGACCCAGGACCAGCTCGAAGAGCCCGAGGCTGGTTATGCTTTGGAGGGGGGACCCCACGCCATTTTTTC
This sequence comes from Pseudophryne corroboree, assembly GCF_028390025.1. Taxonomy (NCBI): domain Eukaryota; kingdom Metazoa; phylum Chordata; class Amphibia; order Anura; family Myobatrachidae; genus Pseudophryne; species Pseudophryne corroboree. The sequence goes on from NC_086447.1 coordinate 910,939,320, forward strand.
CCGTGTTTTTCACATTTAAACGTTTATAAAGCCACTCTCTCATGTGTCTCCTATGTTTTCCAAGCTGTTTCCTGGTTGTGGCTGGTGACATCATACATGGAGACAGCCTATCATCTTCTGGGGCTTGCAAATACCGTTTCAGACCCTTTCACACTGCACAGTGAAATGGGACTGAAACGGGTAGGACCCTTCTTTTTTACCGTTTCAAAATACCGGTATTTTGAAAACGGTAAATTGAAGGGGACCCTTTCACATCGCAGCTTGACCCGTTTAGGAAGCCAGTTAAAACGGCAAAATACCGGGTATAAGCTGCGGTGTGAAAGGGGTATTAGAGTGTAATCTGCCTTTTAGCCCATTGCGGACAGTGTCTCAGTATTTCTGTGTTCTTGTTCCACCTATACATTTGCACGGAGGGTAGTCGTGGCTCCCGGCGCTGGTCTGCAGAACCAGTCATTTGCTCGTTATTAGTAAGGCTGAACGTGCTCCTACACCGTATATGTACCTGCACATTGCCAGACGTCACAAGGTTTGTCTGCACGGACGGACTTGGCACTAATTCACTCCAAGCTCCGGAGAATTACTCGGCCAGCGCAACAGTGTACGGTCTGAGCGCCTCGATGGGTCATTAGCACATCAGTGTGTTCCCTGCCTTCCGTGTAAGGATTAATGATTCCTGCTGCGGACGACACCGCTACTTACCCCACGTGATTAATGGACAGATCTGTGCTCCTTACGCCTCCACGTTTCTTTCTACATCTCATTGACCTGGTTGTGGAGCAGACATGGCTGGCGTCCGTCAGTGGTGGCCAGCGCTGCGTGTGTGGCTGCTAGACCAGGGCACTATATAATGCAGGATGGGGAGGGGGGGGGGGTTGTATATTGTTTATATATGTTGCATTGTAAATGGGATACTTTCGGAGGATTAATAACATATATTAGCGTTCTGCTGTGTATGCATTGGGAGAACTGCTCACTACTATGCTTCTTATATAGGTCTGCCCAGCATAATGTGTGCACAGGACCCCCTGTCTCCATGGTATCTAATAGGGGAATGCACAACGCTGGCAGCCTGTTACCATGGCCTGATGCCACCAGGGATCGGACGTCGTGCTGGAGTGCTGCGTGCCTCAAGTCGTACAGGGCTGCTGGCACAATTCTGCAGCCATTATACAGACAGACATATGTTGCTCTTGCAGAGAGGCCATCCCTTACCGAGGAAAGGGTGACTCATGTTGTGTGCCGTACAGCAGAGGGAGATACGTGTCCCGCCTCTGGCTCACAGTGTACGGTGAGGGCTGCAGCCATGGCATATTGGCTGCCGGCGTGGATCCCTGTGGCAAAGCAGATGCCCAGGGGAGGCGCTGGATGAGCAAGTCTCACAGGCTGCTGCTTAGGATAAAATAGTGTTGTGAAACTATTTGCTGTTACCAGGTAGCGGTGATTGCTTTATATGTTCAGCATTCGCACATAGGCCGAAATCCAGCAAAAAGCCGGCTAACGACATTGCAGAGTTGTATAGTGTGCGGGTGACTGCTGCTCGTTCTGTATACATTATATACTACATGAGATCCGCTCAGTGTGCCGGTGACTGCTGCTCGTTCTGTATACATTATATACTACACGAGGACCGCTCAGTGTGCCGGTGACTGCTGCTCGTTCTGTGTACATTATATACTACATGAGATCCGCTCAGTGTGCCGGTGACTGCTACTCGTTCTGTATACATTATATACTACATGAGGACCGCTCAGTGTGCCGGTGACTGCTGCTCGTTCTGTGTACATTATATACTACATGAGATCCGCTCAGTGTGCCGGTGACTGCTGCACGTTCTGTATACATTATATACTACATGAGATCCGCTCAGTGTGCCGGTGACTGCTGCTCGTTCTGTATACATTATATACTACACGAGGACCGCTCAGTGTGCCGGTGACTGCTGCTCGTTCTGTGTACATTATATACTACATGAGGACCGCTCAGTGTGCCGGTGACTGCTACTCGTTCTGTATACATTATATACTACATGAGATCCGCTCAGTGTGCCGGTGACTGCTGCTCGTTCTGTATACATTATATAGTACATGAGGACCGCTCAGTGTGCCGGTGACTGCTGCTCGTTCTGTATACATTATATACTACACGAGGACCGCTCAGTGTGCCGGTGACTGCTGCTCGTTCTGTATACATTATATACTACATAAGATCCGCTCAGTGTGCCGGTGACTGCTGCTCGTTCTGTATACATTATATACTACATGAGGTCTGCTCAGTGTGCGGGTGACTGCTGCTCGTTCTGTATACATTATATACTACATGAGGACCGCTCAGTGTGCCGGTGACTGCTGCTCGTTCTGTATACATTATATACTACATGAGGACCGCTCAGTGTGCCGGTGACTGCTGCTCGTTCTGTATACATTATATACTACACGAGGACCGCTCAGTGTGCCAGTGACTGCTGCTCGTTCTGTGTACATTATATACTACATGAGATCCGCTCAGTGTGCCGGTGACTGCTACTCGTTCTGTATACATTATATACTACATGAGGACCGCTCAGTGTGCCGGTGACTGCTACTCGTTCTGTATACATTATATACTACATGAGATCCGCTCAGTGTGCCGGTGACTGCTGCTCGTTCTGTATACATTATATACTACATGAGGACCGCTCAGTGTGCCGGTGACTGCTGCTCGTTCTGTATACATTATATACTACATGAGATCCGCTCAGTGTGCCGGTGACTGCTGCTCGTTCTGTATACATTATATACTACATGAGGACCGCTCAGTGTGCCGGTGACTGCTGCACGTTCTGTATACATTATATACTACATGAGATCCGCTCAGTGTGCCGGTGACTGCTGCACATTCTGTATACATTATATACTACATGAGGACCGCTCAGTGTGCCGGTGACTGCTGCTCGTTCTGTATACATTATATACTACATGAGGTCCGCTCAGTGTGCCGGTGACTGCTGCTCGTTCTGTATACAGTATATACTACATGAGGACCGCTCAGTGTGCCGGTGACTGCTGCTCGTTCTGTATACAGTATATACTACATGAGGACCGCTCAGTGTGCCGGTCGCTGCTGCTCGTTCTGTATACATTATATACTACATGAGGACCGCTCAGTGTGCCGGTGACTGCTGCTCGTTCTGTATACAGTATATACTACATGAGGACCGCTCAGTGTGCCGGTGACTGCTGCTCGTTCTGTATACATTATATACTACATGAGGTCCGCTCAGTGTGCCGGTGACTGCTGCTCGTTCTGTATACATTATATACTACACGAGGACCGCTCAGTGTGCCGGTGACTGCTGCTCGTTCTGTATACAGTATATACTACATGAGATCCGCTCAGTGTGCCGGTGACTGCTGCACGTTCTGTATACATTATATACTACATGAGGACCGCTCAGTGTGCCGGTGACTGCTGCTCGTTCTGTATACATTGTATACTACATGTGATCCGCTCAGTGTGCCGGTGACTGCTGCTCGTTCTGTATACATAATATACTACATGAGATCCGCTCAGTGTGCGGGTGACTGCTGCTCGTTCTGTATACATTATATACTACATGAGGTCCGCTCAGTGTGCCGGTGACTGCTGCTTGTTCTGTATACATTATATACTACATGAGATCCGCTCAGTGTGCCGGTGACTGCTGCTCTTTCTGTATACATTATATATGACATGAGGTCCGCTCAGTGTGCCGATGACCGGTGTTCGTTCAATATACGTTTATATAAAATCACAACTGCCCCCCCCCCCCAGCTTTGCGCGGCTTAAACAATCTAATATACAGGTCAGGGCCCAAACCATAGAGTTTACCCAGATTTCAGCTCGCACCTCAGCAAGCTGAAATGCGTCTCCCTGGCTGCATGCGCTCCCGAACGGAGCAACAGTTGAATTGCTTCATTGAGCGCCATCTAGTGGCAGCCGGTGAGACCAACAATTAAAACACCCGCAAAGTCAGATGCAAAGCCACTAGTGGCTGCTGCCTGAGAGCGATCTGTATCTATTTCTGCACTCTCCTACTTACACTCCAAACTGTAGTTCTTTTAAATTCAGATAATGGGGATTCCAAAATATGAATAGTTAAGCGGTCAGTCTTCCCGAGAACTGCTCTGCCAGTGGGAATGAGACGGATAATATACACAGATTATGCTTTTATCATGGGTTACGGTCTTCCTGCCCATAGGGTTAAAGAGACGGGCCCTAACCAGGGCACACCAATTAATGAGCGCCTGGGGAATTAGCTGACAAGAATTGGCTTACATATGTGAGAACTGGGTACAAGAAAAAGTGTGACCACAAAGTGTTATTATAAGCTTTGTTCCTGAGGTATGTCACCACACCATTTTATATACCTATATGTATGTATTTATGGGTTCACTTCCCACCATGGCCCTAACTGTGTGGAGTTTGTATATTCTCCCCGTACTTGTGTGGGTTTCCTCCGGGTACTCCGGTTTCCTCCCACGATCCAAAAATATACTGGTAGGTTAATTGGCTCCCAATAAAAAAGTAGATTGTAAGCTCCACTGGGACAGGGACTGATGTGAATAGCCGAATATTTTCTGTGAAGCGCTGCGGAATATGTGCGTGCTATGTAAATAACTGGTTATAAATAATAATTACACACGCGCACATTCTGTAATGCAGAGATACAAATCCGTGGCTTTCCAGCTGTTGCTGTGATGGAAGTGTGGCTGGTTTGTTACATACTCAGTGTCCAGATATTCAGTAGATGAAAGTGGATATTTTAGCTTCCTGCATCACGGCTGCCTATTAAGCTCACATGACTGCTCCCATTACAGGAATCCAGCACGGGGTATGAACCCACGGAGCTCCCTAATGAACGCAGAGCAGCGTCTTTGCTTCAGTCGGTTCCACAATAAAGGTTTATGCCTTTAGCTGGTGACTCGGGCCAAGCGGTGGTCACAGGCCGCCTCCTGAGATCCGGTATGAAGCCTTCTCCTGCATTGTTACGGGACACATCACTTCTATTCTGGCCGCTGGGATAATAACTACATCTTCTTGCTTCAGTCTTGAGCTGAATGATTGCAAAGTGGAAACATTTTCTGTGCAGTGCAAGAAGGAACGACTGACGCATTGTAACCAGCGACCGCACTGCATCTAGAAAACACAGACACACAATTATGTTACAAACCATTCACAGTCTTTTCTTCATGCACTGAAATGTTACTGGGTCTGATTAGAAGGCGATTGGATTGCATTAAACAGTATTACGGTACACACAGTAAAATGTTCCCAAAAACGTGGACTGCAATGAGACTTGCTGAAGATGTGTACAGTTACGGCACCCAGACTGCATCCGGCCACGCAGCAGAACCTGCCAGCCCGCCCCAGCCTCCAGCTACAGGCTAATCATTGCATTTAGGCTGTCATTTGTCATCAGATTATTATCCAGTATTCATTGCAGTAAGTTGTGGTGATCAGCTGATCAATAGCGGCTGTGGAAGCTGTGCCGCCAGCGTTACTAGCCGTTGTTCTCATACAGTATGCGTGGATAACGGACTGAAAAAAAAATCAAAGAAAATTGATATGCGAAACTTCTGTGTAATGCCTCATACCTCACTACTGTTACTGGTTCTTATTGCATGGATTGGTAGATTTTCAGTGAACATTTGGTGTCTGCACAGGGTGTAGGCCCCATAGTGTAAAAGGTGCAAAGTAACACATTTTCTAATTGCATTTATTTGTGTAAATCTGGTCACTGGGGGGCAGTGCGTGTTGGAGTGTCTGGGCTTGTGTGTAGCCGCCAGCACGGCTTCAATATCTCTACGGTCAGGCCATTGTGCCTGGGTGGATGAGGATAATCGGGGGGGTGGGGGGGGGGGGTACATAGTGTGGACTGTGCTTTGCACGGTCAGCGCGTTGCAGAGTCACTCTGACATGACCTCGGAGTCACTAAGTGGCCAGTTGCTGCAACGCCCATCCGTCAGTGGGTCATTGATATCATTGCCTGCGCTGTCTGGTGGCCTGTGTGTGACATTGTCATAGCTTACACTACATGTGAGCATTTAAGATAGCCCTGTGACTATTTAATGTTTTTAAATAACTTTTTTTGAATTGCATTTATACAATGTAAAGAACCAACAAAGCCCATACTTGTAATATACTAAGCGATTGCTGAGCTGAATAATACACATGAAAGAACCGTAACATTTATACATACTGTATGTAGACCTGCCCGCCAGGCTCTCCCACCTTGCTGCCGCAGACTGGGTGGGTATTCTGTTATTGGGGCAGGCAGAGAGTGACTGACAGTCTTGTAGAGATGCATTGTGTGGATTCAAGCACAGGATCCGGTCCATTGCTGCTGCAACCAATCAAATGACTGCATTGCTTTGACACGTAGGTGATGCCTCCTGTCTCTGCATAACTTTTATTTTATGGGTGATGAATTTAATTTAGTCATGAATTCCCAGCCCTTCCCCTCTCCAGGCTAGGAACCTCGCTCCTCCCAGCAGAAGACGCGCACGGTGTGCTGCCTGGCAGGGTGTGATCTGCGGTTGAGGTTCTTCCTTGGACAGATCTGTGCAGTGTGCTTCCTGGGGAGGGGGGATATATAAATGTGCAGCATTGGATGTTCTGTACCAGTCAAGCAGCATACAGTGTCCAGTAAAAAGAGATTCTTTCTCCCTATGATCGTTAATCCAATATGAAATTGCTGCCTACCTATTCACTAAGAGCTAGTGACAAACCTGAGGCATGAGGCACTGTGAGCTAGAACTAGAATGTCGTCTTTATGTGCGGCTGGCAGGCTCAGATCAATACTTACCTCCTGGTTAGAGAGGGCAGTTACCATATTGAAGGCAGTTCAGAACCTCGCTCTCTGTCCCGGAGGTTTGGCGGCTCATTGACCTTTCCGTGAGAATCCTGAGTATCTGTGAATAAGCTCCAGAGAAATTTATCTTCCGAACATTTGCTCCAAAAGTCAATAGTTGATTGATTTTGCTGTAACCGGGCTGTTTTGTGTGTGTAACCCTCAGGCCATAAAACCTGCTGCGGAAGCAGAAAGCTGTAAGGGCTTGTGTGTTCTATAGAATGGATTCATGTCTCCAGGTTCCCTGCAGTTTGCAGCCAGCGGATCTCTGCCTTGTCTGGAGGAAATGTCAGGAGATCCGGCCGTTTTCAGCCCAGACACTACAAATTGGCTTCACTGACTGCGCTAATTACATTTATAGGAATAATGGGTTTGCCCCAGAAATGAGGTTATTGTCACTATATAACCCTCTGTTTTATACATTTATTCTGTGTTTTGTCATCTTTGTTTGTTAGCATAGATTGCAGATACTAAGCCTTGTGTCACATTCCCTCACTATACACTATCATGGTGTTTCCATACTAAGCCTTGCGTCACATTCCCTCACTATACACTGTCCTGGTGTTTCCATACTAGGCCTTGTGTCACATTCCCTCACTATACACTGTCCTGGTGTTTCCATACTAAGCCTTGCGTCACATTCCCTCACTATACACTATCCTGGTATTTCCATAATAAGCCTTGCGTCACATTCCCTCACTATACACTATCCTGGTGTTTCCATACTAAGCCTTGCGTCACATTCCCTCACTATACACTATCATGGTGTTTCCATACTAAGCCTTGTGTCACATTCCCTCACTATACACTGTCCTGGTGTTTCCATACTAAGCCTTGTCACATTCCCTCACTATACACTGTCCTGGTGTTTCCATACTAAGCCTTGTGTCACATTCCCTCACTATACACTGTCCTGGTGTTTCCATACTAAGCCTTGTGTCACATTCCCTCACTATACACTGTCCTGGTGTTTCCATACTACGCCTTGTATCACATTCCCTCACTATACACTGTCCTGGTGTTTCCATACTAAGCCTTGTGTCACATTCCCTCACTATACACTATCCTGGTGTTTCCATACTAAGCCTTGTGTCACATTCCCTCACTATACACTATCCTGGTGTTTCCATACTAAGCCTTGTGTCACATTCCCTCACTATACACTGTCCTGGTGTTTCCATACTAAGCCTTGTCACGTTCCCTCACTATACACTGTCCTGGTGTTTCCATACTACGCCTTGTATCACATTCCCTCACTATACACTATCCTGGTGTTTCCATACTAAGCCTTGCGTCACATTCCCTCACTATACACTGTCCTGGTGTTTCCATACTACGCCTTGTATCACATTCCCTCACTATACACTATCCTGGTATTTCCATAATAAGCCTTGCGTCACATTCCCTCACTATACACTATCCTGGTGTTTCCATACTAAGCCTTGCGTCACATTCCCTCACTATACACTATCATGGTGTTTCCATACTAAGCCTTGTGTCACATTCCCTCACTATACACTATCATGGTGTTTCCATACTAAGCCTTGTGTCACATTCCCTCGCTATACACTGTCCTGGTGTTTCCATACTAAGCCTTGTGTCACATTCCCTCACTATACACTGTCCTGGTGTTTCCATACTAAGCCTTGTGTCACATTCCCTCACTATACACTGTCCTGGTGTTTCCATACTACGCCTTGTATCACATTCCCTCACTATACACTGTCCTGGTGTTTCCATACTAAGCCTTGTGTCACATTCCCTCACTATACACTATCCTGGTGTTTCCATACTAAGCCTTGTGTCACTTTCCCTCACTATACACTGTCCTGGTGTTTCCATACTAAGCCTCGTCACGTTCCCTCACTATACACTGTCCTGGTGTTTCCATACTACGCCTTGTATCACATTCCCTCACTATACACTATCCTGGTGTTTCCATACTAAGCCTTGCGTCACATTCCCTCACTATACACTATCCTGGTGTTTCCATACTAAGCCTTGCGTCACATTCCCTCACTATACACTGTCCTGGTGTTTCCATACTAAGCCTTGTCACGTTCCCTCACTATACACTGTCCTGGTGTTTCCATACTACGCCTTGTATCACATTCCCTCACTATACACTATCCTGGTGTTTCCATACTAAGCCTTGCGTCACATTCCCTCACTATACACTGTCCTGGTGTTTCCATACTACGCCTTGTATCACATTCCCTCACTATACACTATCCTGGTGTTTCCATACTAAGCCTTGCGTCACATTCCCTCACTATACACTATCCTGGTGTTTCCATACTAAGCCTTGCGTCACATACCCTCACTATACACTGTCCTGGTGTTTCCATACTAAGCCTTGTGTCACATTCCCTCACTATACACTATCCTGGTGTTTCCATACTAAGCCTTGCGTCACATACCCTCACTATACACTGTCCTGGTGTTTCCATACTAAGCCTTGTGTCACATTCCCTCACTATACATTATCATTGTGTTTCCATAATAAGCCTTGCGTCACATACCCTCACTATACACTGTCCTGGTGTTTCCATACTAAGCCTTGTCACATTCCCTCACTATACACTATCATTGTGTTTCCATACTAAGCCTTGTGTCACATACCCTCACTATACACTGTCCTGGTGTTTCCATAATAAGCCTTGCGTCACATTCCCTCACTATACACTATCATGGTGTTTCCATACTAAGCCTTGCGTCACATACCCTCACTATACACTATCATTGTGTTTCCATACTAAGCCTTGTGTCACATTCCCTCACTATACACTATCATGGTGTTTCCATACTAAGCCTTGTGTCACATACCCTCACTATACACTATCATTGTGTTTCCATACTAGGCCTTGCGTCACATTCCCTCACTATACACTGTCCTGGTGTTTCCATACTAAGCCTTGCGTCACATTCCCTCACTATACACTATCCTGGTGTTTCCATACTAAGCCTTGCGTCACATACCCTCACTATACACTGTCCTGGTGTTTCCATACTAAGCCTTGTGTCACATTCCCTCACTATACACTATCCTGGTGTTTCCATACTAAGCCTTGCGTCACATACCCTCACTATACACTGTCCTGGTGTTTCCATACTAAGCCTTGTGTCACATTCCCTCACTATACACTATCATTGTGTTTCCATAATAAGCCTTGCGTCACATACCCTCACTATACACTGTCCTGGTGTTTCCATACTAAGCCTTGTGTCACATTCCCTCACTATACACTATCATTGTGTTTCCATACTAAGCCTTGTGTCACATACCCTCACTATACTCTGTCCTGGTGTTTCCATAATAAGCCTTGCGTCACATTCCCTCACTATACACTATCATGGTGTTTCCATACTAAGCCTTGCGTCACATACCCTCACTATACACTATCATTGTGTTTCCATACTAAGCCTTGTGTCACATTCCCTCACTATACACTATCATGGTGTTTCCATACTAAGCCTTGTGTCACATACCCTCACTATACACTATCATTGTGTTTCCATACTAGGCCTTGCGTCACATTCCCTCACTATACACTGTCCTGGTGTTTCCATACTAAGCCTTGTGTCACATTCCCTTACTATACACTATCATGGTGTTTCCATACTAGGCCTTGCGTCACATTCCCTCACTATACACTGTCCTGGTGTTTCCATACTAAGCCTTGTGTCACATTCCCTCACTATACACTGTCCTGGTGTTTCCATACTAAGCCTTGTGTCACATTCCCTCACTATACACTATCCTGGTGTTTCCATACTAAGCCTTGTGTCACATTCCCTCACTATACACTATCATGGTGTTTCCATACTAGGCCTTGCGTCACATTCCCTCACTATACACTGTCCTGGTGTTTCAATACTAAGCCTTGTGTCACATTCCCTCACTATACACTATCCTGGTGTTTCCATACTAAGCCTTGTGTCACATTCCCTCACTATACACTATCATGGTGTTTCCATACTAGGCCTTGCGTCACATTCCCTCACTATACACTGTCCTGGTGTTTCCATACTAAGCCTTGTGTCACATTCCCTCACTATACACTGTCCTGGTGTTTCCATACTATGCCTTGTATCACATTCCCTCACTATACACTGTCCTGGTGTTTCCATACTACGCCTTGTGTCACATTCCCTCACTATACACTGTCCTGGTGTTTCCATACTAAGCCTTGTGTCACTTTCCCTCACTATACGCTATCCTGGTGTTTCCATACTAAGCCTTGTGTCACATTCCCTCACTATACACTGTCCTGGTGTTTCCATACTACGCCTTGTGTCACATTCCCTCACTATACACTATCATAGTGTTTCCATACTACGCCTTGTGTCACATTCCCTCACTATACACTATCCTGGTGTTTCCATACTAAGCCTTGTGTCACATTCCCTCACTATACGCTATCCTGGTGTTTCCATACTAAGCCTTGTGACACATTCCCTCACTATACACTGTCCTGGTGTTTCCATACTAAGCCTTGTGTCACATTCCCTCACTATACACTGTCCTGGTGTTTCCATACTAAGCCTTGTGTCACATTCCCTCACTATACACTATCCTGGTGTTTCCATACTAAGCCTTGTCACATTCCCTCACTATACACTGTCCTGGTGTTTCCATACTAAGCCTTGTATCACATTCCCTCACTATACACTATCCTGGTATTTCCATAATAAGCCTTGCGTCACATTCCCTCACTATACACTACCCTGGTGTTTCCATACTAAGCCTTGTGTCACATTCCCTCACTATACACTGTCCTGGTGTTTCCATACTACGCCTTGTATCACATTCCCTCACTATACACTATCCTGGTATTTCCATAATAAGCCTTGCGTCACATTCCCTCACTATACACTACCCTGGTGTTTCCATACTAAGCCTTGTGTCACATACCCTCACTATACACTGTCCTGGTGTTTCCATACTAAGCCTTGTGTCACATTCCCTCACTATACACTGTCCTGGTGTTTCCATACTAAGCCTTGTGTCACATTCCCTCACTATACACTGTCCTGGTGTTTCCATACTAAGCCTTGTGTCACATTCCCTCACTATACACTGTCCTGGTGTTTCCATACTACGCCTTGTGTCACATTCCCTCACTATACACTGTCCTGGTGTTTCCTTACTACGCCTTGTGTCACATTCCCTCACTATACACTATCATAGTGTTTCCATACTACGCCTTGTGTCACATTCCCTCACTATACACTATCCTGGTGTTTCCATACTAAGCCTTGTGACACATTCCCTCACTATACACTATCCTCGTGTTTCCATACTAAGCCTTGTGTCACATTCCCTCACTATACACTATCATGGTGTTTCCATACTAAGCCTTGTCACATTCCCTCACTATACACTATCCTGGTGTTTCCATACTAAGCCTTGTGTCACATTCCCTCACTATACACTATCCTGGTGTTTCCATACTAAGCCTTGTCACATTCCCTCACTATACACTGTCCTGGTGTTTCCATACTAAGCCTTGTGTCACATTCCCTCACTATACACTGTCCTGGTGTTTCCATACTAAGCCTTGTCACATTCCCTCACTATACACTATCCTGGTGTTTCCATACTAAGCCTTGTGTCACATTCCCTCACTATACACTGTCCTGGTGTTTCCATACTAAGCCTTGTGTCACATTCCCTCACTATACACTGTCCTGGTGTTTCCATACTAAGCCTTGTGTCACATTCCCTCACTATACACTGTCCTGGTGTTTCCATACTAAGCCTTGTGTCACATTCCCTCACTATACAATATCATTGTGTTTCCATACTACGCCTTGTCACATTCCCTCACTATACACTGTCCTGGTGTTTCCATACTACGCCTTGTGTCACATTCCCTCACTATACACTATCATAGTGTTTCCATACTACGCCTTGTGGCACATTCCCTCACTATACACTGTCATGGTGTTTCCATACTACGCCTTGTGTCACATTCCCTCACTATACACTATCATGGTGTTACCATACTAAGCCTTGCGTCACATTCCCTCACTATACACTATCATGGTGTTTCCATACTAAGCCTTGTGTCACATTCCCTCACTATACACTATCATGGTGTTTCCATACTAAGCCTTGTGTCACATTCCCTCACTATACACTGTCCTGGTGTTTCCATAATAAGCCTTGTGTCACATTCCCTCACTATACACTGTCCTGGTGTTTCCATACTACGCCTTGCGTCACATTCCCTCACTATACACTGTCCTGGTGTTTCCATACTAAGCCTTGTCACATTCCCTCACTATACACTATCCTGGTGTTTCCATACTAAGCCTTGTGTCACATTCCCTCACTATACACTATCATGGTGTTTCCATACTAAGCCTTGTGTCACATTCCCTCACTATACACTGTCCTGGTGTTTCCATACTAAGCCTTGTCACATTCCCTCACTATACACTGTCCTGGTGTTTCCATACTAAGCCTTGTGTCACATTCCCTCACTATACACTGTCCTGGTGTTTCCATACTACGCCTTGTGTCACATTCCCTCACTATACACTATCATAGTGTTTCCATACTACGCCTTGTGTCACATTCCCTCACTATACACTATCCTGGTGTTTCCATACTAAGCCTTGTGTCACATTCCCTCACTATACACTGTCCTGGTGTTTCCATACTAAGCCTTGTGTCACATTCCCTCACTATACACTATCATGGTGTTTCCATACTAGGCCTTGTGTCACATTCCCTCACTATACACTATCATGGTGTTTCCATACTAAGCCTTGCGTCACATTCCCTCACTATACACTATCATGGTGTTTCCATACTAGGCCTTGCGTCACATTCCCTCACTATACACTGTCCTGGTGTTTCCATACTAGGCCTTGTGTCACATTCCCTCACTATACACTGTCCTGGTGTTTCCATACTAGGCCTTGCGTCACATTCCCTCACTATACACTGTCCTGGTGTTTCCATACTAAGCCTTGCGTCACATTCCCTCACTATACACTGTCCTGGTGTTTCCATACTAGGCCTTGTTTCACATTCCCTCACTATACACTGTCCTGGTGTTTCCATACTAAGCCTTGCGTCACATTCCCTCACTATACACTGTCATGGTGTTTCCATACTAAGCCTTGTGTCACATTCCCTCACTATACACTATCCTGGTGTTTCCATACTAAGCCTTGTGTCACATTCCCTCACTATACACTGTCCTGGTGTTTCCATACTAAGCCTTGTGTCACATTCCCTCACTATACACTGTCCTGGTGTTTCCATACTAAGCCTTGCGTCACATTCCCTCACTATACACTGTCCTGGTGTTTCCATAATAAGCCTTGCGTCACATTACCTCACTATACACTGTCCTGGTGTTTCCATACTAAGCCTTGTGTCACATTCCCTCACTATACACTGTCCTGGTGTTTCCATACTAAGCCTTGTGTCACATTCCCACACTATACACTGTCCTGGTGTTTCCATACTAAGCCTTGTGTCACATTCCCACACTATACACTGTCCTGGTGTTTCCATACTTAACCTTGCGTCGGGATGCGGTCAAGATGCTGCCGGCCGGAATCCCGGCGGTCGAAATACCGACGCCGTTATCCCGACCGCCACAATCCCGACATATACTCCCTCCGTGGGTGTCCACGACACCCATAGAGGGAGAATATAATAGTGTGCCGAGCGAAGCGAGCCCGCAAGGGGCTGTGTTCCGCTCGCCACATCTGTTGGGATTCCGGCGTCGGTATTTCGACCGCCGGGTTTCCGGCCGGCGGCATTTAGTACTGATCCCCTTGCATCACATTCCCTCGCTATACACTGTCATGGTGTTTCCATACTAAGCCTTGCGTCACATTCCCTCACTATACACTATCATGGTGTTTCCATACTAGGCCTTGTCACATTCCCTCACTATACACTGTCCTGGTGTTTCCATACTAGGCCTTGTGTCACATTCCCTCACTATACACTGTCCTGGTGTTTCCATACTAGGCCTTTTGTCACATTCCCTCACTATACACTATCATGGTGTTTCCATTCTAGGCCTTGTCTCACATTCCCTCACTATATACTGTCCTGGTGTTTCCATACTAGGCCTTGTGTCACATTCCCTCACTATACACTGTCCTGGTGTTTCCATACTAAGCCTTGTGTCACATTCCCTCACTATACACTGTCCTGGTGTTTCCATACTAAGCCTTGTGTCACATTCCCTCACTATACAATATCATAGTGTTTCCATACTACGCCTTGTGTCACATTCCCTCACTATACACTATCCTGGTGTTTCCATACTAAGCCTTGTCACATTCCCTCACTATACACTGTCCTGGTGTTTCCATACTAAGCCTTGTGTCACATTCCCTCACTATACACTGTCCTGGTGTTTCCGTACTTAACCTTGCGTCGGGATGCGGTCAAGATGCCGCCGGACGGAATCCCGGCGGTCGAAATACCGACGCCGGTATCCCAACCGTCACAATCCCGACATATTCTCCCTCCGTGGGTGTCCACGACACCCATAGAGGGAGAATATAATAGTGTGCCGAGCGTGGCGAGGCACCGTGCCCGCAGCGTGGCGACCGAAGCGAGCCCGCAAGGGGCTGCGTTCCACTCGCCACATCTGTCGGGATTGTGTGGTCGGGATTCCGGCGTCGGTATTTCGACCGCCGGGATTCCGGCCGGCGGCATTTAGTACTGATCCCCTTGCATCACATTCCCTCGCTATACACTATCATGGTGTTTCCATACTAAGCCTTGTGTCACATTCCCTCACTATACACTGTCCTGGTGTTTCCATACTAAGCCTTGTGTCACATTCCCTCACTATACACTGTCCTGGTGTTTCCATACTAAGCCTTGTGTCACATTCCCTCACTATACACTGTCCTGGTGTTTCCATACTAAGCCTTGTGTCACATTCCCTCACTATACACTGTCCTGGTGTTTCCATACTAGGCCTTGTGTCACATTCCCTCACTATACACTGTCCTGGTGTTTCCATACTAGGCCTTTTGTCACATTCCCTCACTATACACTATCATGGTGTTTCCATTCTAGGCCTTGTCTCACATTCCCTCACTATATACTGTCCTGGTGTTTCCATACTAGGCCTTGTGTCACATTCCCTCACTATACACTGTCCTGGTGTTTCCATACTAAGCCTTGTGTCACATTCCCTCACTATACACTGTCCTGGTGTTTCCATACTAAGCCTTGTGTCACATTCCCTCACTATACAATATCATAGTGTTTCCATACTAAGCCTTGTGTCACATTCCCTCACTATACACTGTCCTGGTGTTTCCATACTAAGCCTTGTGTCACATTCCCTCACTATACACTGTCCTGGTGTTTCCATACTAAGCCTTGTGTCACATTCCCTCACTATACACTATCCTGGTGTTTCCATACTAAGCCTTGTCACATTCCCTCACTATACACTGTCCTGGTGTTTCCATACTAAGCCTTGTGTCACATTCCCTCACTATACACTGTCCTGGTGTTTCCGTACTTAACCTTGCGTCGGGATGCGGTCAAGATGCCGCCGGACGGAATCCCGGCGGTCAAAATACCGACGCCGGTATCCCAACCGTCACAATCCCGACATATTCTCCCTCCGTGGGTGTCCACGACACCCATAGAGGGAGAATATAATAGTGTGCCGAGCGTGGCGAGGCACCGTGCCCGCAGCGTGGCGACCGAAGCGAGCCCGCAAGGGGCTGCGTTCCACTCGCCACATCTGTCGGGATTGTGTGGTCGGGATTCCGGCGTCGGTATTTCGACCGCCGGGATTCCGGCCGGCGGCATTTAGTACTGATCCCCTTGCATCACATTCCCTCGCTATACACTATCATGGTGTTTCCATACTAAGCCTTGTGTCACATTCCCTCACTATACACTGTCCTGGTGTTTCCATACTAAGCCTTGTGTCACATTCCCTCACTATACACTGTCCTGGTGTTTCCATACTAAGCCTTGTGTCACATTCCCTCACTATACACTGTCCTGGTGTTTCCATACTAAGCCTTGTGTCACATTCCCTCACTATACACTGTCCTGGTGTTTCCATACTAAGCCTTGTGTCACATTCCCTCACTATACACTGTCCTGGTGTTTCCACACTAAGCCTTGTGTCACATTCCCTCACTATGCACTGTCCTGGTGTTTCCATACTAAGCCTTGTGTCACATTCCCTCACTATACACTGTCCTGGTGTTTCCACACTAAGCCTTGTGTCACATTCCCTCACTATACACTGTCCTGGTGTTTCCATACTAAGCCTTGTGTCACATTCCCTCACTATACACTATCATGGTGTTTCCATACTAAGCCTTGTGTCACATTCCCTCACTATACACTATCATGGTGTTTCCATACTAAGCCTTGTGTCACATTCCCTCACTATACATTATCATGGTGTTTCCATACTAAGCCTTGTGTCACATTCCCTCACTATACACTATCATGGTGTTTCCATACTAAGCCTTGTGTCACATTCCCACACTATACATTATCATGGTGTTTCCATACTAAGCCTTGTGTCACATTCCCTCGCTATACACTATCATGGTGTTTCCATACTAAGCCTTGCGTCACATTCCCTCACTATACACTATCATAGTGTTTCCATACTACGCCTTGTGTCACATTCCCTCACTATACACTATCCTGGTGTTTCCATACTAAGCCTTGTGTCACATTCCCTCACTATACACTATCCTGGTGTTTCCATACTAAGCCTTGCGTCACATTCCCTCACTATACACTATCCTGGTGTTTCCATACTAAGCCTTGCGTCACATTCCCTCACTATACACTATCCTGGTGTTTCCATACTAAGCCTTGCGTCACATTCCCTCACTATACACTATCCTGGTGTTTCCATACTAAGCCTTGCGTCACATTCCCTCACTATACACTATCCTGGTGTTTCCATACTAAGCCTTGCGTCACATTCCCTCACTATACACTATCCTGGTGTTTCCATACTAAGCCACATCTGTTGGGATTCCGGCGTCTGTATTTCGACCGCCGGGTTTCCAGCCGGCGGCATTTAGTACTGATCCCCTTGCATCACATTCCCTCGCTATACACTGTCATGGTGTTTCCATACTAAGCCTTGCGTCACATTCCCTCACTATACACTATCATGGTGTTTCCATACTAGGCCTTGTGTCACATTCCCTCACTATACACTGTCCTGGTGTTTCCATACTAGGCCTTGTGTCACATTCCCTCACTATACACTATCATGGTGTTTCCATACTAAGCCTTGTGTCACATTCCCTCACTATACACTGTCCTGGTGTTTCCACACTAAGCCTTGTGTCACATTCCCTCACTATACACTGTCCTGGTGTTTCCATACTAAGCCTTGTGTCACATTCCCTCACTATACACTGTCCTGGTGTTTCCACACTAAGCCTTGTGTCACATTTCCTCACTATACACTATCCTGGTGTTTCCATACTAAGCCTTGTGTCAAATTCCCTCACTATACACTGTCCTGGTGTTTCCACACTAAGCCTTGTGTCACATTCCCTCACTATATACTGTCCTGGTGTTTCCATACTAGGCCTTGTGTCACATTCCCTCACTATACACTGTCCTGGTGTTTCCATACTAAGCCTTGCGTCACATTCCCTCACTATACACTGTCCTGGTGTTTCCATACTAAGCCTTGTGTCACATTCCCTCACTATACACTGTCCTGGTGTTTCCATACTAAGCCTTGTCACATACCCTCACTATACACTGTCCTGGTGTTTCCATACTAGGCCTTGTGTCACATACCCTCACTATACACTGTCCTGGTGTTTCCATACTAAGCCTTGCGTCACATTCCCTCACTATACACTGTCCTGGTGTTTCCATAATAAGCCTTGCGTCACATTCCCTCACTATACACTGTCCTGGTGTTTCCATACTAGGCCTTGTGTCACATTCCCTCACTATACACTGTCCTAGTGTTTCCATACTAAGCCTTGCGTCACATTCCCTCACTATACACTGTCATGGTGTTTCCATTCTAAGGCTTGCGTCACATTCCCTCACTATACACTGTCCTGGTGTTTCCATACTAAGCCTTGTGTCACATTCCCTCACTATACACTGTCCTGGTGTTTCCATACTAAGCCTTGTGTCACATTCCCTCACTATACACTGTCCTGGTGTTTCCATACTAGGCCTTGCGTCACATTCCCACACTATACACTGTCCTGGTGTTTACATACTAAGCCTTGCGTCACATTCCCTCACTATACACTGTCCTGGTGTTTCCATACTAAGCCTTGTCACATTCCCTCACTATACACTACATAGTGTTTCCATACTAAGCCTTGTGTCACATTCCCTCACTATACACTGTCCTGGTGTTTCCTTATCAAATTCCTGGTCTTACAGCACTCTGTTACAGTTGTGTATTACCGCAGGCGTTCAGATCCATTGTAATTCATGCTAATCCAGGACTAGGAAATATACCCTGTATATAGGACTGTTCGTTCGTGTGATATACCCTTTATATAGGACTGTGTGTATGTGTGATATACCCTGTATATAGGACTGTGCGTGTGTGTGTGTGCGCGATGTGCTCTGTATGTAGGACTGCGTGTGTGTGTGCGATGTGCTCTGTATGTAGGACTGCGTGTGTGTGTGCAATGTGCTCTGTATGTAGGATTGTGTGTGTGTGTGTGCGATGTGCTCTGTATGTAGGACTGCGTGTGTGTGTGCAATGTGCTCTGTATGTAGGATTGTGCGTGTGTGCATTGTGCTCTGTATGTAGGACTGCGTGTGTGTACAATGTGCTCTGTATGTAGGACTGTGTGTGTGCGATGTGCTCTTTATGTAGGACTGTGTGTGTTTGCGATACACCCTGTATGTAGGACTGTGTGTGCGTGCGATACACCCTGTATGTAGGACTGTCTGTGCGTGCGATACGCCCTGTATGTAGGACTGTGTGTGTGCGATGTGCACTTTATGTAGGACTGTGTGTGTTTGCGATACACCCTGTATGTAGGACTATGTGTGCGTGCGATACACCCTGTATGTAGGACTGTGTGTGCGTGCGATATACCCTGTATGTAGGACTGTGTGTGTGTGCGATACACCCTGTATGTAGGACTGTGTGCGTGCGATACACCCTGTATGTAGGACTGTCTGTGCGTGCGATACGCCCTGTATGTAGGACTGTCTGTGCGTGCGATACGCCCTGTATGTAGGACTGTGTGTGCGAGCTATACACCCTGTATGTAGGACTGTGTGTGTGTGCGATACGCCCTGTATGTAGGACTGTGTGTGCGTGCGATACACCCTGTATGTAGGACTGTGTGCGTGCGATACACCCTGTATGTAGGACTGTCTGTGCGTGCGATACGCCCTGTATGTAGGACTGTCTGTGCGTGCGATACGCCCTGTATGTAGGACTGTGTGTGCGAGCATTACGCCCTGTATGTAGGACTGTGTGTGTGTGCGATACACCCTGTATGTAGGACTGTGTGTGTGCGATACACCCTGTATGTAGGACTGTGTGTGTGCGATACACCCTGTATGTAGGACTGTGTGTGCGTGCGATACACCCTATATGTAGGACTGTGTGTGCGTGCGATACGCCCTGTATGTAGGACTGTGTGTGCGTGCGATACACCCTGTATGTAGGACTGTGTGTGCGTGCGATACACCCTGTATGTAGGACTGTGTGTGCGTGCGATACGCCCTGTATGTAGGACTGTGTGTGCGTGCGATACGCCCTGTATGTAGGACTGTGTGCGTGCGATACACCCTGTATGTAGGACTGTGTGTGCGTGCGATACGCCCTGTATGTAGGACTGTGTGTGCGTGCGATACACCCTGTATATAGGACTGTGTGCGTGCGATACACCCTGTATGTAGGACTGTGTGTGCGTGCGATACGCCCTGTATGTAGGACTGTGTGTGCGTGCGATACGCCCTGTATGTAGGACTGTGTGTGCGTGCGATACACCCTGTATGTAGGACTGTGTGTGCGTGCGATACACCCTGTATGTAGGACTGTGTGTGCGTGCGATACACCCTGTATGTAGGACTGTGTGCGTGCGATACACCCTGTATGTAGGACTGTGTGTGCGTGCGATACGCCCTGTATGTAGGACTGTGTGTGCGTGCGATACACCCTGTATGTAGGACTGTGTGCGTGCGATACACCCTGTATGTAGGACTGTGTGCGTGCGATACACCCTGTATGTAGGACTGTGTGTGCGTGCGGTACACCCTGTATGTAGGACTGTGTGCGTGCGATACACCCTGTATGTAGGACTGTGTGTGCGTGCGATACACCCTGTATGTAGGACTGTGTGTGCGTGCGATACACCCTGTATGTAGGACTGTGTGTGCGTGCGATACGCCCTGTATATAGGACTGTGTGCGTGCGATACACCCTGTATGTAGGACTGTGTGTGCGTGCGATACACCCTGTATGTAGGACTGTGTGTGCGTGCGATACACCCTGTATGTAGGACTGTGTGTGTGTGATACACCCTGTATGTAGGACTGTGTGCGCGTGCGGTACACCCTGTATGTAGGACTGTGTGTGCGTGCGATACACCCTGTATGTAGGACTGTGTGTGCGTGCGATACGCCCTGTATGTAGGACTGTCTGTGCGTGCGATACGCCCTGTATGTAGGACTGTGTGTGCGTGCGATACACCCTGTATGTAGGTTTGTGTGTGCGTGCGATACACCCTGTATGTAGGACTGTGTGTGCGTGCGATAAGCACTGTATGTAGGACTGTGTGTGTGTGCGTGCGATACACCCTGTATGTAGGACTATGTGTGCGTGCGATACACCCTGTATGTAGGACTGTGTGTGAGTGCGATACACCCTGTATGTAGGACTGTGTGTGAGTGCGATACACCCTGTATGTAGGACACTGTGTGCGTGCGGTACACCCTGTATGTAGGACTGTGTGTGTGTGCGTGCGATACACCCTGTATGTAGGACTATGTGTGCGTGCGATACACCCTGTATGTGGGACTATGTGTGCGTGCGATACACCCTGTATGTAGGACTGTGTGTGAGTGCGATACACCCTGTATGTAGGACACTGTGTGCGTGCGATACACCCTGTATGTAGGACACTGTGTGCGTGCGATACACCCTGTTTGTAGGACTATGTGTGCGTGCGATACACCCTGTATGTAGGACACTGTGTGCGTGCGATACACCCTGTATGTAGGACTGTGTGTGTGTGCGATACGCCCTGTATGTAGGACTGTGTGTGAGTGCGATACACCCTGTATGTAGGACACTGTGTGCGTGCGATACACCCTGTATGTAGGACACTGTGTGCCTGCGATACACCCTGTTTGTAGGACTATGTGTGCGTGCGATACACCCTGTATGTAGGACTGTGTGTGCGTGCGATACACCCTGTATGTAGGACTGTGTGTGCGTGCGATACACCCTGTATGTAGGACTGTGTGTGTGTGCGATACACCCTGTATGTAGGACTGTGTGTGTGTGCGATACACCCTGTATGTAGGACTGTGTGTGTGTGCGTGCGATACACCCTGTATGTAGGACTGTGTTTGAGTGCGATACACCCTGTATGTAGGTTTGTGTGTGTGTGCGATACACCCTGTATGTAGGACACTGTGTGCGTGCGATACACCCTGTATGTAGGACTGTGTGTGTGTGCGATACACCCTGTATGTAGGACTATGTGTGCGTGCGATACACCCTGTATGTAGGTTTGTGTGTGTGTGCGATACACCCTGTATGTAGGACACTGTGTGCGTGCGATACACCCTGTATGTAGGACTGTGTGTGTGTGCGATACACCCTGTATGTAGGACTATGTGTGCGTGCGATACACCCTGTATGTAGGACTGTGTGTGTGTGCGATACGCCCTGTATGTAGGACTGTGTGTGCGTGCGATACACCCTGTATGTAGGACTGTGTGTGTGTGCGATACACCCTGTATGTAGGACTGTGTGTGTGTGCGATACACCCTGTATGTAGGACTGTGTGTGCGTGCGATACGCCCTGTATGTAGGACACTGTGTGCGTGCGATACACCCTGTATGTAGGACTGTGTGTGTGCGATACACCCTGTATGTAGGACTATGTGTGCGTGCGATACACCCTGTATGTAGGACTATGTGTGCGTGCGATACACCCTGTATGTAGGACTATGTGTGCGTGCGATACACCCTGTATGTAGGACACTGTGTGCGTGCGATACACCCTGTATGTAGGACTATGTGTGAGTGCGATACACCCTGTATGTAGGACACTGTGTGCGTGCGATACACCCTGTATGTAGGACTATGTGTGCGTGCGATACACCCTGTATGTAGGACACTGTGTGCGTGCGATACACCCTGTATGTAGGACACTGTGTGCGTGCGATACACCCTGTATGTAGGACTATGTGTGCGTGCGATACACCCTGTATGTAGGACTGTGTGTGTGTGCGATACACCCTGTATGTAGGACTGTGTGTGTGTGCGATACACCCTGTATGTAGGACTGTGTGTGTGTGCGATACACCCTGTATGTAGGACACTGTGTGCGTGCGATACACCCTGTATGTAGGACTGTGTGTGCGTGCGATACACCCTGTATGTAGGACACTGTGTGCGTGCGATACACCCTGTATGTAGGACTGTGTGCGTGCGATACACCCTGTATGTAGGACTGTGTGTGCGTGCGATACGCCCTGTATGTAGGACTATGTGTGCGTGCGATACACCCTGTATGTAGGACTGTGTGTGCGTGCGATACACCCTGTATGTAGGACTGTGTGTGCGTGCGATACACCCTGTATGTAGGACTGTGTGTGCGTGCGATACGCCCTGTATGTAGGACTGTGTGTGCGTGCGATACGCCCTGTATGTAGGACTATGTGTGCGTGCGATACGCCCTGTATGTAGGACTGTGTGTGCGTGCGATACACCCTGTATGTAGGACTGTGTGTGTGTGCGATACACCCTGTATGTAGGACTGTGTGTGCGTGCGATACACCCTGTATGTAGGACTGTGTGTGCGTGCGATACACCCTGTATGTAGGACTATGTGTGAGTGCGATACACCCTGTATGTAGGACTGTGTGTGCGTGCGATACACCCTGTATGTAGGACTGTGTGTGCGTGCGATACACCCTGTATGTAGGACACTGTGTGCGTGCGATACACCCTGTATGTAGGACTGTGTGTGCGTGCGATACACCCTGTATGTAGGACACTGTGTGCGTGCGATACACCCTGTATGTAGGACTATGTGTGCGTGCGATACACCCTGTATGTAGGACTGTGTGTGCGTGCGATACACCCTGTATGTAGGACTATGTGTGAGTGCGATACACCCTGTATGTAGGACTATGTGTGAGTGCGATACACCCTGTATGTAGGACACTGTGTGCGTGCGATACACCCTGTATGTAGGACTATGTGTGCGTGCGATACACCCTGTATGTAGGACTATGTGTGAGTGCGATACACCCTGTATGTAGGACACTGTGTGCGTGCGATACA
This sequence comes from Pseudophryne corroboree, assembly GCF_028390025.1. Lineage (NCBI taxonomy): Eukaryota > Metazoa > Chordata > Amphibia > Anura > Myobatrachidae > Pseudophryne > Pseudophryne corroboree. The sequence goes on from NC_086447.1 coordinate 910,963,707, forward strand.
CCCTGTTTGTAGGACTATGTGTGCGTGCGATACACCCTGTATGTAGGACACTGTGTGCGTGCGATACACCCTGTATGTAGGACTGTGTGTGCGTGCGATACACCCTGTATGTAGGACTGTGTGTGAGTGCGATACACCCTGTATGTAGGACTGTGTGTGCGTGCGATACACCCTGTATGTAGGACTGTGTGTGCGTGCGATACACCCTGTATGTAGGACTGTGTGTGCGTGCGATACACCCTGTATGTAGGACTGTGTGTGCGTGCGATACACCCTGTATGTAGGACACTGTGTGCGTGCGATACACCCTGTATGTAGGACTGTGTGTGCGTGCGATACACCCTGTATGTAGGACACTGTGTGCGTGCGATACACCCTGTATGTAGGACTATGTGTGAGTGCGATACACCCTGTATGTAGGACACTGTGTGCGTGCGATACACCCTGTTTGTAGGACTATGTGTGCGTGCGATACACCCTGTATGTAGGACACTGTGTGCGTGCGATACACCCTGTATGTAGGACTGTGTGTGCGTGCGATACACCCTGTATGTAGGACACTGTGTGCGTGCGATACACCCTGTATGTAGGACTATGTGTGAGTGCGATACACCCTGTATGTAGGACACTGTGTGCGTGCGATACACCCTGTTTGTAGGACTGTGTGTGCGTGCGATACGCCCTGTATGTAGGACTGTGTGTGCTCTGTATTTGGGACTGTTCGTGTAACGTACAGCATGAAACGTTCTTTGGATACCACATGAATCCACCTATGGGTGCATAAAAGCGCACCGTTGGTCGGACATCGACCACACCATCGGTTACTCCGAATGAGCGTCTTTTGGAGCAGTTGCTGACGCCGACACCCTCTGCTGATAGCCACCCCCACAGCCTCTGCTCTTCTCTCCGTGGGTGGCCGGGCTTCCCACTAGTGGCGTTGTCTTTAGCGACATACGGACAGGCTCGCTGGAATGATACATATCGCTGTTTTGTGTCTCCACAGATAAGGACGGGAAGGCCTTTCACCCAACATACGAAGAGAAGCTCAAGCTGGTGGCTCTGCACAAACAAGTTCTCCTGGGGCCTTACAACCCCGACACCTGCCCTGAAGTTGGCTTCTTTGACGTTCTAGGCAACGATCGGAGGTAAAGTAACATTTGCTCTGACACAGCATCATCCTGTATTCGTCACACGATTATATGTACACCTTGTGGCCTAGCACGGCCTGTCTGTAGGCTAGCTATAGAACGTAGGTGGATGGGAACCTATCCCTGACACACAGGTTATAGTAGGCAGGACTAGTCGCATGTAGCTGGTTACATTGTTTCATTAATAAATAACCAGTCACTGAATTTGATAATTGCTTGGCAATTAGTTTCTAACCAGTAAGGGGTTAACATGTCAGTAAATGAAACAAGTTACCATGATTCTGTAGATTTAAAGGGCCACTGTGCAGGTTAGTCTGCTGTTAAGGCTTCTTATAGCAGTGCGTAGGTGGAAGTTTCCACACGCTTATGCTGGTTCTGTGGATGTATGCTGGTCTCACACACACACTGCGATATTGTAGGGGACATGCATGTAAGGATGGGGTGGCCAGGTGACCGCTATTGGGTCTAGTGGTCAAACTAAAAGGACCCAGTAGTGCTGGAAGTGACATTAGGCCCGGATGGCTACGCCACATCCAATATGGCTGCTCAAGTGTATGTGTAAATAATGCCCCCATTGCAGTTATGGTATTAGCGTGTGTAAAGAGAGATGAGTACAGCAGCGGGGCGAAACAATACAACTTCCATTAACAAAAGGCTTTTATTTCTTTTAACTATAAAATCACTATAGTGCTGTACCATCATAGGGGTCAGTTCAATTTGCCGACAGTTGAATAGCGCCGGGAATTAGCTCCCAGCGCTATTCAGTTCTCAATGTTAAGTCTGCGAATGCCCATTCTCCCGGACTTAACAGGTTAATTTGTCGGGAGAAAGAGCATTCTCCGACGTAACTGCCCGGTGCAATGCTGATTCCCGACAGAATCAGCATTGCGCCGGCCGCGCACCAGCACTTTTGTTGGATTTCTGCTCGCACCACCCCTGGGGTGCGAGAAGAAATCCTGACAAGTGTCACATGGCGCTGTATTGAATAGCGCTGGACGCTAATTCCTGGCGCTATTCAACTGTCGGCAAATTGAATTGACCCCATTGATAGGTTTTTGAATGGCAATCTTGCAGAATTATATGAGAAAAAGCAGCCGCACGAGGGTTTGCAGTGATACAAGAGGGGCTTATTAGCCTGCAGCCCGGATGCTCAGAGCAGCATTCGGTTTCCCACAATGCACCTCTGCACCTGCTACCTTGTTTCATCAGGAGTATTGGCTTCCACATACAGTGTGCTATATAGATGTTCTAATAGTTAGTAGTAGTTCCCAGCAATTGTGAGTGGGTTAAATGACCGAGGTGCCGTGCTTGGCCTGTGTGTTGCCGCTTTGTAATAGATGGACATTGCTTCTTAGTAGCACATATATAGGTTACTAAACGTATGTAATTGTGAAGTCTGGGTATGTAAAGATGGCACACAGCATAGCATCCTTTCTGTGTCCTCGCAGAGAACAGTGCCTGACCTCCGTCACTAACGGCTGTGACCACGGACTGTGTGATTCTGTGCCCCCCTGTGATTGTGTCTCCTGTCTGCTTGTCTTCCTAGGAAAGAATGGGCCGCCCTGGGCAACCTGAGCAAGCAGGACGCCATGACGGAGTTCGTCACCTTATTAAACAGATGCTGCCACCTGTTCTCTACATACGTCACGTCCCATAAAATAGAGAAGGAGGAGCAGAAGAGAAAGCGGTAACTATTGCCTGGTCCAGTCCTATGTCTTTACTTCACTATAAGCGATGCGGAGGCCGCCAGGTGCTCTGCTCTCTCGCCTGTGTCCTGCGCAGCTGGCTCGTTGTTCTCGGTCTTCCCTCCTCTCAGAGCGCTGTAGCTCACAGAGGCCTCTACTGTAAGATACTGGGACACAAGTCACGTCATTATGGCGGTTTCTCAGACTTGGGCGGCAGCACATTCGCTTTATTTGTACTTCCTGCACTAGCAAGGCAAATCATTCCACGCAGCGTTATGTTTTACAGCTATGTTCTAACAATTAGGCTTTTTACATTTTTGAATTTTTTTTTTTTTTTTAACACTTTTAATAAGCTCGGAACCTGCAAAACAGGTCACTGCCTCTTATCATTCCCTTTCTATGCCAGGAACTCTTTCCAGAGCTACCGACGTCCTTAATCTGATACTTCACTTATCATTTATAGAGGTAAAGAAAAGCTCTTGGCAGCTGCCGTAATCTCTGTGTGTAGTATTTGCATTTGCTACATCTCAGGGAACTGCTCCAAGTAGAGATTACAATTACCTCACTGTCTGCCAAACAGGTACAGAATGGAGTCACAATCTGCAGCCAGTCTATTACTCCGGTAGTCCGCTGTAGTAAACGATGCATATGCCGTAGCTGGCGGGAGGTGCAGATTTCACATCTAGAATTACCACCTGCAGTAACTGATCCACTGGAGCTTGTGCGGTGTGATGAAGCCGAGTGGCTAAGTGCATTAGTATAGCGATTACAGTTTCCACCTGCAAGTTTATATGGAATACGTACGTTTGACCGATTGACCAGAATGCCGGTGCAGAATGCCGATTGACCAGAATGCCGGAGAGTTCCCATGCAGGCTCACTGCGTTCGCCATACTGCGCACTCAGTGGCTCGCTGCAGGATCTGTTCCCACTCTCTGGGTGTCGTGGACACCCACGAGTGGGAATAGCCCTGTAAGTGTCTGTATTGCCAGCTGTCGGCATTTCTGTATCCTGAACGCCGGTATCCAGACAGCCAGCATGTTAACGGTAACCCGTTAATATAAACACTTTGGTGATCACTGTTATTTACCTACCTCCTACCATTATGCTACAAGAGTTTCGTATTTCTGGGACTATAGTTACAAAGCTACAAGGGGTGGAAAATTGCAGGATATTTGCATCGGGAGCAAAATTGCTAATGAGCACACAGGATTTCAGGAGTCACCATCTTATGGTACCAAATAATGCAGATTTTGCTTCTAATTATCCTGAAGCTCCCTTTGCTGGTCTGTTCTTCCAAGACGTTGTTGATTTCATCCTCTGTCATAACAGGAGAGAAGAGGAGGAACGCAGAAGGCGGGAAGAGGAGGAGCGGCAGCGCTTGCTGAGGGAAGAGGAGAAGCGGAGGAGAGAAGAAGAGGAGAGAATGAGGAGGGAGGAGGAGGAAAGGATGCGGGCGGAGGATGAACGCTTTCGTATGGAGCAGCAGAAGTAAGTACTCCCATCCCCGTGTAGTACATACAGCTGAATTAGTCACAGGAATATGATTGGCCATTCATGAGCCCCAGGAACATCAGACACCCTGTGTATCTAAGAGTCTGGACTGTGCCCGTGATCTGGGATTCTTGGCATTCATTAGGGCAATGGTTCCCACACTCTGTCTTTAAGGCACACTAAACAGTCCAGGTGTTAGGGATATCCATGAGAGAGCACAGATGGTTAAATCAAATTGACTGAAGAACTAAGCAAAACACCTGTTCTCAAGCATGGATATCTTTAAAGCCTGGACTATTAGGGTGTCTTGAGGACCGATTTTGAGAACCTATGCATTAGGGAAATTCTCTTTGTCGGTACACACAGATCTCCACAGATTGTATTACCTGTATAGGGACCTGTAGTTTTTGGTTGGCCTGGATGCTGAAATCCATCTCTGTCTGAGGTTCATATTATTGAGCATTGCATTATGTTTGGATTATTATTATTATTTAGCAGCTTTGTATAATGCCTTATGCATGAAATGAGTGCCCAGGAGTAAATGTCTTACTCTGATGTGTGCTCCATACAGGCAGCAGATAATGGCCGCTCTGAACTCGCAGACCGCGCTGCAGTTTCAGCAGTACGCAGCGCAGCAGTATCCGGGGAACTTCGAGCAGCAGCAGATCCTGATCCGGCAACTGCAGGAGCAGCACTACCAGCAGTATATGCAGCAGCTGTATCAAGTGCAGCTGGCTCAGCAACAGGTACAGCTCTAGAGCCTAAGTGTATGTCCTCACTAAGCAACAGGTACAGCTCTAGAGCCTAAGTGTGTGTCCTCACTTACTCAGCAACAGGTACAGCTCTAGAGCCTAAGTGTGTGTCCTCACTTACTCAGCAACAGGTACAGCTCTAGAGCCTAAGTGTGTGTCCTCACTTACTCAGCAACAGGTACAGCTCTAGAGCCTAAGTGTATGTCCTCACTAAGCAACAGGTACAGCTCTAGAGCCTAAGTGTGTGTCCTTACTTACTCAGCAACAGGTACAGCTCTAGAGCCTAAGTGTATGTCCTCACTAACTGAGCAACAGGTGCAGCTCTAGACCCTAAGTGTATGTCCTCACTAACTGAGCAACAGGTACAGCTCTAGAGCCTAAGTGTATGTCCTCACTAAGCAACAGGTACAGCTCTAGAGCCTAAGTGTGTGTCCTCACTAACTCAGCAACAGGTACAGCTCTAGAGCCTAAGTGTATGTCCTCACTAAGCAACAGGTACAGCTCTAGAGCCTAAGTGTGTGTCCTCACTAACTCAGCAACAGGTACAGCTCTAGAGCCTAAGTGTATGTCCTCACTAACTCAGCAACAGGTACAGCTCTAGAGCCTAAGTGTATGTCCTCACTAAGCAACAGGTACAGCTCTAGAGCCTTAGTGTATGTCCTCACTAACTCAGCAACAGGTACAGCTCTAGAGCCTAAGTGTATGTCACTAACTCAGCAACAGGTACAGCTCTAGAGCCTAAGTGTATGTCCTCACTAAGCAACAGGTACAGCTCTAGAGCCTAAGTGTATGTCCTCACTAAGCAACAGGTACAGCTCTAGAGCCTTAGTGTATGTCCTCTCTAACTCAGCAACAGGTACAGCTCTAGAGCCTAAGTGTGTGTCCTCACTAAGCAACAGGTACAGCTCTAGAGCCTAAGTGTATGTCCTCACTAACTCCGCAACAGGTACAGCTCTAGAGCCTAAGTGTATGTCCTCACTAAGCAACAGGTACAGCTCTAGAGCCTAAGTGTATGTCTTTACTAAGCAACAGGTACAGCTCTAGACCCTAAGTGTGTGTCCTCACTAAGCAACAGGTACAGCTCTAGAGCCTAAGCGTGTGTCCTCACTAACTCAGCAACAGGTACAGCTCTAGAGCCTAAGTGTATATCCTCACTAAACAACAGGTACAGCTCTAGACCCTAAGTGTGTGTCCTCACTAAGCAACAGGTACAGCTCTAGAGCCTAAGTGTGTGTCCTCACTAACTCAGCAACAGGTACAGCTCTAGAGCCTAAGTGTATATCCTCACTAAGCAACAGGTACAGCTCTAGAGCCTAAGTGTATGTCCTCACTAAGCAACAGGTACAGCTCTAGAGCCTAAGTGTTTGTCCTCACTAAGCAACAGGTACAGCTCTAGAGCCTAAGTGTATGTCCTCACTAAGCAACAGGTACAGCTCTAGAGCCTAAGTGTTTGTCCTCACTAAGCAACAGGTACAGCTCTAGAGCCTAAGTGTATGTCTTTACTAAGCAACAGGTACAGCTCTAGACCCTAAGTGTGTGTCCTCACTAACTCCGCAACAGGTACAGCTCTAGAGCCTAAGTGTATGTCCTCACTAAGCAACAGGTACAGCTCTAGACCCTAAGTGTATGTCCTCACTAACTCCGCAACAGGTACAGCTCTAGAGCCTAAGTGTATGTCCTCACTAAGCAACAGGTACAGCTCTAGAGCCTAAGTGTTTGTCCTCACTAAGCAACAGGTACAGCTCTAGAGCCTAAGTGTATGTCCTCACTAAGCAACAGGTACAGATCTAGAGCCTAAGTGTATGTCCTCACTAAGCAACAGGTACAGCTCTAGAGCCTAAGTGTGTGTCCTCACTAACTCAGCAACAGGTACAGCTCTAGAGCCTAAGTGTATGTCCTCACTAACTCAGCAACAGGTACAGCTCTAGGCCCTAAGTGTATGTCCTCACTAACTCCGCAACAGGTACAGCTCTAGAGCCTAAGTGTGTGTCCTCACTAAGCAACAGGTACAGCTCTAGGCCCTAAGTGTATGTCCTCACTAGCTCAGCAACAGGTACAGCTCTAGGCCCTAAGTGTATGTCCTCACTAAGCAACAGGTACAGCTCTAGGCCCTAAGTGTATGTCCTCACTAACTCCGCAACAGGTACAGCTCTAGAGCCTAAGTGTGTGTCCTCACTAACTCAGCAACAGGTACAGCTCTAGGCCCTAAGTGTATGTCCTCACTAAGCAACAGGTACAGCTCTAGGCCCTAAGTGTATGTCCTCACTAACTCCGCAACAGGTACAGCTCTAGAGCCTAAGTGTGTGTCCTCACTAACTCAGCAACAGGTACAGCTCTAGGCCCTAAGTGTATGTCCTCACTAAGCAACAGGTACAGCTCTAGGCCCTAAGTGTATGTCCTCACTAAGCAACAGGTACAGCTCTAGAGCCTAAGTGTATGTCCTCACTAACTCAGCAACAGGTACAGCTCTAGAGCCTAAGTGTATGTCCTCACTAAGCAACAGGTACAGCTCTAGAGCCTAAGTGTATGTCCTCACTAACTCAGCAACAGGTACAGCTCTAGAGCCTAAGTGTATGTCCTCACTAAGCAACAGGTACAGCTCTAGAGCCTAAGTGTATGTCCTCACTAAGCAACAGGTACAGCTCTAGAGCCTAAGTGTTTGTCCTCACTAAGCAACAGGTACAGCTCTAGAGCCTAAGTGTGTGTCCTCACTAACTCAGCAACAGGTACAGCTCTAGAGCCTAAGTGTGTGTCCTCACTAACTCAGCAACAGGTACAGCTCTAGGCCCTAAGTGTATGTCCTCACTAGCTCAGCAACAGGTGCGGCTGTAGACCCTAAGTGTATGGCCTCATTAGTTCAGCAACAGGTGCGGCTGTAGACTCTTAAGTGCATGCCCTCACTAGCTGTGATAAACAGTTTACAGGAGTTGACGCAGCCACAAAAAAATTCTATTCATTCAGCCCCGCAAATAAGATTTCTCTAACGTCCTAGTGGATGCTGGGGACTCCGTAAGGACCATGGGAATAGACGGGCTCCGCAGGAGACAGGGCACTTTAAGAAAGAATTAGGAATACTGGTGTGCTCTGGCTCCTCCCTTTATGTCCCTCCTCCAGACCTCAGTTTGAATCTGTGCCCGGACGAGCTGGGTGCACTTTAGTGAGCTCTCCTGAGCTTGCTAAATAGAAAGTATTTTGTTAGGATTTTTTTATTTTCAGAGATCTGCTGGCAACAGACTCTCTGCTACGTGGGACTGAGGGGAGAGAAGCAGCCCTACTCACTGTGGATGCTTCTTAGGCTACTGGACACCATTAGCTCCAGAGGGATCGTACACAGGAATGCACCCTTGGTCGTCCGATCCCAGAGCCGCGCCGCCGCCCCCCTCGCAGAGCCAGAAGCCGGCGTGAGAAGCAAGAAGACTTCAAAAGCGGCGGCAGAAGACTCCAGTCTTCATATGAGGTAGCGCACAGCACTACAGCTGTGCGCCATTGCTCCCACATTAAACCCACACACTCCGGTCACTGTAGGGTGCAGGGCGCAGGGGGGGGGGGCGCCCTGGGCAGCAATTAGAGACCTCTTGGCAAAGTGGGCATATATACAGTTGGGCACTGTATATATGCATGAGCCCCCGCCATTATTTTACACAAAATTGCGGGACAGAAGCCCGCCGCTGAGGGGGGCGGGGCTTCTTCCTCAGCACTCACCAGCGCCATTTTCTCTCCACAGCTCCGCTGAGAGGAAGCTTCCCAGGCTCTCCCCTGCAGAATCACGGTAGAAAGAGGGTTAAAAGAGAGGGGGACACATAAATTTATCGCAAAATCAGTATATACAGCAGCTACTGGGTAAACACTAAGTTACTGTGTTATTCCTGGGTCATATAGCGCTGGGGTGTGTGCTGGCATACTCTCTCTCTGTCTCTCCAGAAGGCCTTGTGGGGGTTCTGTCCTCAAATAGAGCATCCCCTGTGTGTGTGTGGTGTGTCGGTACGCTTGTGTCGGCATGTTTGACGAGGAAGGCTATGTGGAAGCAGAGCAGGTACAAATGAATGTGGGATCGCCGCCGACGCCCGATTGGATGGATATGTGGAAGGTTTTAAATGATAATGTTAATTCCTTGCATAAAAGGTTGGATAAAGCTGAAGCCTTGGGACAGTCAGGGTCTCAACCCATGCCTGCTCCTACAGCGCAAAGGCCGTCAGGGTCTCAGAAGCGCCCACTATCCCAAATTGTTGACACAGATATCGACACGGATTCTGACTCCAGTGTCGATGGCGATGATGCAAAGTTGCAGCCTAAAATGGCTAAAGCCATCCGCTACATGATTATAGCAATGAAGGATGTATTGCACATCTCAGAGGAAAACCCTGTCCCTGACAAGAGGGTTTATATGTTTGGGGAAAAAAGGCATGAGGTGACCTTTCCCCCTTCACATGAGTTAAATGAGTTATGTGAAAAAGCTTGGGAATCTCCAGATAGAAAAATGCAGATTTCCAAACGGTTGCTTATGGTGTATCCTTTCCCGCCAACGGACAGGTTACGCTGGGAATCCTCCCCTAGGGTAGACAAAGCTTTGACACGCTTATCTAAGAAGGTAGCCCTGCCGTCACAGGATACGGCCACCCTAAAAGATCCTGCGGATAGAAAGCAGGAAGGTATCCTGAAGTCCATTTATACACATTCAGGTACCCTACTAAGGCCGGCAATTGCGTCGGCCTGGATGTGTAGTGCTGTAGCAGCATGGACAGATATTTTATCTGAGGAACTTGATACCTTGGACAAGGATACTATATTACTGACCCTGGGGCATATAAAAGACGCTGTCCTATATATGAGAGATGCCCAGAGAGACATTAGCCTACTGGGCTCTAGAATAAATGCAATGTCGATTTCTGCCAGAAGGGTCCTGTGGACTCTGCAATGGACAGGTGATGCCGACTCAAAAAGGCACATGGAGGTACAAGGGTGAGGAATTGTTTGGGGACGGTCTCTCGGACCTAGTGTCCACAGCTACGGCTGGGAAGTCAAATTTTTTGCCATATATTCCCTCACAACCTCGATCACAAAGAGGCAAGAGAGTCCGAGGTGCGTCCTTTCTTGGCAGGGGTAGAGGAAAGAAGCTGCACAATACAGCTAGTTCCCAGGAACAGAAGTCCTCCCCGGCTTCCACTAAATCCACCGCATGACGCTGGGGCTCCACAGGTGGAGCCAGGATCGGTCGGGGCGCGTCTCCGAAATTTCAGCCACCAGTGGGTTCGCTCACGGGTGGATCCCTGGGCTATAGGGATTGTATCTCAGGGATACAAGCTGGAATTCGAAGTGATGCCCCCTCACCATTACCTCAAATCGGCCCTGCCAGCTTCCCCCATAGAGAGGGAAATAGTGTTAGCGGCAATTCACAAATTATATCTCCAGCAGGTGGTGGTAAAGGTTCCCCTCCTTCAACAGGGAAGGGGTTACTATTCGACAATGTTTGTGGTACCGAAACCGGACGGTTCGGTCAGACCCATATTGAATTTAAAATCCCTGAACATATACCTGAAAAGGTTCAAGTTCAAGATGGAATCGCTCAGAGCGGTCATTGCAAGCCTGGAAGAGGGGGATTTTATGGTGTCTCTGGACATAAAGGATGCTTACCTGCATGTCACCATTTATCCACCTCATCAGGAGTACCTCAGATTTGTGGTACAGGACTGTCATTACCAATTCCAGACGTTGCCGTTTGGTCTGTCCACGGCACCGAGAATATTTACCAAGGTAATGGCAGAAATGATGGTGCTTCTGCGAAAGCAAGGAGTCACAATTATCCCATACTTGGACGATCTCCTCATAAAGGCGAGGTCCAGAGAGCAGTTGCTGATCAGCGTAGCACACTCTCGGGAAGTGTTGCAACAGCACGGCTGGATTCTGAATATTCCAAAGTCGCAGCTGATTCCTACGACGCGTCTGCCCTTCCTGGGCATGATTCTGGACACAGACCAGAAGAAGGTTTTTCTCCCGACGGAGAAGGCTCAGGAGCTCGTGACTCTGGTCAGAGACCTCTTAAAACCAAAACAGGTGTCGGTGTATCACTGCACACGAGTCCTGGGAAAGATGGTGGCGTCATACGAGGCCATTCCCTTCGGCAGGTTCCATGCGAGGACCTTTCAGTGGGATCTGTTGGACAAGTGGTCCGGATCGCATCTTCAGATGCATCGGCTGATCACCCTATCCCCCAGGACCAGGGTGTCTCTTCTGTGGTGGCTGCAGAGTGCTCACCTTCTCGAGGGTCGCAGGTTCGGCATTCAGGACTGGGTCCTGGTGACCACGGATGCAAGCCTCCGAGGGTGGGGGGCAGTCACACAGGGAAGAAATTTCCAGGGTCTGTGGTCAAGTCAGGAGACTTGTCTGCACATCAATATCCTGGAACTAAGGGCCGTATACAACGCCCTAATTCAAGCGGAACCTCTGCTTCGCAACCATCCGGTGCTGATTCAGTCAGACAACATCACCGCAGTGGCTCATGTAAACCGCTAAGGCGGCACAAGGAGCAGGGTGGCGATGGCGGAAGCCACCAGAATTCTTCGCTGGGCGGAGAATCACGTAAAAGCACTGTCAGCAGTGTTCATTCCGGGAGTGGACAACTGGGAAGCAGACTTCTTCAGCTGGCACGACCTCCACCCGGGAGAGTGGGGACTTCATCAAGAAGTCTTCACACAGATTACAAGTCTATGGGAACTGCCACAGGTGGACATGAATGATGGCATCCCACCTCAACAAAAAGCTAGACCCTCAGACAAAGAGACCCTCAGGCGATAGCTGTGGACGCACTGGTGACACCGTGGGTGTTCCAGTCGGTTTATGTGTTTTCTCCTCTTCCTCTCATACCCAAGGTGCTGAGAATCGTAAGAAAAAGAGGAGTGAGAACAATACTCATTGTTCCGGATTGGCCAAGAAGGACTTGGTATCCGGAACTGCAAGAAATGCTCACAGAGGACCCATGGCCTCTGCCTCTCAGACAGGATCTGTTGTAACAGGGGCCCGGTCTGTTCCAAGACTTACCGCGGCTGCGTTTGACGGCATGGCGGTTGAACGCCGGATCCTAGCAGAAAAAGGCATTCCGGATGAGGTTATTCCTACGCTAATAAAGGCTAGGAAGGACGTGATGGCTAAACATTATCACCGTATATGGCGAAAATATGTTGCTTGGTGTGAGGCCAGGAATGCCCCTATAGAGGAATTCCAGCTGGGCCGTTTCCTGCACTTCCTACAGTCGGGAGTGACTTTGGGCTTAAAATTGGGGTCCATTAAGGTCCAGATTTCAGCCCTATCCATTTTCTTTCAAAAGGAACTGGCTTCTCTTCCTGAAGTTCAGACGTTTGTAAAGGGAGTGCTGCATATTCAGCCCCCTTTTGTGCCACCAGTGGCACCTTGGGATCTTAACGTGGTGTTGTTTCCTGAAATCACACTGGTTTGAGCCACTTAAAACCGTGGAGTTAAAATATCTCACGTGGAAGGTGGTCATGCTATTGTCCTTAGCTTCGGCTAGGCGTGTGTCAGAATTGGCGGCTTTGTCGCATAAAAGCCCCTATCTGGTTTTTCAGCGCAATTTCTGCCAAAAGTGGTGTCCTCTTTTCATTTGAACCAACCTATTGTGGTGCCTGCGGCTACTCGTGACTTGGAGGATTCCAAGTTACTAGATGTGGTCAGGGCTTTGAAGGTTTATGTAGCCAGAACGGCTGGATTCAGGAAAACTGAGTCGCTGTTTATCCTGTATGTATCCAACAAGCTGGGTGCTCCTGCTTCAAAGCAAACTATTGCTCGCTGGATCTGAAACACAATTCAGCAGGCTCATTCTGTGGCTGGATTGCCGCCTCCAAAATCAGTGAAAGCCCATTCCACAAGGAAGGTGGGCTCTTCTTGGGCGGCTGCCCGAGGGGTCTCGGCCGAGCAGCTACTTGGTCGGGTTCAAACACTTTTGCAAAGTTCTACAAGTTTGATACCCTGGCTGAGGAGGACCTTGTGTTTGCTCATTCGGTGCTGCAGTCATCCGCACCTCTCCCGCCCGTTTGGGAGCTTTGGTATAATCCCCATGGTCCTTCCGGAGTCCCCAGCATCCACTAGGACGTTAGAGAAAATAAGATTTTACTTACCGGTAAATCTATTTCTCGTAGTCCGTAGTGGATGCTGGGCGCCTGTCCCAAGTGCGGACTTCTTCTGCAATACTTGTATATAGTTATTGCTTAAATAAGGGTTATGTTATGTTTGCATCAGGTTTATCTGATGCTCTGTTGTTGTTCATACTGTTAACTGGGTAAGTTTATCACGAGTTATACGGTGTGATTGGTGTGGCTGGTATGAGTCTTACCCTGGATTCCAAAATCCTTTCCTTGTACTGTCAGCTCTTCCGGGCACAGTTTCCTTAACTGAGGTCTGGAGGAGGGACATAGAGGGAGGAGCCAGTGCACACCAGTATTCCTAATTCTTTCTTAAAGTGCCCTGTCTCCTGCGGAGCCCGTCTATTCCCATGGTCCTTACGGAGTCCCCAGCATCCACTACGGACTACGAGAAATAGATTTACCGGTAAGTAAAATCTTATTTTAACTCTGATTTATTTGTAGCCCCAGAGCAGGGGAAAAGTATGGGAAAATCCCTATTATTAGGTAAAACTGTCGGGACTTGGTTTAGAGCACCAGGGATAAGAAGTTTTTAAATTGCTAAATTTGTCCAATAATGGCGTCAGTTTTGGGGTGATATTCTCCAATCAATGGCGCGTGGTGCTCCACCGGTTCCGATCAGGAGGCTGTCCTACCGGCCATGGGCTCCGAAACATTGGGTGAAGGAGGAGAAATGAGTAAATGACATCAGAAGGACAGTGTGTACATACATTACCACGGACTGTGGCAGAAGCTCTGCAAGGGAGGAGGCTCCGAGAGAAGCTGGGTGTACCATTATCACACATATAAATATATTGCTGGGGATTTTCATGTATTTATGTCCTATGTTTTATACCGCTGTCATCTCTGCTCCCATAGGCTGCTTTGCAGAAACAACAAGAATCGCTATCGGCAGGAACAATCTCCCCCCTTAGCTCTCCTGCCAAGATGAATGCGGGAAGTGCTGCAGCCGCTGGCGAATGTCCCTCAGTCAACGGACAGAGTCACCCTCACATAGACAGCACAGAGACAGAACTGGAGCCAGACCCCTTGGAAGACATACTGGAGAATGGGCCCAAAGGTGCGTCACTGTGTAGAGCACTTACCGGCACTCACTCCGGTATATGACATTACAGGGGGGGGGTCAGGGAGAGGCGGCCATTAACATTTTGCTTCTGTTGGCAGAGTCCACGCCGGTGATCGCCGCGCCTTCCATGTGGACCCGACCCCAGATAAAAGACTTCAAAGAGAAAATCCGCCAGGATGCGGACTCTGTGATCACCGTGGGGAGAGGGGAGGTGGTCACGGTCCGAGTTCCCACGCACGAAGAGGGCTCCTACCTTTTCTGGGAGTTTGCTACAGATAGTTTTGACATTGGTTTTGGGGTTTACTTTGAATGGACAGACTCCCCGAACACGGCGGTGAGCGTGCACGTCAGCGAGTCCAGCGAGGACGAGGAAGAAGACGAAGGTATGTTACACGGTATGTTGCCATCTCCGGTTCTCCAGCTGCCCTGTATCTAGCAGAATAGAGATGTGGATGATAGAAGATACCATCAATCATTTCCTGGCAGCCTGCTATAGCGGCTCTGTGTACTGTACTCTCGTGGCCTCCATCCTGTACTCTTATTAGTTGCTAATCCCTGCATGGAGAGAGTTTTTTGGGGTTTCGGTGTTTTATCAGTGACCACCAATATCACTCCTAAAATCTTACCCCAGAATGCTGTGCGAACCGCACACTGGAGTGCATGTGCCTAAACTGAAAGTGTGAATAGTGCGCTCTACAAGTAGAGGAGGCAGGGCTATGACACATGGGTGGAGTAGTGGGCGGGGTGGGGGGGTTATCATCTCTTGGTACTGGGTGGGGGGCAGGGGGAGTGTGTATGCTGCCCCACAAAAGTTTTTTTTTCTATTAAGTCCTAGAGGATGCTGGGGTCCACATTAGTACCACAGGGTATAGACGGGTCCACCAGGAGCCATTGGCACTTTAAGAGTTTGAGAGTGTGGGTCTCCTCCCTCTATGCCCCTCCTACCAGACTCAGTTTAGATAATGTGCCCGGAGGAGCCGGTCACAGCTAGGGGAGCTCTCCAGAGTTTCCTTAGTTAAAGTTTATTTTTAGAGTTTATTGTTTTACAGGGAAGCTGCTCGCAACAGCCTCCATGCATCGAGGGACTGAGGGGGGGAGCAGTGTCCGCCCTGCTGGGTCTGAGCCACTGTCTCCGCTGACAGGACAATGAGCTCCAGAGGGGACAGATCGCTCCCCGCCGCATGGGATCACTCACCCCAGCAGCATGCCTCCACCCCCTTACAGAGCTGAAGATTGTGGCGAGTGAGTCACCAACCCCCCTAGCAAGCGGTGGGCCTGTGAAGATGGCGGCATCAGGGTGGGAGCGCAGTATTAACTGCGCTCCAGGAGGCTCAGCGGTACATTGTGCGGCGCTGTGAGGGGCGCCCTGAGCCAGCGCCTATACCCTACACTGGTCACACAGCCTGTCGGGGTCCCCGGATCTCAGCCAGCATCAATCCTCAGGCCAGTATAATCCTATGAAGAGCGGGAAGACAGCGCCATTTTGGGGGCGGAGCTTCTCAGCAGACCCAGCAGCGTTCAGCGCCATTTTCCTGCCTGCACAGCGCTGTCCAGGAAAGAAGCAAGTCCCTCCACAACAATCTCCACCTATCAGGCGGTTGTAGAAGGGGGGGTGGGGGGGCTGCAAAACGGCTGTGTAACCTATTAAGGTACACAGTCAGCGCTCATAAGGGGTCTCCCTTGTTTGTATAAAAGCGCTGTGTGTGGGTTGGCTCCAATCTCTGTCTCTCTTGCCATTTTTGGGGAGAAACTCTGTAGCCCCTGTGTGTGTGTGGAGTGTTTGTGGTCACCACTAGCAATGTGTCATGCTGCAGAGGACTTTTCCTCTCAAGATGATCCCATTCCATGTAATCAGGATTGCACTGATTTAGCACAGATTCTGTCAAGGGAGCCAGAATGGTTATCCTCTATCAAAACTATGATTTCTCAGATTTCACATAGGCTTGCACAAAATGAATCTGCTACCCAGGTGCTGCAGAATATGGCAGTCTGGCCCAGTTCTGGTACCTTAGGTTACCCCGCTGTGTACTCCCATAAGCGTCCTTTAGCACAATTTATGCAGGATGACGCAGATACAGAGTCTGACGGTGATGATGGGGTACGGGGGACAGCATCTCTTGCTAAAGGGGTGCAGTTAATGATAGAGGCCATTAGGGATGTGTTGAATATTAATGATACACCACCTGAGCAGGTTGAGGAGGCTTACTTCACTGAGCATAAGAGAACCTCGCTAACCTTCCCTGCGTCAAAAGAATTAAATGCAATTTTTGAAAAGGCTTGGGAAAACCCTGAGAAAAAATTCAGATCCCTAAGAGGGTTCAGGTGGCATTTCCTTTCCCTGTTGAGGATAGGAAAAAATGGGAAAACCCGCCTATTGTTGACGCGTCAGTATCCAGACTTTCAAAAACGGTGGTGTTGCCTGTTCCGGGATCTACCGCCTTGAAAGAGCCGGCTGATCGTAAGATTGATAATCCGCTCAAATCCATGTAGACGGTTTCAGGGGCAATACTACGTCCCACTATTGCCAGTGCTTGGATTGCTAAAGCTATAGTAAAGTGGTCTGGAACCTTACTTGAAGATTTGGATACTATGGATAGGGATTATGTTGGCTTATTTTTGCGCAACATTCAGGATTCAGCGGGATTTCTGGTGGAATCCATGAAAGATCTGGGTTCCATGGCTGCAGGAATTTCTTCCATGTCGGTCTCAGCGCGTCGAGGACTGTGGCTACGTCAATGGTCTGCCGACACAGAATCCAGGAAAAGTGTAGAGTCCCTACCGAATACAGGTTCAGGCTCTCTTTGGGGAAGTGCTAGATGCGTGGATTTCCACGGCTACAGCGGTTAAGTCTCCTTTTCTTCCCTCAGCTACACCTGCTCCAAAGAAACCGTTTTCTTTGCCTGCATCACAGCCCTTTCGGACTACGAAGCCCAGGCCGTCCAACACCTTCTTTCGCCCAAGTCCAAGAAACCCTCTACGGCAGGTTCCCAGGAACAGAAACCTAGTTCAGGTACACCAAAGTCCTCCGCATGACGGTGGACTGCTGGTCCCGGAGGTGGGGCCGGTGGGAGCGAGACTCGGGCAGTTCAGTCAGGTCTGGGTGTCGTCCGACCTGGATCCCTGGGTGCAAGATATTGTGTCCCAGGGGTACAGGCTGGAGTTGCAAAATCTCCCCCCTCACCGTTTTTGCAAATCTGGTTTACCGGCTCAGCTGGCGGACAGGGCGGTTCTACAAGCCACCGTCCAGAAGTTGGTGGAGTCGCAAGTCATTGTGCCCGTACCACCTCATATGCACAATAAGGGTTACTATTCGAACCTTTTCGTGGTACCGAAACCGGATGGTTCGGTCAGGCCCATTCTGAACCCAAAGTCACTGAATCTCTTTCTGAAGGAGTTCAAGTTCAAAATGTAATCTCCAAGGGCCGTGATATCAGGTCTGGAAGAGAGGGAATTCCTGGTATCCCTGGATATCAAGGATGCGTACCTCCACATTCCGATCTGGCTGCCGCATCAGGCGTATCTCCGCTTTGCTTTGTTGGACTGTCATTTCCAGTTCCAGGCCCTGTCATTCAGCCTCTCAACGGCACCGAGGGTGTTCACCAAGGTGATGGCAGAGATGATGGTTCTCCTTCGCAAGCAGGGGGTGAACATCATTCCATATCTGGACGATCTGCTGATAAAGGCATCGTCCAGGGAGAAACTATTGCGGTCCATTGCTCTCACGACCGATCTCCTCAGAGTCCACAGTTTGATTTTGAACCTTCCAAAATCACACTTGGTACCGACCAGGAGATTGCCCTTTCTGGGGATGATCCTCGACATGGAAGTACATAGGTTATTTCTTCCACTGGAAAAGGCGTTGGTGATGCAATCAATGGTCCGGGATGTCCTGAAGCCAGCCCGGGTGTCGGTTCATCAATGCATTCGCCTTCTGGGAAAGATGGTGGCCTCTTACGAGGCTCTCCAGTACGGAAGGTTTCATGCTCTGTCCTTCCAACTGGATCTCCTGGACACGTGGTCAGGATCTCATCTGCACATGCACCTGAGAATTCGTCTGTCGCCAAAGGCCAGGATTTCACTCCTCTGCTGGCTCCAATTGCCTCACCTTCTGGAGGGTCGCAGGTTCAGGACTGGATCCTTCTAACCACGGATGCAAGCCTCCGGGGCTGGGGTGCAGTCACTCAAGGGGAGACCTTCCAAGGAAGGTGGTCAATTCTGGAAGTTGGCCTGCCGATCAACATTCTGGAATTAAGAGCCGTATACAACGGTTTTCTTCAGGCGGCCCATCTTCTAAGAAATCGGGCCATTCAAGTGCAGTCGGACAATGTAACAACAGTGGCTTACATAAACCATCAGGGCGTAACGAAGAGCAGAGCTGCAATGTCAGAGGTTTGGGTAGAAAGACACACGTTGGCGCTGTCAGCAATCTTCATTCCGAGAGTAGACAACTGGGAAGCAGACTTCCTCAGCAGACACGATCTCCATCCAGGGAAGTGGGGTCTCCATCCGGAGGTGTTCAAGGAAATAACAGACCTTTGGTGATTACCCCAAATAGACATGATGGCCTCTCGTCTCAACAAGAAGCTTTGGCGGTATTGTTCCAGGTCGAGGGACCCAGAGTCAGTGGACGCCCTGGTGTCTCTGTGGGTGTTCCAGTCAGTGTACGTGTTCCCACCACTGCCACTCATCCCAAGAATCCTAAGGCTCATAAGGAGAACAAGTGTTCAAGCGATCCTCATTGCTCCAGACTGGCCGAGAAGGGCTTGGTACGCGGACCTTCTGGATCTACTGCGAGAAGAGCCGAGGCCTCTTCCTCTTTGAGGGGACCTGCTGCAGCAGGGGCCGTTCGCCTATCAAGACTTACCACGGCTACGTTTGACGGCATGGAGGTTGAACGCCTGATACTAGCTAGGAAGGGTATTCCGAACAAGGTTATTCCTACCCTGATATAGGCTAGGAAAGGAGATACGTCTAAACATTACCATCGTATTTAGAAAAGATGTGTGTCTTGGTGTGAGTCCAAGAAGTTTCCTGCGGTGGAGTTTCAACTGGGAAGTTTTCTCCTCTTCCAGCAAGAAGGTGTGGCTATAGGCCTGAGGTTGGGATCTGTGAAGGTCCAGATTTCGGCCCTGTCCATTTTCTACCAGAAACAATTGGCTGCCCTCCCTGAGGTTCAGACCTTTTTGAAGGGAGTTCTGAACATCCAACGTCCCTTTGTACCGCCTACAGCGCCTTGGGACCTTAACGTGGTGTTGCAGTTTCTCCAGTCGGACTGATTTCAGCCTCTGCAGGAGATTGAGGTCAAATTTCTTACATGGAAGGCTGTCACGTTGTTGGCCTTAGCTTCTGCTAGACGTGTGTCTGAATTGGGGGCTTTGTCCTGTAAAAGCCCTTACTTGATCTTCCACGAAGCTAGAGCAGAGCTCCGGACACGTCAGCAGTTTCTTCCAAAGGTTGTGTCGGCATTTCATATCAACCAACCTATTGTGGTGCCAGTGGCTACTGACTCCTCAATTTCGTCAAAGTCCTTGGATGTTGTGAGGGCTTTGAAAATCTATGTGAAGAGGACTGCTCGTCACAGGAAATTGGACTTTTTGTTTGTCCTGAATGATCCCAAGAAAATTGGGTGTCCTGCTTCAAAACAGACTATATCTCGCTGGATTAGGTTCACTATCCAGCATCCATATTCTACGGCGGGTTTGCATAAATCTGTTAAGGCCCACTCTACTCGTAAGGTGGGGTCTTCGTGGGCGGCTGCCTGGGGTGTCTCAGCATTACAACTTTGCCCTGCGGCAACTTAGTCTGGGTCGAACACGTTTGCTAAGTTCTACAAGTTCGACACTTTGGCCTCTGATGATCTGAAGTTCAGTCAATCAGTTCTGCAGGAGCCTCCGCCCTCTCCCTCCCGTTCTGGGAGCTTTGGTACATCCCCATGGTACTAATGTGGACCCCAGCATCCTCTAGGACGTAAGAGAAAATAGGATTTTGGTTACCTACCGGTAAATCCTTTTCTCGTAGTCCGTAGAAGATGCTGGGCGCCCGCCCAGCGCTTCGTTTTCCTGCGATCGTTATCTGGTTCAGTACAACTTTGTTTAGTTATGTACTGCATTGTTACTTGGGAAGTAATGTTTCAGCAATTGCTGAGTTTTTCAAGCTAGTTAGCCTGATGTGCCTTGTATGTGTGAGCTGGTATGAATCTCGCCACTGTCTGTGTAAAATCCTTTTCTCGAAGATGTCCATCTCCTCGGGCACATTTTCTAAACTGAGTCTGGTAGGAGGGGCATAGAGGGAGGAGCCAGCCCACACACTCAAACTCTTAAAGTGCCAATGGCTCATGGTGGACCCGTCTATACCCCATAGTACTAATGTGGACCCCAGCATCCTCTACGGGCTACGAGAAAAGGATTTACCGTTAGGTAACCAAAATCCTATTTTTTCTTTTTGACTACACATGGCTGGGGGGGAGGTTTTAAATAGTGGGGGTTCTATTACTACTGGTATGGTGGGGGTTGATAATGCTGGGAATCTTATGGCGGGCTGTTTCTGATGGGGGTGGGAGGTAATTGTACAATGGGGTCCTATATAAATGTGCATTCTAAACTTTTTAAAAAAACAAAAACATTCTGCCGAGTTTTTTTTTGGGGGGGGGAAATTGTCAGTTAAGTGGTTAAACCGCTATATGAGAACCTTCCTCTACCTAGAGATGTTACACCAACATAAGTACCCTTTGTGAAACAATGTGTGTCTAGGGTGGTGGGAGACCTATGTTTCAATAATTCCTGAATCCAAATTACGGTGTCATTGGATATTAATGGGGGATCTTTATGAATTATTCATATAATAGAAGAAGAAAAAAATATATATATTTTTTTTACTAATTTCTCAAAAAAAAAAAATTTCCCCACCAATGCTAGGTACAGAGAACCCAAACAACGAAGAGAAAGCCAAAAAGAACACCAACAAGCCTCACCTGGACGAGATTGTGCCGGTGTACAGACGGGATTGCCATGAAGAGGTGTATGCCGGCAGCCACCAGTACCCGGGCCGGGGAGTCTACCTGCTGAAATTTGACAACTCTTACTCTTTGTGGAGGTCGAAATCCGTATACTACAGAGTGTACTATACTAGATAAAGGGGGCGGGGGTCAGCGGGAGGGATAGGGCAGGGAGTAGATCACGTTCCAGCCAGTGTTGTCTCCCAGTGCGTTGTCATCTTACTCTCGTACGGTGGCCGATGGTGATTAATGCTTCACGTGTTCGGCCGGCTGCCATTTAACCCTTTCGGTGTTACAAAGCGCCCGCATTGAAGGGGTAAAGTGTCCAGATTTGCCTGTACTCAAAACGTTTTTGTTTTACGCCTGTCTGGGTTTTTTTAACTATTCTATTTCCCCCCCTGTGTGTATTGGACAATTCATTCCCTACGGAGGAGGAGTACGTGCATGGAAGTGTAGCGTGTGTCTGTCGCGCAGTATGATTTCTGTCTTTTCATAGGCCCATCAGCCATCACAACTGCATAATTCCAGTCCCTTTATGCGTTGGCGACTGGAGCTCCTTGTTTAAGTTCTCCTCCGAAGTCCTGTTTCTGTCTTGAAGGCTCCACAGACTTTACAATGAGTAAACTATCTGAGAGACAAAATGGGCTTGGTGTGTCGTGGGGAAAATGGCTGAGAATCGGAGGTCTGCGTAACGTGGCGCTTACTGCATTTAGATTTGAGCTCTTTACTAATGTAAGTTATCTGACAGCGCAGAGTACAACTTCCCTACTGTAAATGCTATCCTGTTTGATGCACGGAGCATTCCGCGTCGCTCTGAAGTGCTCTTGGCTGATATTCTCTCCCCCCCCACCCCCCTTTCCCGTAGCAAAGTATAAAACACGGATGTGCTGGTACCTTTATTAAGAGTATTAGCAGAGGGCCGTGTAGTGAGCAACTGTCAGGTTGCTATAGGATATGTCATATATGTGCTATTGGTTCTATGAAATATGCCTTGATGTACACGAGGGTTTGGGGTAAAAATTATCTATTCTGATCAGTCTTAGTTGCACAAATGAAACAATCCATTGTACGCTGAAACATGTAAATATTAAAAAGGGTTTAATTCAGAACTGTATGTTCATTTTAACACTTCTCTGCCGTTTCATCTTGGCATAATGGAGAACATACCCCTATGAAGATTGTTTTGTAAACCCCTCCCTTTGTGATTGGTGAAAACTGGTGCAGAGGGAAGTACACAATGTTGCTGTAACCAGCGGCAACCATTTAAGCACCATTACCTCAAGTCAGACAATGACATCTAATGTCTCACAGTTGCTTTTTTTTTTTGCAGTCAGCCGTCAGCGCAGTCTCCATAAATACTCCCTGGTATATAATTGTGCCGGTTGCAATAATCTGGTATTACGGCTCACAACAATAACCCATCGTCCTCACTGCAAAGAGATCAAGGCAGCTAATTATTCCTGATGCGTTTAAAGGGACACTGATGAGTAGTGGAATGTACCTGTGACCAATAAGGTCGCCCCTGTGTAAGATCACATGACTCTTATCCTATCCTGGGCCATCTTTTTAGCCAGATATATGCGTTTGGTGTCCAGCATCAGACATGTCACGGTAAATGCTGTTATGCGGCCAGATATTCTAATCCATTGCCCCTTGTGACTGAATTCTGAATTTAGTAGGCAATCTGAACCATGAACCATACCTTGCCTGATTCATGTTGCACTAATGTAATAGATTTATTTAATTGTTCTGGTTAACCTTACATTATTTTCTGTTAAGAGTCTACTTTGTACTCCCTTATGGCATTTTTATATGTAAAGGTCTGATCTCCTGTTAAATTACGTTATCCTATATGCCTGAAAATAACCCTTTTTTCTGTTAGAGAACATGAACTTTCTCAGATAATGTTCATTGTTTTTCCCACTGCTGGCACCAAATGTGTTCATGCTTGTAACAACTGAACTTCTATTTATATATTTCTATAATGATCCCCTGCAGAGATTGCAGTGTAGTGTGTCTGATAGCCATCTGCCATTTATGGGGTGAACTAGAAGTAGAGGTTATTTTCTGTACTTTTTTTTTTTTTTCAATTGTAGGGAATGTTTGCTGCATGGGTTTGTGAATACATATTCCAGGGAGGTTACCTTACATGCCCGAAAAGATTATATATTCAGTGTTACTATGTTATCAATGAAGGCTGGACGTTAACTGTAATTACACGCAAAAGCTAATTTAGGCCTAATCACTTTTTGAATTTCAAGTGCACACCAAAAAGTAATGCAAACAGAAGATGCTATGTATTACAGAACTGGCTCGTTTAAGGCAGGGGAGTCTTTTTTTTTTTTTTTTTTAGTGAACACTTTAATGCATAGCTAGCTAACCCGGTAAGTAAACTGGCAGGTAATGCCTGTGGGGTTCTTTGGAGGGCTATATGGCTACAGGATGCACAATGGCATTTGGAACACATTGATTGGCATTTATTAAAATGATCATATAAATTTTAATTAATATTAAGCACTACTATTTTTGACCACAGACGTAACTGGCTTATTGTGTGATGAATCTATAGATATGTCTTAGAAAGACACGAAGTTAGTATCGATTTGTGGTCTGCTGGGTCAGTTTCCACCTCCAGACCAACTTTAAATAAGAATACGGTGATGTCTAATAAAATACACAGATTTTTTAGATTATTTGACGTTGGTGTAAATGGTCCTATTTATGACTGATCTGGATGCGTTGTGGAAAATACGAGTTATGTACAGGTAATTGAGACTAGCTGTTGGATGTATTTCCCGTGACAGGTAACGTTAGTTTTGTACAGAGAAGTGTCTTTCGTGATGACCAGAAGACCACAGAATACTGTATGTAAATGACATAGTAAGAGGTAAAGCACTTTTTTCACAAGCGACGGCCGGTTACTGGTGTGTCTGCGTTAATTCTCATTCTTCCCAATGTTACTGATGTTCTCTGGAGATGACAATAACTGCTTCTGTGACTTTCCGGTCGTACTGCCTTCAAGCCGATCAGTAACACAGTACAAGTGCAATTTAAAGAAAGAAAATCTCTTGGAATAATATATTTAATCGTAATAAAAAAATAAATACAATTCTCTGTATATTTCCTATTTTTCACGTGTTTTGATATCTCATCTGTTTGTGTAATGTCTCACCATAAGGATGTCATACACTGTAAATTTAGTTCTTATAAATACGTTTATCCTCATTAAAGCCAGAATTTTCTCCTTTTATTTAGTAATTTGTTGCATTTGTACAGTATTCACTAATGAGATGACACAGAACCCCTGCATGGTGCTGTATGTGACTTCCACAGGTAACTACTGTGAATTACGCCCTTTCTCCCAACGAGGCTGAGCAGAGCCGGGCAGGGTGCGTTACTCCTGCAACCAGGTCATGCTGGGATGTATAGTGCAACGCCTTGCTTATCCCTGGGCCGTAGCTGAACTTTATCTGTGAGCACATAGGCCCAAATGTATTAAGCCTTAAAAAGTGATGAAGTGGAGATGGATAACAGCCAATCAGCTTCTGTCCTTTTTCAAACACAGCCTGTTACATGACGGGAGCTGATTGGCTGGCTGGTACTTATCACTCTTTATCTGTCTCCATGTCATCACTTTTTAAGGCCTAATACATTTGGGCCTGAGTGCCAATGATCTGTTTGGTCTTTGCAGTATATCTTCTAGTGTAGCATCATCGGGCTCCTGCACTTACAATTAAGGCAGCTGAGACCTGTTAGGCCCCGGCAGTAGTGAATAAGTGTCACTGTTCAGAACCTATAGGCGTAGCAGACATCTGCCTGATCATCAATGCTGATCCTTGTGTGATAAAGCTGTTTAATATCATCTGCCCTGGTCACCCTCCAGCTCCCCAGGGTGTTGTGTAACTACAGCATGCCTTCCCGCCGATCAGCTTATGAAGCATGCTGGGATTTGTAGTTTCGCGCCAGCTGGAGAGTCGCAAGTTGGCCAGGCCTGTCCTATATCCTTATAATAAATATTACAGTGGTCCTGAGATGAGCTGTTCTCTGGCAGCATTAAATCCTTTTTTAGTATGTCACATTCTGGGAAACCTCAGTATCGTTTACTGGGACCGATTCTCACTAAAGTGGCTGCTTTTGTGTATTCTTAGTTATGTCTGTGACTTTATAATATTACTAGTATCAGCCTTCCCCAGTGTATCAGCCTGCGCCTGACTGCTAGGACTGCGATGTCCACTATTAGCGCCTCTACAGGCTGTATTATCGCTTGGTGCCTCTTTAGACGCCACCATCGGTCGCACTAGCCCAATGACAAGTGCAGATTTTCTGAGGATGGCCTCCAATGTAAGCGAATAACCAGTTATGCCACGCGCCTGCGGCACTCCAATACTCAGGCTGGACCATCTTGTTCTTCTGAATAGCCGCCTGCCAAGGACGCTGAATACATGTTCAATAACTTTGATACTGTGCATCTCAATCGCTACTGCGCCTCTGTGTACACGCCATGGGGTCACGTGCAACACCATTATAGCAACATCGATGCATACACAGTAGCAAAACATCGCTGAACTCTGTGAATGTTAGAATTGCAGATGTGTCCACTCCCATCTTTGCTTTTTTACAAATTTGGCACAACATGCAAAACATGGCTAAGCTGTTTTTCACAGGTAGCGAGTAGATGAATTTGAAAATTTTTGTTTGCCATAATAGAATATGTATAAAGTAACGGATTAAAGAAGCAAATTAAGAAAAATGACAAGGCATGGCTAAATCTGAGTCTATGGCATGCAAAACTGTGCCATACATTGCGGGATATAGCAAAGGAGTATGTGGACACATCTGTACATGTGAATCAGGATGATCGTGTGTGCCCGGGGACACTGGCATAGTGGAGGGGAATTTTGGCATGTTGCAGTAGTCACTGGTAACGGGGGCTAATTGTCAGAGTAAATCATCCCCATTATTACATAATAGCCATATCCTATAGATATAGCAGCATCGGATCACCATTGCAACCATCAATGAGCACAGCCCTCGTTCGCTGCAGCCAAAGGGGGGCTGGGCTATGAGAAATCGCGCAGGACTGTGCCTGCGTAAACCCACAAACGTCGGAAATGTACGTAAACCAGGTCTATGCACATCTCTGAATAGGGCTCATACATCAACAATCAGTTGGTGCCCTTTGTTGTTGTGTTGATTGTGTTAAAATAAAAAAATCTTCAAAATCAAACATGGAAATCCTTGAATTAATGATTCCAAACCAAAAATGATTGGCACTGGCGTGACGGGGATTTTTACCATGTATTTCTCTGACGTCCTAGTGGATGCTGGGAACTCCGTAAGGACCATGGGGAATAGCGGCTCCGCAGGAGACTGGGCACAAATAGAAAGCTTTAGTACTACCTGGTGTGCACTGGCTCCTCCCCCTATGACCCTCCTCCAAGCCTCAGTTAGATTTTTGTGCCCGAACGAGAAGGGTGCACACTAGGGGCTCTCCTGAGCTTCTTAGTGAAAGTTTTAGTTTAGGTTTTTTATTTTCAGTGAGACCTGCTGGCAACAGGCTCACTGCATCGAGGGACTAAGGGGAGAAGAAGCGAACTCACCTGCGTGCAGAGTGGATTGGGCTTCTTAGGCTACTGGACACCATTAGCTCCAGAGGGACCGATCACAGGCCCAGCCTTGGAGCTCGGTCCCAGAGCCGCGCCGCCGGCCCCCTTACAGAGCCAGAAGCAAGAACAGGTCCGGAAAATCGGCGGCAGAAGACATCCTGTCTTCCACAAGGTAGCGCACAGCACTGCAGCTGTGCGCCATTGCTTCTCAGCACACTTCACACTCCGGTCACTGAGGGTGCAGGGCGCTAGGGGGGGGGCGCCCTGAGCAGCAATAGAAACACCTTGGCTGGCGAAAATGCATCACATATAGCCCCCTGGGCTATATGGATGAATTTTAACCCCTGCCAGATTTCCACAAAAAGCGGGAGAAAGGCCGCCGAGAAGGGGGCGGAGCCTATCTCCTCAGCACACAGGCGCCATTTTCCCTCACAGCTCCGCTGGAAGGACGTTCTTCCTGACTCTCCCCTGCAGTCCTGCACTACAGAAACAGGGTAAAAAAGAGAGGGGGGCACTAATTGGCGGGATATTAACAATACAGCAGCTATAAAGGGAGAAACACTTATAAAGGTTGTCCCTATATATATATATATATATAGCGCTCTGGTGTGTGCTGGCAGACTCTCCCTCTGTCTCCCCAAAGGGCTAGTGGGGTCCTGTCCTCTATCAGAGCATTCCCTGTGCGTGTGCTGTGTGTCGGTACGTTTGTGTCGACATGTATGAGGAGGAAAATGATGTGGAGGCGGAGCAATTGCCTATAATAGAGATGTCACCCCCTAGGGAGTCGACACCTGAGTGGATGGCTTTATGGAAGGATTTACGTGACAATGTCAGCTCTTTACAAAAGACAGTTGATGACATGAGACAGCCGGCTAATCAGCTAGTCCCTGTCCAGGCGTCTCAGAAACCATCAGGGGCTCTAAAACGGCCGTTACCTCAGATGGTAGATACAGACGTCGACACGGATACTGACTCCAGTGTCGACGGTGAGGAGACAAACGTGACTTCCAGTAGGGCCACACGTTACATGATCACGGCAATGAGAGAGGTGTTAAACATTTCTGATACTGCAAGTACCACTAAAAAGGGTATTATGTGGGGTGTGAAAAAACTACCAGTAGTTTTTCCTGAATCAGAGGAATTAAATGAGGTGTGTGATGAAGCGTGGGTTTCCCCCGATAAAAAACTGCTAATTTCTAAAAAATTATTGGCATTATACCCTTTCCCGCCAGAGGTTAGGGCGCGTTGGGAAACACCCCCTAGAGTGGATAAAGCGCTCACACGCTTATCAAAACAAGTGGCGTTACCGTCTCCTGATACGGCCGCCCTCAAGGATCCAGGTGACAGAAAACTGGAGAATATCCTAAAAAGTATATACACACATACTGGTGTTATACTGCGACCAGCAATCGCCTCAGCCTGGATGTGCAGCGCTGGGGTGGCTTGGTCGGATTCCCTGACTGAAAATATTGATACCCTGGATAGGGACAATATATTATTGACTATAGAGCATTTAAAGGATGCATTTCTATATATGCGAGATGCACAGAGGGATATTTGCACTCTGGCATCAAGAGTGAGTGCGCTGTCCATTTCTGCCAGAAGAGGGTTATGGACGCGACAGTGGTCAGGTGATGCGGATTCTAAACGGCATATGGAAATATTGCCTTATAAAGGGGAGGAGTTATTTGGGGTCGGTCTATCGGACCTGGTGGCCACGGCAACTGCTGGGAAATCCACATTTTTACCCCAGGTCGCCTCTCAGCATAAAAAGACGCCGTCTTATCAGGCTCAGTCCTTTCGGCCCCATAAGGGCA
This sequence comes from Pseudophryne corroboree, assembly GCF_028390025.1. Lineage (NCBI taxonomy): Eukaryota > Metazoa > Chordata > Amphibia > Anura > Myobatrachidae > Pseudophryne > Pseudophryne corroboree. The sequence goes on from NC_086447.1 coordinate 910,992,418, forward strand.
AGCGGGCAAAAGGTTCCTCTTTTCTGCCCCGGGGCAGAGGAAGGGGAAAAAGACTGCAACAGACAGCCAATTCCCAGGAACAAAAGCCCTCTCCCGCTTCTGCCAAGTCCTCAGCATGACGCTGGGGCCTTACAAGCGGACTCAGGCACCGTGGGGGCCCGTCTCAAGAATTTCAGCGCGCAGTGGGCTCACTCGCAAGTGGACCCCTGGATCCTTCAAGTAGTATCTCAGGGGTACAAATTGGAGTTCGAGACGTCTCCCCCTCGCCGGTTCCTGAAGTCTGCTTTACCAACGTCTCCCTCCGACAGGGAGGCAGTATTGGAGGCAGTTCACAAGCTGTATTCCCAGCAGGTGATAATCAAGGTACCCCTCCTGCAACAAGGGAAGGGGTATTATTCCACGCTGTTTGTGGTACCGAAGCCGGACGGCTCGGTGAGACCTATTTTAAATCTGAAGTCTTTGAACACTTACATACAGAGGTTCAAATTCAAGATGGAGTCACTCAGGGCAGTGATCGCGAACCTGGAAGAGGGGGACTATATGGTGTCTCTGGACATCAAAGATGCCTACCTCCATGTCCCCATTTACCCTTCTCATCAAGGGTACCTCAGGTTTGTGGTACAAAACTGTCACTATCAGTTTCAGACGCTGCCGTTTGGATTATCCACGGCACCCCGGGTCTTTACCAAGGTAATGGCCGAAATGATGATTCTTCTTCGAAGAAAAGGCGTTTTAATTATCCCTTACTTGGACGATCTCCTGATAAGAGCAAGATCCAGAGAACAGCTAGTAGTCGGAGTAGCCCTATCTCAAGTAGTGCTACGGCAGCACGGCTGGATTCTAAATATCCCAAAATCGCAGCTGATTCCGACAACACGTCTTCTGTTCCTAGGGATGATTCTGGACACAGTCCAGAAAAAGGTGTTCCTTCCGGAGGAGAAAGCCAGGGAGCTATCCGAACTGGTCAGAAACCTCCTGAAACCAGGGCAAGTCTCAGTGCTTCAATGCACAAGAGTCCTGGGAAAGATGGTAGCTTCCTACGAAGCGATTCCATTCGGCAGATTCCACGCAAGAACGTTCCAGTGGGATCTGCTGGAAAAATGGTCCGGATCGCATCTTCAGATGCATCAGCGGATAACCCTGTCCCCAAGGACAAGGGTGTCTCTTCTGTGGTGGTTGCAGAGTGCTCATCTTCTAGAGGGCCGCAGATTCGGCATTCAGGACTGGGTCCTGGTGACCACGGATGCCAGCCTGAGAGGCTGGGGAGCAGTCACACAAGGAAGAAATTTCCAGGGCTTGTGGTCAAGCCTGGAGACAACACTTCACATAAATATACTGGAGCTAAGAGCCATTTACAATGCTCTAAGCCTAGCAAGGCCTCTGCTTCAGGGTCAGCCGGTGTTGATCCAGTCGGACAACATCACGGCAGTCGCCCACGTAAACAGACAGGGCAGCACAAGAAGCAGGAGGGCAATGGCAGAAGTTGCAAGGATTCTTCGCTGGGCGGAAAATCATGTGATAGCACTGTCAGCAGTATTCATTCCGGGAGTGGACAACTGGGAAGCAGACTTCCTCAGCAGACACGTCCTCCACCCGGGAGAGTGGGGACTTCACCCAGAAGTCTTCCACATGATTGTGAACCGTTGGGAAAAACCAAAGGTGGACATGATGGCGTCCCGCCTCAACAAAAAACTAGACAGGTATTGCGCCAGGTCACGGGACCCTCAGGCAATAGCTGTGGACGCTCTGGTAACACCGTGGGTGTACCAGTCAGTGTATGTGTTCCCTCCTCTGCCTCTCATACCCAACGTACTGAGAATCATAAGAAGGAGAGGAGTAAGGACTATACTCGTGGCTCCGGATTGGCCAAGAAGGACTTGGTACCCGGAACTTCAAGAGATGCTCACAGAGGACCCGTGGCCTCTACCTCTAAGAAGGGACCTGCTCCAGCAGGGACCCTGTCTGTTCCAAGACTTACCGCGGCTGCGTTTGACGGCATGGCGGTTGAATGCCGGATCCTGAAGGAAAAAGGCATTCCGGATGAAGTCATCCCTACCCTGATCAAAGCCAGGAAGGATGTAACCGTGCAGCATTATCACCGTATTTGGCGTAAATATGTTGCGTGGTGCGAGGCCAGGAAGGCCCCTACAGAGGAATTTCAACTGGGTCGTTTCCTGCATTTCCTGCAAACAGGACTGTCTATGGGCCTAAAATTAGGGTCCATTAAGGTTCAAATTTCGGCCCTGTCGATTTTCTTCCAGAAAGAACTGGCTTCAGTTCCTGAGGTTCAGACGTTTGTCAAAGGGGTACTGCATATACAGCCTCCTTTTGTGCCTCCAGTGGCACCTTGGGATCTCAATGTAGTTTTGGGGTTCCTAAAATCACATTGGTTTGAACCACTCACCACTGTGGACTTAAAATATCTCACATGGAAAGTGGTAATGCTTTTGGCCCTGGCTTCAGCCAGGCGTGTCTCAGAATTGGCGGCTTTGTCATATAAAAGCCCTTACCTAATTTTTCATACGGACAGGGCAGAATTGAGGACTCGTCCTCAATTTCTCCCTAAGGTGGTTTCAGCGTTTCACTTGAACCAGCCTATTGTGGTACCTGCGGCTACTAGGGACTTGGATGACTCCAAGTTGCTGGACGTAGTCAGGGCCCTGAAAATATATATTTCCAGGATAGCTGGAGTCTGAAAATCTGACTCGCTGTTTATCCTGTATGCACCCAACAAGCTGGGTGCTCCTGCTTCTAAGCAGACTATTGCTCGTTGGATTTGTAGTACAATTCAGCTTGCTCATTCTGTGGCAGGCCTGCCACAGCCAAAATCTGTAAAAGCCCATTCCACACGGAAAGTGTGCTCATCTTGGGCGGCTGCCCGAGGGGTCTCGGCTTTACAACTTTGCCGAGCAGCTACTTGGTCAGGGGCAAACACGTTTGCTAAATTCTACAAATTTGATACCCTGGCTGAGGAGGACCTGGAGTTCTCTCATTCGGTGCTGCAGAGTCATCCGCACTCTCCCGCCCGTTTGGGAGCTTTGGTATAATCCCCATGGTCCTTACGGAGTTCCCAGCATCCACTAGGACGTCAGAGAAAATAAGAATTTACTTACCGATAATTCTATTTCTCGTAGTCCGTAGTGGATGCTGGGCGCCCATCCCAAGTGCGGATTGTCTGCAATACTTGTACATAGTTATTGTTAACTAAATCGGGTTATTGTTGTAGTGAGCCATCTTTTCTAGAGGCTCCTCTGTTATCATACTGTTAACTGGGTTCAGATCACAAGTTATACGGTGTGATTGGTGTGGCTGGTATGAGTCTTACTCAAGATTCAAAATCCTTCCTTATTGTGTACGCTCGTCCGGGCACAGTATCCTAACTGAGGCTTGGAGGAGGGTCATAGGGGGAGGAGCCAGTGCACACCAGGTAGTACTAAAGCTTTCTATTTGTGCCCAGTCTCCTGCGGAGCCGCTATTCCCCATGGTCCTTACGGAGTTCCCAGCATCCACTACGGACTATGAGAAATAGAATTATCGGTAAGTAAATTCTTATTTTTGCTGATCATTCAAGAATCGGAGATTGACAATCTGTTCAGTCATCGGCCAACTGACGTATGAGCCCCTTAAGTCTCTGGCATGGAAGATCTATGTCCCCGTTTCACTAGTGATGACCACATTCAGTCATATGACAGTTTGCACTATTATAATACTAGATTGTAATACAACTTATTATGTACAGCATTGTATAAGAAGAAACCTTTATACAACTGAAAACTTGATGTTTAACTGTCCAGGAAGCCGCAATCGGTCACTCTCAGTCCTTATCCTGAACCCTGTAGAATCCTGCATCTGTCCTCTGCTAACTGGAGGCAGAACAAAGTTATTTGACCGTCGGCTGCTCTTCATCTTGTCGCACAATTGAACATCTAGATAAGTCAGACCAAACTCATCAACTTGGCAAATTAGGACTCCAAAAATAGTAATCGCCCTCGCTTATATATGGTATTCATAGTTAAGTGTCTATAGGTGGTCTCCTTTAGTACCACTGGCTTTTGAGATGAACAGTGACATCTATGGGTGCGGGTCCTGCCCAGAACAAGACCGCCTGGGGATCCTCTAAGCTAGTTACAATGAAAGAGTCTACAGATGAGCCACACTGAAGATGTTCCTGAGGAGTAACAGTAAAATGTACGAAAGGACCCATTCTTCTGGTTGAGGTGGAATTTACTGGCCACTCATCTTGCCTTGTGGAAGACAAATGATGGAGGTATGAAGGAAGGGGCCCCTTTCAGCCGATTCAGATATGTGGGACAATGGACATGCCTCTGGGAGAGCCGTCAGTCTAGAATGGGGGAAACAGGCGTTATCTGCAGAAAACATCGTTGGTGAAGAGCATCGTACAGGTCTATTGTCATCCAGGCCCTTTTCCATCCGGTGAATCACAGAAACGTCCCCATCAAGCAGCGGTTATTCATCAGTTCCTGGAGCAGATTTTGTGAACTTGAGTAACAGAGGGGGCAGGTGATTTTAGGCAAACTGAGGTTTGTTGAAGCCCCACGGCAGGGTGATTTCTGAGCTCTGGTTCGTGCGGCTACAGACTGATATCTGGAGCTCTGAGGCCTGAATGTCCTCCTCTGTATGTGACTACTGCACAGTAAATCCCCACAGAAAGCAATGACTTTAGCGCTGTATGGTGATGTGAGCCATCGGACACCTTGGGAGAACGGAGTGGCTGCTTGTTCTCAGGCTGCGGATATAGGCCAGGTATTGGTTTCTCCTGGGAATTATGTTTATGAGGTTGATGCATTGCAGTATACTTGTAATTTCCTCACTTGGTAACTGCGCTTTGCAATGGATTTAGAACGGTCTTGAATTCTGTTCTCTCCACTCTGGCAGGTGGAGAGGCGCCATCTTGGTTGCCAAACGTGCACACGTGAGCAGAACTGGGGTGATTTATAGTCTCTGCATTTCTTCTGGATATCTTGCCCAGAATCGGCTTGTTCTGCACAACGCACTCTGTGCTCCCAGTCTGCATGTTTCTGTAGCAAGCCCTGCTTCCTATCTTTATATTTAAAAAATGGATATCAATATGCCAGTGGTTATCAACTCCAGTCATAAAATATCCTCAACAGGTCATGTTTTCAGGATTTCTTTAATAGGTGGGTTTCTCTATTTTGCAGAGTCTGTAGTTATCCCCCCTTTTTTTCACATGCAGAAATCCTGAAAACAAGACCTGGGGGAACTTGAGGACTGGAGTTAAAAACCAAGCATGTAAAGCAGGGGTGGGGAACCTCCGACCCGCAGAGCCGTTTGTTCCAGCCCACCCGCATGTGTCAGTGAGACATGCTGCCACTCAGTCCGGCGGCGGCGTGTCTCAGCTGTCAGGGCAGGGTGGAGTGCGCAGCTATATGTCCGGCGGCAGGTGAGATCTCAAACCAGCCGCCGGTTCGGTAGCCAATCAGAGCTCGTGGACCGGCAGCCAATCAGGAGCCGCTGCTGCCGGTCCGCGAGCTCTGACTGGCTCACGAACCGGCGGCTGATTTGAGGTCCTACATGCCGCCTCCCGACATAGCCGCGCTCTCCTCCCTGCCCTGACCCCCGAGACATGCTGCCGGATGGAGCAGCAGCGGTGAGCAGCACAGTGGGGTGGGAGGGCACTATGGGGGCATTTGTGTATCTGGCACTGCACTATTGGGGGCATATGTGTATCATGTCCCATTTAATTGGCCACACCCATTTTTTGGCGCACGCACTCGGTACCTCTAAGGAACAGACCTACTGGGGGGCAAAGTAATTTTTAAGTTGAGAATTTTTGTATGGCCCCCGAAGGATTTTATAAATATCCAAATGGCCCTTGGTAAAAAAAAAAAAAAGTTCCCCACCCCTGATGTAAAGCAAAGAGATGATCCTTAGGACAGTCCTGTCATTTCTCTCCTCCAATCTGAGTACGGACACCGCAGCAACCTGACTATATGACGTGTGCTTCTAGTGGTTTGTCACTCCTAGCATGGTCACCAGAGTGTGGACATCATAGAAGCCTCTTTCATATTCTTGTTTTCTTATTTTTAATTAGAGTGGAGTTTTCCAAACTGTCACTGGTGCTATTGCTGCCTATAGTAATTAAACATTTAAGCCATTAGTCTTACATAGAATTATCAGAGTATTATTTTCTATACATTTTTGCTCCCTCCACCTTGGTATAGAGCTACTGATGTTTCCTGATATGCCTAGCACCCATATGCTCTTCGGTGTGAGAGGTTTGGCACATTGCAGACACAACGAAAAGTACACTAGAGATGCCGCTTTGCAACTTAACTGCACAGGATTCAGTTTTAAAAATGGATTTTTGGTCATTTACGGTTGAATCCTTTTCTCTGAGGGACACTGGACCATGGGATTGCAGGACAGGCTGGAGTTAGGCACGTCAACTACTGGAACTTTACTTCTAAGCTGCCCCCCTTGCAACCCCATATTGCCGGTAATTTTGTCAGAGAGTCCGGAGTCCTGGGTCCGTAACCCAGTGAAACTGTTAGAACAATATAACAAACCAGCGGGGAAAAGACTGTCAAGAACCAAAAACCTCTCACGGCTGAGCGTGAGGGAGAGGATGCAGTGTCCTACTGCATGTTTCAGAGAAAAGGATTCAACGGTAAGTGACCAAAAATCCTATTTTCACTGTCCGCAAGCCTGGTGGGATATTGGACCATAGGACGTTCCACAGCTGCCCCCAGGGGAGGGAACACTTAGGCTGCCTGGCTGGAGAACTGTACACCCAGAGTGGCCGCTGCTGGAGGCAAAAACAAGAAAACACGTGGACAGAGAACCAGGTAGCTACACAACAGATTTGTTTTGCCAAAGACCCATGTCGTGCTGCCTTGGAGGTAGTCACCGGCCTAGTAGAATGTGCAGACACACAATACGATGCCAGTCGCCCAGCACTAGTATAATCTTGAGTGAAGACCGAGCGGAACCAACGCACAATGGGATGCTTTGTAGTCGGCCAACCTCATTTATGTGCATCGTAAAAAATAAGCAGATAATCTGTGCGGTGGATAGAAGTTGGCTTGTCGAAGTAAATTTGCGGTTTCGGCAAGTTGTTGAAGGATAAAAATAGAAGAACAATTTCCTAGTTTAAGTGGAAAACCGAAACGACTTTCAGCTAGGATGTAGGAACTGTACGGAGAACCACTCTACCGTCATGAAAACCGAGAAAATACGGCTTGCTCCGAACTACGAAACACGCAGAGCTGAGCCAATAGGCGTAAGGAAGACCAGCTTCTAAGTAACGTATTGAATATCTGCTGAAAGTAAAGGTTGAAATTAAGCCTGTTTGAGAGCCGACAGAACCAGATTAAGATTCAATGGTGCGACGTGGACAAAATGGTGGTTAAACATGCATCATATCCTGTAAAAAGGTTTAGACTCCTGGAAAAAGGGCCAAACGCCACTGGAAGTAAATTGAGAGGGCTAAAATCTGTACTTTCAAAGAGCGAAGCATCAAACCGGCTTCCAAACCCTCCTGAAGGAAGGCCGAGAAATGAGAGAGGTGAAACTTGGATGGATGAACCCTTCTCTGTTCACATCACAAGATGCAGAGTTTCCATACCCTGTGATAATTGCGCAAGGAAACCGGTTACTGGGCTCGCAGCATAGTATGGATTACAGAGGGAAAAAAACCTTTAGCTTTCAAAAGCTTGATCTCAAAGCCACATCCTGTGTAGCCAATCAACTGTTCCATGACTGGAACCATGTGCACTGCATGAGAGTTAGATTTGGGTGGGGTGTGTTTAAACTGAAATCTAAATTGCAGTGTAAAAATAAAGCAGCCAGTATTTACCCTGCACAGAAACAAAATAACCCACCCAAATCTAACTCTCTCTGCACATGTTATATCTGCCCCCCCCCCCCCCCCACCCCCTGCAGTGCACATGGTTATGTCCATTAGCTAACAAATTTGCTGCTGCATTCAGATCTGAATTTGGCCCCAAGTTCTGTTAGGTCCTTGCTTTGGACTCTAGCAAAAATGCTTGCTTAACAGATGTGTCGAAGACCACTCCCAGAAACTAAAGGCGCTGACAAGATATCAGGTGAGAAGTCTTGAAATTTAGGATCCATCCATGATCCTAAAGTGCTTAACTGTGCGATCCAGGTGCTCTTGTACTGTAACTCTGAAGCTGAGTCGGCCTTCACGAGTAGATCATATAAATAAAGTATGACCGTGTTACCTTCTTTGAGCAGTAAGCTCACCATCACCAACCTGATCTTGGTGAAAACTCGTGGAACAGTTGCTATCTTGAAAGGTAGAGCCAGAAATTGGTAGTGACTGGATCCAACTGCAAAACGAAGAAGAGCACGTGAAGATAAGAGTCTCTGATGTCTAGTGAAGCCAAAAATGTGTTGGTCTCCGTGACATGGACCCAGAGATTCCATAAAAAAATTATCCACCCACAACCCGGTGTTCAAGGTGCAGTGAATTAAGATTGACCGGAATGAGCCGATTGGCTTCTGAACAAGGAACAGGTTGGAGTAAAACCCCAATTTCCATTCCAGCAGATGAACTGGAGTAATTACGCTGTCTAAAAAGTGCAAATTGATAGCTTGGTCCAATGCCACCCTCTTCTCCACATTCCAAGGAAGAGCGGCGGCGAAAAACTGCAGAGGTGGCAGACCTCTGAGGTCAATGATGTAACATCTGAAAATGATGCACAGCACCCAGGCATCCGAAGAAGACTCCAGCCAATGGTCTCTGAACTAGAGCAACCTCCCGAAGACTTGCGACCGGATCCAGGTGGAGAGAGATCCCATTAGGCTTCTTTACAGCCTTGTTCCCTGACTGCCGACTGGCATCGGGAAATCTGTCACCGAACTCCTGCCGGGAGCGGCCTCAGGCGGATTGACCTATAGGCAACACTCCACTCCGACAGGAGGAGGAAGGTTTGGAAACGTGGGCACTGCTGGTTAGGAGTAGCTACCGTAAGAAAAGTGTTTTGGCCACCAGTAGCCTTGGCAATAATGGTATATAGTTGTGGCCCAAAAATTACAACCCACCAAATGGAAAAGATTCCAAGGAACGTTCGATTCTGAATTTGCATTCTAAGCATAGAGCCAGAGGTCTCTACAAGCTGAAACACGAAAGCCACCTGAGCACCATCTTACGTGCTTATTCAGCTGCATTGCAAAGATGTTCCGCCAATTCCAGAAGGGAATTCTTGGACGAATCGCTGTGAAGGACTTCAGTCAGTCTGTTGGCCCAAATCTCTATGGCTCGAGCCACTTAAGCCAATGCTAGTAAAGGTCGGATAACGACCCTGGAGCCTATAAAAATAGGAATTTGGTTACCTACCGGTAAATCCTTTTCTCGTAGTCTGTAGAGGATGCTGGGGTCCATATTAGTACCATGGGGTATAGACTGGTCCACCAGGAGCCATTGGCACTTTAAGAGTTTAACAGTGTGGGCTGGCTCCTCCCTCTATGCCCCTCCTACCAGACTCAGTCTAGAAACTGTGCCCGAGTAGACGACATACTTCGAGAGAAGGATTATACACAGATAGTGGCGAGATTCATACCAGCTCACACAACAAGGCAAATCCGGCGAACATGCCGGAACAGCTCAGCAACAGCTGAAACAGTACTGAAACAGTAAAAAACGCAGAACTTACCTACGAACCAGGTAGTACTGAACTAAATAACCACTGCAGGAAACCAAAGCGCTGGGCGAGCGCCCAGCATCCTCTACGGACTACGAGAAAAGGATTTACTGGTAGGTAACCAAAATCCTATTTTCTCTTAACGTAATAGAGGATGCTGGGGTCCATATCAGTACCAAGGGGATGTACCAAAACTCCCAGAATGGGAGGGAGAGCGCGGAGGCTCCTGCAAAACTGCTTGACCAAACTTGAGGTCATCAGAGGCCAAGGTATTGAACTTGTAAAACTTAGCAAACTAGTTCGACACAGACTAAGTAGCTGCTCGGCAAAGCTGTATAGCAGAGACACCCCGGGCAGCCGGCCAGGAAGACCCCACCTTACGAGTAGAGTGGGCCTTAACAGATTTTGGACATTGCAGTCCTGCCGTATAATACGCATGCTGGATAGTGAACCTGATCCAGCGAGAGATCGTCTGCTTAGAAGCAGGATACCCAATTTTCTTGGGATCATACAAGACAAACAGAGTCCGATTTTCTGTGACAAGCAGTCCTCTTCACATAGATTTTCAGAGCCCTTACAACATTTGAGGACTTTGATGAAATTGAGTCAGTAGCCTCTGGCACCACAATAGGTTGGTTGATATGAAATGCAGACACAACCTTCGGAAGAAACTGCTGACGTGGACGGAGCTCAGCTCGATCTTCATGGAAGATCAAGTATGGGCTTTTACAGGACAAAGTCCCCAACACCGACACACGTCTAGCTAAATCCAACAAAGTGACAGCCTTTCACGTAAGAAATTTGACCTCTACTTCCTGTAGAAGCTCAAACCAGTCAGACTGGGTTAACTGCAACACCACGTTAAGATCCCATGGCGCCGTAGGCGGTACAAAGGGAGGTTGGATGTGCAGAACTCCCTTCAAAAAAGTCTGACCCTCAGGGAGGGCAGCCAACTGTTTCTGGAAGAAAATGGACAGGGCCGAAATTTGGACTTTTACGGATCCTAACCTCAGGCCCATATCCACACCTGTTTGTAGGAAGAGGAGAAAACGTCCCAGTTGAAACTCCACCGCAGGAAACTTAATGGACTCACACCAAGATACATATTTTTTCCAAATACAATGGTAATGTTTTGACGTTACTCCTTTCCTAGCCTGTATCAGGGTAGGAATAACCTTGTTCGGAATACCCTTCCGAGCTAGTATCTGGCGTTCAACCTCCATGCCGTCAAACGCAGCCGTGGTAAGTCTTGATAGGCGAACGGCCCCTGCTGCAGCAGGTCCTCCCAAAGAGGAAGAGGCCTCGGCTCTTCTAGCAGTAGATCCAGAAGATCCACGTACCAAGTCATTCTTGGCCAGTCCGGAGCAATGAGGATTGCCTGAACTCTTGTTCTCCTTATGAGTTTGAGAACTCTTGGAATGAGTGGAAGTTGAGGAAACACGTACACCGACTGGAACACCCACGGAGTCACTAGGGTGTCCACCGCCACTACTTGCGTGTCCCTCGACCGGGAACAATACAGCCGAAGCTTCTTGTTGAGACGACAAGCTATCATGTCGATTTGGGGTACGCCCCAAAGATCTGTTACCTCCTTGAACACCTTCGGATGGAGACCCCACTCCCCTGGCTGGAGATCGTGTTTGCTGAGGAAGTCCGCTTCCCAGTTGTCTACTCCCGGAATGAAGATTGCTGACAGCGCCAATGCATTTTTTCTGCCCAGAGGATGATTCTTGTTACCTCTGACATTGCAGCTCTGCTCTTCGTTCCGCCCTATCGGTTTATGTAAGCCACTGTTGTCACATTGTCCGACCGCACTTGAATGGCCCGATTTCTCAGAAGATGGGCCGCCTGGAGAAGACCGTTGTAGATGGCTCTTCGTTCCAGAAAGTTTATCGGCAGGCCGGCTTCCAGACTTGACCACTTTCCTTGGAAGGTTTCCCCTTGAGTGACTGCGCCCCAACCCCGGAGACTTGCATCCGTGGTTAGAAGGATTCAGTCCTGAATCCTGAACCTGCGGCCCTCCAGAAGGTGAGGTAAGTGCAGCCACCAGAGGAGTGAAATACTGGCCTTTGGCGACAGACGTATTCTCTGGTGCACGTGTAGATGGGATCCCGACCAATTGTCCAGGAGATCCAGTTGGAAGGACCGAGCGTGAAACCTCCCGTACTGCAGAGCCTCGTAAGATGCACCGACATCCAGATTGGATTCAGGAAATTCCAGACCATTGTTTGAATCACCAACGCTTTTTCCTCTGGAAGAAACACCATCTGCACTTCCGTGTCGAGGATCATTCCCAGAACGGACAACCTCCTGGTTGGTTCCAAATGTGATTTTGGAAGATTCAGGATCCAACCATGTTCCCCGAGAAGCTGGGTCGTGAAAGCTATGGCCCGTAACCGCTTCTCCTTGGACGATGCTTTTATCAGCAGATCGTCCAGATATGGAATTATGTTCACCCCCTGCTTGCGGAGGAGAACCATCTTCTCCGCCATCACCTTGGTGAATACCCTCGGTGCTGTGGAGAGGCCGAATGGCAGGGCCTGGAACTGGAAATGATAGTCCAACAATGCGAAGCGGAGATAAGCCTGATGCGGCAGCCAAATCGGAATGTGGAGGTACGCATCCTTGATATCCAGGGATACCAGGAATTTCCCCTCTTCCAGACCTGATATCACCGCCCTTAGAGACTCCATTCTGAACTTGAACTCCTTCAGAAAGGGGTTTAGCGTTTTTAGGTTCAGACTGGGTCTGACCGAACCATCCGGTTTCGGTACCACGAAAAGGTTCGAATAGTAACCTTTGCTTTTCATATGAGGTGGTACTGGCACAATGACCTGTGCCTCCACCAACTTCTGGATGGCTTCTTGCAGGACAGTCCTGTCTGCTAGCAAAGCTGGCAAGTCTGATTTGAAAAATCGGTGAGGAGGGAGATTTTGAAATTCCAGCCTGTACCCCTGGGACACTATCTTGCACCCAGGGGTCCAGGCCGTATGACACCCAGATGTGACTGAAATGCCTGAGTCTCGCTCTCACCGGCCCCACCTCCGGGGCGTGCAGTCCACTGTCATGCGGAGGGCTTTTGTGTACCTGAAGCAGGTTTCTGTTCCTGGGAACCTGCAGGTTTCTTGGACTTGGGCCGACCTCCCCGAAAGAAGCTGTTGGACGGCTTGGCAGGCCGAAAGAGCTGTGATGCAGTTGAAGAAAAGGGTTTCTTCGTAGCAGGTGCAGCTGCGGGAAGAAAAGGTGACTTACCCACCGTAGCCGTGGATATCCACGCATCTAAAGCTTCCCCAAAGAGAGCCTGACCTGTGTAGGGTAGCGTCTCCACACTTCTCCTGGATTCTGCGTCAGCAGACCACTGGTGCAACCACAGTCCTCAACGAGCTGATACAGACATGGAAGAAATTCCTGCAGCTATGGAACCCAGGTCTTCCATGGATTCTACCAGAAATTCTGCCGAATCCTGAATGTTACGTAAAAACAATTCAACATCACATTTCTCCATAGTATCCAAATCTTCAAGTAATGTGCTTGACCACTTTACTATAGCTTTGACAATCCAAGCACTGGCAATAGTGGGACGTAGTATTGCCCCAGAAGCCGTGTAAATGGATTTGAGCGTATTATCAATTTTACGATCAGCCGGCTCTTTTAAGGCAGTAGATTCTGGAACAGGTAAAACCACCTTTTTTGAGAATCTGGATACTGACGTGTCAACAATGGGTGGATTTTCCCTTTTTTTTCTATCCTCTACCGGGAAAGGAAATGCCACCAGAACCCTTTTAGGGATCTGGAATTTTTTATCCGGGTTTTCCCAAGCTTTTACAAAAAACGAGATTTATGGTAAGAACTTACCATTGTTAAATCTTTCTGTGAGGTACACTGGGCTCCACAAGGAATAACATCGGTTATAGAGTAGGATCTTGATCTGAGGCACCAACAGGCTCAAAGCTTTAGACTGTTCCCAAGATGCACAGTGCCGCCTCCTCTATAACCCCGCCTCCATGCCAGTGAGCTCAGTTTAGTTAACCAGCCCAATGAAGTAGCAGGTACCAGAGACGACAACCGCTCGTAGCCAATTACACCACACACTCACCGCAGGAGAGGGTGTCAGCGGCTATGCCAATACCAACCCAAAAGAGCTAAGTGCGTCAGGGTGGGCGCCTTGTGGAGCCCAGTGTACCTCACAGAAAGAGATTTAACAAAGGTAAGTTCTTACCATAAATCTTGTTTTCTGCTGTGGGGTACACTGGGCTCCACAAGGAATAACATCGGGGATGTCCTAAAGCAGTTCCTTATGGGAGAGGACGCACTGTAGCGGACACAAGAAGCCGGCGTCCAAAGGAAGCATCAGTATCAAAGGCATAGAACCTAATAAACGTGTTCCCCGAGGACCAGGTAGCCGCCTTGCACAATTGTTCCATGGTCGCACCACGGCGGGTCGCCCAAGAAGGTCCAACCGACCGAGTAGAATGGGCTTTGATGGTAACAGGAACCGGACGACCGGCCCGTACATAAGCATGTGCAATCACCATTCTAATCCATCTGGCCAATGTCTGCTTAGAAGCAGGCCAGCCACGTTTGTGAAAACCAAACAACACAAAAAGAGAATCGGATTTCCTAACGGAGGAAGTTCTCTTCACATAGATACGGAGAGCCCGTACCACATCCAAAGACCACTCTTTGGATGTGAACCACAATCTCCTGGTTAAGGTGGAAAGAAGACACCACCTTGGGTAAATAACCTGGGCGTGTCCGAAGAACCGCCCGGTCACGGTGAAAAATCAAATAGGGGGACTTATAGGATAAGGCACCCAAGTCCGAGACCCTTCTAGCTGGAGCAATAGCCAGCAAAAACAACACCTTAAGGGAAAGCCACTTAAGGTCAGCAGAGGTAAGAGGCTCAAATGGAGACTCTTGTAAGGCCTCCAAAACCACCGACAGATCCCAAGGGGCCACAGGTGGCACATAAGGAGGCTGAATCCTCAACACACCCTGAGTGACAGTATGGACATCAGGTAGGGTAGCGATCTTTCTCTGAAACTAAACCGACAAGGCCGAGATGTGAACTTTGATGGAGGCCAGATGCAGGCCTAAATCCAGGTCTTGTTGTAAAAAGGCCAATAATTTGGCCGTACTAAACTTGAAAACGTCATGATTGTGAGACGCACACCAAGTAAAGTAAGCATTCCAGACCCTATGGTATATCCGAGCAGAAGCCGGCTTACGGGCCTTCAACATAGTTTGAAGGACGGCCTCAGAAAAACCCTTTGCCCTCAGGACGGAAGCTTCAAGAGCCATGCCGTCAAAGCCAGACGGGCCAAATCCTGTAAAACACAAGGGCCCTGAACGAGGAGGTCTGGTTGTTGTGGAAGTAGAAGGGAACGATCCGACGAGAGGCCCTGTAGATCGGAGAACCAGTGCCGCCTGGGCCACGCTGGAGCGACTAGAAGTAGGTTTCCTCCTTCTTGCTTGAATTTCCGTATTACTCTGTGCAGGAGGGACACCGGAGGGAACACATACGGCAGCCGAAAGTTCCACGGGATTGATAGAGCATCCACGAACGCTGCTTGAGGATCCCCTGTCCGTGCTCCGAAGACCGAAACCTTGTGATTGTGTCGACGCCATCAGATCCACATCTGGGAGACCCCACTTGTCCACGAGAAGTTGAAACACCTCCGGATGTAGGCTCCACTCTCCGGTGTGCACGTCCTGACAACTGAGATAGTCCGCCTCCCAGTTCAGAACGCACGGAATGAACACTGCTGATATGGCTGGCAGATGGCATTCTGCCCACTGAAGAATCCTTGATACTTCCCTCATCGCCATGCGGCTTCGAGTGCCGCCCTGATTGATTTACGCCACCGTGGTGGCGTTGTCCGATTGTACTTGAACAGGTCTGCTCTGTATCAGATCCTGGGCCATTGTCAACGCATTGAACACTGCCCGCAGTTCCAGAATGTTTATCGGGAGTAGAGACTCCTCCTCGGTCCACCGACCCTAGAGAGAGTGGTGTTCCAACACCGCTCCCCAACCTCTCAGACTGGCATCCGTTGTCAGCAGGACCCAGTTGGATATCCAGAAGGGACGGCCCCTGCTCAATCGTTGGTCCTGAAGCCACCAGCTCAGGGACAGACGGACCTCCGGAGATCATGTGAGATCTGATCCGGTGAGGCAGGCCGTCCCACTTGGACAGAATCAACTTCTGCAGAGGGCGAGAATGGAGCATACTCCATGTCGAAAGCCGACACCATGAGACCTAGCACTTGCATCACCGAATGGATCGACACTTGCGGACGGGATAGGAAGCATCGGATCTTGTCCTGAAGCTTCAGGACTGTCTCCTGAGACAGGGACAACCGCTGGTTGTAGGTGTCCAATAACGCTCCCAGGTGTACTATGCTCCGAGCCGGAACCAGGGAGGGTTTCTTCCAGTTGATCAGCCGTCCGTGGGCATGCATGCACTGGATTGTCAAATCGACATGACACAGGAGAAGTTCTGGGGAACTCGCCAGGATCAACAAATCGTCTAGGTATGGTAGTATCCTGACCCCTTGACGGAGTAGTGTGGCCGTCATGACCGCCATAACCTTGGTGAAGACCCGCGGAGCCGTTGTCAAACCAAAAAGTAACACCCGAAATTGGTAATGAAGGTTGCCCACTGCAAACCGCAGGTACTGCTGATGAGATACCGCAATAGGAATATGTAGGTAGGCATCCTGTATGTCCAGGGAGACCATATAGTCCCCAGGCTTCATGGCCAGAACAATAGAGCGCAGTGTTTCCATACGGAACTTGGAAATTCGCACATGCTTGTTCAAGGACTTCAGATTGAGAATGGGCCGCGAGGACCCGTTCGGTTTCGGGACTAGAAACAGCGGTGAACAGAACTCCTTGCCCCTCTGAGTCAGAGGCACCTGTACCACCACTCCTGTGGACAGGAGGGAATGTACCACCGAGTGCAACGTGTTTGCTTTTGCCGGATCCAGAGGCACATCTGTTAGGCAAAATCGATGAGAGGGGCGATTCTTGAAGGGTATGGCGTAACCTCGAGCGACGACTTCCCTCACCCAGGTATCCGAAGTGGTCTTCAACCATTCCTGGGCAAAACCTAGAAGTTGGCCCTCCACCCTGGGATCCCCCAGAGGGAGGCCCGCCCCATCATGCGGTCAGTTTTTGAAGCTGGCTGACGGGCGGCCCAAGCACGCTTCGGTCTGGGATTGGCAAGCCTGGAAGTACGGGCTTGCTTTGGGTACGCCTGAACTTTTGCTTTACCTGGAGTACGAAAGGGCAGAGGGAAAGTACTTTTAGCCTTCTGTGTTGAAGGAGCCGTACTAGGTAGGCAAGCTGTTTTAGCAGTAGCCAGATCAGCCACAATCTTATTGAGGTCTTCTCCAAAGAGAATGTCTCCCTTGAAAGGAAGTACCTCCAGGGTCTTTCTGGAATCCAAATCCACAACCAGGATCTCAACCAAAGGATACATCTGGCCAAAATGGACGCAGTAGCAGCCTTGGCCGCGAGCACCCCGGCATCGGAGGCCGCCTCCTTAAGGTACTGAGAAGCCGTGGCAATATATGAGACACATTGTCGAGGATGCTCAGATGCATCAGAAGGCTGTTCCGCCTCGAGTTCCGGAGCCCGCGCTTCAACAGCTTCAGCAGTCCAAGTCGCTGCAATATGTAATTTGGAATGGTCAGCGCGCTCATTATGGAAAATGAAAGAGGTAGAGAAAAGAGGGGATGTTGCGGGATAGGGTGGTGTTATAGATATGTGGATGTATCAGAATTTTTCGTATGGATGTGGGTTTACAGCAATGATCAGTCTAATGGTGGTTTCTAAACATAAATTTATTGTGGTATTGGATATATATAAAGGTCAGCAACCTTCTGAAATGATATATGGTTCCTTATCCCACCGTTCCTTCACCACTGTCAGGTGTGTCCTGCAGACTACCCTTTACAAGGTATACCTCACTAATGGTATACCAAAATGGACCCCAGCTCAGGTAAATGTCAGGTGTACCCTACGGGTCACCTTTACCATAGGTGTGGTGGGTGCCTATGTATCCTCTGAAGCTGTGTCCTAAATTAGTGTTTGGGGGGTTTTGGCCAGTGCGGCGTCCCGCCTGTCAGTCCCCTCTCGTGTGCGGCACTGAGTTGTGGGGTCGTGGGCTGTGTGTCACACACTTACCGCCGGGGGCAGGTCTCTGCCTGCCGCCGGTGACCTCGTCTCTTCCTTCCACGAACTCAGGCCTTGGTCCTCTTTGTCCGTGTCCTCCGTCTTCTTCGGTCCGCGCGCTTCTCCTGCAGCCGCCGGTCTCCTCCGTCCACGGGTCCCGTTCTACTACTTCCTGGTTTGCGCGTCACGTGCGATGTCACGTGAGCACTCCGTCTGTAGTGAAAGCCGCTGTGTTCCCTTCTCCGGCCAGGGAAGGGTGGCTGTGAATAATTGTGGTGTGAATTAGCAAGTTCCCAACGCGTTTCAGCACGGATGCCTTTGTCAAGGGTTGCATGCCTGATGTCCTACACCCATTATAAGCTTTAATGGCTGTAGTGATTGGTCAATCCTAGATGTCCTTAATTACCACTCTCCAGTGTGATTGGAGGGGGAATCAGTCCTCACTTGTCAATCATATCCACATGTGTGGCTTTCTTCTTAAATGTGCTGCAAAACTCAGTTCTCCCACATTTTAATTGGATTGTAATCCTGTACTCCGCATCCAAATTGACTTTAGATGTAGTATGATAATGGTATGTGTATGTTGTATTGATGGATAAGCCCAGCTACATATGTCATTAATCAGCAGTCTGAAGAGCAACTGCTGATTGAGAGTTGGAATAAAATAGAATAATTAAATTAAAACAGGTAATGAGTTGAGCCTCTATTATAGTTAATTCTGGGAGTGGGTGGAGGGGCAAATATGGATAAATTTAAATAAATTCAATTAAGGATGGGGGTGGGGGAAAATGTGGATGGATGGGTAGAGAATGAAGGGAAATATAAGTACCATAAAAAAGGGGGATGTCATATTTCTGTGCAATGCATCGGATTATAAAGCTGCAACATTATTGTAGTCTATATTGAGTCCTCTTGGTGTGAGGGTCTTCAAATTGAAGATCCATCTGAGTTCTTCTCTATTAATTTTTTTCACGTAGTCCCCCTCTCGCCAATTGTTGGTTACCTGTTTTATGGCCATAATTTGTATTTTGGACGGGTCCTGCATGTGTTTCTCCTTTAAAATGCTGTGATACACTATGTTTCTCGTATCCTTTCTTTATATTCTGTATATGTTCAGAGATCCTAATCTTTAGTGTTCTGATGGTGCGTCCAACATATTGGAGTCCACACGGGCATGTAATGAGGTATATAACACCTTTTGTGTGACATGTGAGTTCTTCCCTAATTTCATATTTTTGTCCTGTGATGTTCGAGCAAAACTCTATAGTGCTCTGTGTTGTTCTGGAATTGGTTGTCCTGCAACCTGAACAAGATCCACAGTAGTGGAATCCCCGCCTTTTTCTAGTACCATCTAATGTTGTCTGTTGCATTCTTGATGGTGGGATGTGATTGTGTACAAGTTTCTCCCTCAAATCTGGGGCTTTTCTATACACTACTTTTGGTTGCGGGGGTAGTATTCTAGCTAACGTCTCATCTTGCATCAAGATTGCCCAATGTTTCATTATGCTCTGTTTCATCTTGCCCGCTCCAGTGTTGTACTGTGTTACAAAGTAAATATCCTTGTTGTGTTGTTTCTCATTCCTCTCTTTGTATTTCAATAGATCCTGTCTATCTGTGTCCTCCAATTTTTTTATATGCTTTATTTACAATTTCCTGATCATATTTTCTGTCTATGAATTTCTGTTTCAATTCTTGTCCTTGTTTCAGGTAATCCTCTATCTGTGTGCAGGTTCTTCTTAGTCGTGTAAATTGTCCTGTCGGGATGCTTTGAAGCCAGTTGGGGTGGTGGCCACTGGTGGATAAGATGTAACTGTTAACGTCCACCTGTTTGTGATGTGTACGTGTGTGAATCTTGTTGTTCACAATGTGGTTGTCTAGGTCAAGGAATACTGTTTGTTCCTTACTGTAATGTGTTGTGAACTGTAAATTTCAGTCATTGTCACTGATGTATAGTAGAAATGTCTGTAATTCACTTTCTGTCCCTTTCCATATGAATATGATATCATCTATGTATCTGCGCCAGAGGACCAGGTTCGCCCCAAAGTCATGCCCCTTCCAGATGTTATCCTCCTCCCACTTGCTCATAAACAGGTTAGCATAACTCGGGGCGAACCTGGTCCCCATGGCTGTCCCTGTCCGCTGTTTGTAGTAATCGTTCTCAAACCAAGTGTAGTTGTGTTCCAATATGAATGTAATGGCCTTTATTATGAAGTCAGTCTGTAACGGTTGCAGTGTGGCGTCCTGTGAAAGAAAGTGTCTCGAACTATCAGTCCCTTGTTTGTGTTCTATGATTGTGTAAAGAGATGTTACATCACTGGTTACCAATATCATGTCTTCTGTCCATACTATGTCTTGTAATAGTTGAAGTATGTGAGTGGTGTCTCTTAGGTAGGATTTCTGTGTGACTACATACTGTTGGAGAAAGGAGTCTATGTATCTGGATAAATTGGATGTTAGTGAATTGATCCCTGAAATGATGGGTCTTCCTGGTGGGTGTTCCAAGTCTTTATGTATCTTCAGGAGGTAATAAAATACTGGTATCACTGGATTTGAGGGGGTGAGAAAATCGAATTCTTTCTTGTTGTTGATCCCTAAGGACAGGCCTTCATTTAGTAATGATTGTAACTGCCGTTTGTATTCTTGTGTTGGGTCCCCTGTCAGTTTGGTATATGTTTGTGTGTCCCCAAGTAATCGTCCTGATTCTTGAATGTAATCACTTTTGTCAAGCAGCACAATACCACCACCCTTATCCGCCGGTTTGATGATGAGTGTTTTGGAGCTCTTTAGTTCCTCCAAGGCTTGTATTTCTCCCTTATCCAAATTTATGTGTTTATTGTGTGTATTATCAATTTTGTCTAAATCATTGGTTAGCAATTGTTCAAATGTATTGATTATGTGTCCCTTTATGTGTTGTGGGTAGAATGTCGATTGTGGCTTGCATTCAGTATGTTTGAAAGTTGAAGTTTTGTCATCTGGTATGTGTTGTAGGTGGGTCTGTGCAAAGAATTTTCTGAGAATGATCTTCCTAGTCGCTGCAATAGTTGGCCTTTGTACAGCCTCAGAAAGGGTATAAATCGTTTTTAAACAGCCCTCCACCAGACGATCCGTCGGTTCCTTCAGAGAGGTGATGGTGGTTACCGGCAGGGCAGAGGAAACAACCATACGTGCCACATGAGTATCTACAGGCGGAGGTGTTTCCCAATTTTTACACACCTCCGCAGAGAGAGGATAGCGAGCCAACAGTGTCTTATTCAGTGAAAACTTTGTCCCCGGATTTTCCCAGGATTCCTGACGTATGTCAATCAGGTGTTTAGAGTAGGGTAGAACCTGCTTAACCACCTTCTTATGCTTAAACCGATCAGGTTTCTTGGAGACAGTCTCAGGCTCAAAATCATCAGCCATTTGAAGAATGAGGGGTTTCGCCTCAATCAAATCTGAGACATCCACGGATGATTTCCCCTCCCCATCTGAAACATCAGCGTCCGAGGGGCCAGTATAAGCACAGTCTTCCTCGGAGGACGTGTCAGTTAAGGCCGCGGATCGGGAGGAGGCACTGGCCCTTTTAGAAGACGAATTCGTCTTATGCGGGCGATAATGACCCTTAGATTTGGACATGGATCGGTTCAAATGCTGTAACTGAGTGGAAAGCTAATCCGTCCATGGCGGGTTCACAGCGGGGACCATAATCTGTGGTAGCGGCACAGGTGGTCCCACAGGGGGCGTCAATTTAGTTACAAGCGTGTTTAACAATGTGGAAAATGTATCCCAAGGTGGTTCTTGTGATGCCCCGAGTGCTACCGACCCCAGGGTTCAATAGGAATAGAACATATGGTATAATTCACAAGTAAAAATACTCCATTAGCATATCTTGTGAAACAAACCTATATTATCAGAGAAAACCTGAAACACTTGGCCCCCACAGTTATAGTAATAATAAGAATTTACTTACCGATAATTCTATTTCTCATAGTCCGTAGTGGATGCTGGGGACTCCGTCAGGACCATGGGGATTAGCGGCTCCGCAGGAGACAGGGCACAAAAGCAAGCTTTTAGGATCACATGGTGTGTACTGGCTCCTCCCCCTATGACCCTCCTCCAAGCCTCAGTTAGGTACTGTGCCCGGACGAGCGTACACAATAAGGAAGGATCTTGAATCCCGGGTAAGACTCATACCAGCCACACCAATCACACCGTACAACTTGTGATCTGAACCCAGTTAACAGTATGATAACAATGAAGTAGCCTCTAAAAAAAGATGGCTCACAACAATAATAACCCGATTTTTGTAACAATAACTATGTACAAGTATTGCAGACAATCCGCACTTGGGATGGGCGCCCAGCATCCACTACGGACTATGAGAAATAGAATTATCGGTAAGTAAATTCTTATTTTCTCTAACGTCCTAGTGGATGCTGGGGACTCCGTCAGGACCATGGGGATTATACCAAAGCTCCCAAATGGGCGGGAGAGTGCGGATGACTCTGCAGCACCGAATGAGAGAACTCCAGGTCCTCCTCAGCCAGGGTATCAAATTTGTAGAATTTTACAAACGTGTTTCCCCCTGACCACGTAGCTGCTCGGCAAAGTTGTAAAGCCGAGACCCCTCGGGCAGCCGCCCAAGATGAGCCCACCTTCCTTGTGGAATGGGCATTTACAGATTTTGGCTGTGGCAGGCCTGCCACAGAATGTGCAAGTTGAATTGTACTACAAATCCAACGAGCAATAGTCTGCTTAGAAGCAGGAGCACCCAGCTTTTTTGGGTGCATACAATATAAACAGCAAGTCAGACTTTCTGACTCCAGCCGTCCTGGAATTATATATATATATATATATATATATATATATATATTTTCAGGGCCTTGACAACGTCTAGCAACTTGGAGTCCTCCAAGTCCCTAGTAGCCGCAGGCACCACAATAGGTTGTTTCAGGTGAAACGCTGACACCACCTTAGGAAGAAACTGGGGACGAGTCCGCAGTTCTGCCCTGTCCGAATGGAAAATCAAATATGGGCTTTTGTAAGACAAAGCCGCCAATTCTGACAATCGCCTGGCCGAGGCCAGGGCCAACAGCATGGTCACTTTCCATGTGAGATATTTCAAATCCACAGATTTGAGCGGTTCAAACCAATATGATTTGAGGAATCCCAACACTACGTTGAGATCCCACGGTGCCACAAAAGGGGCTGTATATGCAATACTCCCTTGACAAATGTCTGGACTTCAGGAACTGAAGCCAATTCTTTCTGGAAGAAAATCTACAGGGCCGAAACTTGAACCTTAATGGACCCCAATTTGAGGCTCATAGACACTCCTGTTTTCAGGAAGTGCAGAAATCGACCTAGTTGAAATTTCTTCGTGGGGCCTTCCTGGCCTCACCCACGCAACATATTTTCACCACATGTGGTGATAACGTTGTGCGGTCACCTCCTTCCTGGCTTTGACCAGAGTAGGTATGACCTCTTCCGGAATGCCTTTTCCCTTAGGATCCGGCGTTCAACCGCCATGCCGTCAAACGCAGCCGCGGTAAGTCTTGGAACAGACATGGTACTTGCTGAAGCAAGTCCCTTCTTAGCTCCCGAGGCCATTAGTCCTCTGTGAGCATCTCTTGAAGTTCCGGGTACCAAGTCCCTCTTGGCCAATCCGGAGCCACGAGTATAGTTCTTACTCCTCTACGTCTTATAATTCTCAATACCTTTGTTATGAGAAGCAGAGGAGGGAACCCATACACCGACTGTTACACCCACGGTGTTACCAGGACATCCACAGCTATCGCCTGAAGGTCTCGTGACCTGGCGCAATACCTGTCCCGTTTTTTGTTCGGGCGGGACGCCATCATGTCCACCTTTGGTCTTTCCCAACGGTTCACAATCATGCGGAAAACTTCCCTATGAAGTTCCCACTCTCCCGGGTGGAGGTCGTGCCTGCTGAGGAAGTCTGCTTCCCAGTCGTCCACTCCCGGAATGAACACTGCTGACAGTGCTATCACATGATTTTCCGCCTAGCGAAAAATCCTTGCAGTTTTGCCACTGCCCTCCTGCTTCTTGTGCCGCCCTTTCTGTTTACGTGGGCGACTGCCGTGATGTTATCCCGCTGGATCAATACCGGCTGACCTTGAAGCAGAGGTCTTGCTAAGTTTAGAGCATTATAAATTTGCTCTTAGCTCCAGTATATTTATGTGGAGAGAATTCTCCAGACTTGATCACACTCCCTGGAAATTTTTTCCCTGTGTGACTGCTCCCCAGCCTCTCAGGCTGGCCTCCGTGGTCACCAGCATCCAATCCTGAATGCCGAATCTGCGGCCCTCTAGAAGATGAGCACTCTGTAATCACCACAGGAGAGACACCCTTGTTCCTTGGATATAGGGTTATCCGCTGATGCATCTGAAGATGCGATCCGGACCATTTGTCCAGCAGATCCCACTGAAGAGTTCTTGCGTGAAATCTGCCGAATGGAATTGCTTCGTAATAAGCCACCATTTTTACCAGGACTCTTGTGCAATGATGCACTGACACTTTTCCTGGTTTTAGGAGGATCCCGATTAGCTCGGATAACTCCCTGGCTTTCTCCTCTGGGAGAAACACCTTTTTCTGGACTGTGTCCAGAATCATCCCTAGGACCAGCAGACGTGTCGTCGGAACAACTGCGGTTTTGGAATATTTAGAATCCACCCGTGTTGTCGTAGAACTACTTGAGATAGTGCTACTCCGACCTCCAACTGTTCTCTGGACCTTGTTCTTATCAGGAGGTCGTCCATTTTCTTTGAAGACGAATCCTCATTTCGGTCATTACCTTGGTAAGGACCCGGGGTGCCTTGGACAATCCAACGGCATCGTCTGAAACTGATAGTGACAGTTCTGTACCACGAACCTGAGGTACCCTCGGTGAGAAAGGCAAATTTTTGGGACATGGAGGTAAGCATCCCTGATGTCCCCGGACTCCCGGTTCGCTATCACTGCTCTGAGTGACTCCATCTGGATTTGAACCTTTGTAAGTGTTCAAATATTTCAGATTTAGAATAGGTCTCACCTAGCCTTCTGGATTCAGTACCACCATATAGTGTGGAATAATACCCCTTTCCTTGTTGTAGGAGGGGTAATTTTATTATCACCTGCTGGGAATACAGCTTGTGAATTGTTTTCAATACTGCCTCCCTGTCGGAGGGAGACATTGGTACAGCAGACTACAGGAACCTGCGAGGGGGAAACGTCTCGACATTCCAATCTGTACCCCTTGGATACTACTTGTAGGATCCAGGGGTCCTGTACGGTCCCAGCGTCATGCTGAGAACTTGGTAGAAGCGTTGGAGGGCTTCTGTTCCTGGGAATGGGCTGCCTGCTGCAGTCTTCTTCCCTTTCCTCTATCCCTGGGCAGATATGACTCTTATAGGGACGAAAGGACTGAGGCTGAAAAGACGGTGTCTTTTTCTGCAGAGATGTGACTTAGGGTAAAAAACGGTGGATTTTCCAGCAGTTGCCGTGGCCACCAGGTCCCATGGACCGACCCCAAATAACTCCTCCCCTTTATACGGCAATACATCTTTGTGCCGTTTGGAATCTGCATCACCTGACCACTGTCGTGTCCATAAACATCTTCTTGCAGATATGGACATCGCATTTACTCTTGATGCCAGAGTGCAAATATCCCTCTGCGCATCTCGCATATATAGAAATGCATCCTTTAAATGCTCTATAGTCAATAAAATACTGTCCCTGTCAAAGGTATCAATATTTTTAGTCAGGGAATCCGACCAAGCCACCTCAGCTCTGCACATCCAGGCTGAGGCGATCGCTGGTCGCAGTATAACACCAGCATGTGTGTGTATACTTTTTAGGATATTTTCCAGCCTCCTATCAGCTGGCTCCTTAAGTACGGCCCTATCTGTAGAAGGTACCGCCACTTGTTCTGATAAGCATGTGAGCGCCTTATCCACCCTAAGGGGTGTTTCCCAACTACTTATGGCGGGAAAGGGTATACCGCCAATAATTTTCTATCGGGGGAAACCCACGCATCATCACACACTTCATTTAATTTATCTGATTCAGGAAAAAATAAGAATTTACTTACCGATAATTCTATTTCTCGTAGTCCGTAGTGGATGCTGGGGACTCCGTCAGGACCATGGGGAATAGCGGGCTCCGCAGGAGACAGGGCACATCTAAAAAGCTTTTTAGGTCACATGGTGTGTACGGGCTCCTCCCCCTATGACCCTCCTCCAAGCCTCAGTTAGGTACTGTGCCCGGACGAGCGTACACAATAAGGAAGGATCTTGAATCCCGGGTAAGACTCATACCAGCCACACCAATCACACCGTACAACTTGTGATCTGAACCCAGTTAACAGTA
This sequence comes from Pseudophryne corroboree, assembly GCF_028390025.1. Taxonomy (NCBI): domain Eukaryota; kingdom Metazoa; phylum Chordata; class Amphibia; order Anura; family Myobatrachidae; genus Pseudophryne; species Pseudophryne corroboree. The sequence continues at coordinate 911,018,589 of NC_086447.1, forward strand.
TGATAACAAAACGAAGTAGCCTCTGAAAAAATGGCTCACAACAATAGTAATAACCCGATTTTTGTAACAATAACTATGTACAAGCATTGCAGACAATCCGCACTTGGGATGGGCGCCCAGCATCCACTACGGACTACGAGAAATAGAATTATCGGTAAGTAAATTCTTATTTTCTCTAACGTCCTAGTGGATGCTGGGGACTCCGTCAGGACCATGGGGATTATACCAAAGCTCCCAAACGGGCGGGAGAGTGCGGATGACTCTGCAGCACCGAATGAGATAACTCCAGGTCCTCTTTAGCCAGAGTATCAAATTTGTAAAATTTTACAAACGTGTTCTCCCCTGACCACGTAGCTGCTCGGCAAAGTTATAATGCCGAGACTCCTCGGGCAGCCGCCCAGGATGAGGCCACCTTCCTTGTGGAATGGGCATCTACATATTTCGGCTGTGGCAGGCCTGCCACAGAATGTGCAAGCTGAATTGTACTACAAATCTAGCGTGCAATAGACTGCTTAGAAGCAGGAGCACCCAGCTTGTTGGGTGCATACAATATAAACAGCAAGTCAGACTTTCTGACTCCAGCCGTCCTAACTATATATATATATATATATATATATATATATATATATATATTTTAGGGCCCTGACAACGTCTAGTAACTTGGAGTCCTCCAAGTCCCCAGTAGCCGCAGGCACCACAATAGGTTGTTTCAGGTGACAACGCTGACACCCCTTTAGGAAGAAACTGGAGACGAGTCCCAGTTCTGCCCTGTTCAAATGGAAAATTCTAATATGGGCTTTTGTAAAACAAAACCGCCCATTCTTTTTGACAATCGCCTGGCCGAGGCCAGGACTAACAACAAGGTCACTTTCCATGTGAGATATTGGTCAACAGCATGGTCACTTTCCATGTGAGATATTTCAAATCCACAGATTTGAGCGGTTCAAACCAATATGATTTTAAGGAATCCCAACACTATGTTGAGATCTCACGGTGCCCCTAGAGGCACAAAAGAACTGTATATGGAATACACCCTTTACAATCTGGACTTCAGGAACTGAAGTCAATTTTTCCTGGAAGAAAATCTACAGGGCCGAAATTTAAATCTTAATGAACCCCAATTTGAGACTCAAAACACTCCTGTTTTCAGGAAGTGCAGAATCGACCTAGTTGAATTTCCTTCGTGGAGCCTTCCTGGCCTTACCCACGCAACATATTTTCACCACATGTGGTGATGACGTTGTGCGGTCACCTCCTTCCTGGCTTTGACCAAGGTAGGTATGACCTCTTATGGAATGCCTTTTTCCCTTCAGAATCCGGTATTCAACCGCCATGCCGTCAAACGCAGCCGCGGTAATTCTTGGAAAAGACATGGTACTTGCTGAAGCAAGTCCCTTCTTAGCTCCCCAGGCCCTTAGTCCTCTGTGAGCATCTCTTGAAGCTCCGGGTACCAAGTCCCTCTTGGCCCATCCGGAGCCACTAGTATAGTTCATACTCCTCTATGTCTTATAATTCTCAATACCTTGGTTATGAGAAACAGAGGAGGGAACCCATACACTGACTGGTACACCCACGGTGTTACCAGAACATCCACAGCTATCGCCTAAAGGTCTCATGACCTGGCGGAATACCTGTCCCGTTTTTCGGGCGGGACGCTATCATGTCCACCTTTGGTCTTTGCCAACGGTCCACAATCATGCTGAAAAACTTCCCTATGAAGTTTCCACTCTCCCGGGTGGAGGTCATGCCTGCTGAGGAAGTCTGCTTCCCAGTCGTCCACTCCCGGAAAGAACACTGCTGACAGTGCTATCACATGATTTTCCGCCTAGCGAAAAATCCTTGCAGTTTTGTCACTGCCCTCCTGCTTCTTGTGCCGCCCTTTCTGTTTACGTGGGCGACTGCCGTGATGTTATCCCACTGGATCAATACCGGCTGACCTTGAAGCAGAGGTCTTGCTAAGTTTAGAGCCTTATAAATTTGCTCTAAGCTTATTTATGCAGAGAGAATTCTCCAGACTTAATCACACTTCCCTGGAAATTTTTTCCCTGTGTGACTGTTCTCCAGCCTCTCAGGCTGGCCTCCGTGGTCACCGGCATCCAATCCTGAATGCCAAATCTGCGGCCCTCTAGAAGATGAGCACTCTGTAATCACCACAGGAGAGACACCCTTGTCCTTGGATATAGGGTTATCCGCTGATGCATCTGAGGATGCGATCCGGACCATTTGTCCAGCAGATCCCACCGAAGAGTTCTTGCGGGAAATCTGCCGAATGGAATTGCTTCGTAATAAGCCACCATTTTTACCAGGACTCTTGTGCAATGATGCACTGACACTTTTCCTGGTTTTAGGAGGATCCCGATTAGCTCGGAGAACTCCCTGGCTTTCTCCACTGGGAGAAACACGTTTTTCTGGACTGTGTCCAGAATCATCCCTATGAACAGTAGACGTGTCATCGGAAAAAGCTGCGATTTTGGAATATTTAGAATCCACTCGTGCTGACGTAGAACTACTTAAGATAGTGCTACTCCGACCTCCAACTGTTCTCTGGACCTTGCCCTTATCAGGAAAGCGTCCATGTTTCCTTTTAAGAAAAATCATCATTCCGGCCATTACCTTGGTAAAGACCCGGGGCGCCGTGGACAACCCAAACGGCAGCGTCTGAACTGATAGTGACAGTTCTGTACCAGGAACCTGAAGTACCCTTGGTGAGAAGGGCAAATTTGGACCTGTAGGTAAGCGTCCCTGATATCCAGTGACACCATATCGTCCCCTTCTTCCTGGTTCGCTATCACTGCTCTGAGTGACTCCATCTTGATTTGAACGCTTGTATGTAAGTGTTCAAATATTTCAGATCTCACCGAGCCGGTTGGCTTCAGTACCACAATATAGTGTGGGATACTACCCCCTTCCATGTTGTAAGAGGGGTACTTTGATTATCACCTGCTGGGAATACAGCCTGTGAATTGTGTGAGGGGGAGATGTCTCGAATTTCCAATGTACACCTGGGATACTACATGTAGGATCCCGGAGTTCCCTTGCGAGTGAGCCCCCTGCGTACTGAAACTCTTGAGATGACCCCCTACCGCACCTGAGTCCGCTTGTACGGCCCCAGCGTTATGCTGCGGACTTGGCAGAAGCTGTGAGGGGCTTCTGTTCCTGGGAATGGGCTGCTTGCTGCAGTCTTCTTCCCTTTCCTCTACCCCTGGGCAGATATGACTGGCCTTTGCCCGCCTGCCCCTATGGGGACGAAAGGACTGAGACTGAAAAGACTGTCCTTTTTTTTTTTTTTTTTTGCCGATATGTGATTCGGGGTAGCAAAAAGTGGATTTTTCAGCTGTTGCCATGGCCACCAGGTCCGATGGACCGCCCCTTTATACGGCAATACTTCCACATGCCGTCTGGAATCTGCCTCACCTGACCACTGTCGTGTCTTCGTCTGGCAGATATGTAAATCACATTTACTCTTGATGCCAGAATGCAAATATCCCTCTGCGCATCACGCATATATAGAAATGCATCCTTAAAATGCTCTATAGTCAATAAAATCTTGTCCCTGTCAAGGGTATCAAAATTTTCAGTCAGGAAATCCGACCAAGCCCCCTCAGCGCTGCACATCCAGGCTGAGGCGATTGCTGGTCGTAGTATAACACCAGTATGTGTGTATATACTGTCATGATATTTTTCAGCTTCCTATCAGCTGGCTTCTTGAGGGCGGCCGTATCTAGAGACGGTAACGCCATGTTTTTATAAGCGTGTGAGCGCCTTATCCACCCTAAGGTGTGTTTCCCAACTCGCCCTTACTTCTGGCGGGAAAGGGTATACCGCCCATAACTTTCTATCGGAGGAACCCCACGTATCATCACACACTTCATTTAATTTATCTGATTCAGGCAAAACTACAAGTAGTTTATTCACACCCTACAAAATACCCTTATTTGTGGTACTTGTAGTATCAGAAATATGTAACAGCTCCTTCATTGCCCTTAACATGTAACTCGTGGCCCTAAAGGAAAATTACGTATGTTTCTTCACCGTCGACACTGGGGTCAGTGTCCATGTCTGTGTCTGTCGACCGACTGAGGTAAATGGGCGTTTTTACAAGCCCCTGACGGTGTCTGAGACGCCTGGACCGGTACTAATTTGTCCGCCGGCCATCTCATGTCGTCAACCGTCTTGCAGCGTGTTGACATTATCACGTAATTCCATAAGTAGACCATCCATTCCGGTGTCGACTCCCTAGAGAGTGACATCAACATTACAGGCAATTTGCTCCGCCTCCTCACCAACATTTTCCTCATACATGTCGACACACACGTACCGACATACAGCACACACACAGGGAATGCTCTGATAGAGGACAGGACCCACTAGCCCTTTGGGGAGACAGAGGGGGAGTTTGCCAGCACACACCAAAAGCGCTATAATGTATATAACAACCCTAGAAGGTGTTGTTTCTATATATGCGCTCTTAATATATCATTATATCGCCAATTTATGCCCCCCTTCTCTTTTAACCCTGTTTCTGTAGTGCAGTGCAGGGGAGAGTGGGAGCCTTCCTCACCAGCGGAGCTGATCAGGAAAATGGCGCTGAGTGCTGAGGAGAATAAGCTCCGCCCCCTTTTCGGTGGGCTTTTCCTCCCGGTTTTTTAATAACTGGCCTGGGTTAAAATACATACATATAGCCTTAATGGCTATATGTGATGTATTTATTTGCCAAATAGGTATTTATATTGCTGCCCAGGGCGCCCCCAGCAGCGCCCTGCACCCTCCGTGACCGTGTCAGTGAGCCGTGTGACAACAATGGCGCACAGCTGCAGTGCTGTGCGCTACCTCTCTGAAGACTGTGAAGTCTTCTGCCGCCTGTTTCCGGACCTCCGTTCCGCCGTCTTTCTTCAGCGTCTGTAAGGGGGATCGGCGGCGCGGCTCCGGGACGAACCCCAGGCTGACCTGTGTTCCGACTCCCTCTGGAGCTCAGTGTCCAGTAGCCTAAGACTTCAATCCTCCTGCACGCAGGTGAGTTGCCAGTCTCTCCCCTAAGTCCCTCGTTGCAGTGATCCTGTCGCCAGCAGGAATCACTGATTAGAAACCTAAAAAAAAACTTTACTAAATAGCTCCTTAAGAGAGCCATCCAGTTTGCACCCTTCTCGGACGGGCACAAAAACCTAACTGAGGCTTGGAGGAGGGTCATAGGGGGAGGAGCCAGTACACACCATGTGACCTAAAAAGCTTTTTAGATGTGCCCTGTCTCCTGCGGAGCCCGCTATTCCCCATGGTCCTGACGGAGTCCCCAGCATCCACTAGGACGTTAGAGAAACTACAGGTAGTTTTTTCACATCCCACATAATACCCTTTTTTGTGGTACTTGTAGTATCAGAAATATGTAACACCTCCTTCATTGCCCTTAACGTGTGGCCCTAAAGGAAAATACGTTTGTTTCTTCACCGTCGACACTGAAATCAGTGTCCGTGTCTGGGTCTGTGTCGACCGACTGAGGTAAATGGGCGTTTTACAGCCCCTGACGGTGTTTGAGACGCCTGGACAGGTACTAATTTGATCGCCGGCCGTCTCATGTCGTCAACCGGCTTGCAGCGTGTTGACATTATCACGTAATTCCATAAATAAGCCATCCATTCCGGTGTCGACTCCCTAGAGAGTGACATCACCATTACAGGCAATTTGCTCTGCCTCCTCACCAACATTTTCCTCATACATGTCGACACACACGTACCGACATACAGCACACACATAGGGAATGCTCTGATAGAGGACAGGACCCACTAGCCCTTTGGGGAGACAGAGGGAGAGTTTGCCAGCACACACCAAAATGCTATAATTATACAGGGACAACCTTTATATAAGTGTTCCTCCCTTATAGCATTTAATATATATTCATATCGCCAAATCAGTGCCCCCCCCCCCCCCCCCCCTCTCTGTTTTAACCCTGTTTCTGTAGTGCAGTGCAGGGGAGAGCATGGGAGCCTTCCCACCAGCATTTCTGTGAGGGAAAATGGCGCTGTGTGCTGAGGAGAATAGGCCCCGCCCCCTTTTCGGCGGGCTTCTTCTCCGGAGTTTGTGATATCTGGCAGGGGTTAAATACATCCATATAGCCTCAAGGGCTATATGTGATGTATTTTTCGCCATACAGGTATTATACATTGCTGCCCAGGGCGCCCCCCCCCGCGCCCTGCACCCTCCGTGACCGCTGTGTGAAGTGTGCTGACAACAATGGCGCACAGCTGCAGTGCTGTGCGCTACCTGATGAAGACTGAAAGTCTTCTGCCGCCTGGTTCCGGACCTCTTCAATCTTCAGCATCTGCAAGGGGGGTCGGCGGCGCGGCTCCGGGACGAACCCCAGGGCGAGACCTGTGTTCCGACTCCCTCTGGAGCTAATGGTGTCCAGTAGCCTAAGAAGCCAATCCATCCTGCACGCAGGTGAGTTCACTTCTCTCCCCTAAGTCCCTCGATGCAGTGAGTATGTTGCCAGCAGGACTCACTGAAAATAAAGAACCTAAAAACTTTTTCTAAGCAACTCTTTAAGAGAGCCACCTAGATTGCACCCTGCTCGGACGGGCACAAAAACCTAACTGAGGCTTGGAGGAGGGTCATAGGGGGAGGAGCCAGTACACACCATGTGATCCTAAAAGCTTGCTTTTGTGCCCTGTCTCCTGTGGAGCCGCTATTCCCCATGGTCCTGACGGAGTCCCCAGCATCCACTAGCACGTTAGAGAAATAGGAATAGCACGCTGAGTGAAATACCCTGCAATAAGGAAACCACGCAGCAGCTACATGCACACACACAGATATATAGTCACAAATGTACCATGCAGAAATGATGTACCATAAACTGCACTGGACTAGTAATACTCTGTATGGCTATATGTTAGGACAATAGATAAACAAACTAAGTAAACACTGGATGTATATCACAGGGCGTTTGTACCACACAACCCTGAATGTATGCACTCTTTCTTAACTAACACAGTCCCAGTGACAGGTAGAATATTCTAGTGTCCTGTAGGAAGCACAGCACTGGCAGTCAGGTGGTTCCACAGAGGAGGATTTGCCCCAGCAGTCCTAGAAACAGCTCAGCTCAATCAGTGATGGCCGCTGGTCAGGAGTGAGGGAGAGATATGCAGCTCCAGGGCGGGAACATTGTAGAAATGGCACCCTGGGGGGGGAGGGGCCTCACGCCCGGCCTGCTCCCCCTGCTGGCATCCCCACCGGGCGTGCGGGCAGTAAAGAAAGTGGGATGGTAATGGTACAACTTCCCCCCCAGACCTGTGCCCATATAGAATCACCCTGGTGGCTAGTGGAACATCAGCACAGTAATCAGTGTCCACGCCAGCGCACGCGGCCCGCCTCCTACAGCCGCGCGGGATCGCGGTGCAAAGTGCGGCACAGAAGCCCCTTACCTCCCCCTTGTCAGTGGCCCCGCGATCCGGGAGACGGCGGCGTGTGTGTGACTCACGTGAGGACAGAGGAAGAAGCCGGCGTCTCCACTGTAATGAGCCGGCAACCGCAGCGCGGGAGTATACAGCGCCGCTGGGGGTGATGGAGCTGCAGCAGAGACGTCGATCAGACAGAGCCTGCTGCAGCCCTTTGTAAAGTCCTCTTCTGATTTCTTTAAAATTTAAGCTAAGAATAGGCTGCCTGAAGCAGCCCCCTAAGTGACCTGCCACTGCAGGCACCAACTACACACTGAGCTCACTGGCATGGAGGCGGGGTTATAGAGGAGGCGGTGCTGTGCATCTTGGGACCAGTCTAAAGCTTTGAGCCTGCTGGTGCCTCGGATCAAGATCCTACTCTACACCCCGATGTTATTCTTTGTGGAGCCCAGTGTACCCCGCAGCAGAAATAGCATTTAATTCTTTTGATGCAGGGAAGGTTAGCGAGGCTTTCTTATTCTCGGTGAAGTAAGCCTCCTCAACCTGCTCAGGTGTTGTATTATTAATATTCAACACATCCCTGATAGCCTCTATCATTAACTGCACCCCTTTAGCAAGAGATGCTGCCCCCCCGCAACACATCCCCATCTGCCGTGTCAGAATCGGTATCCGTGTCATCCTGCATGATCTGCGCAAGAGCCCCCCCCCCCCCCCCTCTCTCTCTCTACCTACCTACCTACCTGTATTTAGCCTTCTCCCCCTCCCCTACAACCCCCTGGTACCGTGAGAGATAGATGGAGTTGCTGTGGAGGGACCTGTTCTTCCATCCAGCACTATGCAGGCAGGAAAATGGCGCTGAACGCTGCTGGGTCCGCTCTAAGGAGAAGCTCTGCCCCCAAAATGGCACAGTCTTCCCGCTCTTCATAGGATTATACTGCCCTAAGGAATTAGTGCTGGCTGAGATCCGGGGACCCCGACAGGCTTCTGGACCAGTGTAGGGTGTCGCGCTGGCTCAGGGCGCCCTTCACAGCGCCGCACTGTGTACCGCTGAGCCATCCCCAGGGCACAGTTAATACTGCACTCCTACCCTGTGCCGCCATTTTCACACCGACCCCCCCCCCCCGCTTGCTAGGGGGGGCGGTTTCTCACTCGCCACCGATTCTTCAGCTCTGCAAGGGGGTGGCGACATGCTGTTAGGCCGAGCGGTCCCCTGTGGCGGAGAACGATCAGACCCCTCTGGATCTCAGTGTCCAGTCAGCGGAGATAGTGGCTCAGACTCCGCAGGGCGGACACTACTCCCCCCCCCCCCCCCCCCCCCCCTCTTAGTCCCACGAAGCAGGGAGGCCGTTGCCAGCAGCCTCCCTGTAAAATAATAAACTAAAAAAAAAGTTTTTTTCTAAAGAAGCCCTGTAGAGCTCCCCTAGCTGTGACCGGCTCCTCTGGGCACATTTTCTAAACTGAGTCTGGTAGGAGGGGCATAGAGGGAGGAGCCAGCCCACATTATTAAACTCTTAAAGTGCCAGTGGCTCCTGATGGACCCGTCTATACCCCATGGTACTAATATGGACCCCAGCATCCTCTAGGATGTAAGAGAAAATCAATTTTCAGATGTAGGAGAAATACACTGTAACAGCAGAGGCAATAATAGAGAATAAAATATACTCAGCCTTCCTGGGAGGTTAAAAGCTGCAGTGTTGAGACTTGCACCAGTTGAAAAACACAGCTTGCAGGGTTCAGAAGAAAGCATGAAGGTCACTGTCTTCTTCCTACCCGCAAGCGGCTTTATCACAGGGTGTAAAACCGGGCATGCCCTGGAGGTTGCCTGTGAGTGGCATGCTCCCTGTAATGGAGCCGCCATTGAGGACTGCGCTGGCCTCCCCGCTCCCGTGAGACTGGAGTGCTATGAGGGGTTCCCCTGGCAGTAGCGCTCACACCTACCCCCCCCCCTCCCCCCCTCCACTGGAGACAGCTCCCTGCACAAACTATATAAACATATAAATTTACAAAAGAAAGATAAACTATCTCCTGGGAAAACAGGCATCATGGGTTTTCATGGGGGAGGATCTTACTTTTAAAGGTACAGTTACTTTAGGTGCCAGCCCCAAGCTACAATCCCATGGTCCAGTGTCCCACCAGCCTTGCTGACAGAGAACATGGAACTCGGCGTAAGGAAAAGCCGCAGCATCGGAACCCTTCTTACGCATTCAGTGGTACCCAGATGTACATGTGTCGCACATCACGTGGACCTGACAGTCCAGCAATGTCCTTCTGTCTCCCCCAGTTGTTTTATTTATGCAAATAACATGAATATTTTCACCGAACAAAGACGCTCTGCGCAGCCGAGGCGCCCGGGAACTGGCGCGCTGATAGGGGCGACTGAGGCCACATCTGTATGACCACGTCATTCTAACCCACCTCTGTACCACATACACTGCAGGCTGAGCAATCAGTACTGGTAAAATCTGCCGGCTCGAGCCCATATGGTTGTCATGCATTAAGTCGACACGTACAAAAGGTCCATCATTTATCATCCACATGGAGCACAATTAGGAACAGTAACCTGTGCCTGTTTTTTTTTTTCTTTTTTATTATGTTGACCGTTTCCATGTCGGCCATTTGTACCTGTCGACCTTTGACATGTCGACCATGTGAGGACGACCGAATTCTGGCCGGCCCAACGAGCCACACCCGATCTGCCAATGTTTAGCAAAAACACAAAACCCCCCACAAGGAACAGAACATTATTTTAATAGAAAGGTGGATTTTTTCACTGGAGCATTTACCTAACACCCTATCGTACACTGGCGGATACTCTGTACAAACCAATCTCCCAACTGCCGCCTCTGCGGCGCTGCGCTGTGACGCAAGTAGAAAAGAGCACGACGGACACCATTCACATTTACACAGGAGAGTCTGCAAATCTCTGCAACATTTAAAACATAAAAACATTAAATAAATCAAGAACCTCCTTGACAATGAAATCAACAAATCAGGATGTTTGAGAGGCCCGTGTCTGTGTTACAGGTTACCCGGACAGGTCGGGGGTTTGCTCCTCGCCAGTGAATGCCTCAAGGGGGATGTCGCCCCTCTCCTGTGGGAGGTAAAAGAGAGGGTGAGCTGCAAAACATAATGCACACAATGTAAATATTTATACTGAGCAACTTATTACAATGTTCAATTTTGTATTAAAATTAGCACATTTTTGTGCCAATTGTTCTTATACAGCAAACAAAAGTAAAGGCAATAACGGGCATCAAATGCCAACTGCAGCGCCGCGCACAGGACCAGGGCACCAGATCACGCTGTATGCTGAACGCTATGTAACCCAATGAGGAAGGTTATATGCCATACATTGCACCACTAACCTGGTTACCAGGACCTGACTTCAGCCACAGGAGGGTCAGGGCACGGCCGGGCAGGGGGTGCCAATCAGCACACCCACAACCTACCGTAGATTTAGAAGCCCAAGGTACGTGCTGGGTGTTTGAGTCTCTAGACTCTCTCCAAAATGAGAAGGACCTGGTTCTCCTAAGGGGTTAAGCTCCACCTTTGGGCCCCTTGACATCCTTTATCCCCAAAGCCATAAGAGAGAAGGGTCCAGGTCTAGGTAGGACCCAGTCTTTACTAGATTGGCCGGAGCTTCATTTAAGGGACCTGGGTCTTCAGCTCCCCCCAAAGGAGGATTCCGCCAAAGACTTAGGGAGCGGGTCAACGTAATAGTCTCCCCAAACACATCAATAAAACAAAAAGCTATTTTTTCCATCCAACCGGAGACTTATTTATATTACTTCCCAAGGGAACACAACCGGAGGCTTCTCCTATCCCTTTTCATTGTTCTTGAGAGATTGTATTACAGCTGATGGGAGATAATGAAGGCTGAGACGGCCCCGTCCTCACATTTGCTGTTCTGTTTGCGCGAAACACCCAGAGAATCGCGCCCTAACTCACCCGGCTGTGCCATGTGCCCACCATTATTCTGAAGGGTTCCTCCTCCACCTACACCCATGTATAGCCCATAAAGATATGTATTCCAAATGTGCTGCCAAGGGTGCAACCAACATCTCTCCTGAAAAACCAACATGAATTTAATTTGGACAACCTATGGCCGCTAAGTAAAAATACATTTATAGGAAAATGCTGCCAAGGGGTGACCTTTACTGGAAAAATAAACATCTACATATAATTCACCTGGATTAAAAACAAAACCCAGATACATGAATGGGAAGTGGCCAGCCATTAAGGACATAAAGAAATCAGTGCAGTCCTTATGTTATCATATAATAATTTATTGCTCTGAGCTGTTTTAATTGGCGCAGGTTCCTATCTCACACCCATATTGGGAGTATCTGCGCAATAGCGGTGGCTCAGAGAAAAAAGTTTTACCTTTAAGATATCAAATATTTTCTTTGCTTCTTCTACATCCCAGTTATTGTCTTCAAGACACCTGTGCAAATAAAACAGATAACATGACATATACTACACCGACCAACGTCAGGGGGATGTACAAATGAAGGGTATGTATAGTATTTGTGGACATTTATCGCACTACAAACAGCAACACACAAAGCAGCAATGATCCAAAATAATGATTAGGGTCAGTCTATGAATCCACTCATCAGTAAAACGGAACCGGTCCCCCAGATGCAGGATTACAGACGTAAATGATCAGTTTGGATGAGAGTTCCGGCCATTCGATGGTTGGGACACATAAAAGATCCCTTCCCGTGGCACTGCGGCCTGTTCGCTTGGTCAGTAGATGATACGGCTGCTCTCCCCATTAGCAATAGTGGATCACTGCCACCGTTATTGGGTCCTTGGCTGGCCCATATTGGCTGCAAGGTTGTCTTAATTATCTACCTGGTTATTGAATGGTTTAAACTCACTTGAGAGCCCAGATGGTTTTCATTCCTGTATACTCAGAGAAAGTGCTGATGGTATCATCGCTGGCCGCAGGAGGAGGCAGCGTTTCCAGGGGTGCGAGTAAGGGGTTTGAAGGTGGAAGTGAAGACGTTTCTTGCAAAGCAACACGTGAATTATTTATTACCATCTGATCGTTCAAGATCTCCGCACTGTAAACAGGAAGAGAATGACACATAATGACATTACAGCGATCACAGTGTTATCGGGTGTAGCCGACACTAAGCTGGGAGCAGATTACAGAATGTCGAAGTCGAAAATATTATACCCGCACCCAACACATGCAAACACCACACAGAGTGTCCTCCATGCGTGCACGTGTTCTGCCGTGCGTGCGCATAAATCGCATGCTGCGTACATTGGCTCGCGAAGCCCTGCGTATTAGCGCATGGTAGGAGTAATTACGGTAGCATACGCATTCGCATGGAAAAGCCACAAAGACGTATTCTATTTTTTAACCACATAGTGCATAATTTACACACAGTCTACACACACCACACCAGCGAGTTACATTTACTTAGGAAATAGAATAGAGATATCCAGCTTTACAGGATGTGAGGGGACAGAACTAGGTTAGGACATAGTGTTTGGTATCCAGATGTACAGTATTTCAAGGGCTACATTCCGATCACAGTTTTCAGATTATATCTCACTGTAATTACTGTACTCCTGATATTCGGCGGGAACCCAGTGGAGAACATCTGCAAGTACACCTAGACCAAGCATCGCCCACCTATTCAAACCAACCTATGACCCCTCATGTACTGTAAATGACCTGCCCCTTGACCTATGGAAGAAGAGCTTACAGTTTCCTTTGTATTGTGTTTTGGACCATTGTATAAAAGCAAGGCCTCATGGCCGGTCTCAGGATATTCTCTGAAGGTCATCTTGCGAAGACTGACTGAGGACCGGATCCGGGAGGCGCAGGCGAACAAACGTATGTACTATTGGTTGTAGCTCTTCTCTGTGATATTGTTGTATTTCTGTGTATATTTCTTTTAGTAAATATTTGTTGCTGTGTTAGACCACACCATAATATATACAACTGGTGTCACATTCCGTTCTTGTTTGGGTATAGAAGTGTATTCAGCAACATGTGTCGCTGTATAGTGCGCATAGCGTGTCGGCGTGCATACGCTATGTGCATTCACGTTGCAGGGGTATTATCTGCATTCAGTGGCCGCAGCGGCCCGAACCAGTGTTTTGTAAGGTATAGCATTTCCCTATAAGTTAAACGAACTTAACAAGAAACAGGAGTGGTTTTGGTGCCGGCAAGCAGTCACCACGTTGCCACCCGCTTTGCACCCCAGCTGCAGCAGGCGCCGTGGGATGCGTGGGCGCCCGCTGCAGCCAACACCATTGCGGGAGACAGTCAGCCGCTAGAGGTCCTGCTTGACCTCTAGCATGTCTCCCTGCTCTCCTCCAGACGCTAGAGGTCAAGTAGGATGCTGCATGAACCCCGTAGCAATGAGCAGGAAACCCCTGGCAACAAGCATGGAACCCAGAGCATGAAACCCCTGACAAGGAGTATGAAACCCTTGGCAACGAGCATGAGACCTCTGGCAACGAGCATGGAACCCAGAGTATGAAACCCCTGGTAACGAGTATGAAACCCCTGGCGACTAACATGGAACCCAGAGCATGAAACCCTTGGCAACGAGCATGAGACCCCTGGCAACTAATATGGAACCCAAAGCATGAAACCCTTGGCAATGAGCAGGAATTTTAAAGTAATTAGAAGCCTTACTGTGGGGCAGAATTTGTAAAGAACATTGTGTGCAGCGCATAAAATGGTGTCAGAGTCATAACTGGATCCGGCATAATAAGTAATGGGCATTATGGTGTGTGGCTGCGTGGCATAATATGAAATGGGCATTACAGTGTGTGGCATAACATGTAATGGGCATTAAGGTGCGTGGTAAAAGTTGTAATAGGCATTACAGTGTGTGGCATAACGTGTAAAGGGCGTTACGGTGTGTGGCATAATGTGTAATGGGCGTTACGGTGTGTGGCATAACGTGTAATGGGCGTTACGGTGTGTGGCATAATGTGGAATGGGCATTACGCTGTGGCATAATGTGGAATGGGCATTACGCTGTGTGGCATAATGTGTGTTTTTGGTTTGCCTGTGTTGTATTAGAGTCTCTACCTGGCGTAATGTGTATAAGGGGTACTACTGTGTGGTGTATTGTGAATTGGTACTATTTTGCGGCCACGCCTCTTCCCCATGAAGCAACGCCCCTATTTTTTTTAAACGCTCCTAAGTTTATTTGGAATGGGGGGGGGGGGGGGAGAGAGAGAGAATCCAAAGGAAACTTTCACCCCCATGCGCCACAAGGTCTAGAACCAGCCCTGCTCTGAAAGAGAGCGACACATATTTACATTACAGCGATTACAGTGCTGCTGTGGGTATCCAATGGTAGGTCGACGGTCAATTGGACGACCTTTATTGGTAGACATGCATTAAGTCAACATGGACAAAAGGTCAACATTGTAAAAAGGTCGACGTGAGTTTTTAAGAAAAAGGAGAGTTATGGAAGACTTACTTTTGCTAACTCTCTTTCTTTGACGTCCATAGGGTGACAATGGGATGTAGGTGGTTGGATAGGACCAGGCACCAAACAGTTGAAACTTTTACAGCTCCCAGGATGCTCCGGTCCTTCCCCCTATACCCCACCCACAGCCCAGGTTACTCAGTTTTGTTAACAAGCCCAACGCAGGAGCAGGATAGGAGAGAAGGAATACTGGTACACAGAAGAATCACACTCTCACGCAACAGAGAAGAGAACCGGTGACCAAGAAGAAAATGTGGACCCTATGGACTTCAAAGAGAGAGAGTTAACAAAAGTACGTCTACCATAACTCTCCTGTTCTTCTTCAGGGTCCATAGAGCTCCACAGGGGAGACAATGGGAATGTCCCAAAGCAGTTGTTCAAGGGAGGTGATGCTCCTGAGCTAAGAGAATCCCATCTCCAAATAAAGCATCCTGAGAGGCAAATGTATCAAAGGCATAAAACCTTAGAAAGGTGTGGACAGAAGACCTTGTGGCCGCCTTGCAGAGTTGTTTGGCAGACGCACCACGGCAGGCTGCCCATGAAGGACCAACAGAGCGAGTAGAATGAGCAGAGACAATAGGAATAATTCAGACCTGATCACAGCAGCAACATTTTTCTCTAATGGGCAAAACCATGTGCACTGCAGGGGGGCAGATGTAATGTGTGCAGAGAGAGTTAGATTTGGGTGGGGTGTGTTCAAACTGAAATCTAAATTGCAGTGTAAAATAAAGCAGCCAGTATTTACCCTGCACATAAACAATATAACCCGCCCAAAGCTAACTCTCTCTGCACATGTTATATCCACGCAAATCCGAAGGGCATGTATCACGTCCAAGGAAGCCTCCCCCACCGAGAGGTCCTGGGATTGGAGGACCGGTACCACTAATTGTTCGTTAAGGTGGAAACAGGGCACCGCCTTGGGAAGGTAGCCAGGTCGAGTTTGAACAACAGCCCTGTCCCGATGAAAGATTAGAAAGGGTAAGTGACAAGAGAGCGCCCCCAAATTGGACACCCTTCGGGCAGATGCAACAGCCAGAAGAAAAAGAGTCGTTGGCATTAGCCATTTGAGGTCCATTGATTCCAGGGGTTCAAACAGAGGCTCCTAAAGCACCTAGAGAACCACTAACAAATCCCACGGAGCCACTGAAGGGACAAAGTCTGAATGAATACGAAGGACACCCTGAAGAAAGGTGCCAACATCAGGCAGTGGAGCAATTCGGCACTGGAACCAGATTGACAGAGCAGAGAAGTGAACTTTCAGAGTGGCCAGGTGGAGTCCGAGATCCAATCAAGCTTGAAGAAAGGCTAGGATTTGGGAAGCTCTAAAAAACAGACGGTCATAGCATTTTGCAGCGCACCACTGGAAGTATGTATGTCACACACGGCAATAGATGCGGGATGAGGCCAGCTTCCGCGCTCTGACCATGGTTGGACCACAGAGCGAGAGAACTCTTTGGACCTTAGGAAGGATGACTCAAGAGCCAGCCCATCAAAGACAGATGGGCTATGTCCAGGTGTAGACAGGGACCCTGAGACAACAGGTCTGGTCATTGAGGAAGTGGAAAGGGAGCGTCTAAGGAGAGACACTGGAGATCGGAGAACCAATGGTGTCTGGGCCAGGCCGGAGCCTCCTTCATGCTTGAATTTGAGATGGATTCGATGAATGAGGGAGACTGGAGGGAAGAGGTACGCCAGTCGGAAGGTCCACTTCACTGCTAGGGCATCCACGTAGGCTGCTTCGGGATCTTTTGTCCTGTACCCATACACGGGAACTTTGTTTTTGTCTCGTGAGACCATAAAGTCCACATCTGGCAGGCCCCAATTGTCCACCAGAAGCTGTAAGACTTCTGGGTGTAGGGCCCACTCTCTGGTGTGTACATTGGGACGGCTGAGGAAGTCTGTGTGCCCATTCCCTTTAGAATGTAAGCTTTCACGAGCAGGGTCCTCTTCCCTCATGTGCTTTTATGTCTCTTACTTAACCTATCTTCTTTTCAATACTCCCTTTGATGGCACCAAAACCCTTGGTTTTCTGCCATCCTGATACTTATTTTAGTGTTGTCTGCTCTCACAGTAATGTTTATATACCCTGTACTTGTCCAATATTGTATTGAATTGTAAGTCACTGTTTTCTTGTTTTTGCTTATTTGTTTATGTACTCTGTAATTGGGCGCTGCAGATGCCTTGTGGTGCCACATGAATTAAGCATAATAATAATAAAAATAATAATAGCAATAATAATAATAATAATAGGTAAGCAACTTTCAGTGGGAGTCTAACGGTCCTGAAAGGAGTGTTGGCTGGTCACTGCCCCCATCAGTGTAGACTGGCATCCGTGATAAGGAGTACCTAATCCGGGGATCCAGACGTCTGGTGTCACCAGGCTAGGGACAGTCGAACCTCCAGAGAGAGGACCATCATCTGGGAGCTGATCAGATGCGGTTGTCCATTCCATCTGGAAAGGATCAAGTGTTGCAGTTGTCTGGTGTGGAATTGGGCATACTCCACCATGTCGAAGGTGGAGGCCATGAACCCCGAGACCCGCATGGCTGAGTGAATTGACACTCTGCAACTTTGAAGTAACTGCTGGTAGGAAAATTCTTTGTACCCGAGAATCCATAAGAGTTCCCAGATGTAACATCCTTTGAGAAGGCGTAAGGGATGACTTTTTCCAGTTGATTAGCCAGCCGTGTGTTTGGAAGAAGGCAATGGTCAGCAGAAGATGGCAGTGAAGGACCTCCGGAGACTGTGCGAGAATTAGCAGGTCATCCAGGTATGAGAGTATTCTGATCCCCTGACGACACGGCTTTGCCCCCATAACAGCCATGATATTGGTAAAGATCTAGGGAGCAGTAGAAAGTCCAAAGGGCAATGCCCAAAATTGGAAATGTTGCTGGAGGACAGCAAACCGTAGGAAAGGTTGATGAGAGGGTGGCATAGGTACATGAAGGTAAGCGTCCTGAATGTCCAGAGACACCATAAAGTCCCCAGGCTCCATTGCTAGGACAATAGAGCGGAGGGTTTCCATATGAATCCAGGGCACTTTGATAAACCTGTGTAGGGATTTGAGATTGAGGTTATTTCGATGAGACCCATTCGGTTTCTGAACCAAGAACAGGGGAGAATAAAAACCTGTCCCAACGTTGTGACTAAGGGACCGGGATAACTACCCCTGAGTGCAGCAGGGACTGAGTGGCCTTCGGGAAGGCCGAGGTTTTGCACGGGTCTGATGGGGGGGCTGTGTAAAAGAATTGCTGAGGGGGGCGTCTACGGAATGAGAGAGCGTACCCTTAAGAGACCCTACTTCTTGCTCCCGGGCGTCTGAGGTGGTCTGATGCCAAGACTGTGCTAACTGAAGAAGCCGGCCTCTCACCCTGAGGACCCCCAGACTGGGGGCTTATCTTCAGACGGGAGTTGGACGTCTCGCAGCCCAGGCCTGCTTGGCTCTGGGCTTGGAGGTCTTTGTGTAAGCTGACTGCTGAGGGAAGGACTGTCCTTTAGCCTTACCTTGGGGGCAAAATGACCGAAAAGAAGATGTCCGAGACCTCGGGGTAGATGATGAGGGTAGGAAAGCAGTTTTGGAGGCTGCCAGAGTAGCCACAATTTTGTCCAATTCTGCGCCAAACAGGATTTCCCCAGTGTAAGGCAGTAATTCCAGGGCCCACTTGGAATCCGTGTCAGCTTTCCATGAGCGTAGCCAGAGGATGCACCGAGCTACCACTGAGGTAGCCGACGCCTTGGAAGCCAGGAGACCAGTATCCACCTAAGTAGGAGGCTGCATCTCTGATATGGGTGATGTGTGACAGCTGTTCCCGGGTAACATCAGAGGGAAGGCTATCTTCGAGAGCCTCTACCCAGCTCTCAATGGCCTTGGCCATTGGTGGTCTAGTGGGGTCCCAGACGAACCGGGGTGCACATCAGCACCCCCAGTCTGTCTCCAAAGACCAGAGGTAGGACTGCATACAGACACGGGTTCCCGGCTTACCTGTCCCCCCCCATGCTCCGGCTGCAGTCCGTGGTCCACTAGGGAGCCATGCAAGCAGTGCCCAGCCAGAATTACCAGACCGCATACTGGTATTGTGGCGGGGAGTTGATGGAGGAGCAGCAGCGCTGGCGTCCTTAGTACCGCCTAGCGCTGCTGGCTCAATACAAGTAAAGATAAAAATAAGAATTTACTCACCGGTAATTCTATTTCTCGTAGTCCGTAGTGGATGCTGGGAACTCCGTAAGGACCATGGGGAATAGCGGGCTCCAAAGGAGGCTGGGCACTCTAGAAAGATTTATGACTACCTGGTGTGCACTGGCTCCTCCCACTATGACCCTCCTCCAAGCCTCAGTTAGGACACTGTGCCCGGACGAGCTGACATAATAAGGAAGGATTTAGAATCCCGGGTAAGACTCTTACCAGCCACACCAATCACACCGTACAACTCGTGATACTATATCCAGTTTGACAGTATGAAAACAACTGAGCCTCTCAACAGATGGCTCAACAATAACCCTTTAGTTAACAATAACTATTTACAAGTATTGCAGACAATCCGCACTTGGGATGGGCGCCCAGCATCCACTACGGACTACGAGAAATAGAATTACCGGTGAGTAAATTCTTATTTTCTCTGACGTCCTAGTGGATGCTGGGAACTCCGTAAGGACCATGGGGATTATACCAAAGCTCCCAAACGGACGGGAGAGTGCGGATGACTCTGCAGCACCGAATGAGAGAACTCCAGGTCCTCCTCAGCCAGGGTATCAAATTTGTAGAATTTTGCAAACGTGTTTGCCCCTGACCAAGTAGCTGCTCGGCAAAGTTGTAAAGCCGAGACCCCTCGGGCAGCCGCCCAAGATGAGCCCACCTTCCTTGTGGAATGGGCATTTACAGATTTTGGCTGTGGCAGGCCTGCCACAGAATGTGCAAGCTGAATTGTACTACAAATCCAGCGAGCAATAGACTGCTTAGAAGCAGGAGCACCCAGCTTGTTGGGTGCATACAGGATAAACAGCGAGTCAGATTTTCTGACTCCAGCCGTCCTGGAAACATATACTTTCAGGGCCCTGACAACGTCTAGCAACTTGGAGTCCTCCAATTCACTAGTAGCCGCCGGCACCACAATAGGCTGGTTCAGGTGAAACGCTGACACCACCTTAGGGAGAAATTGGGGACGAGTCCTCAATTCTGCCCTATCCATATGGAAAATCAGATAAGGGCTTTTACATGATAAAGCCGCCAATTCTGACACTCGCCTGGCTGAAGCCAAGGCCAATAACATGACCACTTTCCACGTGAGATATTTCAGATCCACGGTTTTTAGTGGCTCAAACCAATGTGATTTTAAGAAACTCAACATCACGTTGAGATCCCAAGGTGCCACAGGAGGCACAAACGGGGGCTGAATATGCAGCACTCCTTTCACAAATGTCTGAACTTCAGGAACTGAAGCTAGTTCTTTTTGAAAGAAAATCGACAGAGCCGAGATCTGTACTTTAATGGAGCCTAGTTTTAGGCCCATATTCACTCCTGCTTGCAGGAAATGCAGAAATCGACCTAGTTGAAATTCCTCTGTTGGGGCCTTTTTGGCCTCGCACCATGCAACATATTTCCACCATATGCGGTGATAATGCTTTGCCGTAACATCTTTCCTGGCCTTAATAAGCGTAGGAATGACTTCTTCCGGAATACCCTTTTCCTTTAGGATCCGGTGTTCAACCACCATGCCGTCAAACGCAGCCGCGGTAAGTCTTGGAACAGACAGGGCCCCTGCTGTAGCAGGTCCTGTCTGAGCGGTAGAGGCCACGGGTCCTCTGAGAGCATCTCTTGAAGTTCCGGGTACCACGCTCGTCTTGGCCAATCCGGAACCACAAGAATTGTGTTTACTCCTCGCTTTCTTATTATTCTCAATACCTTTGGTATGAGAGGCAGAGGAGGGAACACATAAACCGACTGGTACACCCACGGTGTCACTAGAGCCTCCACAGCTATCGCCTGAGGGTCCCTTGACCTGGCGCAATATCTTTTTAACTTTTTGTTGAGGCGGGACGCCATCATGTCCACCTGTGGTTTTTCCCAACGGTTTACCAGCATCTGGAAGACTTCTGGATGAAGTCCCCACTCTCCCGGGTGGAGGTCGTGTCTGCTGAGGAAGTCTGCTTCCCAGTTGTCCACTCCCGGAATGAACACTGCTGACAGTGCTAGTACATGATTCTCCGCCCATCGGAGAATTCTTGTGGCTTCTGCCATCGCCATCCTGCTTCTTGTGCCGCCCTGTCGATTTACATGGGCGACTGCCGTGATGTTGTCTGACTGGATCAGCACCGGCTGGTGTAGGAGCAGGGATTTTGCTTGACTTAGGGCATTGTAGATGGCCCTTAGTTCCAGAATATTTATGTGAAGGGAAGTTTCCTGACTCGACCATAGTCCTTGGAAGTTTCTTCCCTGTGTGACTGCCCCCCAGCCTCGAAGGCTGGCATCCGTGGTCACCAGGACCCAGTCCTGTATGCCGAACCTGCGGCCCTCTAGAAGATGGGCACTCTGCAGCTACCACAGTAGAGACACCCTGGTTCTTGGAGACAGGGTTATTAAGCGATGCATCTGAAGATGCGATCCGGACCACTGGTCCAACAGGTCCCACTGAAAGATTCTGGCATGGAACCTGCCGAAGGGAATTGCTTCGTAAGAAGCCACCATCTTTCCCAGGACCCGCGTGCAGCGATGCACTGATACCTGTTTTGGTTTCAGGAGGTCTCTGACTAGAGATGACAACTCCCTGGCTTTCTCCTCCGGGAGAAACACTTTCTTCTGGACTGTATCCAGAATCATACCCAGGAACAGTAGCCGTGTCGTCGGAACCAGCTGTGACTTTGGGATATTCAGAATCCAGCCGTGCTGGTGCAGCACCTCCTGAGATAGTGCTACTCCCACCAACAACTGTTCCTTGGACCTCGCTTTTATTAGGAGATCGTCCAAGTACGGGATAATTAAAACTCCCTTTTTTCGAAGGAGTATCATCATTTCCGCCATAACCTTGGTAAATACCCTCGGTGCCGTGGACAGTCCAAACGGCAGCGTCTGGAATTGGTAATGGCAATCCTGTACCACAAATCTGAGGTACTCCTGGTGAGGATGGTAAATGGGGACATGCAAGTAAGCATCCTTGATGTCCAGGGATACTATGTAATCCCCCTCGTCCAGGCTTGCAATAACCGCCCTGAGCGATTCCATCTTGAACTTGAATTTTTTTATGTATGTGTTCAAGGATTTCAAATTTAAAATGGGTCTCACGAACCGTCCGGTTTCGGTACCACAAATAGTGTGGAATAGTAACCCCGGCCTTGTTGAAGTAGGGGTACCTTGATTATCACCTGCTGGGAATACAGCTTGTGAATTGCCGCTAGCACCGCCTCCCTGTCTGAGGGAGCAATCGGCAAGGCAGATTTTAGGAACCGGTGGGGTGGAGACGCCTCGAATTCCAGTTTGTACCCCTGAGATACTATTTGAAGGATCCAGGGATCCACCTGTGAGCGAGCCCACTGATCGCTAAAATTCTTGAGGCGGCCCCCCACCGTACCTGGCTCCGCCTGTGGAGCCCCACCGTCATGCGGCGGACTTGGCAGAAGAAGCGGGGGAGGACTTTTGCTCCTGGGAACCTGCTGTTTGTTGCAGCCTTTTTCCCCTACCTCTGCCTCTGGATAGAAAAGACCCGCCTTTTCCACGCCTGTTTTTCTGGGTCCGAAAGGACTGAACCTGATAAAACGGCGCCTTCTTAGGCTGTGAGGGGATATGGGGTAAAAATGCTGACTTCCCAGACGTTGCTGTGGAAACTAGGTCCGAGAGACCATCCCCAAATAATTCCTCACCCTTATATGGCAACACTTCCATGTGCCTTTTAGAATCTGCATCTCCTGTCCACTGGCGAGTCCATAAGCCTCTCCTAGCAGAAATGGACAATGCACTTACTTTAGATGCCAGTCGGCAGATTTCCCTCTGTGCATCTCTCATATATAAGACTGAGTCTTTTATATGGTCTATGGTTAACAGGATCGTGTCTCTGTCTAATGTGTCAATATTTTCTGACAGTTTATCTGACCACGCAGCGGCAGCACTGCACATCCAAGCTGACGCAATAGCTGGCCTAAGTATAATGCCTGAGTGTGTATATACAGACTTCAGGATCGCCTCCTGCTTTCTATCAGTAGGTTCCTTGAGGGCGGCCGTATCCGGAGACGGTAGTGCCACCTTTTTAGACAAACGTGTGAGCGCTTTATCCACCCTAGGAGGTGTTTCCCAACGTGACCTATCCTCTGGCGGGAAAGGGAACGCCATTAGTACCTTCTTAGGAATTACCAATTTTTTATCAGGGAAAGCCCACGCTTCTTCACACACTTCATTTAATTCATCTGATGGGGGAAAAACTACGGGTAGTTTTTTCTCCCCAAACATAATACCCTTTTTAGTGGTACCTGTATTTATATCAGAAATGTGTAACACCTCTTTCATTGCCTCAATCATGCAGTGAATGGCCTTAGTGGGCATCAGGTTAGACTCATCGTCGTCGACACTGGTGTCAGTATCAGTGTCGACATCTGGGTCTGCGGTCTGAGGTAGCGGGCGTTTTAGAGCCCCATATGACCTGTGCGACGCCTGGACAGGCACGAGCTGAGAAGTCGGCTGTCCCACATTTGGCATGTCGTCAAATTTCTTATGTAAGGAGTCTATACGTGCACTCATTTCTTTCCATAAGCTCAACCACTCAGGTGTCTGCCCCGCAGGGGGTGACATCCCTTCTAAAGGCATCTGCTCCGTCTCCACATCATTATCCTCATCAAACATGTCGACACAGCCGTACCGACACACCGCACACACACAAGGAATGCTCCAACTGAGGACAGGACCCACAAAAGCCCTTTGGGGGGACAGAGTGAGAGTATGCCAGCACACACCAGAGCGCTATATAATGCAGGGACTAACTGAGTTATGTCCCCTATAGCTGCCTTTTCTATATAATTTATACTGCGCCTAAATTTAGTGCCCCCCCTCTCTGTTTTTACCCTTTTCTGTAGTGTAGACTGCAGGAGAGAGCCAGGGAGCTTCCTTCCAGCGGATCTGTGAAGGAGAAATGGCGCCAGTGTGCTGTGGGAGATAGCTCCGCCCCTTTTCCGCGGACTATTCTCCCGCTTTTTTCTATATTCTGGCAGGGGTATTTTCCACATATATAGCCTCTGGGGCTATATATTGTGGTATTTTTGCCAGCCAAGGTGTTATTATTGCTTCTCAGGGCGCCCCCCCCCAGCGCCCTGCACCCTCAGTGACCAGAGTGTGAAGTCTGTGTGAGGAGCAATGGCGCACAGCTGCAGTGCTGTGCGCTACCTTGGTGAAGACTGATGTCTTCTGCCGCCGATTTTCCGGACCTCTTCTTGCTTCTGGCTCTGTAAGGGGGACGGCGGCGCGGCTCCGGGACCGAACACCAAGGACTGGGCCTGCGGTCGATCCCTCTGGAGCTAATGGTGTCCAGTAGCCTAAGAAGCCCAATCCGGCTGCAAGCAGGCGAGTTCGCTTCTTCTCCCCTTAGTCCCTCGCTGCAGTGAGCCTGTTGCCAGCTGGTCTCACTGAAAATAAAAAACCTAAATCTATACTTTCTTTCTAAGGGCTCAGGAGAGCCCCTAGTGTGCATCCAACCTCGGCCGGGCACAAAATCTAACTGAGGCTTGGAGGAGGGTCATAGTGGGAGGAGCCAGTGCACACCAGGTAGTCATAAATCTTTCTAGAGTGCCCAGCCTCCTTCGGAGCCCGCTATTCCCCATGGTCCTTACGGAGTTCCCAGCATCCACTAGGACGTCAGAGAAATAAAGTAAATCATAAAACTAAAAGCTTGGGCTGCTTAATAGCAGCCCCACTGATGAAGGTGAACCGGCTCCTGCAGTCACCAAAATGAAACTGAATAGCCTGGGCTGTGGACGGGGTATAGGGGGGGATGAACCGGAGCATTGTGGGAGCTGTAAAAGCTTTAACTGTTTGGTGCCTGGTCCTATCCAACCACATACACCTTATTGTCTCCCCTGTGGAGCCTGATGGACCCTGAAGAAATGCTTACATTTTCAACTTTTTTATACTTTACCATCCACGTGGACTACGACTGGGAATAGTAACCTGTGCTGAGCGCAGCGAGGGTACGTGGATCACTGCCACCGTTATTGGGTCCTCTGCTGCCCCATATCGGCTGAAAGGCCGTCTAAATGATCTATTTGGTTATTAAATGGTTTAAACTCACTTTCCTGTATATTCAGAGACGACAGTGCTGATGGTATCATCGCTGGAAGCAGGAGAAGGTGGCGCTTCTAGGGGTGCCAGTAAGGGTTTTGGAGGTTGAAGTGAAGACGTTTCTTGCAGATCAACATGCAAATTATTTATTACCATCTGATCGTTCAAGATCTGCGCACTGAAAACAGGGAGAGAGTGACACATAATAACATTACAGCGATCACAGTGTTCCCATGTGTACCTGACACTAAGCTGGGAGCAGGTTACAGAGACGGCTGAAGAAGAGAGTGACACAAAATGACACTACAGTGATCGATGTTACCGTGTGCACATGGAGTGGGTTAGGGTTGGGCTATGGGAGGGGAGGTTATGGTTAGACAGTAGGTGGACAGTTCAGGTGTTAGGGTTAGGCACTAGAGGGAGAGTTAGTCTACAGGAGGGGAGGGCTAGAGTTAGACAGTAGGCTTAGACTATGGAAGGGTTAGGGGATAGGCTGTGGGGTGGAGGGTAAGGCTGCAACAGTGGATGGTTAGAGGAGGGAAGGGTTAGATAGTAGGGGGAGGGTTAGAGTCAGGCACTAGGGTTACAGTTAGGCTGCAGAAAGGTTAGGCACTAGAGGGTTAGGATACAGGAGGGGAGAGTTACAATTAGGCAGTAGGGTTAGGCATTAGGGGAAGGGTTAGGGATAGGCTACAGGAGGGGAGGGAAGGGTAAGGCTGCGACAGTGGATGGCTAGGATACGAAAGGGGAGGTAAGGGTTACGCAGTAAGGGGTGGGTTAGAGTTAGGCAGAAAGGGGAGGGTTTAAGCACTAGGGTTACAGTTAGGCTATGGAAAGGTTAGGCATTAGAGGGAGAGTAAAGGTTAGGACACAGGAGGGAAGGTAAGGAATAGGCAGTAGGGGGAAGGTTAGAGTTAGGTTATGGGAGGGTTAGGCACTAGAGGGAGAGTTAGGATGAGGCTACAGGAGGGGAGGAGAGGGTTAGGCAATAGGAGGAGGGTTAGAGTCAGGCACTAGGGTTACAGTTAAGCAACGGAAAGGTTAGGCACTAGAGGGAGGATTAGGTTACGGGTGGGGAGGTTAGGGTTAGGCACTAGAGGGAGGATTAGGTTACGGGTGGGGAGGTTAGGGTTAGGCACTAGAGGGAGGATTAGGTTACGGGTGGGGAGGTTAGGGTTAGGCAGTAGAGGGAGGATTAGGTTACGGGTGGGGAGGTTAGGGTTAGGCACTAGAGGGAGGATTAGGTTACGGGTGGGGAGGTTAGGGTTAGGCTCTAGAGGGAGGATTAGGTTACGGGTGGGGAGGTTAGGGTTAGGCACTAGAGGGAGGATTAGGTTACGGGTGGGGAGGTTAGGGTTAGGCACTAGAGGGAGGATTAGGTTACGGGTGGGGAGGTTAGGGTTAGGCAGTAGAGGGAGGATTAGGTTACGGGTGGGGAGGTTAGGGTTAGGCAGTAGAGGGAGGATTAGGTTACGGGTGGGGAGGTTAGGGATAGGCAGTAGAGGGAGGATTAGGTTACGGGTGGGGAGGTTAGGGACAGGCAGTAGAGGGAGGATTAGGTTACGGGTGGGGAGGTTAGGGTTAGGCACTAGAGGGAGGATTAGGTTACGGGTGGGGAGGTTAGGGTTAGGCACTAGAGGGAGGATTAGGTTACTGGTGGGGAGGTTAGGGTTAGGCACTAGAGGGAGGATTAGGTTACGGGTGGGGAGGTTAGGGTTAGGCACTAGAGGGAGGATTAGGTTACGGGTGGGGAGGTTAGGGTTAGGCACTAGAGGGAGGATTAGGTTACTGGTGGGGAGGTTAGGGTTAGGCACTAGAGAGAGGATTAGGTTACTGGTGGGGAGGTTAGGGTTAGGCACTAGAGGGAGGATTAGGTTACGGGTGGGGAGGTTAGGGTTAGGCACTAGAGGGAGGATTAGGTTACGGGTGGGGAGGTTAGGGTTAGGCACTAGAGGGAGGATTAGGTTACGGGTGGGGAGGTTAGGGTTAGGCACTAGAGGGAGGATTAGGTTACGGGTGGGGAGGTTAGGGTTAGGTTACGGGTGGGGAGGTTAGGGTTAGGCACTAGAGGGAGGATTAGGTTACGGGTGGGGAGGTTAGGGTTAGGCACTAGAGGGAGGATTAGGTTACGGGTGGGGAGGTTAGGGTTAGGCACTAGGGGGAGGATTAGGTTACGGGTGGGGAGGTTAGGGTTAGGCACTAGAGGGAGAATTAGGTTACGGGTGGGGAGGTTAGGGTTAGGCACTAGAGGGAGGATTAGGTTACTGGTGGAGAGGTTAGGGTTAGGCACTAGAGGGAGGATTAGGTTACTGGTGGGGAGGTTAGGGTTAGGCACTAGAGGGAGGATTAGGTTACGGGTGGGGAGGTTAGGGTTAGGCACTAGAGGGAGGATTAGGTTACGGGTGGGGAGGTTAGGGTTAGGCACTAGAGGGAGGATTAGGTTACGGGTGGGGAGGTTAGGGTTAGGCACTAGAGGGAGGATTAGGTTACGGGTGGGGAGGTTAGGGTTAGGCACTAGAGGGAGGATTAGGTTACGGGTGGGGAGGTTAGGGTTAGGCACTAGAGGGAGGATTAGGTTACGGGTGGGGAGGTTAGGGTTAGGCACTAGAGGGAGGATTAGGTTACGGGTGGGGAGGTTAGGGTTAGGCACTAGAGGGAGGATTAGGTTACGGGTGGGGAGGTTAGGGTTAGGCACTAGAGGGAGGATTAGGTTACGGGTGGGGAGGTTAGGGTTCGGCAGTAGAGGGAGGATTAGGTTACGGGTGGGGAGGTTAGGGTTAGGCAGTAGAGGGAGGATTAGGTTACGGGTGGGGAGGTTAGGGTTAGGCAGTAGAGGGAGGATTAGGTTACGGGTGGGGAGGTTAGGGATAGGCAGTAGGGGGAGGATTAGGTTACTGGTGGGGAGGTTAGGGTTAGGCACTAGAGGGAGGATTAGGTTACTGGTGGGGAGGTTAGGGTTAGGCAGTAGAGGGAGGATTAGGTTACGGGTGGGGAGGTTAGGGTTAGGCAGTAGAGGGAGGATTAGGTTACGGGTGGGGAGGTTAGGGTTAGGCACTAGAGGGAGGATTAGGTTACGGGTGGGGAGGTTAGGGATAGGCAGTAGGGGGAGGATTAGGTTACGGGTGGGGAGGTTAGGGTTAGGCACTAGAGGGAGGATTAGGTTACGGGTGGGGAGGTTAGGGTTAGGCACTAGAGGGAGGATTAGGTTACGGGTGGGGAGGTTAGGGTTAGGCACTAGAGGGAGGATTAGGTTACGGGTGGGGAGGTTAGGGTTAGGCACTAGAGGGAGGATTAGGTTACGGGTGGGGAGGTTAGGGTTAGGCACTAGAGGGAGGATTAGGTTACTGGTGGGGAGGTTAGGGTTAGGCACTAGAGGGAGGATTAGGTTACGGGTGGGGAGGTTAGGGTTAGGCACTAGAGGGAGGATTAGGTTACGGGTGGGGAGGTTAGGGTTAGGCACTAGAGGGAGGATTAGGTTACTGGTGGGGAGGTTAGGGTTAGGCACTAGAGAGAGGATTAGGTTACTGGTGGGGAGGTTAGGGTTAGGCACTAGAGGGAGGATTAGGTTACGGGTGGGGAGGTTAGGGTTAGGCACTAGAGGGAGGATTAGGTTACGGGTGGGGAGGTTAGGGTTAGGCACTAGAGGGAGGATTAGGTTACGGGTGGGGAGGTTAGGGTTAGGCACTAGAGGGAGGATTAGGTTACGGGTGGGGAGGTTAGGGTTAGGCACTAGAGGGAGGATTAGGTTACGGGTGGGGAGGTTAGGGTTAGGTTACGGGTGGGGAGGTTAGGGTTAGGCACTAGAGGGAGGATTAGGTTACGGGTGGGGAGGTTAGGGTTAGGCACTAGGGGGAGGATTAGGTTACGGGTGGGGAGGTTAGGGTTAGGCACTAGAGGGAGAATTAGGTTACGGGTGGGGAGGTTAGGGTTAGGCACTAGAGGGAGGATTAGGTTACTGGTGGAGAGGTTAGGGTTAGGCACTAGAGGGAGGATTAGGTTACTGGTGGGGAGGTTAGGGTTAGGCACTAGAGGGAGGATTAGGTTACGGGTGGGGAGGTTAGGGTTAGGCACTAGAGGGAGGATTAGGTTACGGGTGGGGAGGTTAGGGTTAGGCACTAGAGGGAGGATTAGGTTACGGGTGGGGAGGTTAGGGTTAGGCACTAGAGGGAGGATTAGGTTACGGGTGGGGAGGTTAGGGTTAGGCACTAGAGGGAGGATTAGGTTACGGGTGGGGAGGTTAGGGTTAGGCACTAGAGGGAGGATTAGGTTACGGGTGGGGAGGTTAGGGTTAGGCACTAGAGGGAGGATTAGGTTACGGGTGGGGAGGTTAGGGTTAGGCACTAGAGGGAGGATTAGGTTACGGGTGGGGAGTTTAGGGTTAGGCACTAGAGGGAGGATTAGGTTACGGGTGGGGAGGTTAGGGTTCGGCAGTAGAGGGAGGATTAGGTTACGGGTGGGGAGGTTAGGGTTAGGCAGTAGAGGGAGGATTAGGTTACGGGTGGGGAGGTTAGGGATAGGCAGTAGGGGGAGGATTAGGTTACTGGTGGGGAGGTTAGGGTTAGGCACTAGAGGGAGGATTAGGTTACTGGTGGGGAGGTTAGGGTTAGGCACTAGAGGGAGGATTAGGTTACGGGTGGGGAGGTTAGGGTTAGGCAGTAGAGGGAGGATTAGGTTACGGGTGGGGAGGTTAGGGTTAGGCACTAGAGGGAGGATTAGGTTACGGGTGGGGAGGTTAGGGTTAGGCACTAGAGGGAGGATTAGGTTACGGGTGGGGAGGTTAGGGTTAGGCACTAGAGGGAGTATTAGGTTACGGGTGGGGAGGTTAGGGTTAGGCACTAGAGGGAGGATTAGGTTACGGGTGGGGAGGTTAGGGTTAGGCACTAGAGGGAGGATTAGGTTACGGGTGGGGAGGTTAGGGTTAGGCAGTAGAGGGAGGATTAGGTTACGGGTGGGGAGGTTAGGGTTAGGCACTAGAGGGAGGATTAGGTTACGGGTGGGGAGGTTAGGGTTAGGCAGTAGAGGGAGGATTAGGTTACGGGTGGGGAGGTTAGGGTTAGGCAGTAGAGGGAGGATTAGGTTACGGGTGGGGAGGTTAGGGTTAGGCACTAGAGGGAGGATTAGGTTACGGGTGGGGAGGTTAGGGTTAGGCAGTAGAGGGAGGATTAGGTTACGGGTGGGGAGGTTAGGGTTAGGCACTAGAGGGAGGATTAGGTTACGGGTGGGGAGGTTAGGGTTAGGCAGTAGAGGGAGGATTAGGTTACGGGTGGGGAGGTTAGGGTTAGGCAGTAGAGGGAGGATTAGGTTGCGGGTGGGGAGGTTAGGGTTAGACACTAGAGGGAGGATTAGGTTACTGGTGGGGAGGTTAGGGTTAGGCACTAGAGGGAGGATTAGGTTACGGGTGGTGAGGTTAGGGATAGGCAGTAGGGGGAGGATTAGGTTACGGGTGGGGGAGGTTAGGGTTAGGCACTAGAGGGAGGATTAGGTTACGGGTGGGGAGGTTAGGGATAGGCAGTAGGGGGAGGATTAGGTTACGGGTGGGGAGGTTAGGGTTAGGCACTAGAGGGAGGATTAGGTTACGGGTGGGGAGGTTAGGGTTAGGCACTAGAGGGAGGATTAGGTTACGGGTGGGGAGGTTAGGGTTAGGCACTAGAGGGAGGATTAGGTTACGGGTGGGGAGGTTAGGGTTAGGCAGTAGAGGGAGGATTAGGTTACGGGTGGGGAGGTTAGGGTTAGGCAGTAGAGGGAGGATTAGGTTACGGGTGGGGAGGTTAGGGTTAGGCACTAGAGGGAGGATTAGGTTACGGGTGGGGAGGTTAGGGTTAGGCAGTAGAGGGAGGATTAGGTTACGGGTGGGGAGGTTAGGGTTAGGCACTAGAGGGAGGATTAGGTTACGGGTGGGGAGGCTAGGGTTAGGCACTAGAGGGAGGATTAGGTTACGGGTGGGGAGGTTAGGGTTAGGCACTAGAGGGAGGATTAGGTTACGGGTGGGGAGGTTAGGGTTAGGCACTAGAGGGAGGATTAGGTTACGGGTGGGGAGGTTAGGGTTAGGCAGTAGAGGGAGGATTAGGTTACGGGTGGGGAGGTTAGGGTTAGGCAGTAGAGGGAGGATTAGGTTACGGGTGGGGAGGTTAGGGATAGGCAGTAGAGGGAGGATTAGGTTACGGGTGGGGAGGTTAGGGTTAGGCACTAGAGGGAGGATTAGGTTACGGGTGGGGAGGTTAGGGTTAGGCACTAGAGGGAGGATTAGGTTACTGGTGGGGAGGTTAGGGTTAGGCACTAGAGGGAGGATTAGGTTACGGGTGGGGAGGTTAGGGTTAGGCACTAGAGGGAGGATTAGGTTACGGGTGGGGAGGTTAGGGTTAGGCACTAGAGGGAGGATTAGGTTACTGGTGGGGAGGTTAGGGTTAGGCACTAGAGGGAGGATTAGGTTACGGGTGGGGAGGTTAGGGTTAGGCACTAGAGGGAGGATTAGGTTACGGGTGGGGAGGTTAGGGTTAGGCACTAGAGGGAGGATTAGGTTACGGGTGGGGAGGTTAGGGTTAGGCACTAGAGGGAGGATTAGGTTACGGGTGGGGAGGTTAGGGTTAGGCACTAGAGGGAGGATTAGGTTACGGGTGGGGAGGTTAGGGTTAGGCACTAGAGGGAGGATTAGGTTACGGGTGGGGAGGTTAGGGTTAGGCAGTAGAGGGAGGATAAGGTTACGGGTGGGGAGGTTAGGGTTAGGCACTAGAGGAAGGATTAGGTTACGGGTGGGGAGGTTAGGGTTAGGCAGTAGAGGGAGGATTAGGTTACGGGTGGGGAGGTTAGGGTTAGGCACTAGAGGGAGGATTAGGTTACGGGTGGGGAGGTTAGGGTTAGGCACTAGAGGGAGGATTAGGTTACTGGTGGGGAGGTTAGGGTTAGGCACTAGAGGGAGGATTAGGTTACGGGTGGGGAGGTTAGGGTTAGGCACTAGAGGGAGGATTAGGTTACGGGTGGGGAGGTTAGGGTTAGGCAGTAGAGGGAGGATTAGGTTACGGGTGGGGAGGTTAGGGTTAGGCACTAGAGGGAGGATTAGGTTACGGGTGGGGAGGTTAGGGTTAGGCACTAGAGGAAGGATTAGGTTACGGGTGGGGAGGTTAGGGTTAGGCACTAGAGGGAGGATTAGGTTACGGGTGGGGAGGTTAGGGTTAGGCACTAGAGGGAGGATTAGGTTACTGGTGGGGAGGTTAGGGTTAGGCACTAGAGGGAGGATTAGGTTACGGGTGGGGAGGTTAGGGTT
Organism: Pseudophryne corroboree; assembly: GCF_028390025.1. NCBI lineage: Eukaryota > Metazoa > Chordata > Amphibia > Anura > Myobatrachidae > Pseudophryne > Pseudophryne corroboree. The sequence continues at coordinate 911,050,959 of NC_086447.1, forward strand.
AGGCACTAGAGGGAGGATTAGGTTACGGGTGGGGAGGTTAGGGTTAGGCACTAGAGGGAGGATTAGGTTACGGGTGGGGAGGTTAGGGTTAGGCACTAGAGGGAGGATTAGGTTACGGGTGGGGAGGTTAGGGTTAGGCACTAGAGGGAGGATTAGGTTACGGGTGGGGAGGTTAGGGTTAGGCACTAGAGGGAGGATTAGGTTACGGGTGGGGAGGTTAGGGTTAGGCACTAGAGGTAAGATTAGGTTACGGGTGGGGAGGTTAGGGTTAGGCACTAGAGGGAGGATTAGGCTACGGGTGGGGAGGTTAGGGTTAGGCACTAGAGGGAGGATTAGGTTACGGGTGGGGAGGTTAGGGTTAGGCAGTAGAGGGAGGATTAGGTTACGGGTGGGGAGGTTAGGGTTAGGCAGTAGAGGGAGGATTAGGTTACGGGTGGGGAGGTTAGGGTTAGGCACTAGAGGAAGGATTAGGTTACGGGTGGGGAGGTTAGGGTTAGGCAGTAGAGGGAGGATTAGGTTACGGGTGGGGAGGTTAGGGTTAGGCACTAGAGGGAGGATTAGGTTACGGGTGGGGAGGTTAGGGTTAGGCAGTAGAGGGAGGATTAGGTTACGGGTGGGGAGGTTAGGGTTAGGCAGTAGAGGGAGGATTAGGTTGCGGGTGGGGAGGTTAGGGTTAGGCACTAGAGGGAGGATTTGGTTACTGGTGGGGAGGTTAGGGTTAGGCACTAGAGGGAGGATTAGGTTACGGGTGGTGAGGTTAGGGATAGGCAGTAGGGGGAGGATTAGGTTACGGGTGGGGAGGTTAGGGTTAGGCACTAGAGGGAGGATTAGGTTACGGGTGGGGAGGTTAGGGATAGGCAGTAGGGGGAGGATTAGGTTACGGGTGGGGAGGTTAGGGTTAGGCACTAGAGGGAGGATTAGGTTACGGGTGGGGAGGTTAGGGTTAGGCACTAGAGGGAGGATTAGGTTACGGGTGGGGAGGTTAGGGTTAGGCAGTAGAGGGAGGATTAGGTTACGGGTGGGGAGGTTAGGGTTAGGCACTAGAGGGAGGATTAGGTTACGGGTGGGGAGGTTAGGGTTAGGCACTAGAGGGAGGATTAGGTTACGGGTGGGGAGGTTAGGGTTAGGCACTAGAGGGAGGATTAGGTAACGGGTGGGGAGGTTAGGGTTAGGCACTAGAGGGAGAATTAGGTTACGGGTGGGGAGGTTAGGGTTAGGCACTAGAGGGAGGATTAGGTTACGGGTGGGGAGGTTAGGGTTAGGCAGTAGAGGGAGGATTAGGTTACGGGTGGGGAGGTTAGGGTTAGGCACTAGAGGGAGGATTAGGTTACGGGTGGGGAGGTTAGGGTTAGGCAGTAGAGGGAGGATTAGGTTACGGGTGGGGAGGTTAGGGTTAGGCACTAGAGGGAGGATTAGGTTACGGGTGGGGAGGTTAGGGTTAGGCAGTAGAGGGAGGATTAGGTTACGGGTGGGGAGGTTAGGGTTAGGCACTAGAGGGAGGATTAGGTTACGGGTGGGGAGGTTACGGTTAGGCAGTAGAGGGAGGTTTAGGTTACGGGTGGGGAGATTAGGGTTAGGCACTAGAGGGAGGATTAGGTTACGGGTGGGGAGGTTAGGGTTAGGCACTAGAGGGAGGATTAGGTTACGGGTGGGGAGGTTAGGGTTAGGCACTAGAGGGAGGATTAGGTTACGGGTGGGGAGGTTAGGGTTAGGCACTAGAGGGAGGATTAGGTTACTGGTGGGGAGGTTAGGGTTAGGCACTAGAGGGAGGATTAGGTTACGGGTGGGGAGGTTAGGGTTAGGCACTAGAGGGAGGATTAGGTTACGGGTGGGGAGGTTAGGCAGTAGAGGGAGGATTAGGTTACGGGTGGGGAGGTTAGGGTTAGGCAGTAGAGGGAGGATTAGGTTTCGGGTGGGGAGGTTAGGGTTAGGCACTAGAGGGAGGATTAGGTTACGGGTGGGGAGGTTAGGGTTAGGCACTAGAGGGAGGATTAGGTTACTGGTGGGGAGGTTAGGGTTAGGCACTAGAGGGAGGATTAGGTTACGGGTGGGGAGGTTAGGGTTAGGCACTAGAGGGAGGATTAGGTTACGGGTGGGGAGGTTAGGGTTAGGCACTAGAGGGAGGATTAGGTTACGGGTGGGGAGGTTAGGGTTAGGCACTAGAGGGAGGATTAGGTTACGGGTGGGGAGGTTAGGGTTAGGCACTAGAGGGAGGATTAGGTTACTGGTGGGGAGGTTAGGGTTAGGCACTAGAGGGAGGATTAGGTTACTGGTGGGGAGGTTAGGGTTAGGCACTAGAGGGAGGATTAGGTTACGGGTGGGGAGGTTAGGGTTAGGCACTAGAGGGAGGATTAGGTTACGGGTGGGGAGGTTAGGGTTAGGCACTAGAGGGAGGATTAGGTTACGGGTGGGGAGGTTAGGGTTAGGCACTAGAGGGAGGATTAGGTTACGGGTGGGGAGGTTAGGGGTTAGGCACTAGAGGGAGGATTAGGTTACGGGGTGGGGAGGTTAGGGGTTAGGCACTAGAGGGAGGATTAGGTTACGGGTGGGGAGGTTAGGGTTAGGCACTAGAGGGAGGATTAGGTTACGGGTGGGGAGGTTAGGGTTAGGCACTAGAGGGAGGATTAGGTTACGGGTGGGGAGGTTAGGGTTAGGCAGTAGAGGGAGGATTAGGTTACGGGTGGGGAGGTTAGGGTTAGGCAGTAGAGGGAGGATTAGGTTACGGGTGGGGAGGTTAGGGTTAGGCAGTAGAGGGAGGATTAGGTTACGGGTGGGGAGGTTAGGGTTAGGCAGTAGAGGGAGGATTAGGTTACGGGTGGGGAGGTTAGGGTTAGGCACTAGAGGGAGGATTAGGTTACGGGTGGGGAGGTTAGGGTTAGGCAGTAGAGGGAGGATTGGGTTACGGGTGGGGAGGTTAGGGTTAGGCAGTAGAGGGAGGATTAGGTTGCGGGTGGGGAGGTTAGGGTTAGGCACTAGAGGGAGGATTAGGTTACTGGTGGGGAGGTTAGGGTTAGGCACTAGGGGGAGGATTAGGTTACGGGTGGGGAGGTTAGGGATAGGCAGTAGGGGGAGGATTAGGTTACGGGTGGGGAGGTTAGGGTTAGGCACTAGAGGGAGGATTAGGTTACGGGTGGGGAGGTTAGGGATAGGCAGTAGGGGGAGGATTAGGTTACGGGTGGGGAGGTTAGGGTTAGGCACTAGAGGGAGGATTAGGTTACGGGTGGGGAGGTTAGGGTTAGGCACTAGAGGGAGGATTAGGTTACGGGTGGGGAGGTTAGGGTTAGGCACTAGAGGGAGGATTAGGTTACGGGTGGGGAGGTTAGGGTTAGGCACTAGAGGGAGGATTAGGTTACGGGTGGGGAGGTTAGGGTTAGGCACTAGAGGGAGGATTAGGTTACGGGTGGGGAGGTTAGGGTTAGGCACTAGAGGGAGGATTAGGTTACGGGTGGGGAGGTTAGGGTTAGGCACTAGAGGGAGGATTAGGTTACGGGTGGGGAGGTTAGGGTTAGGCACTAGAGGTAGGATTAGGTTACGGGTGGGGAGGTTAGGGTTAGGCACTAGAGGGAGGATTAGGTTACGGGTGGGGAGGTTAGGGTTAGGCAGTAGAGGGAGGATTAGGTTACGGGTGGGGAGGTTAGGGTTAGGCAGTAGAGGGAGGATTAGGTTACGGGTGGGGAGGTTAGGGTTAGGCACTAGAGGGAGGATTAGGTTACGGGTGGGGAGGTTAGGGTTAGGCACTAGAGGGAGGATTAGGTTACGGGTGGGGAGGTTAGGGTTAGGCACTAGAGGGAGGATTAGGTTACGGGTGGGGAGGTTAGGGTTAGGCACTAGAGGGAGGATCAGGTTACGGGTGGGGAGGTTAGGGTTAGGCACTAGAGGGAGGATCAGGTTACGGGTGGGGAGGTTAGGGTTAGGCACTAGAGGGAGGATCAGGTTACGGGTGGGGAGGTTAGGGTTAGGCACTAGAGGGAGGATTAGGTTACGGGTGGGGAGGTTAGGGTTAGGCACTAGAGGGAGGATTAGGTTACGGGTGGGGAGGTTAGGGTTAGGCACTAGAGGGAGGATTAGGTTACGGGTGGGGAGGTTAGGGTTAGGCACTAGAGGGAGGATTAGGTTACGGGTGGGGAGTTTAGGGTTAGGCAGTAGAGGGAGGATTAGGTTACGGGTGGGGAGGTTAGGGTTAGGCACTAGAGGGAGGATTAGGTTACGGGTGGGGGAGGTTAGGGTTAGGCAGTAGAGGGAGGATTAGGTTACGGGTGGGGAGGTTAGGGTTAGGCACTAGAGGGAGGATTAGGTTACGGGTGGGGAGGTTAGGGTTAGGCACTAGAGGGAGGATTAGGTTACGGGTGGGGAGGTTAGGGTTAGGCACTAGAGGGATGATTAGGTTACGGGTGGGGAGGTTAGGGTTAGGCACTAGAGGGAGGATTAGGTTACGGGTGGGGAGGTTAGGGTTAGGCAGTAGAGGGAGGATTAGGTTACGGGTGGGGAGGTTAGGGTTAGGCAGTAGAGGGAGGATTAGGTTACGGGTGGGGAGGTTAGGGTTAGGCACTAGAGGGAGGATTAGGTTACGGGTGGGGAGGTTAGGGTTAGGCACTAGAGGGAGGATTAGGTTACGGGTGGGGAGGTTACGGTTAGGCACTAGAGGGAGGATTAGGTTACGGGTGGGGAGGTTAGGGTTAGGCACTAGAGGGAGAATTAGGTTACGGGTGGGGAGGTTAGGGTTAGGCAGTAGAGGGAGGATTAGGTTACGGGTGGGGAGGTTAGGGTTAGGCACTAGAGGGAGGATTAGGTTACGGGTGGGGAGGTTAGGGTTAGGCACTAGAGGGAGGATTAGGTTACGGGTGGGGAGGTTAGGGTTAGGCAGTAGAGGGAGGATTAGGTTACGGGTGGGGAGGTTAGGGTTAGGCACTAGAGGGAGGATTAGGTTACGGGTGGGGAGGTTAGGGTTAGGCACTAGAGGGAGGATTAGGTTACGGGTGGAGAGGTTAGGGTTAGGCACTAGAGGGAGGATTAGGTTACGGGTGGGGAGGTTAGGGTTAGGCACTAGAGGGAGGATTAGGTTACGGGTGGGGAGGTTAGGGTTAGGCACTAGAGGGAGGATTAGGTTACGGGTGGAGAGGATTAGGTTACGGGTGGGGAGGTTAGGGTTAGGCACTAGAGGGAGGATTAGGTTGCGGGTGGGGAGGTTAGGGTTAGGCAGTAGAGGGAGGATTAGGTTACGGGTGGGGAGGTTAGGGTTAGGCAGTAGAGGGAGGATTAGGTTACGGGTGGGGAAGGTTAGGGTTAGGCAGTAGAGGGGAGGATTAGGTTACGGGTGGGGAGGTTAGGGTTAGGCACTAGAGGGAGGATTAGGTAGCGGGTGGGGAGGTTAGGGTTAGGCACTAGAGGGAGGATTAGGTTACGGGTGGGGAGGTTAGGGTTAGGCACTAGAGGGAGGATTAGGTTACTGGTGGGGAGGTTAGGGTTAGGCACTAGAGGGAGGATTAGGTTACGGGTGGGGAGGTTAGGGTTAGGCACTAGAGGGAGGATTAGGTTACGGGTGGGGAGGTTAGGGTTAGGCACTAGAGGGAGGATTAGGTTACGGGTGGGGAGGTTAGGATTAGGCACTAGAGGGAGGATTAGGTTACGGGTGGGGAGGTTAGGGATAGGCAGTAAGGGGAGGATTAGAGTTAGACAGTAAGAGGAGGGTTTAGGCACTGGGGTTAGAGTTAGGCTAAGGAAAGGTTAGGCAAAAGATACGGGAGGGGAGGGGAGGTTAGGCAATAGGGGGAGGGTTAGAGTCAGGCACTAGGGTTACAGTTAGGCTACGGAAATATTAGGCACTAGAGGTAGGGTTAGGTTACGGGTGGGGAGGTTAGGGTTAGGCACTAGAGGGAGGATTAGGTAGCGGGTGGGGAGGTTAGGGTTAGGCACTAGAGGGAGGATTAGGTTACGGGTGGGGAGGTTAGGGTTAGGCACTAGAGGGAGGATTAGGTTACTGGTGGGGAGGTTAGGGTTAGGCACTAGAGGGAGGATTAGGTTACGGGTGGGGAGGTTAGGGTTAGGCACTAGAGGGAGGATTAGGTTACGGGTGGGGAGGTTAGGGTTAGGCACTAGAGGGAGGATTAGGTTACGGGTGGGGAGGTTAGGGTTAGGCACTAGAGGGATGATTAGGTTACGGGTGGGGAGGTTAGGGTTAGGCACTAGAGGGAGGATTAGGTTACGGGCGGGGAGGTTAGGGTTAGGCACTAGAGGGAGGATTAGGTTACGGGCGGGGAGGTTAGGGTTAGGCACTAGAGGGAGGATTAGGTTACTGGTGGGGAGGTTAGGGTTAGGCACTAGAGGGAGGATTAGGTTACGGGTGGGGAGGTTAGGGTTAGGCAGTAGAGGGAGGATTAGGTTACGGGTGGGGAGGTTAGGGTTAGGCAGTAGAGGGAGGATTAGGTTACGGGTGGGGAGGTTAGGGTTAGGCAGTAGAGGGAGGATTAGGTTACGGGTGGGGAGGTTAGGGTTAGGCAGTAGAGGGAGGATTAGGTTACGGGTGGGGAGGTTAGGGTTAGGCTCTAGAGGGAGGATTAGGTTACGGGTGGGGAGGTTAGGGTTAGGCAGTAGAGGGAGGATTAGGTTACGGGTGGGGAGGTTAGGGTTAGGCACTAGAGGGAGGATTAGGTTACGGGTGGGGAGGTTAGGGTTAGGCACTAGAGGGAGGATTAGGTTACTGGTGGGGAGGTTAGGGTTAGGCTCTAGAGGGAGGATTAGGTTACGGGTGGGGAGGTTAGGGTTAGGCAGTAGAGGGAGGATTAGGTTACGGGTGGGGAGGTTAGGGTTAGGCACTAGAGGGAGGATTAGGTTACGGGTGGGGAGGTTAGGGTTAGGCACTAGAGGGAGGATTAGGTTACGGGTGGGGAGGTTAGGGTTAGGCACTAGAGGGAGGATTAGGTTGCGGGTGGGGAGGTTAGGGTTAGGCAGTAGAGGGAGGATTAGGTTACGGGTGGGGAGGTTAGGGTTAGGCAGTAGAGGGAGGATTAGGTTACGGGTGGGGAGGTTAGGGTTAGGCAGTAGAGGGAGGATTAGGTTACGGGTGGGGAGGTTAGGGTTAGGCACTAGAGGGAGGATTAGGTAGCGGGTGGGGAGGTTAGGGTTAGGCACTAGAGGGAGGATTAGGTTACGGGTGGGGAGGTTAGGGTTAGGCACTAGAGGGAGGATTAGGTTACTGGTGGGGAGGTTAGGGTTAGGCACTAGAGGGAGGATTAGGTTACGGGTGGGGAGGTTAGGGTTAGGCACTAGAGGGAGGATTAGGTTACGGGTGGGGAGGTTAGGGTTAGGCACTAGAGGGAGGATTAGGTTACGGGTGGGGAGGTTAGGATTAGGCACTAGAGGGAGGATTAGGTTACGGGTGGGGAGGTTAGGGATAGGCAGTAAGGGGAGGATTAGAGTTAGACAGTAAGAGGAGGGTTTAGGCACTGGGGTTAGAGTTAGGCTAAGGAAAGGTTAGGCAAAAGATACGGGAGGGGAGGGGAGGTTAGGCAATAGGGGGAGGGTTAGAGTCAGGCACTAGGGTTACAGTTAGGCTACGGAAATATTAGGCACTAGAGGTAGGGTTAGGTTACGGGTGGGGAGATTAGGGTTAGGCAGTAGGGGAAGAGTTAGAGTTAGACTAAGGAAAGGTTAGCATAGGATACGTGAATGGTTACAGTTAGGGGAGGTTTAGGATATGGGAGGGAGGTTAGGGATAGGCAGTAGGGGGGAGGATTAGGCTATGGGAGGAGAGGGTTACAGTCAGACACTAGGGTTGGGCTACGGGAAGGGTTACGCACTAGGGGAACATTTAGGGTTAGGCTACGGGAGGGAAAGGTAATGTTGTGGCAATAGATGGTTAGGGGAAGGTTAGGGTTAGCCATATCCACCACCAGAATCGCTGCAGGTTCCGCTAGAAGTCATCATGACTTCGCCACTAGACACAGAAGACACCAGTGGAGCTACCGGACCAGGTAAGTTACCAGTAGACCACCATGGACACTTTGTCAACATTTTAGCAGCGTCAACATGATGGTAACTGGGTCAATGTCGAGATTATGATCATGTCCACAAAATATACTACACTCGTCACATGACCTATATGTAGCCCTTGAGATCTTGTATAAAGGAAACTGGCCGTACTTATTAGAAACCAATAAATAAAATTGAAATAAAATACAAAAAAAGAACCAAGAGTCTTTATGCCTGAGCCTACCAGGTGTCCGAGCTCGGGGTGATGACAAAGGTTCTCCAGAAGGGAATATAAGGTTTCTTGCAGTTCATATTCACTGTAGGGAGAAATGTGAGCAGAGACATAAATATATTGGCGACACTAGGGATTGCGAACATAGGGATTGGGAACACTAGGAATTGGGGGCACTAGGGATTGGGGGCACTAGGGATTGGGGCACACTAGGGATTGGGGCACACTAGGGATTGGGGGCACACTAGGGATTGGGGGCACACTAGGAATTGGGGGCACTAGGAATACGGCATAATTTTAGTGTGCGTAGGGGGCGGTCGGCTGGATGACAATGACAAATTAGATATAAGGGGGAGATTTATCAATTCTTCTAAAGAGGACAAGGCAACCAGATTCTAGTTATCACTTATCTAGTACAGTCTATAAATAATAGCTAGTATCTGATTGGATGCTATGGGCAATTAAGGCTATTAATGCTTGAGCACAGATGGCTAAATCAAACTGATTCAGGTACTAATTAAAGTCACCTATGCTTAAGTATGGATATCCTGAAAACCTGAGCTGTTAAGGTGCCTTGAGGACTGAGTTTGGGAAACACTGCAATGGGGTATCACAGCCCCCACCCCCAGCAGGCAGGACACTTGGACCAGCTTCCCCTGCTCAGCCAGCTGCCTGCACACCACAAAACAGGATGACTAGCAGTAACTACTGCACCCCGGGATGATAATATGGCAAATGGTCAGGAGTACTGCTGTAATCAAGAACCGAAGTAACAATGAGTCTAGGCCATTAATACATAGGTCTCCATTTAATGACAAGTCATAATGGCCTTATCAATAGTTTCAGATGCTAAAAATAAGATTTTACTCACCGGTAAATCTATTTCTCGTAGTCCGTAGTGGATGCTGGGACTCCGTAAGGACCATGGGGAATAGCGGCTCCGCAGGAGACTGGGCACAACTAAAGAAAGCTTTAGGACTACCTGGTGTGCACTGGCTCCTCCCACTATGACCCTCCTCCAGACCTCAGTTAGGATACTGTGCCCGGAAGAGCTGACACAATAAGGAAGGATTTTGAATCCCGGGTAAGACTCATACCAGCCACACCAATCACACCGTATAACTCGTGATACTATACCCAGTTAACAGTATGAAATATAACTGAGCCTCTCAACAGATGGCTCAACAATAACCCTTTAGTTAGGCAATAACTATAAACAAGTATTGCAGACAATCCGCACTTGGGATGGGCGCCCAGCATCCACTACGGACTACGAGAAATAGATTTACCGGTGAGTAAAATCTTAATTTTCTCTGACGTCCTAAGTGGATGCTGGGACTCCGTAAGGACCATGGGGATTATACCAAAGCTCCCAAACGGGCGGGAGAGTGCGGATGACTCTGCAGCACCGAATGAGCAAACTCTAGGTCCTCCTCAGCCAGGGTATCAAACTTGTAGACTCTTGCCAAAATGTTTGAACCCGACCAAGTAACAGCTCGGCAAAGTTGTAAAGCCGAGACCCCTCGGGCAGCCGCCCAAGAAGAGCCCACTTTCCTCGTGGAATGGGCTTTTACAGATTTAGGGTGCGGCAGTCCAGCCGCAGAATGTGCAAGTTGAATCGTGCTACAGATCCAGCGAGCAATAGTCTGCTTAGAAGCAGGAGCACCCAGCTTGTTGGGTGCATACAGGATAAATAGCGAGTCAGTTTTCCTGACTCCAGCCGTCCTGGAAACATATACTTTTCAGGGCCCTGACTACGTCCAGTAACTTGGAATCCTCCAAATTCCAAGTAGCCGCAGGCACCACAATAGGTTGGTTCACATGAAAAACTGATACCACCTTAGGAAGGAATTGGGAACGAGTCCTCAATTCCGCCTTATCCATATAAAATACAGATAAGGGCTTTTGTATGACAAAGCCGCCAATTCTGATACACGCCTGGCCGACGCCAAGGCCCACAGCATGACCACTTTCCACGTGAGGTATTGTAGCTCCACGGATTTAAGTGGCTCAACCCAATGCGACTTCAGGAAATCCAACACCACGTTGAGATCCCACGGTGCCACTTGAGGCACAAACGGGGGCTGACTATGCAGCACTCCCTTAACAAAAGTCTGAACTTCAGGCAGTGAAGCCAGTTCTATTTTGGAAGAAAATTGATAGAGCCGAAATCTGGACCTTAATGGAACCCAATTTTAGGCCCATAGTCACCTCTGACTGTAGGAAGTGCAGAAATCGACCTAGCTGAAATTTCTCCTTTGGGGCCTTCCTGGCCTCACAGCACGCAACATATTTCCGCCATATGCGGTGATAATGGTTTGCGTTGTCAAAGTCAGAAAAATATCACGCTGCACATTGCCATATATGCACCTCATGCGTGTGCCCGCTGCACGTGCATGAGCTCTCCCGTGCGTGCGTATACTCGCAGTCGCATGCACTCGCACGGTATGCGCATTTACGGTAGAGTTTGTGTGCGTCTAGCGGGCGACTCAATCGTTACATATTTTAGTCATATAATGTATTTTGTAGATTATGGTCCCGTTGATAGAATCTGAAAGTTTAGTTAATGTAGCATGTTCAGAGATAAAGAGATCCCTCTTTGTTTGATACGAAGGGTCAGACAGGGGTTACACAGTGGTGTTTAGTATCCATCGGAAGGGTATATAATTAGCAATATTCCGGTGTTGGTTAGAAACGGATTAATCGCTCGTGCGTATAGTTATGACTATAAGAAGTTTATGGACATTTGCTGTATTTGCAGTTTATTACCCATGCGGCGGGAAACCTGAGTTTCCCTCCCACTTGAGCAGTTTGAAATAGTCACAGCCCACCTGTATGAACCAACCTATGACCTTTTGTTATAATGCTGAGACGGATTCCTGTGTCCAATGAACAATAAGAATGTAGGGACCATTGTACTGTACTGTGTGTAAGTGTATATAAAGACAAGCCGACCTGGGCCAGCTCCATTCTACTCTTCTCAACGGTTCTCATCACTGATAATCGGGAGCTGGATATCCAGGAAGGCGCATGCGATTGTTTCCCCTTGTGCGTAAGTTCTCTGCAACCATTTTACCTCCTAATTTGTTGTAAGCCATTCTCTCTCTCCTTCCCCTTAAATGTAATAGTGTTGCTATTGTATTTTAACGTGTAGTAATTCTGTTAGATATTTATGTTAGCCTGGTAGTGTATAAACTGTACTGTATATTCTTTTGCAATTGAACGTTTATTCTCTCCCTTAAAGGTGTTAGAACCTTAGACCGGTATTTGAGTGTTTATTATATTGCTAAGTGTTCCCTGAGCGTCACAAACACTCATACAGCTTTTAAACTAACAAGGTTACACTGCATTGCATCTACACCTTATCACTGCATAAAGGTTTACAGTATAAGTACATTCCTTATAGTATAGTTATTAAGGTTTAATTCTGTGAGCGTCAGCGCCGCTTGTGATCTCCTCGTGGTCTCGAGCGTCCGCTACGCTGGTAGCGTATCATTACGGTAATCGGCAGCCTATAGCGTGCTTGCCTCTACGCATTAAGCCGTGAGCGAACGTGCCGCTCGTGCGTCTCGTCCACGGCTAAGCGTCCGCTACGCTAAGTGCGTTCCCTTACGGTACCACATACTCCAATAGCGTACTGAGTCTCTTAACCTTTTAGAGTGTTTAATATAGGATAAATCTATAGGCTTTATCAATTAGGGACTCGCCCGCTCTTCACATATCTGCACTAGGTAACTTTAGCAGACATTATCGGTCAGCAAAGGGCGGGAAGGTGTTATCCCTCGTAGTGCTGACCAGATAAAGCGTCTGCTTAGCTTAGTAAGGAGTGCTGAGGGAATCCGGAACCGGAAGGTAGGAACAGTACGTTATTGTCTTTTAAAACTGTTTAGTTTCTGTTTTGCGTACGTACGCATAAGCACACACACCTGTATTTCTTGTTTAGTAGTATTTGTCCGTATCTCATTCTCCTGATTGCCACATACTAGTGATAACGTGCTGAGAGATTTGTCGCTATTAATAGTTAAAAGATAAAAAGTAATATTTAAGGGAATAATTGTAAAGGCACGCACACAGTCTCGCCTAGAAATACAAGGGAGATTTGGGTGGTGCCCAGTAAATGATTACACTTAAAAATCATTTACATTGATAAACGTGTAGTTGTGTTACTGTGGACGTACTTGGTCTGTGTACACGTGTCCTTACAAGGGCAGGGCGTACGCAACGCAAGGGTCGACGCACGGAGCGTATATTACGCAACGGAGCGTACGGATACGCCCACATAATACAAACCGCACGATAGTATTGTTTTAGTAGGCGATAAGGAAGTAACGCGATAATAACGCAAATCTATCTCAAATCCAAAAAGTTAAAGTTAAAAGAAAAAAAAAAACTTTCTCTGTTGCAATTCTTCTGGGTTAGACTATTACTGAATGAAAGGCATTCTGTACAGAAATAAGAGTGTTCGAATGTAAGAGTGTGTATATATAAGATCTCTCTTTTTTTACGAACGTGGGAACCATAGGCCAGTAGGAAGAGGTACATCAGCGAGAGTGATAGCGTGGGGTGGCTTGGGAGGCGTCCCTTGTTAGTCTCAACATATTATGAGCAGTAGAGTCTGCTGTACATAACAGACCAGGAGGTCAAGGACCAGGAGGTTCAGGTACAGCAGACTAGAAGTAGAGAGCACAACCGAAGAGGGTTGGTGCGAGACCCATATAGGCCAACAAAGCTCATTGCTGAAGGAATTCGCAGCCAAAATTTTCGATTCCACTGATCGTTCCGCACATAAGATTAGTTGCTTGTGTGCAGATACGAATGTACCGCATGTGATTGTGTGCATTAGCGTGTCTTGAATATTCATAAGAACGCTACTTGCACATTGTTAACGTGATTTGTGTAATTTTTTATTTTAAGGGAAGTAGCCTGATCACTCAGGGACATTCCAACGACTGATACTTGCTGGGGAGGATAGCATACTTCCACACGCCCGAGCAAGTAGACGTTCATAGGTGCCCTAGGTTGGGTACGGAACCTCTGGGAACTTTGGTCGCCGTATTGGCCAGCGTGGGCGGGAGTTAAGTGGGCGGACCTCGAGGCAAAACCCCCACCGCAGCCTTACCCCGGACATCTTGGTTTTTGTAAGGGTTGCCGAAGACCCTGATTTGAAGTCAGAGGTAGTGAAAGCAGCACCTGCAAAGATGGGGGCCAGTTGTTCAGGTAAGGGGCGATCAACCGAGGTTCAGGTTGATTTGGTAAACCGACCAATCGGGTCGGCAAGGTATATCATGTGTGAGAAATATGGTCATCACACAGAGATGTTGTGCAATGAATGGGAAAGGATGACTGTGCATGACGGGGAGAAGTTTCCCCGGGTAGGTAGTTTTAACCCAGAAGTATTACAGAATTTAAGGAGAAGAGTTTGCCTGATTAAATCTTCAAAAAGGCGTATTAGACATTATGATTATTTAACATTGTGGCAACAGGAAGGTGAAATACAAAGGGGGTTGGCGCAAGCCACTGGATCTAACCCTATCAGGAAACTGATAGCCACTGCACCCCCACCACCATACATACCTTGAGAGAAATTGGTTGCAGAGAATGGCACACAAGGTTATGATAAATGTATAGAAGTTAAAGATAATGTAACTAAAGTAATTAATGCTAACACTAATCCGTGCAAGTTGTACCCTGTTTTGAACTTTCCCCAGGATTGTGACCAAGAGGATGAGCCCACAACAATATCAGCACTCTCCCTAGCAGCCACCATATCAGAAACAGCAGTGGGCACGACCCAACCCGTAAGATTAGTATCAAAGGCCCCTAGCGGAGGGACAGGTGAGGTCGTATCGACTGGTAAGTACGGCACCATACACTATGCTGAAACCATTTCACCACATGTTGTAGAATCTACTCAGAATGATGTTATTGGACTTAATCCCGTTAGGGTAATAGCAGTGCCAAATGGGAAAACTGAAGCCTCAGGAGCAACTCCTGTCAGGAACATCGCCATGCACTGTCCCTTTTCCCGAGCAGAATTAAGGTCAATGATGTCTGAATTCCCTGATCCTAGGAAAGACTTAGTTGCATGTCAAAAGTATATGAGAGAGCTAGGAAATTCTGCAGAGCCAAATAACAAAGACTGGAGGACAGTCTTGAGGGCATGTTTACCCCCCAATGTTGATTCGTTAAAGTTTATCGCAGATTGCAAGTTAGATGAGGAAGTACCACTAACAGACGAGTATAATCAGGATAATGTAAAGAGAATCAACTTACAGTTAGGAGTATATTTTCCTGCAGTAGTAAAGTGGAATAAAATCTTTACAATTAAACAAAAAGAAGGTGAATCCACACCAGAGTATTTTCACCGGGCTCTGCAGGATATGGCTAGGTACACTGGTATAGATGACATTAAAACTAATGTACACCACAGGGAAGTAGCTGTTTCTGTATTAATGGACGGTCTAAAAGAGGTTTTAAGGAATAGAATACAAACCACTAGGCCTGATTGGAGAGGTATGTCGGTGGATGCATTGGGAGAGGCTGCTGCTGGGCATGATCGGAATATCATCAGACACAGGGAGTCACAGAGTGATAAGTTAATGGCTGTGAGCATACATGCCCTTACTACCAGGCCACCTCAGCCCAGAACTGTAACCCCTGTGGGTAAGTCAAGAGGTATAAAATGTTATTGTTGCCACAGAGAGGGACACATGGCACGTGATTGTAAAACAAGACAAATACAAAATTCATATCAATCCCCTAGACAACGACCAGATACGAGACATTGGGATCAAGGACCGCAGAAGCAGAGCTATGAGCCACATGCAGGGGAAACAAAAAGGTATCCCCCAAGAAGAGACTGGCAAATCTCTGACAGTTCCCATCTACCCCCACCACAAGTAATTGCTGCCAGTGCGATTCAGGGAGGTCACCATACCCAATAGGGGTGTGGCCATACCTGTAATCTGCAGCCAGTGAAATTAATTGCGAGTCTTGGAAGAGAACCCGAGGTCACAATTGATGTAGCTGGTAAACCATTAAATTTCCTTGTAGATACGGGGGCGGCCAAATCAGTGATAAATTCAACAGAGGGCATGAGAACCACTGGTAAGACAATTCCAGCCATGGGAGTAACGGGAGTAGTACAGCACTACCCTGTTAGCAAACCAGCAGAGATTACAATAGGGCCTTTGCATACCAAGCATTCCTTTTTGCTGGCTGCATCGGCACCGACTAATCTCCTGGGAAGAGATTTATTGTGTAAAATGGGGTGCGTCATATATTGTACTCCTGAGGGTGTATTCCTAGACATACCTGAGAACCACGCTGAGGAAGTACAAGATATGCTAGACTCCCCATCAAAATTAATGTCACATACTGTTATGATAAATAGGAGTCCATCCCAGGTAGAAGAAATGACATCCCAAATACCAGAGTCACTTTGGACTAAAGATGGACAAGACACTGGATTAATGGCAAACGTAGCTCCAGTAGTTGTGCAAGTAAAAGATGGTAGGATAGCTCCAAAAATCCCACAATACCCTCTGAAGCCAGAGGTGGAGTTCCCGTAATAGAGCGCTTGCTACAACAGGGCATTCTGGTAAGAACATCCAGCACTGCCAATAGTCCCATCTTCCCTGTTAAAAAGAGTGGGGGGAGGGGTTACAGGCTAGTGCAGGATCTAAGGGGGATTAACAAAATAGTTGAGAGTCAGTTTCCCGTAGTGCCAAATCCAGCTGTCATCCTTATGCAAATCCCTCCCACTGCGAAATTTTTCACTGTAATTGACCTCTGCTCCGCTTTCTTCTCGGTACCTCTGCACCCTGACAGCCAATATTTGTTTGCGTTCACATACAGAGGAGTTCAATACACCTGGACTCGCTTACTACAAGGTTTCATTGACAGTCCAAGCATTTTCTCACAAGCCTTGCATGATTGTTTACAGTCTTTTCAACCTGAGAGTGGATCAATATTAATACAGTATGTAGACGATCTACTTCTGTGTTCTGATTCACTCGAATCGTCCCTGAGAGATACGAAACAACTCCTGTTTCATCTCTCAGAAACCGGACACAAGGTTTCAAAAGATAAGTTGCAATTATGCCAGACTAAGGTGAAATATTTGGGACACTGTCTGACACAAGGACTGAGACACCTGACCGCTGATAGAATTCAAGCAATTCGAGACATGACTCTGCCACAAACCCAGCAACAGATCAGAACGTTTTTAGGAATGTGTGGGTATTGCCGTAACTGGATCCCAGGTTTTTCCATACTAGCCCTACCTTTGCAGGAGATGGTCTCATCAAACAAACCTGATCGGATCTCGCATACAGACGAATCCGAGATGGCATTTGAGAGACTTAAACAGTGCCTAACGCAGGCACCGGCATTAGGTATGCCTGACTATGGGAAACCCTTTGAGCTGTACGGAACAGAAAGTGCTGGTTGCGCGGCAGGCGTCCTAACCCAAAAGCACGGTGATGCCAGCAGGCCGGTAGCATACTACAGCGCTCAGCTAGATACGGTAGCGCGATCCCTCCCCACATGCTTGCGAAGTGTTGCTGTGATAGCATTGCTAGTAACAAAAAGCGAAGATGTAGTGCTAGGACACAACCTCACAATCCATACACCGCATGCAGTGTCAGCCTTGCTAAATTCGGCCCAAACCAGACACGTCTCATCAGCGCGGTTTACAAGATGGGAATTGGCATTGATGGCCCCCGTAAACATCACCATAAAGAGATGCAGCGCATTAAATCCTGCAACGTATCTCCCAGGTGTGCCTGGACAGGCACAAAGGGTGGAGGATGAGAGTAATGGTGAAGGAGGATTTAATACAGAGAATGACACACATGATTGTATGGAATATTTGACCCAAAATTTCACGGCAAGGCCTGAAATCAGTGACAACCAACTGGAAGATGTAGATTTTACTTTCTACACTGACGGTAGTTGTCACAGACAGACGGACTCGGGAGATTTGTGTACTGGATACGCAGTCGTAGATGACCAAGGCACCATAGAAGCAGAACCGCTAGGCCCACCTCACTCAGCCCAGGTTGCTGAACTGGTTGCCCTAACCAGAGCATGTGAATTGGCTAAGGGCAAGTCAGCCAATATCTACACAGATTCTAGGTACGCCTTCGGGGTAGTCCATGATTTCGGAGCCCTATGGCGCCTCAGAAATTTCATGACGGCAGCTGGTACACCGGTAGCGCATGCAGCTCACATCAAAAGGCTTCTAACAGCGATACAGGAACCCGACAGAGTGGCTGTTATCAAGTGTAAAGCACACACATATAGCCAAGACCCGGTATCACTTGGTAACAGCCGAGCAGACGAAGCTGCTAAGTTAGCAGCTGGTACCCACAGACAGACAGACATCACACAACTGATGGTATTTAATACTGTCAACACACAGAAATTGTGCGAAATGCTAAATTTGTGTTCTCCTCAGGAAAAGGCAGTTTGGAGATCAAAAGGATATGGCCAGGAGTCCTCAGTACTCTGGACAGAGGGACATGGTAAACCAGTGGCACCAAGAGCATACCTTCCAAGTCTAGCGGAAGCAGCACACGGACTGACTCATCTGGGCAAAGAAGGGATGTGTAAGCTAGTAAGAGCTTATTGGTGCGCCCCAGGATTTTCCTCCCATGCGGGTAAGAGAGCAATGACATGTCTTACCTGCTTGAGGAAGAATATCGGAAAGGCAATACCAACAGAACCATCTCATATCCCTCCAACAGATGGCCCTTTCCAGGTAATACAAATCGATTTCATACAATTACCCCCTTGTCGAAATTTGAAGTATGTACTAGTTTGTATAGATGTGTTTTCAAATTGGGTCGAAGCATTTCCTGCGGGCACAAACACCGCTATGTTTACTGCTAAGAAAATTGTGCAGGAATTTGTGTGTAGATACGGTATCCCTAGAATAATTGAAAGTGATAGGGGTACCCATTTTACAGGTGATGTCTTTCAAGGAATGTGTAAGTTGATGGGAATTAATAGTAAGCTGCACACTCCATACCGCCCCCAGGCGAGTGCGAAGGTAGAAAGAGTGAACAGCACTATTAAAAATAAATTGAGCAAAGTTATGGCAGAAACAGGATTGACATGGCCAGAAGCTTTACCCATTGTACTATACAGCATCAGAACCACTCCCAGGTCCCCTCTTAATCTGTCCCCTTTTGAAATTCTGTTTGGTCGACAACCGCATGTTATGATTAACCCTCAGGATGATTTGAAGTGTAACAATGAAGTGACTGTAAAATACCTGGTTAACATGAGTAAACAGCTAAAGAATCAGAATGACAATTTGAAGTTGGTGATTCCTGATCTGCCAGATAGTAATTGTCATGACATTGAACCTGGGGATTATGTAATGATACGGAATTTTCTACGCTCAGGTTGCCTTATTGACAGATGGGAAGGACCATACCAAGTCTTATTGATTAGCACGACAGCATTGAAGGTTGCCGAGAGAGAGACTTGGGTTCATTCGTCCCATTGTAAGAAGGTTGCTGATCCAGAGAGGTCTCGTGATAAAGAACAGATGGTAGAGGAAGTTGTATCACTGGGGTGTCTGTTTCAGGAAGATTGAGACGGCACCTGAGCATTGAGAATAATAAGATCGGAAGCAGTTGTCGATCCCCTGTTCCCTTTTATTGTTTTTCTCCACTTCCCATCCCATCTCCCTCAATTATTTTTTTCCCCTTCTCATTTTTCTCCATTTCCTCCTATAAGATGGACTTGCCCCAAGAGACTGTGATCCGGATTTTCCTGTTGACCATGATGTTGACCAGAGCAGCCTGTTCCGGCGAGAGTACCATGGAGGTCGAGAGAGGTTCTGGAATGGGTTCTGATGACAGAGATGGAGGCGTAGATTTCCAAGAACAACATAATCACCAAGCAAAGGCGAGTATCAGAAAACGATCTGGTAGCATTGACCATGGAAGGAATTGTGAAGGATTGTTAGTTGAAGAAAACTGCATCTGTAGGCATTGTGATAACTTAGTTGAGGATGGGTGCATCAAGAAATGTCAGTCCAATTTTAACATTAACATGGACCGGCATCCATTGGGTGACTATCACTCATTAGTGGGTAAGGTGTTAAACCAAACAGACTGTTGGGTATGCTCTCAAGTACCTCAAGGTCACAGCAAGTCAGGACTAGTACCATTTCCTTTAACGATAGGGGAGGTACTTGAGTTAAGTGGTGGGAGGCCGGTGGACAAGAGGTTTAATATCTCTAGTCCTCCTAGTTTGAAGCTCCACCAATATCATGTGGATAGGTCCTTAGTGTGTTTTAACATTTCCAATCCCCGAAAGCCGGGAAATTGGGAAGTGTCATGGAGTAATCAAACCATGACATTCTCACATAGAGCCGACAGATTGCCCATAGACACAGAACTTATACGCCAGATAATCGACCATAGGAAATTCTTTCGGTATAGGTACACCTTAGGAAGTAGGATCATGCGAGTTGGAGAAGTATCACCAGGATACTGTGCACAGATCGTACAAACTGATACGTGTACTAAACAGAAGGAAGAATTAGGGTTAGGAGAGTTCACATGGAAAATCTGTAATATGGTTATGTCACACTCCGTCCCATATGTTCTCCCCGATGATGCATACTTCATATGCGGGAGGAAGGCGTATAAGTGGCTTGCCCCAAACTCAGAAGGGTTATGTTATATTGGAAAAGTACTGCCTGAGGTAATGACTGTATCCCACACTAAAATGAAAGATATTCACCGCAGTGCCCAAGCTCCTTATACTCACACTCATTACGAGCACATCGTTAAACGGCACCTGATAGAAAGAACAGAGCATCCGGCTTCTGACCTGATCCATGAATCCACCGGGATTCAATTCCTAATCGCGTTAGAAATCACTCGTACCGCCAGAGGAGTGATAAAATAAGAATTTACTCACCGGTAATTCTATTTCTCGTAGTCCGTAGTGGATGCTGGGGACTCCGTCAGGACCATGGGGAATAGCAGCTCCGCAGGAGACAGGGCACAAAATTTTAAAAGTTTGACCACTAGGTGGTGTGTACTGGCTCCTCCCCCTATGACCCTCCTCCAAGCCTCAGTTAGGATACTGTGCCCGGACGAGCGTACACAATAAGGAAGGATTTTGAATCCCGGGTAAGACTCATACCAGCCACACCAATCACACCGTACAACTTGTGATCTGAACCCAGTTAACAGTATGATAACGTAGGAGCCTCTGAAAAGATGGCTCACAACAATAAACAACCCGATTTTTTTGTAACAATAACTATGTACAAGTATTGCAGACAATCCGCACTTGGGATGGGCGCCCAGCATCCACTACGGACTACGAGAAATAGAATTACCGGTGAGTAAATTCTTATTTTCTCTGACGTCCTAGTGGATGCTGGGGACTCCGTCAGGACCATGGGGATTATACCAAAGCTCCCAAACGGGCGGGAGAGTGCGGATGACTCTGCAGCACCGAATGAGAGAACTCCAGGTCCTCCTTAGCCAGGGTATCAAATTTGTAGAATTTTACAAACGTGTTCTCCCCTGACCACGTAGCTGCTCGGCAGAGTTGTAATGCCGAGACCCCTCGGGCAGCCGCCCAAGATGAGCCCACCTTCCTTGTGGAGTGGGCATTGACAGATTTAGGCTGTGGCAGGCCTGCCACAGAATGTGCCAGTTGAATTGTGCTACAAATCCAACGAGCAATCGTCTGCTTAGAAGCAGGAGCACCCAGCTTGTTGGGTGCATACAGTATAAACAGCGAGTCAGATTTTCTGACTCCAGCCGTCCTTGTGTAAGATATTTCAAATCTACCGATTTGAGTGGCTCAAACCAATGGGATTTGAGAAAATCCAAAACTACATTGAGATCCCACGGTGCCACTGGGGGCACAACCGGGGGCTGTATATGTAGTACTCCTTTTACAAAAGTCTGGACTTCAGGAACTGAAGCCAATTCTTTCTGGAAGAAAATCGACAGGGCCGAAATTTGAACCTTAATGGACCCTAATTTGAGGCCCATAGATAATCCTGTTTGCAGGAAATGTAGGAATCGACCCAGTTGAAATTCCTCTGTCGGGGCCTTCCTGGCCTCACACCATGCAACATATTTTCTCCAAATGCGGTGATAATGTTGTGCAGTCACCTCCTTCCTGGCTTTGACCAGGGTAGGGATGACCTCTTCCGGAATGCCTTTTTCCCTTAGGATCCGGCGTTCAACCGCCATGCCGTCAAACGCAGCCGCGGTAAGTCTTGGAATAGACACGGTCCCTGCTGAAGCAGATCCCTTCTTAGAGGTAGAGGCCACGGATCTTCCGTGAGCATCTCCTGAAGTTCCGGGTACCAAGTCCTTCTTGGCCAGTCCGGAGCCACTAGTATCGTTCTTACTCCCCTTTGCCGTATAATTCTCAGTACCTTGGGTATGAGAGGCAGAGGAGGGAACACATACACTGACTGGTACACCCATGGTGTTACCAGAGCGTCCACAGCTATTGCCTGAGGGTCTCTTGACCTGGCGCAATACCTGTCCAGTTTTTTGTTGAGGCGGGACGCCATCATGTCCACCATTGGTCTTTCCCAATGGACTACAATCATGTGGAAGACTTCTGGATGAAGTCCCCACTCTCCCGGGTGAAGATCGTGTCTGCTGAGGAAGTCTGCTTCCCAGTTGTCCACTCCCGGGATGAACACTGCTGACAGTGCTATCACATGATTTTCCGCCCAGCGAAGAATCCTTGCAGCTTCTGCCATTGCCCTCCTGCTTCTTGTGCCGCCCTGTCTGTTTACGTGGGCGACTGCCGTGATGTTGTCCGACTGGATCAACACCGGCTGACCCTGAAGCAGAGGTTTTGCCAGGCTTAGAGCATTGTAGATTGCTCTTAGTTCCAGTATATTTATGTGAAGAGACGTTTCCAGGCTTGACCACACGCCCTGGAAGTTTCTTCCTTGTGTGACCGCTCCCCAGCCTCTCAGGCTGGCATCCGTGGTCACTAGGACCCAGTTCTGTATGCCGAATCTGCGGCCCTCTAACAGATGAGCACTCTGCAACCACCATAGCAGAGAGACCCTTGTCCTTGTCGACAATTTTATCCGCTGATGCATCTGCAGATGCGATCCGGACCATTTGTCTAGCAGATCCCACTGAAAAATTCGTGCATGGAATCTGCCGAATGGAATCGCTTCGTAAGAAGCCACCATTTTTCCCAGGACTCTTGTGCATTGATGCACAGACACTGTCCCTGGTTTTAGGAGGTTCCTGACGAGTTCGGATAACTCCCTGGCTTTCTCCTCCGGAAGAAATACCTTTTTCTGAACAGTGTCCAGAATCATCCCTAGGAACAGCAGACGTGTCGTCGGGATCAGTTGGGATTTTGGAAAATTCAGAATCCACCCGTGCTGTTGGAGCACTACTTGAGTTAGTGCTACTCCGACCTCCAGCTGTTCTCTGGATCTTGCCCTTATCAGGAGACCGTCCAAGTAAGGGATAATTAATACGCCTTCTCTTCGAAGAAGGATCATCATTTCGGCCATTACCTTGGTAAAGACCCTGGGTGCCGTGGACAATCCAAACGGCAGCGTCTGAAACTGATAATGACAGTTTTGTACCACGAACCTGAGGTACCCTTGGTGTGAAGGGCAAATTGGGACATGAAGGTAAGCATCCTTGATGTCCAAGGACACCATAAAATCCCCTTCTTCCAGATTCGCTATCACTGCTCTGAGTGACTCCATCTTGAACTTGAATTTTTGTATGTACAGGTTCAGAGATTTCAGATTTAGAATAGGTCTTACCGAGCCGTCCGGCTTCGGTACCACAAATAGCGTGGAGTAATACCCCTTTCCCTGT
The DNA here is from genome assembly GCF_028390025.1 of Pseudophryne corroboree. Lineage (NCBI taxonomy): Eukaryota > Metazoa > Chordata > Amphibia > Anura > Myobatrachidae > Pseudophryne > Pseudophryne corroboree. Next base: position 911,074,020 of record NC_086447.1, read on the forward strand.
TGTAGAAGGGGTACCTTGATTATCACCTGCTGAGAACACAGCTTGTGAATGGCTTCCAATACCGTCGCCCTGTCTGAGGGAGACGTTGGCAAAGCAGATTTTAGGAACCGGCGAGGGGGAGACTTCTCGAATTCCAACCTGTAACCCTGAGATACTACCTGCAGGATCCAGGGGTCCACCTGCGAGTGAGCCCACTGTGCGGTGAAATTCTTGAGGCGACCCCCCGCCGCCCCTGAGTCCGCTTGTAAGGTCCCAGCGTCATGCTGAGGCCTTTGCAGAAGCCGGGGAGGACTTCTGCTCCTGGGAAGGGGCTGCTTGCTGCAGTCTCTTACCCTTTCCTTTGCCTCGGGGCAAATATGAATGTCCTTTTGCTCGCTTGTTCTTATAGGAACGAAAGGACTGCGGCTGAAAAGACTGCGTCTTTTTCTGCTGGGAGGGGACTTGAGGTAAAAAGGTGGACTTCCCGGCTGTTGCCGTGGCTACCAAATCCGATAGACCGACCCCAAATAATTCCTCCCCTTTATACGGCAATACTTCCATATGCCGTTTGGAATCCGCATCGCCTGACCACTGTCGTGTCCATAGACTTCTTCTGGCAGATATGGACATCGCACTTACTCTTGATGCCAGAGTGCAGATATCCCTCTGTGCATCTCGCATATAAAGGAATGCATCCTTTAATTGTTCTATAGTCAATAAAATACTGTCCCTATCCAGGGTATCAATATTTTCAGTCAGGGAATCCGACCAAGCCACCCCAGCACTGCACATCCAGGCTGAGGCGATTGCTGGTCGCAGTATAACACCAGTATGTGTGTATATACTTTTTAGAGTATTTTCCAGCCTCCTATCAGCTGGATCCTTGAGGGCGGCCGTATCAGGAGACGGTAACGCCACTTGTTTGGATAAACGTGTGAGCGCCTTGTCCACCCTAGGGGGTGTTTCCCAGCGCGCCCTAACCTCTGGCGGGAAAGGGTATAACGCCAATAACTTCTTTGAAATTAGCAGTTTTTTATCAGGGGTAACCCACGCTTCATCACACACGTCATTCAATTCCTCTGATTCAGGAAAAACTACAGGTAGTTTTTTCAGACCCCACATAATACCCCTTTTTGTGGTACTTGCAGTATCAGAGATATGCAAAGCCTCCTTCATTGCCGTGATCATATAACGTGTGGCCCTACTGGAAAATACGTTCGTTTCTTCACCGTCGACACTAGATTCGGTGTCCGTGTCTGGGTCTGTGTCGACCGACTGAGGCAAAGGGCGTTTTACAGCCCCTGACGGTGTTTGAGACGCCAGTACAGGTACTAACTGGTTTGCCGGTCGTCTCATGTCGTCAACCGACTTTTGCAGCGTGCTGACATTATCACGTAATTCCATAAACAAAGCCATCCATTCCGGTGTCGACTCCCTAGGTGGTGACATCACCATTACCGGCAATTGCTCCGCCTCCACACCAACATCGTCCTCATACATGTCGACACACACGTACCGACACACAGCAGACACACAGGGAATGCTCTGATAGAGGACAGGACCCCACTAGCCCTTTGGGGAGACAGAGGGAGAGTTTGCCAGCACACACCAAAGCGCTATAATTATATAGGAACAACCTTATATAAGTGTTGTTTCCTTATAGCTGCTTAAATATATATAATATCGCCAAAAAATGCCCCCCCTCTCTGTTTTTTACCCTGTTTCTGTAGTGCAGTGCAGGGGAGAGCCTGGGAGCCTTCCTAGCAGCGGAGCTGTGTAGGAAAATGGCGCTGTGTGCTGAGGAGATAGGCCCCGCCCCCTATTCCGGCGGGCTCTTCTCCCGGTTTTTCTGAGACCTGGCAGGGGTGAAATACATCCATATAGCCTCATGGACTATATGTGATGTATTCTTTTTAGCCAGAAAGGTATTAACATTGCTGCCCAGGGCGCCCCCCCCAGCGCCCTGCACCCTCAGTGACCGCCGGTGTGAAGTGTGCCTGAGCGCAATGGCGCACAGCTGCAGTGCTGTGCGCTACCTCATGAAGACTGAAAAGCCTTCAGCCGCCGGTTTCTGGACCTCTTCTTACTTCGGCATCTGCAAGGGGGTCGGCGGCGCGGCTCCGGTGACCCATCCAGGCTGTACCTGTGATCGTCCCTCTGGAGCTAGTGTCCAGTAGCCTAAGAAGCAAATCCATCCTGCACGCAGGTGAGTTCACTTCTTCTCCCCTAGGTCCCTCGTTGCAGTGAGCCTGTTGCCAGCAGGACTCACTGAAAATAATAAAACTATCAAAACTTTTACTCTAAGCAGCTCTTTATGAGAGCCACCTAGATTGCACCCTGCTCGGACGGGCACAAAAACCTAACTGAGGCTTGGAGGAGGGTCATAGGGGGAGGAGCCAGTACACACCACCTAGTGGTCAAACTTTTAAAATTTTGTGCCCTGTCTCCTGCGGAGCCGCTATTCCCCATGGTCCTGACGGAGTCCCCAGCATCCACTAGGACGTCAGAGAAATTATAAATATATATCTGCGCTTGCAAATTTATTAGACAATATCACTGAAATGTATGATGACACATTCAGGTATACTGGGAGAGAGTTACAAGCCTACAAAACAGAACTGGTTCAGCATAGGATGATTCTCAATTATCTCACGGCTGTGACAGGCGGGTATTGTGTTACCCTAGCGACTCAGTATGGAATAAAGTGCTGCACGTATATTACAAACAGCACTGAGGACCCAGCCGAGGTCATAGACCAAAAGATGGATGACATTTTGCAATTAAAATGGGAGTTCCGAAGGAAACACAATCTCACCCTTGCCGCTGTGGGTAATGAGCTGACCGGTTGGGTGTCATGGTTGAACCCACGAAATTGGTTCTCTGGTTTAGGAGAATGGGCCCAAGGTATTATCATGGATGTATGGAAATTTCTTTTGTGTATTCTGGGTGTCATCATATTGGTCGGTCTGATATTTAGATGCGTTCGGGTTTTAACAAAGTGTAAACGTAGCGCCCGAGTGATGAGTTTAAGAAGTGAAGATACTGTAATAACAACGACTGATTTGATTTACGACCCAACCATTGAGACAATGTTGTGATGAAAATGTGATTCCACGGTCCGTTTCTTTCACCCGTTTCTCCTTTGTTTTCCTCCAAGGTACAAAGACATCCGTTTGGAAGAAGAATTTGACAACCTTTTACACAGACCATTGATGGACAATGCCATAGACCCCCAATATCCCTAGCGATTTTAAAATTTTACGATAGCCCAACACTTTTGTAAGTCTATGGACATTGAGAAAGCTTTTTGCTCAAGCAATTATAGCAAAAGCATCGGGAGACTACAGTCAACATGTACATCAAGATAAGACACCAGACAAGACTTCAATCAACAAATGTATATTAAACTCACATAGTTTATGACTGCATTTACCATAATTGCTCCTTATCCTCATCTCTACAACCTTCAGGTAATGACACACATAGTCGATAGGGAATATAGGCACAGATATCAGCACTCACATATCCCCCCCATTCATGTATCATCAACTAAAATGTGCTCCCCCATTTTGTTGCAACCAAAAGCCGAAAAGAGCTCGGTAAAGTTTGACAGCCCATCCACAGACCCGTACCACGGGATAAGAAGGAATTCAAATGTATACTTCGCAATACCTCGAAGCTTGATTTAAAACACGTACGGCACGATGATACATGACCCCTCAAACATGGACTCATACATACATGCTTCTACTGTCTCACTAGGTCATACCTTTTTCCCACCTTCTTCTCTTCTCCCTTACCCAATCACAGAAATGTATTATACATGACATATATTTTTCTCTTTTTGAACTGTTTTAGGAAGTGGCAGTTATTGGTGACTGCCAAAGGGTGGACTGTCAAAGTCAGAAAAATATCACGCTGCACATTGCCATATATGCGCCTCATGCGTGTGCCCGCTGCACGTGCATGAGCTCTCCCGTGCGTGCGTATACTCGCAGTCGCGTGCACTCGCAGGCGCACGGTATGCGCATTTACGGTAGAGTTTGTGTGCGTCTAGCGGGCGACTCAATCGTTACATATTTTAGTCATATAATGTATTTTGTAAATTATGGTCCCGTTGATAGAATCTGAAAGTTTAGTTAATGTAGCATGTTCAGAGACAAAGAGATCCCTCTTTGTTTGATACTAAGGGTCAGACAGGGGTTACACAGTGGTGTTTAGTATCCATCGGAAGGGTATATAATTAGCAATATTCCGGTGTTGGTTAGAAACGGATTAATCGCTCGTGCGTATAGTTATGACTATAAGAAGTTTATGGACATTTGCTATATTTGCAGTTTATTACCCATGCGGCGGGAAACCTGAGTTTCCCTCCCACTTGAGCAGTTTGAAATAGTCACAGCCCACCTGTATGAACCAACCTATGACCTTTTGTTATAATGCTGAGACGGATTCCTGTGTCCAATGAACAATAAGAATGTAGGGACCATTGTACTGTACTGTCTGTAAGTGTATATAAAGACAAGCCGACCTGGGCCAGCTCCATTCTACTCTTCTCAACGGTTCTCATCACTGATAATCGGGAGCTGGATATCCAGGAAGGCGCATGCGATTGTTTCCCCTTGTGCGTAAGTTCTCTGCAACCATTTTACCTCCTAATTTGTTGTAAGCCATTCTCTCTCTCCTTCCCCTTAAATGTAATAGTGTTGCTATTGTATTTTAACGTGTAGTAATTCTGTTAGATATTTATGTTAGCCTGGTAGTGTATAAACTGTACTGTATATTCTTTTGCAATTGAACGGTCATTCTCTCCCTTAAAGGTGTTAGAACCTTAGACCGGTATTTGAGTGTTTATTATATTGCTAAGTGTTCCCTGAGCGTCACAAACACTCATACAGCTTTTAAACTAACAAGGTTACACTGCATTGCATCTACACCTTATCACTGCATAAAGGTTTACAGTATAAGTACATTCCTTATGGTATAGTTATTAAGGTTTAATTCTGTGAGCGTCAGCGCCGCTTGTGATCTCCTCGTGGTCTCGAGCGTCCGCTACGCTGGTAGCGTATCATTACGGTAATCGGCAGCCTATAGCGTGCTTGCCTCTACGCATTAAGCCGTGAGCGAAAGTGCCGCTCGTGCGTCTCGTCCACGGCTAAGCGTCCGCTACGCTAAGTGCGTTCCCTTACGGTACCACATACTCCAATAGCGTACTGAGTCTCTTAACCTTTTAGAGTGTTTAATATAGGATAAATCTATAGGCTTTATCAGCGTTCACTTCTTTCCTAGCTTTAAATAGCGTAGGGATAACTTCCTCCGGAATGCCCTTTTCCTTCAGGATCCGGCGTTCAACCGCCATGCCGTCAAACGCAGCCGCGGTACGTCTTGGAACAGACAGGCCCCCTGCTGCAGCAGGTCCTGTCTGAGCGGCAGAGGCCATGGGTCCTCTGAGATCATTTCTTGGAGTTCTGGGTACCAAGCTCTTCTTGGCCAACCCGGAACAATGAGTATAGTTCTTACTCCTCTCCTTCTTATTATTCTCATTACCCTGGGTAAGAGAGGCAGAGAAAGGAACACATACACCGACTTGTACACCCACGGTGTTACCAGAGCGTCCACAGCTATCGCCTGAGGGTCCCTTGACCTGGCGCAATATCTTTGTAGCTTTTTGTTGAGGCGGGACGCCATCATGTCCACCTGTGGCCTTTACCAATGGTGTACAATCATTTGGAAGACTTCTGGATGAAGTCCCCACTCTCCCGGGTGGAGGTCGTGTCTTCTGAGAAAGTCTGCTTCTCAGTTGTCCACTCCGGGAATGAACACTGCTGACAGTGCTAACACATGATTTTCCGCCATCGGAGAATCCTTGTGGCTTCTGCCATCGCCATCCTGCTTCTTGTGCCGCCCTGTCGGTTTACATGAGCGACCGCCGTGATGTTGTCTGACTGGATCAGCACCGGCCGGTGTTGAAGCAGGGGTCTAGCCTGACTTAGGGCATTGTAAATGGCCCTTAGTTCCAGAATATTTATGTGTAGGGAAGTCTCCTGACTTTTCCATAGCCTTGGAAGTTTCTTCCCTGTGTGACTGCCCCGGCATCTGTGGTCACCAGGACCCAGTCCTGTATGCCGAATCTGCGGCCCCCTAGAAGATGAGCACTCTGCAGCCACCACAACAGCGACACCCTGGCCCTTGGAGACAGGGTTATCCGCCGATGCATCTGAAGATGCGACCCGGACCACTTGTCCAACAGATCCCACTGGAAGATCCTTGCATGGGACCTGGCGAATGGAATTTCTTCGTAAGAAGCTACCATCTTTCCCAGGGCTCGCGTGCATTGATGCACCGACACCTGTATTTGTTTTAGGAGGTCTCTGTCTAGAGACGACAACTCCTTGGACTTCTCCTCCGGGAGAAACCCTTTTTATCCTGTTCTGTGTCCAGAACCATACCCAGGAACAGTAGACGCGTCGTAGGAACCAGCTGCGACTTTGGAATAGTCAGAATCCAGCCGTGCTGTTGTAGCACTTCCCGAGATAGTGCTACTCCGACGAACAACTGCTCCCTGGACCTCGCCTTTATAAGGAGATCGTCCAAGTACGGGATAATTATTTCGGCCATTACCTTGGTAAATACCTCGGTGCCGGGGACAGACCAACGGCAACGTCTGGAATTGGTAATGACAATCCTGTACCACAATTTTGAGGTACTCCTGGTGAAGAGGGTAAATAGGGACATGCAGGTAAGCATCCTCGATGTCCAGTGATACCATGAAATTCTCCAGGCTTGCAATAATCGCCCTGAGCGATTCCATTTTGAACTTGAACCTTCGTATATAAGTGTTCAAGGATTTCAATTTTAGAATGGGTCTCACCGAACCGTCTGGTTTCGGTACCACAACATTTTGGAATAGTAACCCCGGCCTTGTTGAAGGAGGGGTACCTTGATTTCACCTGCTGGAAGTACAGCTTGTGAATTGCCGCCAGTACTACCTTTCTCCGAGGGCAGCAGGCAAGGCTGATGTGAGGTAACGGCGAGGGGGAGTCGCCTCGAACTCCAGCCTGTATTCCTGTGATACTACTTGCAGAACCTAGGGATCCACCTGTGGGCAAGCCCACTGGTCCCTGGAGACGCGCCCCCACCGCACCTGTCTCCACCTGTGGAGCCCCAGCGTCATGCGGTGGACTCAGATTTTTGATCCTGGGAACTGGCTGTCTGGTGCAGATTTTTCCTTCTTCCCTTGTCTCTGTGCAGAAAGGAAGCGCCTTTGACCCGCTTGCTTTTCTGAAGCCGAAAGGACTGTACCTGAAAATACGGTGCTTTCTTAGGCTGTGAGGAAACCTGAGGTAAATTTTTTCTTCCCAGCTGTTGCTGTGGATACGAGGTCCCAGAGACCATCCCCAAACAATTCCTCACCCTTATAAGGCAGAATCTCCATGTGCCTTTTAAAGGCAGCATCACCTGTCCACTGCCGGGTTTCTAATACCCTCCTGGCAGAATGGACATTGCATTAATTCTGGATGCCAGCCGGCAAATATCCTTCTGTGCATCCTTCATATATAAGACAACGTCTTTAATATGCTCTATGTTAGCAAAATATTATCCCTGTCTAGGGTATTAATATTATCTGACCGGGTATCAGACCACGCTGCAGCAGCACTATTTATGCTGAGGCAATTGCAGGTCTCAGTATAGAACCTGAGTGTGTATATACAGACTTCAGGATAGCCTCCTGCTTTTTATCAGCAGGCTCCTTCAAGGTGGCCGTATCCTAAGACGGCAGTGCCACCTTTTTTGAAAAACGTGTGAGCGCCTTATCCACCCTAGGGGATATCTCCCAACGTGACCTATCCTCTGGCGGGAAAGGGTACGCCATCAGTAACTTTTTAGAAATTACCAGTTTCTTATCGGGGGAACCCACGCTTTTTTACACACTTCATTCACTCATCTGATGGGGGAACAAAACACTGGCTGCTTTTTCTCCCCAAAAATAAAACCCCTTTTATGTGGTACTTGGGTTCATGTCAGAAATGTGTAACACATTTTTCATTGCCGAGATCATGTAACGGATGTTCCTAGTGGATTGTGTATATATCTCAACCTCGTCGACACTGGAGTCAGACTCCGTGTCGACATCTGTGTCTGCCATCTGAGGTAACGGGCGTTTTTTGAGCCCCTGATGGCCTTTGAGACGCCTGGGCAGGCGCGGGCTGAGAAGCCGGCTGTCCCACAGCTGTTACGTCATCCAGCCTTTTATGTAAGGAGTTGACATTGTCGGTTAATACCTTCCACCTATCCATCCACTCTGGTGTCGGCCCCACAGGGGGCGACATCCCATTTATCGGCCTCTGCTCCGCCTCCACGTAACCTTCCTCATCCAACATGTCGACACAGCCGTACCGACACACCACACACACACAGGGAATGCTCTGACTGAGGACAGGACCCCACAAAGTCCTTTGGGGAGACAGAGAGAGAGTATGCCAGCACACACCAGAGCGCTATATAATGCAGGGATTAACACTATAACTGAGTGATTTTTCCCCCAATAGCTGCTTGTATACATATATTTGCGCCTAAATTTAGTGCCCTCCCTCTCTTTTTAACCCTTTGAGCCTGAAAACTACAGGGGAGAGCCTGGGGAGCTGTCTTCCAGCTGCACTGTGAAGAAAAAATGGCGCCAGTGTGCTGAGGGAGAAACCCCGCCCCTTTTTCGGCGGACTTTTCTCCCGCTTTTTTATGGATTCTGGCAGGGGTAATTTATCACATATATAGCCCTGGGACTATATATTGTGATGATTTGCCAGCCAAGGTGTCTTATATTGCCCTCAGGGCGCGCCCCCCCCCCCAGCGCCCTGCACCCATCAGTGACCGGAGTGTGAGGTGTGCATGAGGAGCAATGGTGCACAGCTGCAGTGCTGTGCGCTACCTTGTTGAAGACAGAAGTCTTCTGCCGCCGATTTTCCGGAACACTTCTTGCTTCTGGCTCTGTAAGGGGGCCGGCGGCGCGGCTCCGGGAACGAACACCAAGGTCGGGTTCTGCGGACAATCCCTCTGGAGCTAACGGTGTCCAGTAGCCTAAGAAGCCCAAACTACCACCTGTTAGGTGGTTCGCTTCTTCTCCCCTTAGTGCCTCGCTGCAGTGAGTCTGTTGCCAGCAGATCTCACTGTAAAATTAAAAACCTAAATATACTTTCTTTCTAGGAGCTCAGGAGAGCCCCTAGTGTGCATCCAGCTCAGCCGGGCACAAGATTCTAACTGAGGTCTGGAGGAGGGTCATAGTGGGAGGAGCCAGTGCACACCAGGTAGTCCTAAAGCTTTCTTTAGTTGTGCCCAGTCTCCTGCGGAGCCGCTATTCCCCATGGTCCTTACGGAGTCCCAGCATCCACTTAGGACGTCAGAGAAATAGGATTTTAATACCTACCAGTAAATCCTTTTCTCCTAGTCCGTAGAGGATGCTGGGGACTCCAAAAGGACCATGGTGTATAGACGGGATCCGCAGGAGACATGGGCACACTAGAAGACTTTGAATGGGTGTGAACTGGCTCCTCCCTCTATGCCCCTCCTCCAGACCTCAGTTATAGGAACTGTGCCCAGGGAGACGGACATTTCGAGGAAAAGGATTTTTGTTACACTACGGGTGAGACACATACCAGCTCACACCACAAACACACCGTACAACTGGATTAGCAGGAATACCAGATAACAGTATGAACGAAAAACAGCAACAAGCTGAACATAACCGATACACAACTTTCGTGTAATCGAACAACTAACAACACAACTGCAAGTAACAGTCCTCACTGGGATGGGCGCCCAGCATCCTCTACGGACTAGGAGAAAAGGATTTACCGGTAGGTATTAAAATCCTATTTTCTCTTACGTCCTAGAGGATGCTGGGGACTCCAAAAGGACCATGGGGTCTATACTAAAGCTCCAGACCGGGCGGGAGAGTGCGGACGACTCTGCAGCACCGATTGAGCAAACACGAGGTCCTCATCAGCCAGGGTATCAAACTTGTAGAACTTAGCAAAAGTGTTTGAACCCGACCACGTAGCTGCTCGGCAAAGTTGAAGTGCCGAGACCCCTCGGGCAGCCGCCCAAGATGGGCCCACCTTCATGGTAGAATGGGCCTTCACTGACTTTGGCAACGGCAATCCAGCCGTAGAATGAGCACGCTGAATCGTATTACAAATCCAGCGTGCAATAGTCTGCTTGGAAGCAGGATTTCCAATCTTGTTGGAAGCGTACAGGACAAACAGAGCCTCCGTTTTCCTAACCAGAGCCGTTCTGGCGACATAAATTTTCAAAGCTCTCACGACATCGAGAGATTTTGGCACCGTCACGGCATCCGAAGCCACAGGCACCACAATAGATTGATTTATGTGAAACGAAGAAACCACCTTCGGCAGAAATTGTTGACGCGTCCTCAATTCCGCTCTATCCACATGGAAAATCAAATATGGGCTCTTGTGAGACAAAGCCGCCAATTTCGATACCCGTCTGGCGGACGCCAAGGCCAAAAGCATGACCACATAAGAAATTGCAACACTACGTCAAGATCCCGCAGTGCCACGGGTGGCACAAACGGGGGATGGATATGCAGCACTCCCTTCACGAAAGTCTGAACTTCAGGAAGGGCGGCCAATTCCTTTTGAAAGAAAATAGATAAAGCCGAAATCTGCACTTTGATGGAACCCAATTTCAGGCCTACATCCACGCCTGTCTGCAAAAAATGGAGGAAACGACCTAGCTGAAAGTCCTTCGCCGGAGCTTTCTTGGCTTCACACCACGACACGTATTTTCTCCAAATACGGTGATAATGCTTCGCCGTGACCTCCTTTCTAGCCTAAAGGAGAGTGGGGATGACTTCCCCAGGAATACCCTTTCGAGCTAGGATTTGGCGTTCAACCTCCATGCCATCAAACGCAGCCGCAGTAAGTCCTGAAATACGCATGGCCCCTGCAGTAACAGGTCCTCTCTGAGAGGAAGCGGCCAAGGATCTTCTATGAGTAATTCCTGAAGATCCGGATACCAGGCCCTCCGTGGCCAATCTGGAACGAGTACTGTCGGAACCCTTGTTCGTCTTATGATCCTCAACACCTTTGGAATGAGAGGAAGTGGAGGGAACACATATACCGACTGAAACACCCAGTTACCAGGAGTTACCAGGGCGTCCACTGCACTGGCTTGGGGGTCCCTTGACCTGGAACAATACCTCGGAAGCTTCTTGTTGAGGCGAGACGCCATCATGTCTATTTGAGGAATTCCCCAACGCCTTGTGACTTCCGCAAATACCTCTTGATGAAGATCCCACTCTCCTAGATGGAGATCGTGTCTGCTGAGGAAGTCTGCTTCCCAGTTGTCCACGCCCGGAAGGAAGACTGCTGACAGAGCGCTCACGTGCTTTTCCGCCCAGCGGAGAACCCTTGTGGCCTCTGCCATCGCCGCTCTGCTCTTTGTTCCGCCCTGGCGCTACCGCTGTTACGTTGTCCGACTGAATCAGGACAGGTAGGCCTCGAAGAAGGTGTTTTTCTTGCAGAAGGCCAATGTAAATGGCTCTTAACTCCAGAACGTTTATGTGGAGACAAGTTTCCTGGCTTGACCATTTTCCATGGAAACTTCTTCCTTGTGTGACTGCACCCCAGCCTCGGATACTTGCATCGTGGTCAGCAGGACCCAATCCTGGATTCCGAACCTGCTTCCCTCTAGAAGGTGAGAACTTTGCAGCCACCACAGGAGAGAAATTCTGGTCCTGGAAGAGACTTATTTTCCGGTACATGTGCAGGTGAGACCCGGACCATTTGTTCAGCAGGTCCCACTGAAAAACCCGGGCATGAAACCTGCCAAACGGAATGGCTTCGTAAGCCGCAACCATCTTCCCTAGCACTCAAGTGCATTGATGAATTGACACTCTTGCCGGTTTCAGAACTCCTTGACCACGCAATGGATTTCCAGAGCTTTTTCCGCCGGAAGAAACACTCTCTGTAGTTCCGTGTCTAGGATCATGCCCAAGAAGGGCAGCCGAGTTGTCGGGATCAACTGAGACTTTGGCAAATTTAGAATCCAACCATGATGTCGCAGAACCGTCAGGGAGAGTTCCACATTTCTTAGCAACTGCTCCTTTGATCTCGCGCTTATCAGGAGATCGTCCAAGTACGGGATAATTGTGACACCCTGCTTGCGTAGGAGTACCATCATTTCCGCCATCACTTTGGTGAAGACCCTCGGGGCCGTGGAAAGGCCAAACGGCAACGTCTGAAATTGGTAATGACAATCCTGCACCGCAAATCTCAGGAAGGCCTGATGTGGAGGATATATCGGGACGTGTAAGTAGGCATCTTTTATGCGGGAACATAAGGAAGAAAAGATGACTTACCCGCAGTAGCGGTAGACACCAGGTCAGCAAGACCATCACCAAACAAGACACTACCTTTATAAGGGAGAGCTTCCATAGCTTTCTTGGAGTCGGCATCAGCATTCCATTGATGAATCCACAGCGCCCTCCTGGCCGGAACCGCCATGGCATTGGCCCTTGATCCCAAGAGGCCAATATCCCTCGCCGCATCCTTTAGGTAAGCTGCAGCGTCCCTGATATAACCGAGAGTCAAAAGAATGTTATCCTTATCAAGGGTATCCATGTCAGATGCCAAATTATCAGCCCACTTAGCAATAGCACTACTCACCCAAGCCGACGCCACGGCAGGTCTGAGGAGAGCACCCGTAGTGACATAAATGGCCTTTAATGTCGTTTCCTGCTTGCGATCCGCGGGATCCTTGAGGGAAGCCGTGTCAGGAGACGGAAGCGCCACTTTTTTGGACAGTCGGGACAGAGCCTTGTCAACATTTGGAGATCATTCCCACTTTTCTCTGTCGTCAGAGGGGAAAGGATATGCCATAAAAATTCTCTTGGGAATCTGCCACCTTTTGTCAGGCGACTCCCAAGCCTTTTCACAAAGAGCATTCAGTTCATGAGAGGGGGGAAACGTCACCTCAGGCTTTTTCCCTTGAAATAAACAAACCCTTGTATCAGGAACAGGAGGTTTCTCAGAAATATGTAAAACATCTTTAATAGCCACAATCATGTACTGAATACTCTTTACCAATTTTGGATGTAAACTGGCTTCACTAAAGTCGACACTGGAATCAGAGTCCGTGTCGGTATCTGTATCTGCTATCTGGGTAAATGAACGTTTCTGTGACCCTGAGGGGGCCTGCACCTGAGACAAAGCGTCCTCCATGGATTTCCTCCATGCTTGTGTCTGAGAATCAGATTTATCTAGCCTCTTAGACAATAACGCCACATTTGCATTCAATGTACTCAACATATTCACCAAATCAGCAGTCGGCGGTGCCGACAGAGTCACTCCCAAATCCTTCTCTGCGCCCCCAGTAACTTCCTCCGGGGAGGAGCACTCAGCCTCAGACATGTCGACACACTGTACCGACACACACACACTCACACTGGCAATAGGGGACAGAACCACAGGGAAGCCTGTCAGAGAGAACACAGAGGGAGTATGCCAGCTCACACCCCAGCACCCATATACTACTAAAAAAATAATATATGATCACTGCGCTATATATATATATATATATATATATAAAACACCAAATTACTGTGCACCCCCCCCCTTCCCCCCCGTTTTTCTCCCTGTACTTGTTAAGGAGAGTGGAGGTCCGGGCCAGCGTCTCTGCATGCACTGTGAAGAGAGAAAATGGCGCTGGTAAGCTGTGCGGCTAAGCCCCCCCACCCGGCGCGCTGTAGTCCCGCTCAAATTCAAAAGATTATACTGGCAGGGGTCTTATATTGAGTGCCCAGGCACCGATAATATGCTCTTTGCCAGTGAGAAAAAACTCCAGTAACCTGCTGCCCAGGGCGCCCCCCCTGCGCCCTGTGAGTGCCGTTGGTGTGTGTGTGGGAGCAAGGAGCGCAGCGCGACCGCTGTACTGTACCTCCGTTACTGAAGTCTTCTGCCGTCACTGAAGTCTTCTAATCTTCACATACTCACCCGGCTTCTTTCTTCTGGCTTCTGTGAGGGGGTGACGGCGTGGCTGCGGGAACAAGCAGCTAGGCGCACCAAGTGATCGAACCCTCTGGAGCTAATGGTGTCCAGCAGCCTAAGAAGCAGAGCCCTTAACGAAGTAGAAGTAGGTCTGACTTCTCTCCCCTCAGTCCCACGCTGCAGGGAGCCTGTAGCCAGCAGGTCTCTCTGAAAATAAAAAACCTAACATAAAGTATTTTCAGAGAAACTCAGGAGAGCTCCCCTAGTGTGTGTCCAGTCTCTCCTGGGCACAGAATCTAACTGAGGTCTGGAGGAGGGGCATAGAGGGAGGAGCCAGTTCACACCCATTCAAAGTCTTATAGTGTGCCCATGTCTCCTGCGGATCCCATCTATACCCCATGGTCCTTTTGGAGTCCCCAGCATCCTCTAGGACGTAAGAGAAAAGGGGGTTATGACCTTAGCTTACCGTTGTGCATGAAGATATCATTACGCCATCTACAGGTGGCGTTGGTGATAACATCCCCATTTTTGTCAATGGGGGACAAGCAAAGCCTTTCCGGTTTTGCCAGTTTCCCCTCGGGTTGTAGTGCTATGTGCAGACGGCCATCGCAGATGCGCATCTGCCCTTCGCCGGTAGGGTCGAGATGTTGGCAACACAGCAGCGGACGACACAGAGGATGGGAGACACCATTGCAGCTGGAATGTCCAAGGGCAGGAATATAACCAGAGCACGGGAGACAGGTGTCGTGTATGTGCACAAGCACACAAATTCACTCAGGTGAGAGCCCATGTAAGGGGCACATAGTACTTCTCTTAGGGAAACAATCCAGATAGCCACACAGACCCTTCCTACACTATGGGGGAGATGTATCAAACCTTCTAAATATCGGATAATATTGCCCATAGCAACCAATCCACCTCAACCTTTTATTTTACATAATTGATAAATGGTACTGTAGCTATAAGCTGATCGGTTGCTATGGGCAACGCCTTCACTTGTCCATCCTTTAAGTGGCTTGATACATCTCCCCCATCAGTCGCAGTACAGTCAGTATGGATTTGTGGTGGCAGTAGCAGAGGTGACGTGTTGAACAAGTCCATGGTCATCACCAGTCACCCCCTGCAAGAAGGTGCAGGATTCATTGATGGAGGCCACGAAGGTCACAGCCCTCTGCCAGGCCACCGTACAGGACAATGCCATATAGTCCAGTCTCATTACAGGGGCCTGGCTACTGGGAAACCTGAGCATGCTACCGTTCATACTTTCCCGTCCCCTCGCCAACTGTCCATACTTCCCAGGCCCCCTCGCCAACTGTCCGTATTTTACCCAGGCCCCCTCTCCAACTGTCCGTATTTCCCAGGCCCCCTCGCCAACTGTCCGTACTTCCCAGGTCCCCTCGCCAACTGTCCATACTTCCCAGGACCCCTCGCCAACTGTCCGTATTTCCCAGGACCCCTCGCCAACTGTCCGTATTTCCCAGGACCCCTCGCCAACTGTCCGTACTTCCCGCTCCCCTCGCCAACTGTCCATACTTCCCAGGTCCCCTCGCCAACTGTCCATACTTCCCAGGACCCCTCGCCAACTGTCCGTATTTCCCAGGACCCGTCGCCAACTGTCCGTATTTCCCAGGACCCCTCGCCAACTGTCCGTACTTCCCGCTCCCCTCGCCAACTGTCCATACTTTCCAGGCCCCCTCGTCAACTGTCCGTACTGCCCAGGTCCCCTCGCCAACTGTCCATACTTCCCAGGACCCCTCACCAACTGTCCGTACTTCCCAGGTCCCCTCGCCAACTGTCCATATTTCCCAGGACCCCTCGCCAACTGTCCATACTTCCCGCTCCCTCGCCAACTGTCCATACTTCCCAGGCCCCCTCGCCAACTGTCCGTATTTCCCAGGCCCCCTCGCCAACTGTCCGTACTTCCCAGGCTCCCTCGCCAACTGTCCGTATTTCCCAGGCCCCCTCGCCAACTGTCCGTACTTCCCAGGCCCCCTCGCCAACTGTCCGTACTTCCCAGGTCCCCTCGCCAACTGTCCATATTTCCCAGGACCCCTCGCCAACTGTCCGTATTTCCCAGGACCCCTCGCCAACTGTCCGTACTTCCCGCTCCCCTCGCCAACTGTCCGTACTTCCCGCTTCCCTCGCCAACTGTCCGTACTTCCCGCTTCCGTCGCCAACTGTCCATATTTCCCAGGACCCCTCGCCAACTGTCCGTATTTCCCAGGACCCCTCGCCAACTGTCCGTACTTCCCGCTCCCCTCGCCAACTGTCCGTATTTCCCAAGCCCCCTCGCCAACTGTCCGTACTTCCCAGGTCCCCTCGCCAACTGTCCATATTTCCCAGGACCCCTCACCAACTGTCCATACTTCCCGCTCCCTCGCCAACTGTCCATACTTCCCAGGCTCCCTCGCCAACTGTCCGTATTTCCCAGGCCCCCTCGCCAACTGTCCGTACTTCCCAGGCCCCCTCGCCAACTGTCCGTATTTCCCAGGCCCCCTCGCCAACTGTCCGTACTTCCCAGGCCCCCTCGCCAACTGTCCGTACTTCCCAGGTCCCCTCGCCAACTGTCCGTATTTCCCAGGACCCCTCGCCAACTGTCCGTACTTCCCGCTCCCCTCGCCAACTGTCCATACTTCCCGCTCCCCTCGCCAACTGTCTATACTTCCCAGCCCCCTTGCCAACTGTCCATACTTCCCAGCCCCCTTGCCAACTGTCCATACTTCCCAGCCCCCTTGCAAACTGTCCATACTTCCCGTCACTCGCCAAGTGTCCATACTATGAGTAAATGCGTCAGCTCTAAGAAGGATCTTCTGTACCAAATATAGGGCTGGGGGAAAGTGCGCCCTGATAACAATGACGGGTATGAAAGGGGTGTTTCCGGCAGCAGAAACGCATGCGTACAACTCTGCATATGGGCGCAAACAAGCGTTTAATCCCGTGCACGCCAACTCACCTTCCCTAAATCTTCCTTCTACAACGAAACACATAAGGGATGTCTGAGGAGAGAAACAGCAATGGAAGATGAGAAGTTGCATCATGTAGGCAAAATAATAAGGTAACAGCAGTACAGAGTGTGTCAGGGCACCAACTGGCGAGCGATAGGAATTCAGGGTTGCGCAAACTGTTTCATATTGAGGGTAGTACCATGGATTCCCCACAGCATCCGCCCTTCTCACGTCTTCCACAAACAAGACGGCTGAACACGATCATGTGACCTGATGGCGCACTTAGGGGGGGGGGGGGGGGACTGAAAAAGAGGGAACACCACAAAGCCTTTCCACCATCAGGCCGTGGCGGTGCCTTAGGGAAATGTCTGCTTACAGACCTAATGCTGATTTTGTTCAGGAGGCCACTGATATAAGAAGATATTTGTCTATTCTGCATGTTTTAAAGGGTTTCTGCTTCTCGCTTCCCATATGCTAACATGGCCGTAAGCCCTTATGCTTATGGGGTACAGATGTGTCCTCACACACCAATCGTCTACACGTCATGCATCGCGAGACATCCGCTGTGACTGAGAGGTGTAGCAAAGCACCAATCACAGTGCACTACAGACGCAAAGTCGCAGATTAAAGCCACAACCGCTGCATCGTAGCACTTCATACACCGACGTTCAAATGTCGCAAACAAATTGATCAGTGTGTAACCTAACAATGTAGTTTTGGTCGCGCCCACTTGATTTATGTGTGCGAATAAGACAGACATTTTGAGCGAGATGCTTGGCCGAGCCACCCCGGGGCTGGCGTGCCGGGAGGGGCTACATGACGCAACTTTAGCAACAGCGCATGAGGACACATCTGTAGTTCCGGCTTATTATAATGCTGTACACCATGACAGCAAATCATAGTATTACAGCTAGTAGCAACGGGTAAATTATCATAGACCAGTGGTTCTCAAACGGTGTGCCGTGGCATCCTGGGGTGTGACGGACTGGTGGTCCAGGACCAATTCAAATGCTGAATGTACCAGGCAAAACCAGTGCTGGTGGCTGTCAATCATAAAATATGTGGACAAACAGAAGCAAATCTTGTCCAGCACCACACAACTAACCCTAAGGAAGACATATAAACACAATTTACTTAATTTGATATTTATCTCTAAATTTCTCAATAAGAAACTTTTGGCCTAGGGGTGCCATGAAAGTTATGGTAGACTTACCCTTGTTTTCTCTCTTTCTTCGAGGTCCATAGGGTCCACAGGGGAACATCGGGGGTTGTAGGTGGTTGGATCAGGTCCTGGGCACCGAACAGTTAAGCTTTTCAGATTTCCCAGGATGCCTCGGTCCTCCTCGTTATAACCCCGCCTCCATGCTCAGGCAGGTCAGTTTTGTTAACAAGCAGGAAGAGGATGAAGAGAGAAGAAAGATATGGTACACATAAGAACACACTCACAGACAGGAGAAGGGAACCAGTGACCAAAGCCGCAAACCCATATAGGTCATGTGCATCAGGGTGGGTGCCTTGTGGACCATATGGGCCTCGAAGAAAGCGAGTTAACAAGGGTAAGTCTACCATAACGCACCTTTTCTACTTTGGGTTCCATAGGACTCCACAGAGGAACATCGAGGATGTCCTAAAGCAGTACTTCAAGCGTGGGGACACTCCTGAGTAGACAGTAGAATCCGGAGTCCAAATCAAGCATGCTGGGAGGCGAATGTATCAAAGGCATAGAACCTAAGAAAGATGTGGATAGAAGACCACGTAGCCGCCTTGCACAACTGTTCAGCTGATGCGCCACGGCACAGAGTAGAATGAGCAGAGACAGAAGATTATACTGGAAGACCAGCTTGAGAGTATGATTGTGCAGAGTGTTTATTAGCTGGCCAACCATGTTGGTGCAAACCATAAAGGATGAAGAGGGAATACGATTTTCGACTTGAACTGGTCCGATCTACACAGATTTGGAGAGCACAAACCACATCCAGAAACCTGTCCCCTGATGAGAGATCTGAGGATACAAAGGCCTGAACCACAATTTCTTCGTCCAAGTGGACACAGTCAAGTATGAAGGATAGCTCTGTCCGGATGAAAGACCATGAAAGCAGGAGTGTGTGCCCAAATCAGACACCCGGCTTGCAGATGCAATGGCCAGGAGGAATAAAGCCATCGCAGTCAACCATTTTAGATCAACTGACTTCAGATGTTTAAATGGAGGCTGCTGAAGAAGGTCTAGAACCACAGACAAATCCCACGGAGCCACAGGAGGTACACAGGGATGCTGGACCCGGACAACTGCCTGTAGGAAGGTGCAAAAATCCAACAGTGGAGCAATCCTGCATTGAAACCACACTGACAAAGCAATAATATGCACTTTGAGGGAAGCCAGGCGAAGGCGAGGCTCAATCCACGTTTTAGGAAGGCAAGTATCCTGGATATCCTGAAGACAGTAGGGTCATATTGCTTGGAGGCGCACCACTGAAAGTATGCTACACCCAATAGTATATACGGGCTGAGGCAGGTTTGCACAACCGAGAGAGAAAAACCTTTTCCCCTCAATATGGAAGATTCAAGAGCCACGCTGTCAAAAACAGACGTTCTAGGTCTGGGTGTAGACACGGTCCCTGAGACAAGAGGTCCTGTCGTAGTGGAAGTTGAAGGGGAACTCCCACTGAGAGACCCTGTAAGTCGGAGAACCAATGACGTCTGGGCCACGCTAGGGCCACTATGATGAGGTTGTCGCCTTCCTGTTTGAATTCCCGTAGAACCCTCGGCAGACGGGATACTGGAGAGAAGACGAACATGAGATGGAAGGTCCATTTGACAGAGAGTGCATCCACAAACGATGGCTGCGGATCCTGTGACTGGGATCCGTATACCGGAACCTTGTGGTTGTGTTGAGAGGCCATGAGGTCGTCGTCTGGCAGACCCCACCTGTCCACTAGAATTTGAAAGACTTCTGGATGTAGGGACCATTCGCCTGCATGAACATCCTGGCGACTGAGGAAGCCTGCTTCCCAATTCAGGGTCCCTGGTAAGAAGACGGCTGAGATGGCAGGAAGGTTACATTCGGCCCACTTCAGAATTCAGGCCACTTCCTGCATTGCCATCAGACTGTGAGTGCCGCCCTGGTGGCTGAGATAAGCCACTGCTGTAGCATTGTTGGACTGAATCTGGACAGGTCTGTCTTGTAGGACACTGTGTGCTTAGAGTTAAGGCTCGCAGTTCAAAGACGTTGATTGGTAAGCAAGACTCTGTCTCTGTCTGTGTCCAACCGCCTCTGAAATGAGTGCTGTTCGGTCACTGACCCCCAACCGCGGAGGCTTGCGTGTGTGGTGAGGAGTACCCAGTCCGGGATCCAAAAGGGTAGCCCTTTGTCTAGGTGGGTCGTTTATAGCCACCAAGTGAGATATAGCCGAACTTATGGAGTGAGAGTTATCATTTGTGATCTGATCAGATGTGGCCATCCATTCCACTTGGCCAGTATCAGATGCTGTAAAAGGCGAAAATTAAACAGAGCGTACTCCACCATGTCGATAGTCGAAACCATCATTCCGAGGACATGCATGGCTGAGTGAATGGACACTCGGCAAGGCTGGAACAATTTGTGAACTCGGTCCTGCATTCTTGAGATTTTGTCTGCTGGCAGGAAGAGACGCTGACTCGCAGAGTACAATAGTGCCCCAAGGTATAAAATCTGCTGGGATGGCATGAGGGATGGCTTCTTCCAATTGATGAGCCATCCGTGACATTAAAGAAGGAAATCGTAATTTGAAGATGCCGTTGCAAGACTTCTGGTGAAATGGCTAGGAGCAGTAAGTAGTCTAGTTAAGGAAGTATTCGGACTCCCTGACGACGCGACCATGCTGCCATGTCTGCCGTAACCTTGCCAAAAATTCTCTGTGCCATAGTCAGCCCAAACAGCAGCACCTGGAATTGATAATGTTGGTTGCATATTGTTGATGTGAAGGAGCAATAGGGATATCCAGATAGGCATCCTGTAGGTCCAGGGATACCATAAAGTCCCCCGACTCCATAGCAAGGACTATGGAATGGAGAGTTTACATGCAAAACTTGGGATCCTTTACAAATCTGTTGAGAGATTTGAGGTTGAGGATGGGTCGGTGGGACCCGTTGGGCTTGGGCATGAGAAACAGAGAGGAATAATAGCCCTTGTTGCATTGAGTCTGGGGCACCGGAACTATCACCTCACCCCTGACTGTAGGAGGAAGTGGACAACTTTTTGTAGGAAGACATCCTTTTGCAGGTCTGAAGGAAGGCCCATGCAAAAGAACTATGGCAGGGAGGGGGCATCTCTTGAACGAGAAAGCGCACCAGTAAGAGACCACCTCTTGCACCCAGGCGTCTGAAGTGGTTAGAGTCCAGACATGCGCGAAGTGAACAAAGTTGGCCTCCCATGCTGGAGTCTCCCAGGCGGAGGCCCGCCCCTTCAGGCTGCAGGCTTGTCAGGTTAAGCTGGAGGTAACCGTGCAGCCCAGGGTTGCTTGGACTTGGGCTTTGTGGTGGAGGTTTGTCAGGGAAACGCCTATCCTTTCCCTTTGGGACGAAAGAAACGAAAATTTGAACTCCTTACATGTGAAGTAGGACTGGACGGGAGAAAGGCTGTCTTAGCTGCAGCCAGAGCAGTCACAATTTTGTCCAATTCAGTTCTGAATAACACTTCACCCATAAAACAAAGAAATTCCAATGTTTTCTTGGAATCAAGGCCGGCTTTCCAGGAACCTAGCCAGAGAATGCGTCATGCAAGTACTGAAGTGGCGGACGCCTTTGCCGCCAATACTCCAGCATCAGAAAGAGCTTCACCAATGTAAAAAGCTGCGTGCTTAATAAGGGTCAAATATGACATACAGTCCTTAGATATATCTGTGGGCAATTCCTCCTCTGGGGCCTGTAACCATGATTCAACGGCTTTTACAGCCACTGTAGGTCTATTGACAGCACCACTGAGTGAAAAAATAGACTTAAGGCAATTTTCAATGCATCTATCAGTAGGTTCTTTCAGTGAGGAAAGAGTAATGACAGGTAGAATGGACATCTTAACTAGAGGAGCCTCCCACTCAGCACAATCCTCTGCAGTGATGGGCTAACGGAATGCTAATCATTTAGCCACAGAAAATTTCTTACCCAGGGGTTTCCAGGGTTCCTGTCTAAATTTCTATGAGATGATCTGAATGAGGAAATTCTGATCTAATTATCTTTTGTCACTTAAAATCATCAGTGTTCCTCCTCCGTCAGTTGGAGAATCTGCCTAATAGCATCAATCAAAGCTGCCACTTCCACTGTGTTGGGAGGTTTCTCCTCTACTACGCAGGAATCAGTGACAGACAGAGTGGTGTCCTCACATTCCTCAGCAGATGACTCGTTTGAGTGTGACATAGCTGTGGATTGAGATGAAGGTGTGGTTCTGGTAGTGGACCGAGAGGATTGTTTAGTCCCAGGTAACATCTCTTGCAAAGCCAGGGATGCTTGGGCTAGGCTCTGAAGAGTTACTGTATGAAGAGTATCCACCCACGGTGGATTAATAATTGGGACAATATTAGGTGGTGATAACATAGTAGGTCCCATGGGGGGACCGAGCCTGTCCACTAAAGTACCCAGTAACTGAGAGAAATGGTGGCTCTTGAATAGGTGCTGGGGATGTTGACTGGCGAGGAGGTCCATAGCAATTTACACATAGCCCATCCTGTACAACAATCTACATGACAGTAAAACTGGGGTGTCTGGCTGTTTGTGACCTTCTGCCTTGTTAGACATAACTGCAATATAGGAAAGTCGCCCACACACACACACAGTAGTATTATAAACCAAGGTGTGGCAGCCGTAATATAGTATGTGACTATATTCAGCAGTAGTGCTGAAATATATGTATAGACTCCTGAAACACCTGGTCACAGGGCACAGACAAAGACAGGGGCAGATCTATAGAAAGCTGAAATGAGAAAAGTCAGGCAGCAGAAACTAGCACAAGTCACATACAATGCAGAGAAATACAATAATAGAACTGCAATGAGCACTTTATCAACTCCTCAGCTTTGTTTGTAGCAGGTAGGATATAAGGGGTGGTCTTCAGTATGCCGGCTGTCGGGATCCCGGCGCACAGTATACCGGCGCCGGGATTCCGACAGCCGGCATGCCGACACTTATTCTCCCTCGTGGGGGTCCACGACCCCGCTGGAGGAAGAATAAGATAGTGTGGCACGCGTAGCGCTCCACCGTGCCCGCAGCGCGGCGAGCCCGCAAGGGGCTCATTTGCGCTCGCCACACCTCGGTATGCCGGCGGTCGTGCTCCTGGCGCCGGTATGCTGGTCGCCGGGAGCCCGACCACCGGCATACCATACTACACCCGATATAAGTGATGTAAAAACCTGGCTCCTTGGAGACGTTTTTACAGGGAGATTGAACCCAGCGTTTCCGGAGACCTGGCTTGCTGTACTGAGATGGCTGTCCAAGTCTCTGAGGGGAGGATGGTGTGTAAATGCAGCTAGAAGGCGGGAAGTCTGCAGTGGACTGGTGCCCAAAGCTGGGGGAGGGGCTACAGGTTGAGGGCTCCCTCCCCTATGCTGGCACTTAACCCCCGATACTGAGAGGCCCTCTATAAAATCAGTGCAATGCACTGTAACCTTGGCCTCAATGTCCTGGTGGTCTAGTGGAATCCCTGAGTTGTGTCAGTGTCCACGCCAGCGCCGCTGCCAATCACCCGGAAACCCTCTTACCTGCTCCCCGTTGCTGGCCACACAGTCCAGGTGTCCCCACATTGTGAGTGGTGCTAGTCGCGCCGTGTGGATCTCACGCCACAAGTACCCATCTTGGCACTGGCCGTGCGGGAGTTTCTGCGCCGGCGGGGAGTGATGGAGCTTGCCGTGCTGAAGTCCCAGAGACTTCCAGCGCCGACAGACTCAATGGTGAAAAAGTAAAAATGAAATTGTAAGCACGCAAGAGCAGGGCCTTCTTTCCTCACGTGCCTTTCCTTTTCTTGCTTACACTATCTTATGCTCCATACTCCCTTTGATGGCACCTGACACCGGGTTTTCTATACCTGTCCTATATTGTCTTGAACTGTAAGTGCTGTTTTCTGGTTTGCTCATTTGATTATGTACTGTGCAATGGGCGCTGCGGATCCCTTGCGGCACCATATAAATAAAGGATAATAATAAATAAATGAAAAAAAGACTTAGGACTGCAAACAGCAGTCCCCTGTAAAAAGGTGCATCCGGCTTCCTGCAGGCACCAACTAAAACCTGACCTGCCTGAGCATGGTGGCGTGGTTATAGGGAGGAGAACCGAGGCATTCTCGGAAATCTAAAAAGCTTAACTGTTTGGTGACCAGGACCTGATCCAACCACCTACAACCCCTGATGTTCCCCTGTTGAGCACTATGGAACCCATAGAAGAAATTCTGATACTCTAGGGCGCCGTGACTCAAGAATGTTTGGGAGCCACTGGTATAGACCATTATAATCAGATATAGGTGTCGGAGGAGGGCAGAGATGCAGAAATTCCTTCAGCTTATGGTCAGGGCTCTGGAGCAGAGCAGCAGTTACTGCCCCTGAGAATGATGTATGTATGAACAGAACTGGAGAACACAGGAGAGAAGACTCATGCGTAAAAGAACACTTACTGTCTGCAAACTGACGTCCACATTCATTGACTGCAGGTCGTGTTCTGTTCTCGGGAGATTGCACAGTAAACCGACCACCTGTAGTCTGTTGTATTTCAGATAGTGCAGTCTCATACCTACAAGTGACGGAGGACATTGAGACACTCAGCCCACAGAAAACAGAGATTCTTTACCAGAAGCAAGTAGTTAGATACATTCTACTACAGAGTGTATCCGACTAATAATCAAAGGGGAGATTTATCAATGCTTGGCGAGAGATAAGTGGAGAGAGATAAAGTATTAGCCAATCATCTCCTAACTGCCATGTTACAGGCTGTGTTTAAAACATGAGAGTTGGGTGATACTTTCTTTCTCTCTCCAAACTTTGATAAATCTCCCCCAGAGTGCTATATTTATAAAACAGGCCCTTTGGAACGCTTTCCTAAAAAAAAACTTAGCCCCATTATCAGGCAACGGACATACCCAATAGGGGAAGCATGTTTGGCGTAGTGTTCGGTATTACTGCCTCACAGTACTGAGGGCCTGAGTTCAATTCCTGAGCAAGGCCCTATATGTGTGGAGTTTATATGGGTTTTCTGCGTGTGCTCAGGTTTCCTTGCATACTCCAAAACCATATTAATAGGCTGCTGACATAGTGCGTGAGTGTGTACTTGTGATAATGTCGGAACTCAGCGGGGAAGAGGCCACAACGCAGAAGTGGACAACCGTGTCATTAGCTGTCTGCTGCCCCCACAGCTCCTCAGCCACCAGTGGCCGTGGGCAATAGGGCATAACGCTGCTTGGCTAATTAGCACTATGTGATAGTATACAGGATGCTGCAACTGGGCAAGTGTGGCACAAACACCAAGCAGGTTTCCCCCACACTCACAGGAAGATGTGGCAGACTGCAATCTTATTGCCGTTACTGCACAGAGCAATAGACACATTAATAAATGGGGATATGATTTACAGCCAGACGGGGTGTCGGCTGTCACTATACTGACAGCGGCGGGATCCCGACAGCTGGTGTATTACTGCACCCAGGGTGACCAATCCCGGGACATGCTTCTTTTTTAATGTGTCCAACCCCCCCTTCCCCGCCCTGACCAGCCCAGATAACTCGCCCTAATCTGGACGGGAGGGAGGGTGGGCCACTTGCTGTGTGGTCCGTCAGGTGGGCGGGCAGTGCAGGGCGGCGGTGAGGTCCGGCGGTCGGCTGGCTGTGCAAAGTGGCCTCTGACTTCACATCACGTTGCGCAGTGCGCACAGCTGGGGCAAGGGAAAGCTGAGCAGCGTCTGAGCCTCCTGAGAACGCTCAACGCTGCCCGGCATAGAAATAACTAAGGTGGTGGCCAATCCCGAAATCCCCGTCAAGCCCATTTTAGGCCGGGATCCCGCCGATCACCCTAACTGCATCCCAATAAACAACATGGGTAGAGTGAAGCGTACTCTGAGGACGGTAAGACAGACAATAATAATAGAAATATTTATGGCCAAACCTGGTCTTTTAACTTTGAGAAGGTTCCTGTTCTCTTTCCAATAGTCCGTAATCTGGTCAAAGCTGAACATAGAAAATGAGATCATTTAGCCAAACTTATCCGGTTACACATTAACACCCACCGCCTCTGTACTAAGGGGTTACAGGGTCAGCACTAAATAGTGACCTCACTAGCGTTCAGTAATAGATTTATTTTCTTCTTCTGCGGTTGAATTGATCCGGCAGCCATTTGTTTGCCACATACCATTGTCTCTTGAAGGACATGTCATGGTTGCGTCGCTGGTGTTTTGCTAATTATCCTAACAATAAAAATAGGATTTTGGGGGGTCCACATTAGTACCATGGTGTATAGAAGCGTCCACCAGGAGCCATTTGCACTTTAAGAGTGTGGGCTGGCTCCTCCCTCTATACCACTCCTACCAGACTCAGTCTAGAAACTGTGCCAGAGAAGACGACATACTTCGAGAGAAGGACTTAACACAGATAGTGGTGAGATTCATACCAGCTCACACATACAGGCATGTCAAGACAACTAGCCTGAACCAATCAGCAAACGGCTGAAATGTTACTTACCCAGTAACTATGCAGTACGCAACTAAACGAAGTGGTACTGAACCAAATAACAATTAGCAGGAAAACGAAGCACCGGGCGGGCGCCCAGCATCCTCTACGGACTACGAGAAAAGGGTTTACCGGTAGGTACCAAAATCCTATTTTCTCTAACGTCCTAGAGGATGCTGCGGTCCACATTAGTACCATGGGGATGTACCAAAGCTCCCAGAACGGGAGGGAGAGCGCGGAGGTTCCTGCAGAACTGATTGACTGAACTTCAGCTCATCAGAGGCCAAAGTATCGAACTTGTAAAACTTAGCAAACGTGTTCGACCCAGACCAAGTTGCAGCTCGGCAAAATTGCACTGCCAAGACACCCCGGGGCAGTCGCCCAGGAAGACCCCACCTTACGAGTAGAGTGGGTTAACAGATATTGGACACGGCAGCCCTGCCGTAGAATAAGCGTGCTGGATAGTGAACCTAGTCCAGCGAGAAATAGTCTGCTCAGAAGCAGGAAACCCGGGGGCGTGGTCTAGCCTGTGAGGAGGCGATCCTAGAGAGCTCCTATTAGCCATGTTTCTTTTATTGCATTAAAAGCGCTTTAGGGGGTCCTGAATCCCTCTAACATATAGTGTTACCTCCCTCAATCGTCTGGGATCGGAGGGTCTGGGTTGCGGAGCCGGGGAGCCCTTTTAAGGGTTCCTGCAGGTTGCGGCCCTCCCCTCCATAGAAAGCCGGGGACTGTGGTATGCTCACCCCGACCGGAAGTGCGGCTGTGTGTGCCGATCGGCGGCGGAGTTCGGGAAGTAAATTGCCTATTGACCGTCCCCACGCCTGTCCTACGTTTGCCTAGCCTACTACGAGGGCTCCCCTGCACCTGCGCTGCCCGGAGCGGGGATCCACTGCTCGGCACGGACGTGTCAGCGGCGCGCCTGAAGCTGGGAAGCCGCACGATAAGACTCCCTGGTCGTGAGCCGCTACGTCAGCTACGGTATTACTCACCCTCTCCACCAACGATCCAGCTCCCTCCGGGGGCTCCCGGTATCCCCGCCGTCAAGGCCCTGCTTGGAGGGCTGGTGGCGCCATTTTGACTGAGGGCTGCACGCCCACACTGCAGGTAACGGGGCTGTGGGGAATCAGAGTCCTGGTTCCTTGCACCCCCCCACACTGAAGCGTTTTGCCACAGTTTTCCAGGTGTCACACATCAGAGGGGGATCCTCACAGGGACCTGCAGTCCCCAGGTACATTTCAGGGGCTCCCTGCCTGTCCTCATAGCGGCGGCCATTTTACCCTGCACCCAGCAGCACATATTAAATGTACAGAGGCTGTGCTTACACACAGCAGCCTAGTTTGTACTACCTCACACCACTACATTACCTGCACATCCAGTGCTGCTGTAATACCCTGGCTGCACCTATCCTTAGTTACTTTCTGCCTGCTGTTTGTGTGTACCCTCTGATTGATAACTGCACGCTCATCTCACAGCCTACTCGTCCCTCCTCATTGCAGGACTAATGCCTTGAATTTTGTTCCTGCTCCATGCCATGATCACCTCAATCGCCCGCATCCTTGGTGGCTGATGGCGTAGCCTGGGACGCTCTTTACGCAGCGGGAACTCTACAAGTCGGCCGTGGAGTGCTTCTGATCCACCTACATGGCTTTTCTTTGTTTCACTGTATGTTCTTGTGAATAACGTCTGCAGATGGGGAAAACAAAGAAAGGGGGGCAATCATCGGCAGCTAAGAAATCTGGTGACAAGTCTCTGCAATATAATTTGTTTCGTTATCTCCAACCGGACATAGAGAGTGAGGACACTCGTTCATCATCCTCTGTTTCTGGCTCCCCCGTCGACACTGGAGCAATGGCGGGTGCCAACCCTCCACCGTTGGACAAAGAGCCGGAGGCCTCTATGGCTGACGTTTTGACCTATTTGCGTTCACTTCCTACGAATAAAGATCTGCCTACCAAAAGAGACTTCCTGGATTTGGAACAAAAGATACGTGACATTGTTAAATCTGAGATCTCCGTACTTCAGGCAGATGTCTCCCAAATATCCCACAGAGTTTCAGATATGGAAGACCATGTCGACGAAGTCTCTTCAATTCAGAGGAAACTTTGTGATCCTGTTGCACTTCAGGCTCAGGAACTGAAGGCGCTATGGCGCCGACAGGACGACCTTGACAACAGAGGCCGGAGAAACAATTTACGTATCAGGGTGTTGCCGGAAGATGTACAAGGGCCGGGGATAGCGGACGCCCTCACTAAGATATTCAATGAGATCATGGATGCGAAACCGGACAATACCATACTGTTTGATAGGGCTCATAGGGCGCTCCGTCCGAAAGGTCTTTCTTCTGAGGCTCCCAGAGACGTTATATGTCGTCTTCACTATTATCATATAAAGGAAGAGATACTTAATAAAGCCCGCAAATTAGATCGTTTGGAATTCGATAACAATGTGATTCAGATCTTCCCGGACTTGTCCTGGTATACACTCCAGCAACGCAGGTCCCTCAAGCCCCTGACAGAGGCTCTTAAAGAGAAGGGCATAAGATTCCGATGGGGCTTCCCCTTTAGTATACAAGCCACCTTTGAGGGAAGACAGGTTGTCTTGCACACGCCGGACGACTTGGACAACTTTTGCACCGCACTGTCGATACCTAAGCCTGCCTTAACGGATTGAACTCAATCTTATCAGCGATTTGATCTTCCGACGCCTCCAGCACCACGGCCATCCTGGACTCCGGTCAGAAACAGGAAACAGGGTTCGACTCGGTCACCTCCAAATCATGGCGAGGCTGGGACCTGATTTATAACAATTTCTTTTTCTTTGATATAAAGTGGTCGGATACAAGCTAGTTTTGATTGGCTCTGCCCGGTCCTTGGATGTCTAGTTGAGTCAATTCTGGACCTTACTGCTAGGCCATTGCTCCTCCTACACACCAGAGATTCTGCTTTACAGTTTAATCACACCGTGATGTTGCCTTTTTGTTTACACCCCTTCCCTTCTCCTGACGTTCTTGCTGTTTGGATTTGTTGCATTCTATGGCCTTCTACAAGTCTTTTTATTTTTCAGTTGTTTATGTAGAGATATTTGTTCCTGTTGCGCCCACTGCAAAATGGGGAGACTGCTTTATGTATAATATTGAAGTGAGCTGATTTACTCTTGAGTCTCCTTAGTTGTGTACTGTTCTATTAGCGTTCCTGGGTTGTGTTGTCCCTACTATGCCCCAGTTGGGTCAGGCCGCCTGCCTGTTTTGGCTCTTAAGTCGTGGGTATGACCTTCCTACGACTTAACGGCGGTATACTTACTATTTTACGAGACGTATTACTACTCTCATTTAGTTCTATGTTCTCTGTATTGGTTTTTCTTCTTGTGTCCTTCTTTTTCTTGCTCTTTCTTTCTTCCTTCTTCTCCTTGGTTTCTCCGCTTATCACCGTGGCAGCCCGATGTACCCACTGCAACTGGACCATGTGCCTTCCTCGCATCTCTGGTAAGTCCATGTTATCTTTATTACTCACTGTAGGGAGCAAATCCAGCCTTCTTAATGCCCTCTGACCTTAGGCTATTGTTCCTTCAATGTGAAGGAACTTAATATCCCTGAAAAGAGGTCCACCTTGCTGCGGGAGCTATGGGCAGAGCGCATAGACATTGCTTTTCTCCAAGAGACCCATTTTAAAAGTCAAGCCTCCCCTAGGTTAGGAAATTATCATTACCCGCATGTTTTTTGTAATAATAACTCTGTCAATAAGTCTTTAGGGGTCGCGGTCTTATTGACACGTCGGGTCCCGATTACGGATGTCTCTCACATAATTTTGGAAGGTCGGTGCCAGGTTGTTAAGTGCACAATATATAATCAGGTTTATACTCTTGTTAATATCTACGCTCCTAATCGACGTCAAAGACAGTTTTTTACCAAAATACTGCGACAGTTAGAACCCATTAAAGAAGAGTGACTGATTATGGGGGGCGACTTTAACTGGTCCTTGGATCCTGGGACAGATTGTTCTCCTTCCCTGAATAGACGGCTGACACGTGATCACCGTCGGGTGAGCCGACTTCTTTGCGAGTTCGAGTTGATGGACTTATGGAGAACTCAACACCCGACGGGGAGGGACTATACTTTTTCTTCTCCCCACACTATGTATTCACGCCCAGACTATTTCTTAGTGGTGCATAGATTTCTACACTTATTTCCTTCAAGCACGATTGGGCACATTACATGGTCAGATCATGCCCCGGTATATATCTCTGTTGCGCTTTCATCAGCCCCCACCACGTCATGGAGGTTTAATGATTCATTGACTCGAGATCCCTGTTTGAGGGCTAAGCTCGCCTCCATCATATCGGATTATATTGCGACAAATGACACCACAGATGTTAGTGCAGTTACAATTTGGGAGGCACATAAATGTATAATTCGAGGTAGATGTATACAGCTTGGCTCTCAACTCAAGAAGGAGAGAGCGGCACAGAGGCTGCAGCTCATTGAACGAATAGCGTCTGGAGGCCGCACACCAGTCCTCCCTTGATGCAGGGGTTTTTCCTGGAACTGACTGAGGCCCGCCAGGCCCTTAACAAATTTTTATGGGATAAAACTAAACTAAAAATGACTAAATGTCGCCATAAATTTTATTTATGGGGCAACAAACCAGGTGCTATGCTCGCTAGGGCGTTACGGGCCCAGAGACTGCAGTCTTACGTTCACTCTATCAATGAGTCGGGGGGACGTGCTGCATATACATTGCCTCAGATTGCTCGCTCCTTCCAGAATTATTATGAGTCTCTCTATAATCTCAGAAAGGACCACACTCCCCAAGCCACCTCTGATTTGAAGGTGCTGATACGGAGATATCTTGCGGAAGTTAATTTTCCAAGACTCCCTGCATCAGACCTGGATGCTTTAGACCGTCCCTTTACCATAGAAGAGCTGGAAACAGCCTTAGCGGCTACACCGGTTTGGAAGAGCCCGGGCCCGGACGGCTTCCCAGTCGGATACTACAAAACCTTTAAACAATCCTTACTGCCGCTGTTCTTGAAGGCGTGCAATTCCATCTCTGCCGAGAAAGGCTTTTCTTCGTAGACACTGGAAGCACATATAACTGATCCCAAAGGAGGGCAAGGACCCCACTCAGTGCTCCAGTTACCGACCTATTTCCCTTCTGAACTGTGACATTAAACTCTTTGCTAAACTGCTTGCGGGTCGTTTGGCCGCCTTCTCCCGTCGGTGGTGCATGGGGACCAAGTGGGATTTATACTTGGACGGGAGGCTAAGGATAACACTTCCAAAGTTATTGATCTTATCCACCTTGCTCAAAAAGGATCCTCCCATACGGTCCTCCTGTCCACTGACGCAGAGAAGGCCTTTAACAGGATAGATTGGCAGTTTATGGAAGGTCTTCTCGAGCGCTTGGGTTTGGGTCCCACCTGCCTTATTCGTATATTAACTCTTTATAAGCTGCCATCAGCCAGGGTTCGAGTGAATGGTGCCCTTTCTGCTCCGAAACGGGACAAGGCAAGGCTGCCCCTTGTCACCGCTCATATTTGTTCTCTGCATGGAGGCACTTGCGAGAGCAATTCGGGCCAATCCGAATATTCACGATATATGGGCAAGAGGGCGTGAGCACAAATTGGCACTGTATGCGGACGATCTTTTGGTTATTTTGTCGGACCCGGTGACTTCCCTTCCAGCTCTTATGCAGGAATTTGATAGGTTCAATTTGGTTTTTAACTTCAAGATAAATTTCACTAAGTCTGTTTGCTTGAATATTTCAACGCCCACACGAATACTTGATGGAATTCGGAATTCGTTCCCGTTTCAATGGCATCCTGCTCAGCTAAAGTATTTGGGAGTTCTCCTGACTAAAGACCTCACTGATTTATACCGGGTACATTTTCTTCCTTTACTGCTGAAGATTACTAGAGATCTTAATAAATGCTCTTCACTCCAACTTACTTGGCTGGGTAGGATTAACACTGTAAAGATGACAATTCTCCCTAAAGTTTTGTACCTTCTGCAAACGTTGCCCATAGCAGTACCTACTTCTTTTTTCACTACTCTGCAGTCATCAGTTGGTCGTTTTATTTGGGGGCGGAGAGGGCACCGACTCTCCCAATTCACACTGACCCGTACTCGTAGAGAAGGCGGTTTACAATTACCTCATTTTATTAGCTATTATTATGCTGTGTATTTGGCCAGAGTAATTGATATGTCTAGATCCCCATGTCCTAAGCAATGGCCACTTATAGCGGAAGTAAATGCGGGTGCTCCTTCCTGTATTCTCCCCTGGCTCAACAAAATTCCACGTGTAACACATCCCACCTTAGGCCCGACCCTTAAGATATGGAAGAAATTTAGGTTTTTAGACTCTTTTAGGCAAAGCCCTTCACTGCCGACACCTCTATTGTTTAATCCAGACCTACCCGCAAATACCTCTCCCTGTCTCAGTCATCAGTATGTGCTGAAGCTGGCATTTCTCGTTTGAGTCACCTGATTGGGTCGACGGGTTTCCATCCCTTCGCGGACCTGTAACGCTCCTTTAGTCTACGGACTAATTCTTTCTGGGCTTACCTACAAATTCGGCATTATGTTACTGCAACGCCGGCTCGTGCGGTGGGATGGAAACCGACGATTTTTGAGTCCTTGCGTCTCTCCGAGAATTTGCCACGACACCTGATATCTTTACTGTACAGACAATGCCTTGCGAGCTCTCCCACCCGTCCTCTGGCATTTGTTATGGCTTGGCATGAAGACCTGGGTAAAGAGTTGACCACTGACCAATGGTCTCGCATTTTTCAGTTCACATTTGCTAGTTCACCCTCACTTCAAGTTCTGGAGACACAATACAAAGTGGTCTCGAGATGGTATAGATGCCCGGATCGGGTCCACCACATGTTTCCGAGTGTTCCAGACGTCTGCTGGAGGTGTGGCCAGTCTCGTGGCACTCCCTGCCATACCTGGTGGCGATGCCCGGGTCTGGCTTCCTTTTGGCAGCAGGTTCATTCTATTACCAGGCGGGTCACGGGTCTCCCAATACCAGAGACACCTGAGTTTTGGTTGCTTAATTTAATTGATCTCCCACTATCCCAGTTTAAAAATTCACTACTGCGACATCTGATGAATCCGGTTAGGGCGACCATTCCGTGCCTCTGGAGATCTCCGGTACATCCCCCCATTACCAGGTGGTTTCAAAGAATCGATTACTACATGGCAATGGAGGACTTGTCTTCTTCCGAACAATCTGCGTCTCGATTCACAGCCGTCTGGTTTGACTGGCTGGAATTCAAAGGGACGCAGGAATACAAAACTTTTTCGCTACTTTCCCCCCCTACGACATCTTAGGGTTGTGATGGTGATGGTGGTCTAACCATCTTTCTCTTTTTTCTCTTTCTTTCCCTTTTTTCTGTCTGGTTTTTCTGTTTCTTGTATGCTCTGTTTTTCTTGTTATGATTACTTGAAGATAATACAGTTTACTGCCTCAATTAAGCAGGCTGATGATATTATACATTGCTTTTGTGCTCTGTATGCTTAGCCTACGACTGTTATGTCAGCTTATGCTACGATAATTCTTGTACTGTATGCAATTTTTTTCGATACTGTTATTTCTTTACTAATAAAACACAATTTACGTAAAAAGAAGCAGGAAACCCAATTTTCTTGGGATCATATAGGACAAACAGAGAGTCCAACTGTCTGTGACGAGAAGATCTCTTCACGTATATCTTCAGAGTCCTCATGACATCCAGGTACTTTGAAGTAACTGAGGAGTCAATAGCCACTGGCACCACAATAGGTTGGTTGATATGAAATGCCGACACAACCTTTGGAAGAAACTGCTGACGAGTCCGGAGCTCAGCTCTATCTTCGTGGAAGATCAAGTAAGGGCTTTTACAGGATAAAGCCCCCAGCTCGGAGACACGTCTAGCAGAAGCTAAGGCCAACAAAGTGACCGCCTTCCATGTAAGAAAATTGAGCTCCACTTCCTGTAGAGGCTCAAACCAATCCGACCGGAGGAACTGCAACACCACGTTACGGTCCCATGGCGCCGCAGGCGGTACAAAGGGAGGTTGGATATGCAGAATTCCCTTCAAAAATGTCTGAACCTCAGGGAGGGCAGCCAATTGCTTCTGAAAGAAAATGGATAGGGCTGAAATCTGGACCTTCACGGATCCCAACCTCAGATCCATATCCACTCCTGCTTGCAGGAAGCGGAAGAAACGTCCCAGTTGAAATTGCACCGCAGGAAACTTCTTGGACTCACACCAAGAAACATATATATATATTTTTTTAAATACGATGGTAATGTTTAGACGTTACCCCTTTCCTAGCCTGTATGAAGGTAGGAATAACTTTCTTCGGAATGCATTTCCGAGCAAAAATCAGGCGCTCAACTTCCATGCCGTCAAACGTAGCCGCAGTAAGACTTGATAGGCGAACGGCCCCTGCTGCAGCAGGTCCTCCCCAAGAGGAAGAGGCCTAGGCTCTTCTTGTAGTAGATTCAGAAGGTCCGCGTACCAAGCCCTTCTTGCCCAATCTGGGGCAATGAGGATCGCTTGAACCCTTGTTCTCCTTATGAGCTTTAGGATTCTTGGGATGAGTGGGAGTGGTGGAAACACGTACACTGACTGGAACACCCACGGAGACACCAGGGCGTCCACTGCCACTACCTGTGGGTCCCTCGACCTGGAACAATAACGCCGAAGCTTCTTGTTGAGACGAGAGGCCATCATGTCTATTTGGGACAATCCCCAAAGATCTGTTATTTCCTTGAAAACCTCTGGATGGAGTCCCCACTCTCCTGGATGGAGATCGTGTCTGCTGAGAAAGTCTGCTTCCCAGTTTTCTACTCCCGGAATGAAGATGGCTGACAGCGCCAACGCGTGTTCATCTGTCCAGAGGAGTATTCTAGTCACCTCTGACAAAGCAGTCTGTCTT
Source organism: Pseudophryne corroboree (assembly GCF_028390025.1). Taxonomy (NCBI): domain Eukaryota; kingdom Metazoa; phylum Chordata; class Amphibia; order Anura; family Myobatrachidae; genus Pseudophryne; species Pseudophryne corroboree. Next base: position 911,109,541 of record NC_086447.1, read on the forward strand.
CGTTCCGCCCTGTCGGTTTATGTAAGCCACTGTTGTTACGTTGTCCGACTGCACTTGGATGGCCCGATTTCTAGGAAGAGGGGCCGCCTGAAGAAGACCGGTGTAGACAGCTCTTAGTTCCAGGATGTTGATGGGCAGGCCAGCTTCCAGGCTTGACCACCGTCCTTGGAAGGTTACTCATTGAGTGACCGCTCCCCATCCCTGGAGGCTCGCATCCGGTGTTAGCAGGACCCAGTCCTGAATCCCGAACCTGCGGCCTACTAGGAGGTGAGGCAATTGGAGCCACCAGAGGAGAGAAATCCTTGCCCTTGGCGACATACGAATTCTCTGATGCATGTGGAGGTCAGATCCCGAACACTTGTCCCAATAGGCGAATGCATTGATGAACCGACACCCCTGGGTGGCTTCAAGACATCCCGGACCATGGATTGGATCACCAACGCCTTGTCCCGCGGAAGAAACATCCGCCGCACTTCTGTATCCAGGATTAGTCCCAGAAATGACAATCTCTGGGTTGGTTCCAAATGTGACTTTGGAAAATTCAGAATCCACCCGTGACTCTGGAGCAGTCGTGTTGTGAGAACAATGGACTGCAGCAGCCTCTCCTTGGACGATGCCTTTATCAGGAGATCGTCCAGATAAGGAATGATGTTCACACCCTGCTTGCGGAGTAGTATCATCATTTACGCCATCACCTTGGTAAACACCCTCGGTGCTGTGGAGAGGCTGAATGGCAGGGCCTGGAACTGAAAATGACAGTCCAGCAATGCGAAGCGGAGATAAGCCTGATGCGGCAGCCAGATCGGAATGTGAAGGTATGCATCCTTGATATCCAGTGATGTCAGGAATTCCCCCTCTTCCAGACCTGATATCACCGCCCTGAGATACTCCATCTTGAACACCTTTAGAAAGGGGTTCAACGATTTTAGGTTCAGAATGGGCCTGACTGAACCATCCAGTTTCGGTACCACGAAAAGGTTCGAATAGTAACCCTTTGTCAGCATGCGAGGTGGTACCGGCACAATGACCTGTGCCTCCACCAGCTTTTGGACAGCGTCTTGTGTCCTCCAAGAGTTGGTAAGCCCGACTTGAAAAAACGATGAGAAGGGAGACTTTGAAATTGCAGCCTGTATCCCTGGGACACAATATCTAGTACCCAGGGACCCAGGACGGACAATACCCAGACATGACAGAACTGTCTGAGTCTCGCTCCCATAGGCCCCACCTTCGGGCGGTCCCGTCCACCGTCATGCGGAGGACTTTGGGGTACCTAAAGCAGGCTTTTGTTTCTGGGAACCTGCAGCGGCAGGTTTCCTTGCCTAAACCTTACCTCCCCTAAAGAAGGTATTGGAAGAACTGGCCTTTCTAGGATTGTTAGGCCGAAAGGACTGCTGCGCAGCTGAGGAGGATTTCTTCGGAACAGGTGCTGCTGAGGGAGAAAACGGAGACTTACCCACTGTAGCGGTGGATATCCACGCGTCTAGAGCTTCCCCAAAGAGAGCCTGACCTGTGTAGGGTAGCGACTCCACACTTCTTCTGGATTCCGCGTCGCCGACCACTGGCGCAGCCACAGTCCCCGACAAGCTGAAACAGACATGGAAGAAATTCCTGCAGTCATGGAACCCAGGTCTTTTATGGATTCTACCATAAAACCTGCAGAAACATGAATGTTGCGTAAAAACAACGTATCCAAATCCTCAAGTAAGGTAGCCGACCACTTTACTATTGCCTTTGCAATCCATGCACTAGCAATAGTGGAACGTAATATGGCCCCAGAGGCAGTGTACATTGATTTAAGCGTGTTATCAATTTTCCTATCTGCCGGCTCTTTTAAGGCGGTAGATCCCGGTACAGGTAAAACCACCCCTTTTTGAGAGTGTGGATACAGATGCTTCAACAATCGGCGGGTTTTCCCATTTTTTCCTGTCCTCCACAGGGAAAGGAAAAGCCACCAGAATCCTCTTAGGGATCTGAAACTTCTTTTCAGGGTTTACCCATGCTTTTTCTTTGACGCAGGGAAGGTTAGCGAGGCTTTTTTATTTTCTGTGAAAAAAAGCCTCCTCAACCTGCTCAGGTGTGGTATCATTTGCATTTAACACATCCCTGATAGCCTCTATCAACAATTGCACCCCCCTTGCAAGAGATGCGGACCCCCGCAACTCATCCCCATCACCATCTGTAGTGTCAGAATCGGTATCTGTGTCGTCTTGTGTGACATGCACCAGCGCACGTTTGTGGGGGTATATAGCGGGGTGTCCTGAGGTACCAGAAACCGGCCATACAGCCATAGAGCTCTGCAATACCTGGGTTACAGATTCAGTACTAGCAACCCTGTCAGAAATCTGAGAAATCCAAGTTTTGATAGAGGAAAACCGCTCTGGTTCCCTTGCTGGTATCTGTGCTAAACCAGTGCTAACCTGATTACATGGAATGGGATCACCCTGGGAGGATAAATTCTCTGCAGCATATGACACAGTGTCCGTGGACATTGCTAAAGGAGACCACCAAACACTCCACACACACACACACACACACACACACACACACACACACACACACACACACACACAGGTGGCGGTAGACAGAGTTTCCCCCCCCTCAAGAATGGCAAGGGAGACACAGAGATTGGAGCCAACCCACACACAGCGCTTTGCAACAAGAAGAAAATCCCCTGACAGCGCAGCCTGTGTCCCTTAATAGGAGACAGTCTAATTACAGCCTCCCCTCCCTTTTACAACCCCCTAGTACTGTGTACAGTAAGCTAGAGTTGCTGTGGAGGGACCTGAATATTCCTCACAGTGCTTGGTATGCAGGAAAATGGCGCTGGAATGCTGCTGGGTCTGCTCTAAGGAGAGCTCCGCCCCCATAATGGCGCTGTCTTCCATCTCCAGGAGATTATACTGGCCTGAGGAAAAGTTGCTGGCTGAGATCCCTGGACCCCGACAGGCTTGCTGACCAGTGTGGGGGTCGATGCTGGCCCAGGGCGCCCCTCACAGCGCCGCACTATGTGCCTCTGGTACCATCCCGGGAGCGCGGTTAATACCGCGCTCCCAACCACATTGCCTCCATCTTCACACCGGCCCCCCGCTTGCCACTTTCTTCAGCTCTGTAAGGGGTCGGCGGCATGCTGCTGGGGGCGAGCGGTTCCCCTGTGGCGGAGACCGATCAGACCCCTCTGGAGCTCAATGTCCAGTCAGCAGAGTCAGTGGCCCAGACCCCGCAGGGCGGACACTGCTCCCCCCCTTAGTCCCACGCTGCAGGGAGGCTGTTGCCAGCAGCCTCCCTGTAAAATAATAAACTCTAAACTAAAACTTTTATAGGAAAGCTCAGGAGAGCTCCCCTAGCTGTGACCGGCTCCTCTGGGCACATTTTCTAAACTGAGTCTGGTAGGAGGGGCATAGAGGGAGGAGCCAGTCCACACTCTTAAACTCTTAAAGTGCCAATGGCTCCTGGTGGACCTGTCTATACCCCATGGTACTAATGTGGACCCCAGCATCCTCTAGGACGTTAGAGAAATATATCTGTTGCTGCCACCACAGGCTTCGGGGTTCCTCCCACAGCGGCCATTCGGTTACGCATACAGTATATATACGCTTTCAAAATCAGTAGCATGTATTTCTCACAAGGCATCGATTAAGAACCCAGAATGAGACGTTAAGTTTTCATTTCAAGAATAACTTCAGAGGTTACAGTTACAAAGTATACATGATTATTTTAAAAATTCACACAGATTAGGATTTCAGAGAAAAATAAAAGGAATAAAGTTTCAGAAATTCCAGAATTTACTACAAAGACCTTAGGAGTTTCAATGGGTGTGGTTCATCAAATCGACAGTGTCTAGGTCGACAATGTTTAGGTCGACCACTATAGGTCGACAGTCACTAGGTCGACATGGATGGAAGGTCGACAGGGTTTCTAGGTCGACATGTGCTAGGTCGACAGGTCTAAAGGTCGACATGAGGATTTTTTTTTTTTTTTGGTGTCGTTTTCTTCGTAGAGTGACCGGGATCCCAAATTAGTGCACCGCGTTCGTTCGCCATGCTTCGGGCATGGTGCCTTCGCTTGGCACACTTTACCGTTCCAATCGTAGTCCACGTGGATCGTTAAGTATGAAAAAAAGAAAAAAAATGTGAAAAACTCATGTCGACCTTTAGACCTGTCGACCTAGCACATGTCGACCTAGAAACCCTGTCGACCTTCCATCCATGTCGACCTAGTGACTGTCGACCTATAGTGGTCGACCTAAACATTGTCGACATAGACACTGTCGATCTTCAGACCGGATCCCGTTTCGATGTGGGGGCTTCACAAAGATAAGAGGTATGGGGCACCCTCAACGCATGGTTGTCCCCAAAGAGTGCACACTGAATTCAATGACACTGGGATATTTATCTGTCCACCAACTACCCATCACACACAACCACCCTCGTGGATTTTAACCCTTCCAAAACCAGAATTAATTGTTTGTGGGCTGGTAAAGTAGGGCCCCCTGGTCAAGCGAGCAGGGGTTATTTAATTATCTACTTCATTATGTGTGAAGCCTAAGGACCTGGGATTCTTTGGCTTTGGTCAGGAAAGAGATTCAACACTTTGTTAGATTTCGTGGCTTTGGCCTTTAGGCATGACCCCCTGCCGGTTATAGTAAACAGACCTTTTCACTGGTGGTTCAGAGTGAACACTGGCCAGTTACAGACTGCCCATTTGTCTTACAGTCTGACATTTTTCCTAAGGACTATACATGATTACAACATACAATTTGAATAATACCATATTCTGAGAGCAGATCCGTGATGGATCCTGACAGGAGGTGTTGTCAACACGTCGACAATAATAATGTCGTCACCACAGTTACGATGTAAACATTGTTAAAATGTTAACAGGCAATGTGTCGATTGGCGAATTGTCAACATTAGGGTTAGGTTGCGGGTGGGAGATTAGGGTTAGGCTGGGGGAGGGAGACTAGGGTTAGGCTTGGGGGAGGGGGGGTTGGGGAGGGGAGATTAGGGTTAGGCTGGGAGGGGGGATTAGGGGAGAACTGTGTAGACAGAATGTCAGCATCATAGCCAAAACTCTTGAAGAGCCCGGCACAGCAAGCGCTATAGCAGGGTTTCCTAAACTGGATCCTCAAGGACACTAACAGTCCAGGTTTTAAGGATATCCATGCTTTCACACAGATGGTATAAAATGACAATCAAATAGACTGAGGTGCTAATTAATTCACCTGTGCATGGATATCCTTAAAACCTGGAATGTTAAGGTGCCTTTAAGATTGAGTTTGGGAAACACTGCGTTCTGGTGAACACGGCATGTGACGATCTATAAAGAAGATTTGGACACAGCGAGATATAAGAGATGACCATCAACATCTGTTATCATTTGGGATGGTAAATCCAACCCGTTTATGACCACGTGCTCGGAGTGTGTGAGCGCAGTACACCATATATCACATATAGACATTTACACAGAAAGTTATGTAGAAACACTGTAGTGCATCCCTAGATATCTGCAATTCTCCAGACAGATACGTATTGGGGCGGATTATCCCTTCCCCACCTGAGCCGCACCTTCGGTGTGTGTAATATTTATTTCTTTTTATTAACAGTTTCTTCTATAGCGCAGCATCTTCCGTTGCGCTTTACAATTAGAACAACAGTAATAGAACAAAACTGGGTAAAAACAGACAGATATAGAGGTAGGAAGGCCCTGCTCGCAAGCTTACAATAATATAAAACACAATTCGATAAACTACACCAGCCCCCTCAGCCTATTTACCTTGGGGTAACCCTTGGAATAACGATCATGCTGCAGGGAAAATACCTACAAAAGTGGGGTACAGTGTCAAATAAAAGTTGTAAATTGATCTACGGGAGAAGGAGAATAATAATTAGGCTCAGTGGTTCCCAAACTCGATCCTCATTGCACCCCAACAGTCCATGTTTTCAGGATATCCATGCTTGAGCACAGGTTGCTTAAGTGAATTTGATTTAACATCTATACTCAAGCATGGCGATATCCTTAAATCCTGGACTGCTAGAGTGCCTTGAGGATCGAGATTGGAAACCACCAGCCTAATATCTATAGAAGATGGACCTGCACCACCTGCATTACACCCACCAAAGGGGGGATAGAGCTACACAGCAGCTACCACCTTTAGAAGATCAGCGGGTATAATTACTAAAGTGCGGGTTTCCAGAAGTGGAGAGGTTGCCCATAGCAACTAATCACATTGTAGCTATTACCTTCTAGAAGGTGCTAGACAAATGATAAGTGGAATCTGATTGGTTCCTATGAGCAACAGTTCCACTTCTATAACCCCGCACTTTAGTAAATACACCCCCCAAGTATGGGATTTCTAATATACTAGTTATAATATAGGGTTAGTAAATAGGCTGTTATGGATAATGTATAACAAATGATACTGCAAGATCCAAATATCCGGAACATGAAGAGAATACGCTGGAAGAATCTCCAGCACATATGAGAATTCGGGATCACTACGTGATAAAAATAAATGAACATAGATTTTTACGAAAACTTTCTGCGGTACTTCAATAAAAGTAATCTGAGATACCCACCAATATTTTGGAAAGAAGACACCGGGCAAACTAAAGGAACAGCAGGCCTTCTCATGGTATAGGGGCAGGAGAGCCTGACGCTCTCCAGAATCGTATATTGTAAAGTATCTGAAAGAAAAGGACATTAGAACATCAATACCTCAAAAACGTTCCGGATCAGCCATACTCCTTTATTTCTCTGCGTAAAGTGACGGGTAGCCCCAATTAGTGCACCGCCTTCGCTCGCCATGCTTTGGGCAAGGTGCCTCGCTCGGCTGCGCTCGGCACAGGTTACCGTTCCCAATCGTAGTCCACGTAAATCGTAAAGTATGGAAAAGTTCCACAAAAGAAAAAAATTTGGAAAAATTCATGTTGACCTTTTCATGTGTCGACTATGTCAATGTCGACCAATAGTGGTCGACCTAATGACTGTCGACCACACCAAACGGATACAGTCTAAAGACGCTCCAAGACGTCTCATTTTTAATGTCTAATGGATGATGTATTTGAAATGTAATGTGCCTTGGAAGGGTTTCTTATTATTACAGCCAAAAATGATACATTACGACACATTACGCCCATCACTGTCATTAAAGTCTTCTACAATTTGTGCCACAGTAGCCCTTTTGTTGGTCTTCATTGATGAGTCTTGGCCAACCTACACCATATCAGCAAATTGTGTTTTTCCCCTCCTCTGGCCACTGTTGGTAGGTACTCAGTGCTCCACACAAACCTCATCCTTTCCCAACTGCCCTGACCCAGTCAACCCTGCTGTAAAGATTTGGCCCTTATCAAAGTCACTCTGGTCTTTACATGTGCCCTTAGCTTTTGCATTCAACACTTGGACTGCGAGGACCTAATGTCAGGTTACAGTGTAATATATCCCTGACCTTCTCATGTGCCAAGTCTATAACAACACAGGTTACTACAATCCCGGGAGTAATCAGCATCGGACTGCCAGGTTGGTTTCTAAATACACTCAACCAAAGAGTAACCGTAAAAATTCCAAAGCTGGCCTGACTTGGGTGTAGACTTGGTGGACGTAGCATCATCACTTAACCTCACAAGAAGATTGTAGACCCATCACCTCGTGGATGTCACTCGGTTTGTAGCACAGTGCTAGAAAATGTAATCTCAGAATATTATTTGAAGTCGCTGATGCTCCTAAATAATTTGCGATGCCCCCAGTCTTTATGTGATGAGCTACTATGTTCTGGAACAGGTGCTAAATAAGAGACTGCACAGGGAGAGGATGACTGGTGTCCACAGTTATACTACAAACACAGCTTTCGCCTTTTTAAAAACTATGCACGCTTTGTTTCTCAATTATAACTAATTTTATCTAGCATCAGCCCATAATGACGCTGGCAGAGACCAAGGACCTAATTCACACCTGATCAAAGTTGTGCAAATTTGCATGGCGGGCGATTAGCGATCGACTGCGCATGGGTACGCAAAGTTGGACTGGCACCACAGGGGTACAGGGAAAACCTCCCTGGAGGGCCCCACTGCATGGGGGGCCCACCCCTTCCTCTAGAAATCAGGTTCCAGATTGTGTACTTGAAATATACATTTTACATATGTATGGCATACCGACAGCGTGGCGAGCGCAAATGAGCCCCTTGCGGGCTCGCTGCGGGCACAGTGGCGTGCCACGCTATCTATTCTCCCGCCAGGGGGGTCGTGGACCCCCAAGAGGGAGAAAAAGTGTCGGTATACTGTGCGCCGGAATTCCGACAGCCGGCAACCTGAAGACCACTCACTGCACAGGTCTATGGTGTATTTTCTACACTGCATTGCTGCCATTAATCTGATACATTGTTGTGCATGCACTAGCAGTATTTACTATAAATATTTAGTAAGGGGCCCTTACCACTGCATTCCCCCGGTGGGCCCTTCATGTCCCAGTCCAACACTGTGTGTACGGATCGTAGTGCGCAGGCCAAACTGCAAATTAATCCAGCAATTTTTTGATTGCTAGGCATACGCAGGTTGATTGACAGGAAGCGGACATTTTGTGGGTGGTAACTGGCTGTTTTGTGGGAGTTTCAGGAAAAACGCAGGCGTTCCCAAGCGTTTTCAGGGCGGGTGTGAGATGCCAGCTCCGGCCCCGATCAGCCTGCTTGTTTCGCACTGTAGCAGTAAGGCCTGGGCTACGCACAGACTGGAAAAAATCATTCGGTAGTGAGTGAGTTGTCCACGGATTTGCAGCTGACCGGCGCTTGCAAAGCTTTTTGCACAGCGTACGCAGACTTGCTCGGGGCAGATTTTCACTCTGTCTGGGCGGCAACTATCCGATCGCAAACCTCTGCAAACTCACAGAGGAGCCATCAGGTCTGAATTAGGCCCCAACACGTCAGGAACTAAAGTACAGACTCCTATGTGAATGGAAGACTCCATATTGCAATTTAGAAGGCAATGGATATTTCTAATCTGGGGATCCCTGGCTAGAGATCTACTAGGGCTTGGTGAGGGCAGCAGATTCCGTGGAGGGGACCCTGTGAACACATTACAGCAATAACTGGCTACAGGCTTGCTCTGGTCCTGTAGGTGTCCTAGAGGCAGATTCAATTAACAGTGGTGCTCACCGCGGATAGATACAGGGCCGGATCTAGGGGGGCCCCCTAACACAGTCATAGCCACGCCCACTTTTGAGCAGGAGAGCTCTCTTGGGAGAGCCTGAGGCAGAACGATGAGCTGCAGCTTATACCACAGCAGCACAGAGGAGCCAGGAGAGCAAGGGTTACAGAGCATTTGCCCCTCACTTGCTGGTGTGTGGGTACTAGGGCTAATAAATACAATTACCCCATAGCACAGTCACATGTACATAGAACAATCACAAAGCTCTATCTCAGTCTCACTCAAAAAGTTCAGTCAGAATTGAGAGAGGAGGAGTTAGGATTGCAGATGGGAGGAGTTGGGACTGTAGAGGGAGGAGTCAAGATTAAACAGTAAACCGCCCCCCCTAAAGAAAAGTCTAGATCCGTCCCTGGATAGATAGCATCGAGCTATAATGCATGATTGCTAATGCGCTCTAACCCATAGATTCCAGGTTAAGTGCATGGAGTTATGGGTTAAAGTGCCTGCAGAAGCCACCTAGAGGACACAAAGCCCTTACTGTGGATTTCTGTTCGCACTTCAGAAGGGTGCAAACAGAAATCAGGGCTAAGTATAACTCACCATGGGCTGCAATTGAATAGCCTCGGGCACTGCTAGCCCATGGTAAGCACCATGGCTAATTAAATCTGCCTCCTATTGTGCTGACTTGCCACAGGTAGTCCAGCCCACATTGAAGTTGGTCACCCACGGACATTGCGGAGGAAAACACAACAAGTCTTCATTCTTGTTATTTCCCAATATCAAAACAGTAGCAATGCAAAAGAACATTAACCGCTGAGAACTTACTGGTGCAGAAACTTCATTAGGAAGGCTTTGATTTCATCACAAATAAAATAGCTTCCCTGGAACACAGAATGTAATTCAGTAACGTGATGGAAAGTTTTGCTGTGTGGTGATAGATACGATCAGTTTACAAGTTCACTAGTTATAGTTTTGTTTTTGTTTCACAATACACACCTAAAATACGCAGTATATAGTGAAGGAAAGGATTTAGCAGAGGATAACATACGGTCAATAATGAGAACAAATAAGACAAACTGTGAGTGACAATCAACACTAGTTATATTTTCTATTCACATCAGAGCTAATCTTTAACCTGGTGGCTATACGGAGCCACATCAATAACTGCGACCCCTGCAGGAACAAATGGGAACTGCACCTGGGGCTCCACAAAGAACTGGAGTGGAGAAAATTCAGTGGGAAGATTTTATTTCTGATTTCTACTGCAATGCGTCTGTATCTGGTAAGCAGACTCCCGGCTCACATAGGAGTTGTGCATTTCTAAGCGGGGAGATACATTTAAGAAAAACAAATAAATCCGATAATTCTTCATTACTTTGTGTGTAGTCTCCTGTGTTCCTATTGTCTCCTGCACTATGGCAATGCTTCTATACTCCTCAGCAATCACTGACACATGCAGAATGCCACTTACCAGACGCACAGCAGCAGCCATAGGAGGCTGCGGTCAGACAGAGACACTGCACCTACCATAGGGCTGGAGCAAGAATCGATGGTGCGACCGATGGTGGGGTATAAGGACCCACCAATCGGTATTACAGTGTGCACGGGCGCTAACACTGGGCGTCTCAGTCCTGGCACGGATGTACTGTACGCCAGGGGAGGAGTTTGTAGCAGATTCTGCAAAGTCACACAAGCGACAGCCAATTAGACCCTGCTGCAGGTAATTTTGTGTATGACTCAGAATCAGGCCCCGTATGCAATAGAGAGTGCACAGGACCGTCTACCTATTATTTCCCTATTTCCTAGGACCTGCTTGCTGTACAATCCAGCAGAGACACATTTACCAGTAGAGTGTTGTGCCTCAGACACTGGAAATCATTAGCGGCTGATCTGGTTCCTGTGTCTCCTCTATGGCATCATACATGATGGGGTTATTACACTCCCCCCCCCCCACTCTGGAGTCAGTACGGGAGAGGAGGCACAGAAGGAGGTTATAGGGCAACATCTCCTCGCCTCCTGTATATAGTAAGAGACCTCCCCATCTACTGTATATAAGGCAACACATCCCCACTTCCTGTATATAAAGCGACACCTCCCCGCTTCCGGTATATAGGGCGTCACCTACCCTGCCTCCTGTATATAGGGCGACACCTCCCCGCCTCCTGTATATAGGGCGACACCTCCCCGCTTCCTGTATATAGGGCGACACCTCCCGCTTCCTGTATATAGGGCGACACCTTTCCGCCTCCAGTATATAGGGCGTCACCTTCCCGCCTCCTGTATATACTGTGTCACCTCACTTCCTATATATAGGGTGACACCTCCCCGCTTCCTGTATATAGGGCGACACCTCCCCGCTTCCTCTATATAGGGCGACACCTCCCCGCTTCCTGTATATAGGGCGACACCTTTCCGCCTCCAGTATATAGGGCGTCACCTTCCCGCCTCCTGTATATACTGTGACACCTCACTCCTATATATAGGGTGACACCTGCCCGCTTCCTGTATATAGGGCGACACCTCCCCGCTTCCTCTATATAGGGAGACACCTCCCCGCTTCCGGTATATAGGGCAACACCTCCCCACTTCCTGTATATAGGTCGACACCTCCCCGCTTCCTGTATATAGGGCGACACCTCCCCGCTTCCTGTATATAGGGCAACACCTCCCCACTTCCTGTATATAGGGCGTCACCTTCCCGCCTCCTGTTTATAGGGCATCACCTTCCCGCCTCCTGTATATACTGTGACACCTCACTTCCTATATATAGGGAGACACCTCCCCGCTTTCTGTATATAGGGAGACACCTCCCCACTGCCTGTATATAGGGCGAAACCTACCCGCCTCCTGTATATAGGGCAACACCTCCCCACTTCATGTATATAGGGCGTCACCTTCCCGCCTTCTGTATATACTGTGACACCTCCTCACTTCCTGTATATAGGGCGACACCTCCCCGCTTCCGGTATATAGGGCGACACCTCCCCGACTCCTGTATATAGGGCGACACCTTCCCGCCTCCTGTATATAGGGCGTCACCTTCCCGCCTCCTGTATATAGGGCGTCACCTTCCCTGCCTCCTGTATATAGGGCGTCACCTTCCCTGCCTCCTGTATATAGTGCGACACCTCCCCGCCTCCTGTATATAGGGCGACACCTCCCCGCTTCCTGTATATAGGGCGACACCTCCCCGCTTCCTGTATATAGGGCGACACCTTTCCGCCTCCAGTATATAGGGCGTCACCTTTCCGCCTCCAGTATATAGGGCGTCACCTTCCCGCCTCCTGTATATACTGTGACACCTCACTTCCTCTATATAGGGAGACACCTCCCCGCTTCCGGTATATAGGGCGACACCTCCCCGCTTCCTGTATATAGGGCGACACCTCCCCGCTTCCTGTATATAGGGCGACACCTCCCCGCTTCCTGTATATAGGGCAACACCTCCCCACTTCCTGTATATAGGGCATCACCTTCCCGCCTCCTGTATATAGGGCATCACCTTCCCGCCTCCTGTATATACTGTGACACCTCACTTCCTATATATAGGGTGACACCTCACCGCTTCCTATATATAGGGTGACACCTCCCCGCTTCCTGTATATAGGGCGACACCTCCCCGCTTCCTGTATATAGGGCGACACCTCCCCGCTTCCTGTATATAGGGCAACACCTCCCCACTTCCTGTATATAGGGCGTCACCTTCCCGCCTCCTGTATATACTGTGACACCTCACTTCCTATATATAGGGTGACACCTCACCGCTTCCTATATATAGGGTGACACCTCCCCGCTTCCTGTATATAGGGCGACACCTCCCCGCTTCCTCTATATAGGGAGACACCTCCCCGCTTCCTCTATATAGGGAGACACCTCCCCGCTTCCGGTATATAGGGCGACACCTCCCCACTTCCTGTATATAGGACGACACCGCCCCGCTTCCTGTATATAGGGCGACACCTCCCCGCTTCCTGTATATAGGGCAACACCTCCCCACTTCCTGTATATAGGGCGTTACCTTCTCGCCTCCTGTATATACTGTGACACCTTACTTCCTATATATAGGGAGACACCTCCCCGCTTTCTGTATATAGGGAGACACCTCCCCACTGCCTGTATATAGGGCGAAACCTACCCGCCTCCTGTATATAGGGCAACACCTCCCCACTTCATGTATATAGGGCGTCACCTTCCCGCCTCCTGTATATAGGGCGTCACCTTCCCGCCTTCTGTATATACTGTGACACCTCCTCACTTCCTGTATATAGGGCGACACCTCCCCGCTTCCGGTATATAGGGCGACACCTCCCCGACTCCTGTATATAGGGCAACACCTTCCCGCCTCCTGTATATAGGGAGTCACCTTCCCGCCTCATGTATACACTGTGACACCTCCTCACTTCCTGTATATAGGGCGACACCTCCCCGCTTTCTGTATATAGGGAGACACCTCCCCACTGCCTGTATATAGGGAGACACCTACCCACCTCCTGTATATAGAGCGATACCTCCCCGCTTCCTATGTCTTCTGGTTCTCCACCAGCAGTAAGATCCCGCAGCACACCATATTTCTAATCACAGGATTTAGGAATGAAGCGTCCGGGAAACCAGACTGGCAGCTAGTAACATCCAGTTCCTCCTAAATGGCAGCAAGCACAATGGGGTTATACCAAAGCTGCACCTCGCTTAGTGGTGGGCTCCCTGTCCAGAGCAGTGCAACCCAGGGAGCAGGACGAGAAGGCGTCACTATTGGCACCTGTGTCCATCTTGTGTGCCATAAGAGGTTCCCGGCCTCCTCTCTGCAGGTCACATGACATCATGCCCGCCCAGGGTTCTGAGGTGCCCAGGTACAGCGTTGCCCATATACATTTCAACTGAAGATTAATAATGAATATAGGTTTTCTATAGAAGGGAACAAATGTTTTCCTTCCATTCTTGTCATCCGTTGAAGCTGGAATATTTAATGTTTAGCGACTATGGGGCAGATTTAACAATGAGTGATATTCGGGGGGCGTGGCCTAGCTTGTGTTCGGAGTGGATGTGCTTTATGCGAGCTACCGGCCAGCTGCAGTGATCCCACTCGCCTACTTCCATAAGTGCACTAGTTCCTGTGTGACCCCGCTGTACTGCACCCTCGAGCCACTTAATCAGCCGGTGGACGAGCTCGGGAGACACTCTCGTGGTGTCTCTGCAGGTTGCGGCCTCCACATCTGGGTGAAGCTGCGGCCTCGAGTAGCGCTTCCGGCCCGGGATACATCGGCGGGGATCACAGCGGACTTGTTCCTCTGCACCCAGCACTGTGGAACCCGCATCACCTGCCTCTCTAGAGCTACCCATCCTTGCTGTGGACCCCGCAGGGTGCAACACTGGTCCTCTATAGCTCCATGGTGTTGGTGAGTGACTACGAGGTGGGCTCTGCTCCCAACCTATATTGCCATTCTTTCTTGCCCCAGGGCTTGCTGTGCCCCGTGCTTCAACTCCAGCAAACCCCTCTGTTCTCTTTATTAACCCATCAGAGGATCGCTGTTAGCTAACAGATGGTGGCCGTTCTATAGCCTGGTGGAGTCAGGCCTGCAAAGCAGGGAGACATTGCTATCTTGCCATATTGCCTCTTTCACTTAGGGCAGCTGAAGGTTTTATTCTGACTTCGAACTCAGCCACACTCCAGTACTACTGTAGTTGTGCATAAGAGGTGCCTCGCCTGATCGGATAAGGATCCCAGGGTTTTGGCTAACTCACCAACAGATGCTGGACACTGCTGGTTAGGGTTTACGACACACCCTTTCTCACCCCTGTCTTGTACTGATCACCTGCCTTCTCCACACCTATACTCCAGTTGATGTTTCTTCACTTTATGTGCTCCCTCCGGCCTGCGTGATGATATTTCTCCTTTGACTCGCGAGATGACCTGAACCCGATCAAGGGCCAAACTGCACGTCTTTATAGCTGATGTCTATTGCTACCATTACGATTGTGTACATGTGACCGTGACTTCTCTACCTTACTATTAAGGGAAGCTCCGTATTATCTTCCAGAAGGTCCCTGCCCCATCCAAACCCAGTATCATCAGAGCGTGGGAAAAAGCCAGTTCTCTCCCGAAACAACTGCCAGCAGAAGAAGGTGCCTTAACTATGGCTGGCGCATCACCTACTGATACCCCTCTGTCGGCTAATTATGTGATTTCTATAGTCACCAAAACGATTCAATCAGAGATGAGGTCAGCCCTTGCAGACTTCAAGTCTGAACTTGCTGATCTTGGTTCCAGAACGGACACTCTTGAACAGAAAGTAGAGGAAATCTGCCAATACCAGAGCGTAATGGACCAAGAATTCACGGATCTTAAAGCTGACTTGGAGTCTTATAAGGACCATCTTGAGGACATTGAAAATCGAAATAGGCGGACCAATATACGCATACGCAACATTCCGGAAAAGGAAACTGCCGACTCTTTGCCTACCTACCTAGAGGGCCTTTTTCTCCACCTAGCTCCTGACATTTCTGTTGATCTCCTACACCTGGACCGAGCTTACAGAGCTCTCCGTCCCAAGCCACCCTCTACTCAACATCCACGGGACGTCATCCTCCGCTTTAATTATTTTAAAGCAAAGAGCAGGCCATGCCCTCATAGCTTATAGGACACACTGTTTTAACCTACAGTTTCTTACCTTCAAGTCAGCTCATTGAGTATTAATTCTTCTTCTGTTGGATTTTGTTTAGTCGGTTCCCTATTCTTGCTTCCTTTATTATCGATACCTACCGAAGGGATGCATTTAACTTTGTACATCTAACTTTCGCATTTGTTCTTCTCCGTTTTACTGTTACTCTTTCTGTCCTGTTTTTTCTGGCTACCGGTGTGTGCTGTAGTTTCACATTTATTCTGACTTAATTTATTCATCGTCCACACATTTATATGTCTCACTACGCCCTTTTTCTTTCTTAGGTCATCTCGTTTCCACAATTACCTTGTATGTTTTTCACACTCCATCCGATAAATATTTTGTTGTTCTTACCCACGTCTCCAGAAGACGGAAGTGTCTTAGTGACACTCTCCCTTTCCACCCCGGACTTGTCTCCGCTATAGGAGTAGGTCACCTATCCTCTTTACTAGCTCTCATTTCCTCTTTACCTTTCTCTGGCCCCTTTAGCGGCCTTCTTCATTGCCCTTGTCGTCAGTCGAGGTGTTACCCTTTTTTACTGCTATGCTCATTTTATTTTGACCCACCATGAAGCTGACTGTTTTGACTCTTAATGTAAACGGCCTCAATTCCCCCACCAAAAGGGCTATGGCTATTCAATATTTCCACAGACGTAAATCTAATATAATTATGCTTCAGGAGACCCATCTTAAAACTCCCCATTGATGCCGTTTACATTAAACACTATCCCACAGTATTCCATTCCTCGATGAATGCTAAACGTCGAGGCACTGCGATATTGATTCACCATCATCACTATACGCGATACTATTTCTGATCCGCAAGGCCGCTTTCTTATTCTCACAGGAACGTACAAACAAGCCCCAATCACTTTAGCCTCAGTTTATGCCCCTAACGGGCAGCAGGGATCCCTCTACGCCACCTTTTTCAATCGCCTTGCCCAACTACCCCGGGGACTCACTATTATTGGAGGAGGTTTTAATACTATTTTAGATCCCAATCTTTACAGATCTCACTCCCCCAATACTCCCCCTAGATACGCCAAAACATCTAAGCTACTTCTCTCACAGCTAGCCCTCCATGACCTATATGATGCATGGAGAATTCAATACCCTGCTGCTAGAAGACTCACGCACTATTCTCCCCCTCATGACTTACACACTCGCATAGATTATTTTTTTATTGATCCCACCACCTCCCAAACCCTTCTCGGAGCACACACCCTCCCTATTCCCTGGTCTGATCATTTGGCCGTAGAATTGGAAATGTCCGCTCACATCGGTCCGTGCCATGCCCGTCACTGGCGGCTCAACGAATCCCTCCTTTTAAAACAGTCCAATCTTGTGGCTCTCACAGACTTCTTTAACTTCAATGCCACCCCTGATATTCCTCCACCCACCCTATGGGAAGCTCATAAGGCTACCCTTCGAGGTACCCTTATCAGTTTAGCAGCATCGTCTAAAAAAGCAGAAATTACTCGAATACTTGAACTCGAAACGTCTCTAGCCTTCTTAACAGATCTCCATCACAGGAACCCTAAAAACTGTCCTTATTTAAAAATCCTTGCTGTCAAGGGCCAATTATCACAAATTTTGTCGAAGAAGGGCAGCTCAGAGCCTCTTATGGGTTCGACAAACTTTTTAGGAAAAATCTGATACAACTGATACCCTGCGTGTAAACTTTGCGCTAAGCGCACCCGTATCCACACACTGAAATGCCTCAGCGGCGCTACCACCCATGATCCTCAGGTAATGACTCGACAATTCCGTCAGTTTTACGAATCTCTTTACAATCTCTCTCATAACCCTACTACCTCGACCCCAGATCTCGCCTCTCTCACCCATTACTTAGACTCCTACTCTCTACCTAAATTGTCCACGACTCAACTTCAGACCCTTAATTCAGCAATCACTGATGAGGAAATTAGAACAGCTATTAAATCACTACGCCGTTCTGAAGCACCAGGCCCTGATGGCTTCACAGCCCTTTACTACAAAAAATTTACTGACTCATTGCTTCCCATGCTTCGTCCCCTTTTCAACTCATTATTAGAGGGCGGTTCGCTCGATGATGCCACCAACAGGGCCAACATTATCGTTATCCCAAAACCACAGAGGGACCCCCTGGAGATGGGAAATTACAGGCCAATTTCTCTTTTAAACGTTGTTTTGAAACTCTTCGCTAAAATTCTTGCCATGCGACTCACCCCTATACTTCCATCCTTGGTCCACCCGGATTAGGTGGGCTTCATTCCCAATAGGCAAGCCCCTGATAACACGAGACGGTTAATAAATCTTATCCACATAGCGACGACACGCTCGGTGTCGTCCCTGGTGGTGGCGCTTGACGCTGAAAAGGCCTTTGACAGGTTTGCCTGGCCATTTTTGCAACAAACTCTATGTAGTCTGGGATTTGAGGGTGCCTTCCTCCAGGGTTAACTCCCTTTATCATAACCCAACAGCCTCAGTACTGGCAAATGGCCTTTCCTCCGAACCCTTCCAAATTAATAACGGTACCCGGCAAGGTTGTCCCCTTTCTCCTCTCGTTTGCCTTCGTCATGGAACCCCTAGCTGCGAAGATCAGACTTAATAACAATATCACGGGTATAACGGTGGGACACTCGGACCATAAGATAGCGTTATATGCGGACGATGTGATCTATGGCAAAAAGGAGCCGAGAAGTGCCGATTTTAGTGAAGCTCATCAAAGAAAAAGTGGCCATCCGATCGCTGGCTTACTAAAACATTAAAAGATATATTGCAACGATGGACTTTATTTCATATTATGTAGATATTGATACGTATTATCTGGTTTCTCCAAATATATGTGAGGACCGGATCTCCTCTATTGCACTCAGGCTGAGCATTGACAACTGAAAACAAGTCACTGTCAGAGGGGATATCCGAGCAGCTAGCTTCTGGCCTGCCTCTTGGAATCAGACGAGCGCTCCCTGCGTGCTCTGAAAGCGAGTGACATCACTACGCTCAATACCATAATGCACCAATCTTAAAGTTAATATTTGAGCAGTGACATTTTGACAGATGCAAGTACCAAGTGAAGGCACTGCCACTACCAAAGCATGGTCCTGCCAACCTCCCCACGGTTAGTACCCCATGAAGGTACATATACTGGGGTTTCAGGAAGATTCTATCCATCCTATAAACCATGCTGCAGGTAAAGCCCCAACATCATTGGCGAAATGACAGGAGGCACAGGAAGGAGGGATAAGTGGCCCTATAGACCAGGTGTGTCTTCTTTCCTGCCCTAGCTATGGACGATGGGGCATTAACCCCGCTGTGTGTGTGCTGCCATGGATGAGAAAAATAAGATTTTAAACCTACCGTAGAGGATGTTGGGGACTCCGTAAGGACCATGGGGTATAGATGGGCTCCGCAGGAGATAGGGCACCTAAAAAGAACTTTAACTATGGGTGTGCACTGGCTCCTCCCTCTATGCCCCTCCTCCAGACCTCAGTTAGAGAACTGTGCCCAGAGGAGATGGACACTACAAGGCAGGATTTAGCAATCCAGGGGCAAGATTCATACCAGCCCACACCAATCATACCATGTAACCTGGAACATACATAACCAGTTAACAGTATGAACAAACGACAGTAACGGTCCAAGACCGATGTCAACTGTAACATAACCCTTATGTAAGCAACAACTATATACAAGTCTTGCAGAGTTTCCGCACTGGGACGGGCGCCCAGCATCCTCTACGGACTAGGAGAAATAGATTTACCGGTAGGTTTAAAATCTTATTTTCTCTTACGTCCTAGAGGATGCTGGGGACTCCGTAAGGACCATGGGGTTTATACCAAAGCATCCAATCGGGCGGGAGAGTGCGTATGACTCTGCAGCACCTACTGAGCAAACGCTAGGTCCTCATCAGCCAGGGTATCAAACTTGTAGAATTTAGCAAAAGTGTTTGACCCCGACCAAGTCGCCGCTCGGCAAAGTTGTAATGCCGAGACGCCTCGGACAGCCGCCCAAGAAGAGCCCACCTTCCTAGTGGAATGGGCCTCAACCGAATTTGGTACCGGCAATCCAGTCATAGAGTGAGCCTGCTTAATCGTATTACAGATCCAGCGAGCAATAGTCTGCTTCGAAGCAGGAGCGCCAATCTTATTGGCCGCATACAGGACAAACAGAGCCTCTGTTTTCCTAATTCTAGCCGTCCTGGCTACATAAATTTTTAAGGCCCTGACTACGTCCAGGGATCTGGAATCCTCCAGGTCACTTGTAGCCACAGGCACCACAATAGGGTGATTCATATGGAACGAAGAAACCACTTTAGGCAAAAATTGCGGACGTGTCCTCAATTCAGCTCGATCCACATGAAAAATCAAGTAGGGGCTCTTGTGTGACAAAGCCGCCAATTCTGACACTCGCCTTGCTGATGCTAAGGCCAACAACATGACCACCTTCCAGGTAAGAAATTTCAACTCAACCTTGTTAAGCGGTTCAAACCAGTGTGATTTTAGGAACTGCAACACCACGTTCAGGTCCCATGGTGCCACTGGAGGCACAAAAGGGGGCTGGATGTGCAGCACTCCCTTTACAAACGTCTGGACTTCTGGAAGAGAAGCCAATTCCTTTTGAAAGAAAATCGAGAGGGCCGAAATCTGTACCTTAACAGAGCCTAATTTCAGGCCCATATCCACTCCTGTCTGTAGGAAGTGGAGAAGACGACCCAGATGAAAATCTTCCGTAGGTGCATTCTTGGTCTCACACCAATACACATGCTTTCGCCAGATACGGTGATAATGTTTTATCGTCACCTCCTTCCTAGCCTTTATTAAAGTAGGGATGACCTCTTCCGGAATCCCCTATTTCGCTAGGATTCGGCGTTCAACCGCCATGCCGTCAAACGTAACCGCGGTAAGTCTTGAAATACACAGGGCCCCTGCTGCAACAGGTCTTCCCTCAGAGGAAGAGGCCAGGGATCTCCTGTGAGCATCTCTTGTAGATCCGAGTACCAGGCCCTTCGAGGCCAGTCTGGGACAACGAGTATTGTTCGTACTCTTCTTCATCTTATGATCCTCAACACTTTTGTGATGAGAGGAAGAGGAGGAAACACGTAGACCGATTTGAACACCCACAGAGCGATTTGAACACCAGAGCGTCTACTGCTACTGCCTGAGGGTCCCGAGACCTGGCGCAATACCTCCGAAGTTTTTTGTTGAGGCGTGACGCCATCATGTCTATTTGAGGAGTTCCCCAAAGACGTGTTACGTCTGCAAAGACTTCTTGATGAAGTTCCCACTTTCCTGGATGGAGATCGTGTCTGCTGAGGAAGTCTGCTTCCCAGTTGTCCACTCCCGGAATGAAGACAGCTGACAGAGCGCTTACATGATTTTCCGCCCAGCGAAGGATCCTTGTGGCTTCCGCCATCCCGACTCTGCTTCTTGTCCCGCCTTGGCGGTTCACATGAGCCACTGCTGTGACATTGTCTGATTGAATCAGAACCGGTAGGTTTCGAAGAAAACTCTCCGCTTGTCGAAGGCCGTTGTAAATGGCCCTGAGTTCCAACACATTGATGTGTAGACAGGACTCCAGGTCTGACCAAAAGACCCTGAAATTTTTTTCACTGTGTGACCGCTCCCCATCCTCGGAGGCTCGCGTCCGTGGTAACCAGGATCCAATCCTGAATTCCGAACCTGCGACCCTCCAGGAGGTGAGCACTATGCAACCACCACAGGAGGTACACTCTGGTCCCTGGGGACAGAGTTATTTTCCGATGTAAGTGCAGATAGGACCCGGACCACTTGTCCAGAAGGTCCCATTGAAAAGTCCTTGCATGGAACCTTCCGAAGGGAATGGCCTCGTAGGCCGCCACCATTTTCCCCAGAACTCGAGTGCATTGGTGAACTGACACTCTTTTCGGTTTTAGCAGGTCTCTGACCATGTTCTGGATGTCTTGGGCTTTCTCTATTGGGAGGAAGACCTTCATTTGTTCCGTATCCAGTATCATACCTAGGAACGGTAGTCGAGTTGTCAGAATCAACTGTGACTTCGGTAGATTTAGAATCCAACCGTGTTGCTGGAGCACTCTCAGAGAGAGCGCCACACTGCTCAGCAATTTCTCCCTTGATCTCGCTTTTATCAGGAGATCGTCCAAGTATGGGATAATTGTGACTCCATGCTTGCGCAGGACCACCATCATTTCCGCCATTATCTTGGTGAAAATCCTCGGTGCCGTGGAGAGTCCAAACGGCAACATCTGAAATTGGTAATGACAATCCTGTACAGCGAATCTCAGGTATTCCTGATGGGGGGCATATATGGGGACATGAAGGTACGCATCCTTTATGTCCAGAGACACCATAAACTCCCCCTCCTCCATGTTGGCTATTATCGCTCTGAGAGATTCCACTTTGAATTTGAATCTTTTTATGTACAGGTTTAGGGATTTCAGATTCAAAATAGGTCTGACCGAACCGTCCGGTTTCGGGACCACAAATAGGGTTGAGTAGTAACCTCTTCCCTGCTGGTGCAGGGGAACCTTGATTATCACTTGCTGTATACACAGCATTTGAATTGCAGCTAACACTATATCCCTTTCCGATGTGGAAGCTGGTAGGGCCGATTTGAAAAATCGGCGCGGGGGCACCTCCTCGAATTCCAATTTGTAACCCTAGGAAACTATTTCCAACACCCAGGGATTCAGGTCCGAACTGACCCAGGCCTGACTGAAAAGTCGAAGACATGCCCCCATCGGTGCGGACTCCCTCAGGGGAGCCCCAGCGTCATGCTGTGGGTTTCGGAGCAGCCGGGGAGGACTTTTGTTCCTGGGCACCTGCCGAAGCAGGTGCTCTCTTGCCTCTGCCCTTACCTCTGGCGAGGAAAGAGGATCCCCGACCTCTTTTGGACTTGTGCGACCGAAAGGACTGCATCTGATCGGGTGTTACTTTCTTTTGCTGTTGGGGAATATATGGTAAAAAATTTGATTTACCTGCTGTAGCTGTGGAAACCAGGTCTGCCAGCCCATCCCCAAACAATACATCACCCTTATAGGGTAGTAATTCCATATGTTTTGTGGAATCCGCATCACCCGTCCATTGGCGAGTCCATAAGGATCTTCTCGCTGAGACAGACATGGCATTGGCCCTAGAAGCTAGCAATCCAATGTCCCTTTGAGCATCCCTCATAAATAAGACTGCGTCTTTAATATGGGCTAGAGTTAGCAATATAGTATCCTTATCCATATTATCAAATTGATCTGTCAGCTCATCTGTCCAAGCTGCAATTGCGCTACACACCCATGCCGACGCAATTGTCGGTCTTAGCACAGCACCCGTATGAGAATAAATACACTTTAAGGTAGTTTCTTGCCTGCGATCTGCAGGGTCCTTAAGGGCTGCTGTGTCAGGAGACGGTAGCGCCACTTTCTTGGACAAGCGCGTCAGGGCCTTGTCCACAGTGGGGGGTGATTCCCAAATCTCCCTGTCCTGCTTAGGGAAGGGGTATGCCATATAAATTCTTTTGGGGATCTGCAGTCTCTTATCCGGAGTCTCCCAAGCTTTTCCAAAGAATTAATTTAATTCATGCGATGTGGGAAAGTTAATAATCTGTTTCTTTTCCTTAAACATGTGTACCCTTGTGTCGGGGACCGAGGGTTCATCCATAATATGCAACACATCCCTTATTGCCACAATCATACACTGAATGGTTTTAGTCAACCTAGGGTGCAATTTTACTTCGTCATAGTCGACACTGGAATTAGAATCCGTGTCGGTAGTAGTATCTTGTGTTAAGGGACGCTTTTAAAGACCCCGACGGGCCCTGTGAGTCGGTCCAATCCGAGGACTGACCCCCTGATGTCCCCCCCTAATTCAGCCTTATCAAGCCTTTTATGTAAAGATGCCACACTTGCATTCAACATATGCCACATGTCCATCCAATCTGGAGTCGGCACAACCGACGGGGACACACCACTCATTTGCTCCACCTCCTCCTTGGAGAAGCCTTCCGCCTCAGACATGTCGACACACACGTACCGACACCCCCCACACACAGGGATTAACCTATAAGGGGACAAAACCCCAACCAGGTCCTAAGGAGAGACAGAGAGAGAGTATGCCAGCACACACTAGCGCTTAAAAACACTGGAAAAAATATGTCCAGATAGCGCTTTATTATATATAATATGCCAATTCCCACTCACTGCGTCGCTAATGTGCCCCCCTCCTCTTTTTTCCAGCCTGTGAAGTTCAGCAGGGGAGAGACCAGGGAGCCAGCGTTCAGGCATGCAGCTTCTGTGGAGAAAATGGCGCTGGTTAGTGCTGAGGATCAAGCACCGCCCACCCGACGGCGGGCTTCGGTCCCAGTGATTTTTCAATAAAATGGCAGGGGATCATAGATTTACTGCCTCCGCAGCCTAATCAAACTGTATTTGGCCAAATGTGAGTTTTATTGCTGCACAGGGCGCCCCCCCTGCGCCCTTCAGTGCTGCTCTGTGTGTGTGTGTGACTGGGAGCAATGGCGCGCAGCTTACCGCTGCGCGCCTTACCTCATGAAGATCTGATGTCTTCTGCCGCCTAAGATGTCTTCTGCCTTCTCTATCCGGCTTCTATCTTCGGCATCTGTGAGGACGACGGCGGCACGGCTCCGGGACGAACCCCAGGTGAGACCTGTGTTCCGACTCCCTCTGGAGCTAATGGTGTCCAGTAGCCTAGAAGCAGTGCCCAACTTGACAAGCCAGCTCTGCTTCTCTCTCCTCGGTTCCACGATGCAGGGAGCCTGTTGCCAAGAGGACTCCCTGACAATAAAAAACCTAACAAAATTCTTCTTCAACAGAAAACTCTGGAGAGCTCTCTGCAGTGCACCCATTCTCCTCTGGGCACAAGATCTAACTGAGGTCTGGAGGAGGGGCATAGAGGGAGGAGCCAGTGCACACCCATAGTCAAAGTTCTTTTTAGGTGCCCTATCTCCTGCGGAGCCCGTCTATACCCCATGGTCCTTAGGGAGTCCCCAGCATCCTCTAGGACGTAAGAGAAATAGGATTTTGGTTACCTACCGGTAAATCCTTTTCTCGTAGTCCGTAGAGGATGCTGGGGTCCACCAGGAGCCATTGGTACTTTAAGAGTTTGAGAGTGTGGGCTGGCTCCTCCCTCTATGCCCTTTCTACCAGACTCCGTCGAGAATCTGTGCCCGAGGAGACGACGTACTTCGAGAGAAGGATTATGCACAGATAGTGGTGAGATTCATATCAGCTCACACATACAAGGCACATCAAGCTAACTAGCTTCTTAAACTCAGCAACTGCTCAAACATTACTAACCAAAGTAACAATGCAGTACACAACTAAAACAAAGTTATACTGAACCAAATAATGATAGCAGGAAAACGAAGCGCTGGGCGGGCGCCCAGCATCCTCTACGGACTAAGAGAAAAAGGATTTACCGGTAGGTAACCAAAATCCTATTTTCTCTTACGTCCTAGAGGATGCTGGGGTCCACATTAGTACCATGGGGATGTACCAAAGCTCCCAGAACGGGAGGGAGAGCGCGGAGGCTCCTGCAGAACTGATTGACCGAACTTCAGATCATCAGAGGCCAAAGTATCGAACTTGTAGAACTTTGCAAACGTGTTCGACCAAGACCAAGTTAAAGCTCGGCAAAGTTGTAAAGCCGAGACAGCCCGGGTAGCTGCCCAGGAAGACCCCACCTTACGAGTAGAGTGGGCCTCGACAGTCATAGGACATGGCAATCCCGCCGTAGAATACGCATGCTGGATAGAGAAAATTATCCAGTGAGAGATCGTCTGCTTAGAAGCAGGACACCCAATAATTTTCTTGGGATCATACAGGACAAACAGAGAGTCCGATTTCCTGTGACGAGCAGTCCTCTTCACATAGATTTTCAGAGCGCTTACAACATTCAAGGACTTTGATGAATTTGAGGAGTCAGTAGCCACTGGCACCACAATAGGTTGGTTGATATGAAATGCCGACACAACCTTCGGAAGAAACTGCTGACGTGTCCGGAGCTCAGCTCTATCTTCGTGGAAGATCAAGTATGGGCTTTTACAGGACAAAGCCCCCAACTCCGACACACATCTAGCAGAAGCTAAGGCCAACAACGTAACAGCCTTCCATGTAAGAAATTTGACCTCAACCTCCTGTAGAGGCTCGAACCAGTCCGACTGGAGAAACTACAACACCACGTTAAGGTCCCAAGGCGCCGTAGGCGGTACAAAGGGAGGTTGGATGTGCAGAACTCGCTTCAAAAAGGTCTGAACCTTAGGGAGGGCAGCCAATTGTTTCTGAAAGAAAATGGAAAGGGCCGAAATCTGGACCTTTACGGATCTCAACCTCAGGCCCATATCCACACCGGCTTATAGGAAGAGGAGAAACCGTCCCAGTTGAAACTCCACCGCAGGAAATTTCTTTGACTCCAAGATACATATTTTTTCAAAATTTGATGGTAATGTTTAGACGTTATCCTTTTCCTAGCCTGTATCAGGGTAGGAATAACTTTATTCGGAATGCCCTTCCGAGCTAGTATCAGGCATTCAACCTCCATGCCGTCAAACGTAGCTGCGGTAAGTCTTGATAGGCGAACGGCCCCTGCTGCAGCAGGTCCCCCCGAAGAGGAAAAGGCCTCGCCTCTTCTTGCAGTAGATCCAGAAGATCAGCGTACCAAGCCCTTCTTGGCTAGTCTGGAGCAATGAGGATCGCTTGAACCCTTGTTCTCCTTATGAGCTTTAGAACTCTTGGAATGAGCGGAAGTGGAGGAAACACGTACACCGACTGGAACACCCACGTAGACACTAGGGCGTCCACCGCCACTGCTTGCGGGTCCCTCGACCTGGAACAATACCGCTGAAGCTTCTTGTTGAGACGAGAGGCCATCATGTCGATCTGGGGTACGCCCCAAAGATCTGTTATCTACTTGAACACCTCCTGATGGAGACTCCACTCCCCTGGATGGAGATCGTATCTGCTGAGTAAGTCCGCTTGCCAGTTGTCTACTCCCGGAATGAAGATTGCTAACAGCGCCAAAGCGTGTTTTTCTGCCCAGAGGATGATTCTTGTTACCTCTGACATTGCAGTTCTGCTCTTTGTTCCACCCTGTCTGTTTATGTAAGCCACTGTTGTCACATTGTCCGACTGCACTTGAATGGCCCGATTTCTCAGAAGATGGGCCGCTTGAAGAAGACCGTTGTAGACGGCTCTTAGTTCCAGAATGTTTATCGGCAGGCCTGCTTCCAGACTTGATCAACTTCCTTGGAAGGTTTCCCCTTGAGTGACTGCACCCCAGCCCCGGAGACTTGGTTGGAAGGATCCAGTCCTGAATCCCGAACCTGCGGCCCTCCAGAAGGTGAGGCAGTTGCAGCCACCAGAGGAGTGAAATCCTGGCCTTTGGTGACAGACGTATTCTCTGGTGCATGTGTAGATAGGATCCCGACCATTGGTCCAGGAGATCAAGTTGGATGGACCGAGCGTGAAACCTCCCATACTGCAGGGCCTCATAAGAGGCCACCATCTTTCCCAGAAGGCGAATGCACTGATGAACCGACGCCCGGGTTGGCTTCAGGACATCCCGGACCATTGTTTGTATCACCACCGCTTTTTCCTCTGGAAGAAACACCCTCTGCACTTCCGTGTCGAGGATCATTCCCAGAAAGGACAACATCCTGGTTGGTTCCAAATGTAATTTTGGAAGATTCAGGATCCAGCCATGTTACCTGAGAAGATCGGTCGTGAAAGCTATGGACCGTACCAGCTTCTCCTTGGACAATGCTTTTATCAGCAGATCGTCCAGATATGGAATTATGTTCACCCCCTATCTGCGGAGGAGAATCAGAATTTCCGCCATCACCTTGGTGAATACCCTCGGTGCTGTGGAGAGGCCGAATGGCAGGGCCTGGAACTGAAAATGACAGTCCAACAGTGCGAATCGAAGAGAAGCTTGATGCGGCAGCCAAATCGGAATGTGGAGGTAAGCATCCTTGATATCCAGGGTTACCAGAAATTCCCCCTCCTCCAGACCTGATATCACTGCCCTTGGAGACTCCATTTTGAACTTAAACTCCTTCAGAAAGGGGTTTAGTGATTTTAAGTCCAGAATGGGCCTGACCGAACCATCCGGTTTCGGTACCACAAAAAGGTTCGAATAGTAACCTTTGTTTTGCATATGAGGTGGTACTGGCACAATGACCTGTGCCTCCACAAACTTCTGGATGGCTTCTTGCAGGACAGTCCTGTCCGCCAGCAGAGCTGGCAAGCCTGATTTGAAAAATCGGTGAGGAGGGAGATTTTGAAATGCCAGCCGGTACCCGAGACACAATATCTTGCACCCAGGGGTCCAGGCCAGATGACACCCAGACGTGACTGAAATGCCTGAGTCTCGCTCCCACCGGTCCCACCTCCGGGGCGTGCAGTCCACCGTCATGCGGAGGACTTTGGTGTACCTGAAGCAGGTTTTTGTTCCTGGGAACCAGCAGCCGCAGGTTTCTTGGACTTGGGCCGACCTCCCCCGTAAGAAGGTGTTGGACGGCTTGGCAGACCGAAAGGGCTGTGATGTAGCTGAAGAAAAGGGTTTCTTCGGAGCAGGTGTAGCGGAGGGAAGAAAAGGTGACTTATCAGCCGTAGCGATCCATACATCTAACGCTTCCCCAAAGAGAGCCTGACCTGTGTAGGGTAGGGTCTCCACACTTCTCCTGTGTTCCGCGTCGGCAGACCACTGGCGCAACCACAGTCCTTGACGAGCTGATACAGACATGGAAGAAATTCCCGCAGCCATGGAACCCAGGTCTTTAATGGATTATACTAGAAATCCTGCCGAATCATGAATGTTACGTAAAAACAATTCAACATCACATTTCTTCATAGTATCCAAGTCTTCAAGTAACGTGCCTGACCACTTTACTATAGCTTTGGCAATCCAAGCACTGGCAATAATGGGACGTAGTATTGCCCCAGAAGCCGTGTACATGGATTTGAGCGTATTATCGATTTTACAATCAGCTGGCTCTTTCAAGGCGGTAGATCCTGGAACAGGTAAAACCACCTTTTTTGAGAGTCTGGATACTGACGCGTCAACAATAGGCGGGTTTTCCTATTTTTCCTATCCTCTACCGGGAAAGGAAATGCTACCAGAATCCTCTTAGATATCTGGATTTTTTTATCCGGGTTTTCCCAAGCCTTTTCAAATATAGCATTTAATTCCTTTGACGCAGGGAAGGTTAGCGAGGCTTTGGCTTTCTTATTTTCAGTGAAGTAAGCCTCCTCAACCTGCTCAGGTGTGGTAGCAGCAATATTCAACACATCTCTAAAAACTGCACCCCTTTAGCAAGAGATGCTGCCCCCCCGCAACACATCCCCATCACCGCCTGCAGTGTCAGAATCGGTATCCGTATCATCCTGCATGATCTGCGCAAGAGCACGTTTATGTGAATATGCGGGGAGCCCTGATGTACCAGAACTGGGCCAGACTGCCATAGAGTTCTGTAAAGCCTGAGTTGCAGATTCATTTTGTGCAACCCTATTTGAAATCTGAGAAATCATAGATTTGATAGAGGATAACCACTCAGGCTCCCTTGCTGATATCTGTGCTAAACCCGTGCAATCCTGATTACATGGAATGGGATCATCCTGAGAGGACATATCCTCTGCAGCATATGACACAGAGTCCCTGGACATAGCTGTATGGAGACCACAGACACTCCACACACACACAGGGGAGGGCAGACAGAGTTTCCCCCCCCCAAGAATGGTAAGAGAGACACAGAGATTGGAGCCAACCCACACACAGCGCTGTTAATATAAAGGGAGACCCCTACTAGCACTGACTGTGCACCTTAATAGGTTACACAGTCTTAATTGCAGCCCCCCCCCTTTACAACCCCCTGGTACCGTGAGAGATAGCTGGAGTTGCTGAGGAGGGACTTGCTGTTCACTGACAGCGCTGTGCAGGTAGGAAAATGGTGCAGAACGCTGCTGGGTCTGCTTTGAGGAGAAGCTCCGCCCTCTTAATGGCGCTGTCTTCCCGCTCTTCATAAGGATTATACTGGCCGAGGTAAAATGCTGGCTGAGATCCACGGACCCCAACAGGCTTGCTGAACAGTGCAGGGTTCAGGTGCTGGCTCAGGGCGCCCCTCATAGCGCCGCACTATGTACCGCTGAGCCTCCGGAGCACAGTTAGTACTGCGCTCCCTACCCTGTTGCCGCCATCTTCACACTGGCCCCCCGCTTGCCAGTCGGTGACTCACTCGCCACCGATCTTCAGCTCTGTAAGGGGGTGGCGGCATGCTGCCGGGGTGAGTGATCCCCTGTGGCGGGGCGGGGAAAGATCTATCCCCTCAGTAGCTCAGTGTCTTGTCTGCGGAGATAGTGGCTCAGACCCCGCACGGCGGACACTGCTCCCCCACCTCAGTCCCTCGATGCAGGGAGGCTGTTGCCAGCAGCCTCCCTGTAAAATAATAAACTCTAAAAATAAACTTTACTAAAGAAGCTCTGTAGAGCTCCCCTAGCTGTGACCGGCTCCCCCGGGCACATTTTCTAAAATGAGTCTGGTAGGAGGGGCATAGAGAGAGGAGCCAGCCCACACTCTTAAAGAGCCAATGGCTCCTGGTGGTCCAGTCTATATCCCATGGTACTAATGTGGACCCCAGCATCCTCTAGGACGTAAGAGAAAGAAGAGATATATTTAAGAAATATGCTCAGCAGTTATTGGGTTCAACTGGGGAACCGACTTATCCCATGCTGTCTTCTGGTTGACTATTCCGACCAAGGCAGGTTCATCCCACCAACGTAATTAGTCAACTGACAGCCTCAAAAGTGCAAAAGCTGCAATCTACAAATCGCTGGATTTTTCTTCAACGAGACAGCGCCTCCCAATGGCGGAGGATGGAACGGTCATCTCATAGACTGCATGAAAGGAGTCATTTCACAGAGAAACATCAGTAACTAGAGGTGGGTTTGTATCCACAGTTGAAGCCCTGAAATTCCACTGTCAAATATTTATGTTCAATGACAACAGATCAAATTAGGTTCATTCATTGAATATCTTATAAGGTAATTATTGAGATTTTTTTCCTATTTTGGATACCGTCCCTTGCTAATGGGCATCGCCTTCTTATCCAAAGCCTCCTGCAGTTATCTACAGCCTGAATTCCATCCACATTACATCATGGCTGGCTTTATCCACACTGCATTGGGTAATACCTTTGGACTTGGGAGTGGCTTGGGTTCCTCTTGATCACAACATACATCGTGTTTAAAATGTACTCCGTCCTAAAATAAAGAGAAGACGTGAGACCTGTGTGATGCGGGAGCAGAGAGATGGTGATATGTGGGAGGTTACCGGTGTGGGAACATAAGGGTGGCCAGGGTGGGGGAACAAATGGGCGGAGGGCATCCAAGCAGACACCACCCGCCTTAGATACACCACTCGCCTTTGTGCCTGTAGATACATACCAGCTTTTGGATTGTAGGAAAATGATAGTTGATCAATCTGAGAGAATAAACATAAGAAGAGAACTGTATGTAACAAATATTCTAACAACATGACAAAGGGGAACATTGCTACTGAATGACACAGAAGTAATTGCTGTACATGAGGACAGGTAAGCACAAGATTTTGGGGGGGGGGATTAGTTTTTGTCAGAAACCAATTAACCTACCAGAATATTATTGGAGTGGGTGAGGGAACCCAAGAACCTAAACGAAACTCATGAGAACATACAGACTGCACACCAGTACAAGCTTGGTCAGGAATTGAAATCATGACCTCATTGCTGTGAGGTACTAATGCTAACCTCTATGCTACCATGCTCCCTACATAATTATGGGGTATGCAGTGGAGGCATGGCTGGAATCCCATCAGAATCCTTGCATTGATCCCGGTGAGGAGCATGCTACCATTCAGGACAGAGTCCAGCCATCAGGCACAAGTTCTACTGAACATGCTCACTCACCTGTAATACTCAGAGGAGCTTTCCGCAAACTCGTACAGAGGATTTCCTTCCAGCCACAGCTCTCTCAGCGCCAGGTTGTGGATGCGACCGAGTTCTTGGGTTTGGCAGATCTACAACAGAGACTTCAGACGATGCTTTCTCCATTCTACACCAGTGGTGTCCACATTGTGTCCCCAGGGACCCCCAACACTACATGTTTTCCAGACCGCCTGAGGTTCTTCTAAAATGTGTCAGCTAGTAATGAATACACCACTGCCAGGATATCTGGAAAACATGAACTGTCAGGGATACCCAAGGACTACATTTGGCCTTCCCGTTCTACACTAATAAATTACACCTGAAGCAATGCAACGGGTGACATTAATATAAATTGATTCCAATCTTCTATGTAAAAAGGGGAGGAACATTATTACTAACAGTGGAACAAATAGCAAACTGACCGCCGTGCGTACGCATACACGCAAGTTACGTACACAGGTTCACGCGCCTTGCATATTAACGCATGGCAAGAGTATCTACGGTAGCATACGCATTTGAACAGAAAAGCCACAAAGACATCTATAATATCTTATTCACATAGTGCATAATTTACACATAGTCTCCATATACATTGTCAGCGACCTGCATACACTTTAAAGGTAAAGCAATGGAGCTGGTCAGCTCTACATGGTGTGAGGGGATGGAGCAGTGTTAGGATTTAGTGTTTGGTACTCAGACGTGCAGTATTTTATGATCTACATTCCGGTTGCTATTTCCAGTATATCGCATGTTTCTGCGTATAGATATACGCGGAATTATAATATTCGCAAACTGCTATTGTACTGTACTTATGATATCCGTCGGGAACCCAGAGGTGAACGTCTGCAAGTGCACCCTGGACCAAGCATCGCCCATTTATTCAAACCAACCTATGACCCCTTATGTACTGTAAATAACTTGCCCTCTGACCTATGAAAGAACAGCTTACATTTCCCATTGTACTGTATTTGGACACATTGTATAAAAAAGAGTCTCCTGACCAGGCTCAGTCCCTATTCTCTGGGGTCATCTTGCCAAGACTGACTGAGACCTGGATCCAAGAGCGCTCGCGTGAACGTATGTATTATTGGTTGTAGCTCTTCTCTGTTTATTGTTTTACCTTTTTATCTGTATATTCTCAAGTAAATACTGTTGATGCGTTAGACCACAACATCACATTTAACTATTGGTGTCGCATTCCTTCCTGTTTGGGGTAAAGTGTATACAGCCACACACACCGCTATATTGTGCGCATAACGTGTCAGAGTGTATACGCAATGTATATACATAACATAGCGGTTATATGTATATGATTAGCGGCCGTAGTGTATGTATATATATATATATATATATATATATATATATATACACATATATATATATATATATATATATATATATACACACACACACATACATATATATATATATACATATATATATATATATACACAAAGGTTGAGTATCCCTTATCCAAAATGCTTGGGACCAGAAGTATTTTGGATGTCGGATTTTTCCGTATTTTGGAATAATCGCATACCATGTAATTTTAATAATATCCCATGCTTTTGAGATCTTAACCCCCTTTTTTATAAATAAATGTAATTTTATATTTTTATTTGAACGTATCCTGCCACTTCTTCATACTTATTTTAAATCCATTTGACACTGTTGGTCGCTGGCGCCCCCACCCCCCCTGTTTTTATATATATATATATATATATATATATATATATATATATATATATATAAGTATAGCAGTGGTGCCCGGCACTCCTGGTCCTGCAGTTGTAGATTGCCTGGGTGCCCTCCGTACTGGCTTAGATATGCATTCGGAAAAATGACAGCGTCACTCCAAGTCTTTAAAGTGCTAGTAGTATATTTCAAATCAACATCACGAAAACCAACGTTTCGGGGCACCTTGACAAAGGGGCTACGGGCCCCGAAACGTTGGTTACTAGCACTATATATATATATATATATATTAAGGTTTGTGCTAGCTGACTGGTGATTTTGAACATTCTGACACGGCTGATCACCTGCATTTATTGTATTGTTACAGAGTATATAATCATTGTAAAAGGCAGTCTCTGGTCCTAAGAGTGTGGTAACCCGAACCACCTCTGTTGTTACTAATAGCTTAGCAGGTTTGTCCCCCTGCAATTGTGGTGGAGATGCGAAGGTTGTCCTTGAACCACCTTCCCCAATACCCCCACCTCTTCCAGAGAGGCAGGTGTCCCCCCTACAGAATGTAACTCTAATACAGCGCCAGTCACAGCTACAGTAATAAGCGCAGTTGTTCAAAAGGCGGTTTCAATTTTCCGTCCCAGGAATTAGCAGACCTCTCCGCTGGTAATGAGAACAGGTAGTGCATACATTATACAGTACAATTTCACAATTCAGCCTCACCAAATTTCTCCTAGGTTACAATATATTTTTAGCATTAAAGTGACTGTTGCTTAATGTATAGTTCTTCACAAAACTATACATTAAATAACTTAGCACAACATAACATTTTACTTTTACCGGTCAACTGCAGTATAACTAATATATCTTTACATTTAGACTACAAGAAGCGTGAACTCGCGGTGCGCACGGCTGTCTCACTCAGCTCTGTTCGGGTCTTTTTAGCACTTGATAGTAGTAACTAGAGCAACTGCATGTTGTTAAAAGTGTCTAATGCTCAATAGAATAAAGGTTTAGTCCGTCACTGAGCCATTCAACAGATACAGAGAACAGTGGAACTTTCTGGGTGTCTCCCCTGTATTAATGTGGCAGCAAATCTTCCTTCCTTAACCAGCTTTCTATTCTATCTCCCAAGCTCCTTCCTTGAGAGAATTACTATTAGGAATTGGTTGAAGCGGATCTTCCTGCTCTCTATTGGGGAGAATACGAGTATGATAGCAGGACAGAGTGAGGATTGGTTTAGTATTGTAAGGTTGGTAACCTTCTCACTTAAGGGTCAGCTTAGAGCTTTAGGGGCAGATGTATTAACCTGGAGAAGTGATAAAGCAGTGATAAGTGCAAGGTGATAACGCACCAGCCAATAATTACAGATTTAAAAAATGAGAGGAGCTGATTGGCTGGTGCGTTATCACCTTGCACTTATCACTGCTTTATCACTTCTCCAGGCTTAATACATCTTAGTTCCTGCCTTGT
This sequence comes from Pseudophryne corroboree, assembly GCF_028390025.1. Taxonomy (NCBI): domain Eukaryota; kingdom Metazoa; phylum Chordata; class Amphibia; order Anura; family Myobatrachidae; genus Pseudophryne; species Pseudophryne corroboree. Next base: position 911,144,434 of record NC_086447.1, read on the forward strand.
GCAGCCCTTCTACAGTTCAAGGGGTTGGGTATGAGTTACCGGGGGTCCGGATACCGGCGGCGTTCAGTATATAGACGCCGGCATTCCAACAATTGAAATTCCAACAAATTCCTCTCTAACCCTAACCCTCCCTTCCCGCAGCCTAAGCATAACCTCTCCCCTATGGTGCCTAACTCTAACCCCTGTCCATGCAGTCTAACCCTAACCTCTCCTCTCCCACAGCCTAACTCTAACCCCCGTCCACGCAGCCTTACCCCTCCCCTCCCACAGCCTAACCCCCGTCCACGTAGCCTAACACTAACCTCTCCCCTCCCGAAGCCTAACCCTAACCCCCGTCCACGCAGCCTAACCCTAACCTCTCCCCTCCCGCATCCTAACCCCCGTCCACACAGCTTAACCCTAACCTCTCCCCTCCCGCAGCCTAACCCTAACCTCTCCCCTCCCACAGCCTAACCCCCGTCCACACAGCTTAACCCTAACCTCTACCCTCCCGCAGCCTAACCCCCGTCCACGTAGCCTAACCCTAACCTCTCCCATCCCGCAGCCTAACCCTAACCCCTGTCCACGCAGCCTAATCCTAACCTCTCCTCTCCCACAGCCTAACTCTAACCCCCGTCCATACAGCCTTCCCCTTCCCCTCCCACAGCCTAACCCCCGTCCACGTAGCCTAACACTAACCTCTCCCCTCCCGAAGCCTAACCCTAACCCCCCGTCCACGCAGCCTAACCCTAACCTCTCCCCTCCCACAGCCTAACCCCCGTCCACACATCTTAACCCTAACCTCTCCCCTCCCGCAGCCTAACCCTAACCTCTCCCGCAGCCTAACTAACCCCCATCCACGCAGCCTAACCCTAACCTCTCCCCTCCCGCAGCCTAACCCTAGTCCACGCAGCCTAACCCTAACCTCTCACCTCCCGCAGCCTAACTATAACCCCCATCCGAGACAGCCTAACCCTAACTTCTCCCCTCCCGCAGACTAACCCATGTCCACGCAGCCTAATCCTAACCTCTCCTCTCCCGCAGCCTAACTCTAACCCCCGCCCACGCACCCTAACCCTAACCTCTCCCCTTCCACAGCCTAACCCCGTCCACACAGCTTAACCCTAACCTCTCCCCTCCCGCAGCCTAACCCTAACCTCTGTCCACGCAGCCTAACCCTAACCTCTCCCCTCCCGCAGCCTAACCCTAACCTCTCCCCTCCCGCAGCCTAACCCCCGTCCACGTAGCCTAACCGTAACCTCTCCCCTCCCGCAGCCTAACTCTAACCCCCATCCACGCAGCCTAACCCTAACCTCACCCCTCCCGCAGCCTAACCCTAACCCCGTCGACGCAGCCTAACCGTACCTCTCCCGTCCGCAGCCTAACCCTAACCCCCATCCGAGGCAGCCTAACCCTAACCTCTCCCCTCCCGCATCCTAACTAACCCCCGTCCACGCAGCCTAACCCTAACCACCCCACTCCCGGCCCTAATCCTCCCACTATACTCACAGTCAGGATGCCAGCTGTCGGGATTCCGGCGTCAGTGTCCTGACCTTTTTGGGATTCCAGCGTCGGTATTCTGCCGGTGTCTGTATTCCGGCTGCCAGAATCCCGACAGCCGGCATCATGACCGGATCCCCCACAGCAGAAGTCAGTCTCTCCCACTGTCGGATTCCCAGGATGAGTGGACTCAGAGCGCCTTTCAGCACCACGCCTTGGGATGGGTTTCTTTTAAAAGGCCAAAGGGTCTTTTCAGACCTGGACGCAGCCGTGTGATTGACAGCGGTGGCCGTCGACACGGTGGTTCGTGACAGTGGTGGCCAAAACGGGGGCGTGTCAGGAGCCTGCAAAATCCACCTGCAAGCACGGCTTGGCTGCACAGGCATGGGTCAACCTCTAATTTAATTGCGTACGCATCGCAGGCGGCGCCACACACATGCTAAACGGCCTTGCCCTGTGCTGGGCGGCTCCCAGCACGTGAGGAGATGGACGCAGAGCTTGCTGCGGGAAGCAGGATCTGTCCATCTCTGAATAACCCCCAAAGTCTCTACCCATAGGTTGTTACCCCGGCTGGCTCTGCCTCTTGTTCTGGCCTCACTTCTTCACCAGTACAACGCTGCATCTCACCAGGACAAGGGCCCTGCCTTCCTCCACACCAGGTATCCAGACAGTTCAACTGCCGCTCAGGGTGCATCAGCGTCCACCTGCCTGCTCCCAGCACATGCCACCAACGGGGAACCGGCGCCATCTACTGGTGAAACTGGTGCTGGAGCTTCACTGCAGACAGCGCGTGGCAGACGCCTCCTCACAAGATAATTGCAATACATGGCAACAAAACAGTTAATACGCTTAAAATACATTTGATACATATACACTTTATTTCTCCTTCATCCACTAGGGGACACTGGAGAGCAGTCACAATGGGGATATAGTAGGCAGTAACAGGGAGCTGGTACTTTAAAACTCTGACAGCATGGCTAGCTCCTCCCCTACTATGTCCCCCCTCCAAGTCAGTCTTTGTTTTGTGCCCAAGGGAGCTGATCACTCTTGGGACTTCTGTGAAGATTTTTTTTTTTAATTATTTTTATTATTCTTTCTTACACTCACAGACTGGCAGCTCTGCCTCTGCAAGTCTGCACCGCGAAGCTGCCGGAGGGGTCCCATTGCATCTGCGTGTGCGGCTTGGGCTGGAAGGAGACACTGAGCTCTCTGGAGATAGCCGGACACCGCTGCGCGCGGCGCATGTCGGGGCCACTCCGTCAGCAGAAGATCCGGCAGTAGGGCAGTGGTAAGTATACCTACCCCCCCCCCTCGCTCCGGGGTCCCGGCCGCGGCCATCTTAACGCTGCAACTTTCACCAGAACAGTGAGCAGGGTCACCAGAACAGTTAGCAGTTACAGTGGGGTGTTGGTGGGGCACTAGGAGATTGTGAGGCACTTATAGTTTATTAACAGTGCCTAATACTGCACAGTACCGTGCAGGGCTCAGTGGTGTGGCTGTGCTCCTTTGCTACTCCCCCCCTCCTTTCTGCCTATTACTGTGTGTGTGGGTGAGTCTGTGACTGGGGGGCAGCTGCTGGTAAAGATTCCAAGGCTGCACAAAAAGTTTTTCAGTGTCAGAAATGTTCTGCAAAGTTTACTCAGGGACAGTCTGAGAATTCCCTGTTAAGGGAGGATTGTGGGTCGGAGCCATCTGCTCAGCCATCATCACAGCCCCAGAGCACTCCTGTTTGGACAACACAGCTTACAGAGGTTATGTCTCAGTTAACTAGGGGACTGAGGGCTTCTCGGGAAGATAGAGAGGCGGTCCGATTCCAAAAGCTTGTCCCGATGCCGGAGCCGCAACCAGCATGGGCTTGGTCCCTGGCAAAGTCAGTGGAAGGGCTCTCTAGGGCGGTGCTCCCTTCCCAGGCCCCGTATTTAACTTCAAAGAAACATAGAATGTGACGGCAGATAAGAACCACTTGGCCCATCTAGTCTGCCCTTTTTTTTTTTTACATTATTTTTTTCTCTAACCTTGGGGGTCATCCGAGTTGTTCGTTCGTTGCCGATTTTCGCAACGGAGCGATTAAGGCAAAAATGCACATGCGCATGGTAGGCAGTGCGTATGCGCTAAGTATTTTAGCTCAAAATTTAGTAGATTTACTCACGGCAGAACGAAGAATTTTCATCGTTGAAGTGATCGGAGTGTGATTGACAGGAAGTGGTTGTTTCTGGGCGGATACTCAGCGTTTTCACGGCGTTTGCGGAAAAACGCAGGCGTGCCAGGGAAAAACGCGGGAGTGGCTGGAGAAACGGGGGAGTGTCTGGGCGAACGCTGGGTGTGTTTGTGACGTCAAACCAGGAACGAAAAGGACTGAGCTGGTCGCAATGGCAGAGTAAGTCTGGAGCTACTCAGAAACTGCGAGGTAATCGTTCCGAGAAAATTAGCAAATCTTTTGTTCGCAATTCTGCTATGCTATGATACACTCCCAGTAGGTGGCGGCTTAGCGTGTGCAATGCTGCTAAAAGCAGCTGGCGAGCAAACAACTCGGAATCACCCCCCTTGTTTGATCCTTATTTCTTTGCAAGGATATCCTTATGTCTATCCCATGCATGTTTAAATTGCTCCACTGTCTTAGCCTCTACCACCTCTGATGGGAGGCTACTCCACTTATCCACTACCCTTTCAGTGAAGTAAGTTTTCCTCAAATTTCCCCTGAACCTCCCCCCCTCCAGTCTCAGTGCATGTCCTCGTGTCCTATTTCCCTCCACAGGTTTAAAAAAAGAGGTTCCTAGCCTCAGTGTTAAATGACTCTGACGATGATATGCCTCTATTGGAGGGGCAGTGGTAGATGTTCAGGATACTGATGACGATCAGGTGTATGAGGACTCTGAACCAGTAGCTCAGGGTATAGAGGCGCTTATTACAGCTATTCTCTCAGTCTTGCAGGTAGAGGAGACGGAACAGGAAACCTTGCGTCCTTCAAGGTTTGGCACCAACCAAACACTGCCGGTGACCTTTCCAGTTTTGGAGGAGCTGGATGCGCTCATAACGGCAGCCTGGAAGCATCCGGATGCAAAATTTCAGGTATCAAAGAAACTTTTGTCTTCCTATCCTTTTCCTGCAGATAGCCGGAAACGCTATGAGACCTCCCCGATTGTGGATCCTTCGGTGTCTCATCTGTCCAAAAAGACTGTTCTGCCGGTTCCTGGAGCGACTTCGCTGAAAGAAGCGTCTGATAGGAAGTTGGAAACCACCTTGAAGACTATTTACTCGGTGGCGGGGGTTTTACATCGCCCGGCGCAGGTAGGTTGTTGGGTCAACAAGGCTATGGAAGCTTGGGCGGAACAATTGTCCTCTGGACTACGGGAGGATTTGCCTTCGGATCAGCTGATTCTGTTGGCGGAACTCATTCGCGAATCAGCCCTTTATCTTTGCGAGGCTTCAAAGGGCGTCTGTATCCTCGGTGCTAGGATTTCCGCTTTGGCAATTTCGGCCCGCAGAGCTCTCTGGCTGCAGCAGTGGCAGGCGGATGCTGAATCCAAGAGGGCAGCAGAAGCATTGCCCTTTACGGGAGAGTTCCTATTCGGTAAGGATTTGGATGCCTGGATTTCTCAGGCCACTGGAGGTAAGTCCACTTATCTTCCCTCTGCTGCTCCAGTCTCTCGGAGGCCCTATACGGGTCCTTCCTTTCGGTCCTTTCGTGCCCCTTACAGGTTTCGAGGCCAGGGGCGTAGCTTTCGTCTCCCGTGGCCATAGAGGTAGGGGCACAGGTAGAGGTTCCACAGCCTCCGCCCAGTCAGAGGTAAAGTCCTCCACCACTCCCACCACATGACGGGCTTCTCTCCCACCTGGGGGACCACAGGGTGGGAGCTCGTCTGGGGGATTACAGGGATGCCTGGGTACAATCCTGTCCAGATGCTTGGGTCAGGGATCTCATCATTTGCGGTTACAAGCTCGATTTTCAAACCCGACCGCCTCAGCGTTTTTTCACCACGGGTTTACCAGTTTCCGACGATAGAAGAGTTGCCTTGCAGGCAGCGGTCCAAAAGCTTCTATCCGCAAAGATACTGATCCCTGTTCCCTCTCATCATCGGAAACAGGGCTATTACTCAAGCCTGTTTCTCGTACCGAAGCCGGACGGCTCGGTCAGGCCAATTCTGAACTTGAAGGATCTCAATCCGTTTTTGAGGGTATTAAGTTCAAGATGGAGTCCCTTCAGTCTGTTATTGCTGGGTTGGAGCAAAACGAGTTTCTGGCGTCCTTAGACATCAGGGATGCATACTTACATGTTCCCATTTGGCCTCCTCATCAGGCTTTTCTCAGGTTCGCGATACAGGACGCTCATTTCCAGTTCCAGGCCCTTCCTTTCGGTCTCTCTTCTGCTGCCAGAGTGTTCACAAAGGTCATGGCGGTCATGATGGGCCTGCTGCGGAAGCAGGGTGTGACGATTGTCCCCTATCTGGACGATCTGCTACTGTAGGCGCACTCTGCAGACCTGTTGCTTCAAAACATCCGAATAACCCAGGACCTTCTGATTCGGCACGGGTGGATCCTGAACTTCCTGAAGTCTCACTTATGCCCCTCACAACGATTGCTGTTCTTGGGGATGATTCTTGACACGGTCCGTCAGAAAGTTTTTCTTCCTGAGGACAAGATCCTCTCTCTTCAGACGTTGGTGAGGTCGGTACTTCGACACTGTCGGGTATCAGTGTATCTGTGCATTTGCCTTCTGGGGAAGATGGTAGCGGCGTTCAAAGCTCTTCCATACGGACGCTTCCACTTCCGACCTTTGCAACTGTGTCTTCTACATCAGTGGTCAGGGTCTCATCTATTTCTTCATCAGCGGGTGACGCTGTCTCCAAAAGCACGGTCGTCGTTCCTCTGGTGGCTCAATGACATCTGTTGGAAGGATGGCAGTTCGGCGTTTGGGATTGGACTCTCCTCACCACAGACGCAAGTCTGCGAGGCTGGGGGGCAGTGACCCTCGAACATCGGTTTCAGGGGCGCTGGTCGATTCACGAATCCACTATCCCCATAAACATTCTCGAGCTACGGACAGTATACAACACCCTACTTCAGGCACATCATCTGCTGAGCGGTCGAGCAGTCAGAGTTCAGTCCGACAACGCCACAACGGTAGCGTACATCAACTGTCAAGGCGGCACTCGCAGCCGTGCGGCAATGAGAGAAGTCACCAACATCCTCCTCTGTCCTGGTCGGCGATATTCCTTCCGGGAGTGGACAATTGGGAAGCCGATTATCTCAGCCGCCGGGACATGCACACGGGGGAGTGGTCACTCAATCCCCAGGTATTTTGTCAACTGGTCCACCGGTGAGAAAGACCACAGATCGACCTCATGGCGTCCCGCCTGAACCATCAACTGCCTCATTATTACTCTCGGACGCGGGACCCGGCGGCGGCCGTGGATGCCCTCACGGCTCCTTGGAATTTCCGGTTCGATTACCTCTTTCCTCCTTTCCCGTTGCTGCCTCGGGTTCTGCAACGCATCAAGAGAGAAGACACACTGGTCCTCCTGGTGGCTCCGGATTAGCCGCGCAGAACTTGGTACTCCGCTCTACACCTGTTGTCAGTAGCGGAGCCTTGGCCCCTGCCACTACGAGACGATCTGCTACAACAGGGTCCTTTTCTTTATCCAGACTTACGCAGGCTACGTTTGACGGCCATCTTGAAAAGGAAGGGGATTCCTCGTACGGTTATACCTACTATGCTCCAGGCTAGAAAGTCAGTCACATCGTCTCACTACCGCATTTGGAAGGCTTATGTAGCCTGGTGTGAACGTCTAGAGTTTTCTCCTTCAGTTTTTCGCTTAGCCCGCCTTCTCAGTTTTCTGCAGGGCTATGATTGGGTTCACTAAAGGTTCAGATCTCTGCTCTTTTGGTTTTCTTCCAGAAGAAATTAGCCTTGCTGCCGGAAGTTCAGACCTTCTTTCAGGGGGTTCTACGAATACAACCTCCCTTTCGCCCTCCGACAGCACCAGGGACCTCAAACTGGTCCTCTCTTTTCTTCAGTCTTCGTTATTTGAGCCTCTGTAGTCGGTGGAGATTAAATATCTCACCTGGAAGGTGTCCTTCTCCTGGGTCTGGCTTCGGCCAGACGAGTGTCGGAACTTGGGGCTCTCTCTTTTCGATCTCCTTACCTGGTGTTTCATGCAGATAGAGTGGAGCTTCGTACTCGCATGTCTTTTCTCCCGAAGGTGGTGTCCGGTTTTCACATCAATCAGCCACTTGTGGTTCCGGCCCTCTCGGAGGACTCTCCGGATTCGAGATCGTTGGATGTTGTCAGGGAGCTCAAGATCTATGTGGATAGAACTTCGGCTATACGGAAGTCGGACTCCTTATTTGTTCTGTACGATGCTGCCCGGCGTGGTTGGCCGGCTTCTAAGCAGATGTTATCCAGATGGATTCGGCTGACCATCAGACAAGCTTAGTTGGCGGCTTCTCGAGAACCTCCGTCTTCAATTTCGGCGCACTCTACGCGCTCTGTGGGGCCCTCGTGGCATACAGCGCACAGGTGAGTTACACAAGGTGACATACAGCGCACAGGTGAGAGATATGCAAGGTGACCATACAATGCGCAGGTGAGAGTTATACAAGGTGACCATACAGTGCACAGGTCAGAGTTATACAAGGTGACCATGTGCACAGGTGAGTTATACAAGGTGACCATACAACGCACAGGTGAGAGTTATACAAGGTGACATACAGCACATAGGTGAAAGTTATACAAGGTGACATACAGTGCACAGGTGAGAGTTATTCAAGGTGACACACAGCGCACAGGTGAGAGTTATACATGATGACATACAGCACACAGGTGAGAGTTATACATGGTGACCATACAGCGCACAGGTGAGAGTTATACAAGGTGACCATACAGCGCACAGGTGAGAGTTATACAAGGTGACCATACAGCGCACAGGTGAGAGTTATACAAGGTGACCATACAGCGCACAGGTGAGAGTTATACAAGGTGACCATACAGCGCACAGGTGAGAGTTATACAAGGTGACCATACAGCGCACAGGTGAGAGTTATACAAGGTGACCATACAGCGCACAGGTGAGTTACACAAGGTGACATACAGCGCACAGGTGAGTTACACAAGGTGACATACAGCGCACAGGTGAGAGTTATACAAGGTGACCATACAGCGCACAGGTGAGAGTTATACAAGGTGACCATACAGCGCACAGGTGAGAGTTATACAAGGTGACCATACAGAGCACAGGTGAGAGTTATACAAGGTGACCATACAGCGCACAGGTGAGAGTTATACAAGGTGACCATACAGCGCACAGGTGAGAGTTATACAAGGTGACATACAGCGCACAGGTGAGAGTTATACAAGGTGACATACAGCGCACAGGTGAGAGTTATACAAGGTGACCATACAGCGCACAGGTGAGTTACACAAGGTGACATACAGCACACAGGTGTGAGTTATACAAGGTGACATACAGCGCACAGGTGAGAGTTATATAAGGTGACCATACAGCGCACAGGTGAGAGTTATACAAGGTGACATACAGCGCACAGGTGAGAGTTATACAAGGTGACCATACAGCGCACAGGTGAGAGTTATACAAGGTGACATACAGCGCACAGGTGAGAGTTATACATGATGACATACAGTACACAGGTGAGAGTTATACAAGGTGACATACAGCGCACAGGTGAGTGTTATACAAGGTGACATACAGCGCACAGGTGAGAGTTATACAAGGTGACCATACAGCGCACAGGTGAAAGTTATACAAGGTGACCATACAGCGCACAGGTGAGAGTTATACAAGGTGACATACAGTGCACAGGTGAGAGTTATACAAGGTGACATACAGCGCACAGGTGAGAGTTATACAAGGTGACATACAGCGCACAGGTGAGAGTTATACAAGGTGACATACAGCGCACAGGTGAGAGTTATACAAGGTGACATACAGCGCACAGGTGAGAGTTATACAAGGTGACATACAGCGCACAGGTGAGAGTTATACAAGGTGACCATACAGCGCACAGGTGAAAGTTATACAAGGTGACCATACAGCGCACAGGTGAAAGTTATACAAGGTGACCATACAGCGCACAGGTGAGAGTTATACAAGGTGACATACAGCGCACAGGTGAGAGTTATACAAGGTGACATACAGCGCACAGGTGAGAGTTATACAAGGTGACATACAGCGCACAGGTGAGAGTTATACAAGGTGACATACAGCGCACAGGTGAGAGTTATACAAGGTGACATACAGCGCACAGGTGAGAGTTATACAAGGTGACCATACAGCACACAGGTGAGAGTTATACAAGGTGACATACAGCGCACAGGTGAGAGTTATACAAGGTGACATACAGCGCACAGGTGAGAGTTATACAAGGTGACATACAGCGCACAGGTGAGAGTTATACAAGGTGACATACAGCGCACAGGTGAGAGTTATACAAGGTGACATACAGCGCACAGGTGAGAGTTATACAAGGTGACATACAGAGCACAGGTGAGAGTTATACAAGGTGACATACAGCGCACAGGTGAGAGTTATACAAGGTGACATACAGAGCACAGGTGAGAGTTATACAAGGTGACATACAGAGCACAGGTGAGAGTTATACAAGGTGACATACAGCGCACAGGTGAGAGTTATACAAGGTGACATACAGCGCACAGGTGAGAGTTATACAAGGTGACATACAGAGCACAGGTGAGAGTTATACAAGGTGACATACAGCGCACAGGTGAGAGTTATACAAGGTGACATACAGCGCACAGGTGAGAGTTATACAAGGTGACATACAGCGCACAGGTGAGAGTTATACAAGGTGACCATACAGCGCACAGGTGAGAGTTATACAAGGTTACCATACAGCGCACAGGTGAGAGTTATACAAGGTGACATACAGCGCACAGGTGAGAGTTATACAAGGTGACCATACAGCGCACAGGTGAGAGTTATACAAGGTGACCATACAGCGCACAGGTGAGTTACACAAGGTGACATACAGCGCACAGGTGAGAGTTATACAAGGTGACATAGAGCGCACAGGTGAGAGTTATATAAGGTGACATACAGTGCACAGGTGAGAGTTATACAAGGTGATATACAGCGCACAGGTGAGAGTTATACAAGGTGACCATACAGCGCACAGGTGAGAGTTATACAAGGTGACATACAGCGCACAGGTGAGAGTTATACAAGGTGACCATACAGAGCACAGGTGAGAGTTATACAAGGTGACATACAGCGCACAGGTGAGAGTTATATAAGGTGACCATACAGCACACAGGTGAGAGTTATACAAGGTGACATACAGCGCACAGGTGAGAGTTATACAAGGTGACATACAGCGCACAGGTGAGAGTTATACAAGGTGACATACAGCGCACAGGTGAGAGTTATACAAGGTGACATACAGCGCACAGGTGAGAGTTATACAAGGTGACATACAGCGCACAGGTGAGAGTTATACAAGGTGACATACAGCGCACAGGTGAGAGTTATACAAGGTGACATACAGCGCACAGGTGAGAGTTATACAAGGTGACATACAGCGCACAGGTGAGAGTTATACAAGGTGACATACAGCGCACAGGTGAGAGTTATACAAGGTGACATACAGCGCACAGGTGAGAGTTATACAAGGTGACCATACAGCGCACAGGTGAGAGTTATACAGCATAAGGTGTATGGGCAGCACATCTATAGTGGACATGAGGCTTTTACACTGGATGCAGGAGAACCCGTGAATATCCGGATGACAGATCTACATTGTCCAGACAGTCAGTCATCAGGTCGATCTCATCGGGTCAACATGCATTAGGTACAAAAGGTCGACACATGAAAGGTAAATCTATTCTATCACACCCACCCTGTGCTGGGTGTCGGGCGTTATGACCTACACAAACTATGGAGGGCGTAACTGTGGCTGTGTTCTGGCGGGAACAGGAATTACTATGGTGGGATATATGTGTTGGCTTCACCCCTATAATGAACATGGGGCTCTTTACACTGGGGGGCTGGCATGGAAAAGGCTGTATAGGGTGGGCACGGGGTGTTATTCACAATACTCACTATTGTGCCATGCCACGAAATGTACAAGATTGAGTGTGCCACGCGTGTGCAGCAGGTGTGTTCTGTATCAGTAGCCTGCTCACGTTAAGAATTTAACAGCGTCCGGTATGCGGCGTTTCTGACAAACACGTGCTCTCCGTCCTGGAGACGCTGGACAGCCCTGAACACACAGATTATCTAACCATGTCTCCGTGGTACAGAGCGGCTGGATTACATGTAAATCTGCTGGGAAACGTCACACCCTGCACTGCAGAAAGCGCCCGTCACATGCACCTGGGTCACCTCCCGGACTCACCTGGTTGTAGGAGAGATTCAGGCTCTGCAGCTGGGGCGTCAGGATGAAGAGGTGGGCAAAGCCGCTCAGCCTGGACAGCTTGTTATGACTCAGATTCAGAGACAGGAGCTGAGGAGAGGACGATAAAGAGCTGTTACCACGACACAAGCGTAATATGGGATGTGGTTATAATTCCAACGGTCGGGAGCCCGGCACATGAGATACGCCGCCGGAATACCGATGCATGACGCAATGCTGACAATGGAATCCCAAAAGGGGACAGGACACCGATGCCATAATCCTGAACGTGGGGATCCCGATCTTCAAGACAGCAGGGTGGGTAAGTACTATGCTGGGGATGGGGAGGTTTAAGCGATCCCCCCAAGGTACTTAGGATTAGGGTGCGTGGGGGGTGGATGGGGAGACAATGTTATGTTTAAGGGGGGGGGGGGGGGAGGTTTAGTCTGCAAGGAAGGTGGGTTACGGTAAGGCACCACGGGAGGGGTTAGGCTGCGGGGGAGGCGGTTAGGTTTATGGGTTAGGGATAGGGACCACTGGGAGGGGTTAGGCTGCGGGGGAGGCGGTTAGGATTATGGGTTAGGGATAGGCACCACCGGGAGGGGTTAGGCTGCGGGGGAGACGGTTAGGTTTATGGGTTAGGGACCACTGGGAGGGGTTAGGCTGCGGGGAAGGCGGTTAGGTTTATGGGTTAGGGACCACTGGGAGGGGTTAGGCAGTGCGCGCGGGGGGGAGGGGCACTTAGATTTTTGGTTTAGGCGTTAGGCACCACTAGGAGGGGTTAGGGTTAGGCTGCGGGGGGGGGGGGGGGAGTTTGGGGGAGAAGCAGACGGTTAGGTTTAGGGCGGCGGGTGGATAGATTTAGCCTGGCCAGGGGTTAGGCTTAGGCTGTGGGGGGTAGACAGTTAGGGTGTGGGTGGTTAGGTTTAGGCGCCACCCGGGAAGGTTAGGATTAGTCTGCGGGGAAAGGGGGGGGGGAAGGAATTATGGTTTGGCAACTAAAAGTTAGGGTTAGGGTTGGAGGAAGGTTAGACTACTTACCACCCCTTGTCAGGATGCCGCTGACGGTCTCCTGTCCGTTTGCATCCCGACAGCCAGCGTATCATACCGAACCTGCTTAATACACGTGATCCTACACATTATGACATATACCCAGAGACTGTGCCATTTCCAGCCAGAGGGTCCTAATGCCACTGAACAATAGGGGGCACGGCTCAGCAGATTGGGACACACCGTCCCCTACAGAGATTAGATACTGGTGCAGCGCCTGTACTAGTGAATGAGACATAGAAATATTTATTACCTGGTGGAAATACTCGGAAATAATTCGCAGTATCAGTTCTGTAGCCGAGGAGTTGCTGAAGCACAGAAAGATGTTGGCAGATCGCAAACCTGTAAATAAACGCAGGCGATTATAAATGTGTCATTCTACATATAGCCAAACAGATTCCTGTAGAACGTCATCTGTTGTTACCCATTAATAAATAATAACAGATCAGCCTCTCTGTGACACATCGCGGAACGTTACAGAACCGATATACAAATCCTCACGGAACTACAAAACTGTGCAACACTACAGCACAACGACACGCAATATAAGTGCCTAATGAATGGACAATAAGCCAGGATGTGACATGGTAATAACACTGGTCTGGCCGTCTCCTGGATGTGGTCTGCTGTGTTGTAGATGCGACTAAGGAGAGGGACCACTGAATACTATTACCAGAACACTTGGGTAGATGTAGTAAGCCTGGAGACGGCATAAGGAAGTGATAAACCAGTGATAAGTGCAAGGTGATAACCGCACCAGCCAATCAGCTCCTAACTGTTCATTTACATATTGGAGCTGATTGGCTGGTGCGTTTATCTCCTTGCACTTATCACTGGCTTATCACTTCCTTATGCCTTCTCCAGATTAATACATCTGCCCCACTGTTCGCAAGAGCTTACAATCTACAGGAGTAGCCACAAAAGGGAGAAGAGGGCAGCTATCCAGAATGAATTTGCTGCACAGAGGACATAATAATATGTGGTCTGTCCAACAGTATTTCTAAGCGAAACTGCTATTTGGCAAGTTCAGCACTTCTGGGCATGCGCAAGGGCGGCGGCGCGGCGTGATCTGGACGGGCTGCGGCGGCACCATGACGTCACACGCAGCCGTTGTAAACCAAAACATGGCAGCCCAGCGACCCTTAAATCGCGAGCACATCGCAGTTGGACACTGTTTTAGGTCTGAGCACGATTGTGAGTCACACGGCGCACGCGTCCCGACAGTTTTCGCCCTGAGCCTTTGCACGTATTTTGGACGTGAGACTTATGGATTTCATTGGGTGTTCCTGGGAGGTTACATGGGGGTGGCTAAGCACACAGGACGGTTCAAGTATGTATGATGCGTCAAGAAGGAAATGCGCTATTCTCTGAGACGCTGCCAGGGGGCGTCCCACTTTAGAAGAAATCACCTGCAGCATTAGCAGGAGACCCAGACGTTCACTGGGGTCTCGAACACAACAGAGATTAAATTAAAAGAATGAAAATAAATATTACCCGCTGTACGCAACCAACACAGTATCAGGGAAATAGATGGTTTCCAGCTATCCCTAAGTGCGTATCTTACTAGCCTGCCCGACACGAAGGTCATGATTCAGAGGTGGACACTAGCTGAATGCGACCCCTACAGCGCATCTGTTACCCTGAGTGTACACACAAATTCGCTGTTGAGTATGGAGACACTGGTATCAGACATGGCGAGGACAGCGATGGCGTTTCCGAGTGGTAACCTAAAGGGAATGCCAAAAAATAAGATTTTACTTACCGATAAATCTATTTCTCGTAGTCCGTAGTGGATGCTGGGGACTCCGTCAGGACCATGGGGATTAGCGGCTCCGCAGGAGACAGGGCACAAAACTAAAGCTTTAGGATCAGGTGGTGTGTACTGGCTCCTCCCCCTATGACCCTCCTCCAAGCCTCAGTTAGGATACTGTGCCCGGACGAGCGTACACAATAAGGAAGGATATTGAATCCCGGGTAAGACTCATACCAGCCACACCAATCACACCGTATAACTTGTGATCTGAACCCAGTTAACAGTATGACAAACGTAGGAGCCTCTGAACAGACGGCTCACAACAATAACAACCCGATTTTTTTGTAACAACAACTATGCACAAGTATTGCAGACAATCCGCACTTGGGATGGGCGCCCAGCATCCACTACGGACTACGAGAAATAGATTTATCGGTAAGTAAAATCTTATTTTCTCTGACATCCTAAGTGGATGCTGGGGACTCCGTCAGGACCATGGGGATTATACCAAAGCTCCCAAACGGGCGGGAGAGTGCGGATGACTCTGCAGCACCGAGTGAGAGAACTCCAGGTCCTCCTCAGCCAGGGTATCAAATTTGTAGAATTTTACAAACGTATTTGCTCCTGACCAAGTAGCAGCTCGGCAAAGTTGTAAAGCCGAGACCCCTCGGGCAGTCGCCCAAGATGAGCCCACCTTCCTTGTGGAATGGGCATTTATATATTTTGGCTGTGGCAGTCCTGCCACAGAATGTGCAAGCTGAATTGTACTACACATTCAACTAGCAATCGTCTGCTTAGAAGCAAGAGCACCCAGTTTTTTGGGTGCATACAGGATAACAGCAAGTCAGTTTTCCTGACTCCAGCCGTCCTGGAAATCTATATTTTCAGGGCCCTGACAACATCTAGCAACTTGGAGTCCTCCAAGTCTCTAGTAGCCGCAGGTACCACAATAAGCTGGTTCAGATGAAACGCTGACACCAACTTAGGGAGAAACTGGGGACGAGTCCGCAGCTCTGCCCTGTCCGAATGGACAATCAGATATGGGCTTTTGTGAGACAAAGCCGCCAATTCTGACACTCGCCTGGCCGAGGCCAGGGCCAACATCATGGTCACTTTCCATGTGAGATATTTCAAATCCACAGATTTGAGCGGTTTAAACCAACGTGATTTGAGGAATCCCAGGACTACGTTGAGATCCCACAGTGCCACTGGAGGCACAAAAGGGGGTTGTATATGCAGTACTCCCTTGTCAAATTTCTGGACTTCAGGAACTGAAGCCAATTTTTTCTGGAAGAAAATCGACAGGGCCGAAATTTGAACCTTAATGGACCCCAATTTGAGGCCCATAGACACTCCTGTTTGCAGGAAATGCAGGAATCGACCGAGTTGAAATTTCTTCGTGGGGCCTTCCTGGCCTCACACCACGCAACATATTTTCGCCACATGTGGTGATAATGTTGTGCGGTCACCTCCTTCCTGGCTTTGACCAGGGTAGGAATGACCTCTTCCGGAATTCCTTTTTCCCTTAGGATCCGGCGTTCAACCGCCATGCCGTCAAACGCAGCCGCGGTAAGTCTTGGAACAGACATGGTACTTGCTGAAACAAGTCCCTTCTTATCGGCAGAGGCCCTGAGTCTTCTGTGAGCATCTCTTGAAGTTCCGGGTACCAAGTCCTTCTTGGCCCATCCGGAGCCACGAGTATAGTTCTTACTCCTCTACGTCTTATAATTCTCAGTACCTTTGGTATGAGAAGCAGAGGAGGGAACACATACACCGACTGGTACACCCCTGGTGTTACCAGAACGTCCACAGCTATTGCCTGAGGGTCTCTTGACCTGGCGCAATACCTGTCCAGTTTTTTGTTCAGGCGGGACGCCATCATGTCCACCTTTGGTCTTTCCCAACGGTGCACAATCATGTGGAAAAAACTTCTCGATGAAGTCCCCACTCTCCCGGGTGGAGGTCGTGCTGAGGAAGTCTGCTTCCCAGTTGTCCACTCCCGGAATGAAAACTGCTGACAGTGCTATCACATGATTTTCCGCCCAGCGAAGAATCCTTGCAGTTTCTGCCATTGTCCTCCTGCTTCTTGTGCCGCCCTGTCTGTTTACGTGGGCGACTGCCGTGATGTTGTCCCACTGGATCAATATCGGCTGACCTTGAAGCCGAGGTCTTGCTAAGCTTAGAGCATTGTAAATTGCTCTTAGCTCCAGTATATTTATGCGGAGAGAAGTCCCCAGACTTGATCACACTCCCTGGAAATTTTTTCCCTGTGTGACTGCTCCCCAGCCTTTCAAGCTGGAATCCGTGGTCACCAGGACCCAGTCCTGAATGCATAACTGTGGCAGTTTAGTAGATGAGCACTCTGCAGCCACCACAGAAGAGACACCCTTGTCCTTGGAGACAGGGTTATCCGCTGATGCATCTGAAGATGCGATCCGGACCATTTGTCCAGCAGATTCCACTGAAAAGTTCTTGCGTGAAATCTGCCGAATGGAATCGCTTCGTAAGAAGCCACCATTTTTCCCAGGACCCTTGTGCAATGATGCACTGACACTTTTCCTGGTTTTTGGAGGTTCCTGACTAGCTCGGATAACTCCCTGGCTTTCTCCTCCGGGAGAAACACCTTTTTCTGGACTGTGTCCAGAATCATCCCTAGGGACAGCAGACGTGTCGTCGGAGACAGCTGCGATTTTGGAATATTTAGAATCCACCCGTGCTGTCGTAGAACTACTTGAGATAGTGCTACTCAGACCTCCAACTGTTCTCTGGACCTTGCCCTTATCAGGAGATCGTCCAAGTAAGGGATAATTAAGACGCCTTTTCTTTGAAGAAGAATCATCATTTCGGCCATTACCCTGGTAAAGACCCGGGGTGCCGTGGACAATCCAAACGGCAGCGTCTGAAACTGATAGTGACAGTTTTGTACCACGAACCTGAGGTACCCTTTGTGAGAAGGGCAAATTTGGACATGGAGGTAAGCATCCTTGATGTCCAGGGACACCATATAGTCCCCTTCTTCCTGGTTCGCTATCACTGCTCTGAGTGACTCCATTTAGAATAGGTCTCACCGAGCCGTCTGGCTTCAGTACCACAATATAGTGTGGAATAATACCCCTTTACTTGTTGTAGGAGGGGTACTTTGATTATCACCTGCTGGGAATACAGCTTGTGAATTGTTTCCAATACTGCCTCCCTGTCGGAGGTAGACGTTGGTAAAGCAAACTTCAGGAACCTGCGAGGGGGAGACGTCTCGAATTTCCAATCTGTACCCCTGGGATACTACTTGTAGGATCCAGGGGTCCACTTGCGAGTGAGCCCACTGCGTGCTGAAACTCTTGAGACGACCCCCCACCGCACCTGTTTTTACGGCCCCAGCGTCATGCTGAGGACTTGGCAGAAGCGGTGGAAGGCTTCTGTTCCTGGGAATGGGCTGCCTGCTGCAGTCTTCTTCCCTTACCTCTATCCCTGGGCAGATATTATGGGGACGAAAGGACTGAGGCTGAAAAGACTATGTCTTTTTCTGCTGAGATGTGACTTGGGGTAAAAAAGGTGGATTTTCTAGCTGTTGCCGTGGCCACCAGGTCCGATGGACCGACCCCAAATAACTCCTCCCCTTTATACGGTAATACTTCCATGTGCCGTTTGGAATCTGCATCACCTGACCACTGTCGTGTCCATAAACATCGTCTGGCAGATATGGACATCGCACTTACTCTTGATGCCAGAGTTTCGCATATATAGAAATGCATCTTTTAAATGCTCTATAGTCAATAAAATACTGTCCCTGTCAAGGGTATCAATATTTCCAGTCAGGGAATCCGACCAAGCCATCCCAGCGCTGCCCATCCAGGCTGAGGCGATCGCTGGTCGCAGTATAACACCAGTATGTGTGTATATACTTTTAGGATATTTTCCAACCTCCTATCAGTTGGCTCCTTGAGGGCGTCCGTATCTGGAGACGGTAACGCCACTTGTTTTTATAAGCGTGTGAGCGCCTTATCCACCCTAAGGTGTGTTTCCCAACGCGCCATAACTTCTGGCGGGAAAGGGTATACCGCCAATAATTTTCTATCGGGGGAAACCCACGCATCATCACACACTTCATTTAATTTATCTGATTCAGGAAAAACCACATGTAGTTTTTTCACACTCCACATAATACCCTTTTTTGTGGTACTTGTAGTATCAGAAATATGTAACATCTCCTTCATTGCCCTTAACAAGTAACGTGTGGCCCTAAAGGAAAATACGTTTGTTTCTTCACCGTCGACACTGGAGTCAGTGTCCGTGTCTGTGTCGACCGACTGAGGTAAAAAGGACGTTTTAACGCCCCTGACGGTGTTTTAGACGCCTGGACAGGTACTAATTGGTTTGCCGGCCGTCTCATGTCGTCAACCGACCTTGCAGCGTGTTGACATTATCACGTAATTCCTTAAATAAGCCATCCATTCCGGTGTCGACTCCCTAGAGAGTGACATCACCATTACCGGCAATTGCTCCGCCTCCTCACCAACATCGTCCTCATACATGTCGACACACAAGTACCGACACACAGCACACACACAGGGAATGCTCTGATAGAGGACAGGACCCCACTAGCCCTTTGGGGAGACAGAGGGAGAGTTTGCCAGCACACACCAAAAACGCTATATTATACAGGGACAACCTTTATATAAGTGTTTTTCCCTTATAGCATTTTAATATATATATACATATCGCCAAATTAGTGCCCCCCCTCTCTGTTTTAACCCTGTTTCTGTAGTGCAGTGCAGGGGAGAGCCTGGGAGCCTTCCCACCAGCATTTCTGTGAGGGAAAATGGCGCTGTGTGCTGAGGAGAATAGGCCCCGCCCCCTTTTCGGCGGGCTTCTTCTCCCGTTTTTCTGAGACCTGGCAGGGGTTAAATACATCCATATAGCCTCCAGGGGCTATATGTGATGTATTTTTAGCCAGAATAAGGTATTATACATTGCTGCCCAGGGCGCCCCCAGCAACGCCCTGCACCCTCCGTGACCGTTGGTGTGAAGTGTGTGACAACAATGGCGCACAGCTGCAGTGCTGTGCGCTACCTTCATGAAGACTGAAAAGCCTTCTGCCGCCGGTTTCTGGACCTTCAATCTTCAGCATCTGCAAGGGGGGTCGGCGGCGCGGCTCCGGGACGAACCCCAGGGTGAGACCTGTGTTCCGACTCCCTCTGGAGCTAATGGTGTCCAGTAGCCTAAGAAGCCAATCCATCCTGCACGCAGGTGAGTTGAACTTCTCTCCCCTAAGTCCCTCGATGCAGTGAGCCTGTTGCCAGCAGGACTCACTGAAAATAAGAAACCTAAAAACTTTTTCTAAGCAGCTCCTTAAGAGAGCCACCTAGATTGCACCCTGCTCGGACGGGCACAAAAACCTAACTGAGGCTTGGAGGAGGGTCATAGGGGGAGGAGCCAGTACACACCACCTGATCCTAAAGCTTTAGTTTTGTGCCCTGTCTCCTGCGGAGCCGCTAATCCCCATGGTCCTGACGGAGTCCCCAGCATCCACTTAGGACGTCAGAGAAATAATGGGTCACATGGGCACGTTATGAGTGTCACTGCAAGCGCTCTGCGTTCTCAGATGAAGAGCTGCTGGTACAGAGGCCATTTACAGACGGAGACACTGTGGTGCAGGTTTTGATGGTGGACATGATGGTGCACCGATGGTGGATGCGATGGTACACCAATAGTGGACTGCCTAGAACCCCTGGTGGTGCTACAGAGTAAATTGCCGCAGGGCTTGCACATTCCGCCGCACAATGGTGCACAAGGGGACGGCTGAAACTGCATATTATCGCATCCGTGACTCCGGCAGAGCTGCAGCAGCGTCCTCCTCTGATTCCAGTCCTTTTGTCTTCTTAAAGCGCCAAGCTACAGTAAGAGCCGACACTGAGGTGTAACTATTGGTAATGCTTTAAAGGAATCAGCCAAAGCTTTTCATGTCATACAAGTCATAGAGTAACAGTTTCCAGCCTGTCCTAAGTTCCAGGCGTCGCTGTAGCTGCACACTGTGCGCTTTCCAGAGTCGGCTTCACAAAGACAGCCAGAAATAACATATTAATAGACATTATGCTTAATGGCAGCACGAGACAATACTTGGGGGCACGGATAAGGGACATTGTTAGCCTGTCTAATAGACGTAGTCTCTGGATTTATCATTAATCGCATATTCAGTGCGATTTGGGTGAGACCAAAATCGCGTTGCAATATGCAATTGCATTGATGGGAGGTATTGATCTGCACCTGCTAGAACAGGGGCTCAGTGATGTGCTCGGTGATCCGCCAGGGCGTGCTGCGCATGCGTATCGGCCAGTTACGTGGAGGGTTCCGGGGGAAACCTGTGGAACTACATCTGCGGTGTGCAGCCTATAGTTTATAGCGCAGCGGTGGCTGCAGGGGTCACTCTCTGGAATGCGTCACAATCCGGAAATTGATTAATCTGGCAGCATCGCATTCCACATAGAAACCTATGGGAATGGCGGAAACGCTGCAGGTATCGGATGCCCACTGTGGTCCCTCCTACATACATTCAGGGGATAATTCATATTTGCAGCTAACTCCTGAAGACGGGTGTTTTCTGGGAAATACCCACAAACATATTTATTATAAAAGTGATGCAAGAGCCCAACAAGCGTTTTGCAGGAAGACGCGGATTCTTCTATTGTGATTGTGACTTGTTAAATGAAACAATTTAGCAAAGACTTTCACAAGTTATTTATCAATGTATTCCCCCTAGTGATGGTGGCGTCAATGTGCTGTATATGGTGGATATGTATATAGCAATGTCCTGCGGCACATTGTGCTGGACTTCATCAGCGCCAATCTGCAGCGCAGAACAGTACAAGACCTATGATACAAGACACCAGTCTGGCACGAGCCTCAGCAGACAGAAGGGCCGGCGTATGCTGTAGTGACCAGGGAACACTGTCAATCTCTTATGTGTTCTGTCGCAGCGAGGCCAGAGCTGGACATGGTAAGAGCTGGACACTGGTCAGGGACAAAGTGATCCATTGCCGGTTTCACACACAACTCCCAGACCCTTCCTCATAATCCGGCACAGGAACCTCTAGTACATACTGTACGCTCAACTCGCTGGCTTCCAAAACCGATCATTAGTCTCCAATGGTTATTGCCCATGCTGAGCCCAGTACGGCTACGTACACACCAGTAAGATGTGCGCCCCATGCGATGTCATATACGATTTCCCGACATGATGCAGAACAAGTGCACAGGTAAGGGACAATATAATAGCTGTATTTAACAGTATTCCGGCTCTGGTATCACATGCAGCATAGGGTATCATCGGACCTGCATGCAGTCTGGATGGGGCAATATCATTGTAGTGTGTACATACAACCATACGATTTCAGGGCGTTGACATCAGCCTGGACCCTTCTCCTTGTGCTTCTGGACGGCACTGGAGAGTAAACAGCAGCATCATCACATAAGGAGAACGCCTGCTCAGTAGGTGTGTGAGACTGTATTGCTGCCAACCACTCATGGTGCTGACTGCTGCACACCACTGCCAGGCCTGGCCTCTCCTGCTGATGTGAAACTACAAGTCCCAGCATGCCATGCTACAGTTTTGCTATTATGGATTGCTAAAACTGTGGCATGGCATGCTGGGATGTTCTGCTGGCCATACATACTAATCACAGTGCACAACTGCGCAGAGCAAAATGGTGGGCGCTTTATATAGCCTATAAAGAAGTCCAACCCCATAATATAGAATTTCATCTTATCGTTTCATCGTACAGTGTGTATGCCCGATATCGTATATGTTGGGAAATCATATATGATATCGCATGGAGCGCACATCTTACTAGTGTGTAAGACACGTCAGGAAGACGAGGGTAAGCACTGGGGCAGAGGTTCTCAAGCGCGTTCCTCAAGGCACACCAATGGTCCGGGTGTTAAGTCTATCCATGCTTGGCCACAGGTGACTTTATTCTGCAGCTACAACACTAATCTTTGTTGCTGTAATTGTTAATGAAAAGAATTTGTATAGTGATTCATTATTATGGCGGTACATTGCACCTAGAGTACTTCTCAGTCTGGAAGGTAGGTAACCATAACCGCGACGTGAAACGCTAATCACAGGTGATTACAAACGATTCAGATAATCACAGAATAATTGCAGACAATACGGAAGTCGCGCTATACTACTTTGTAGCCACTAGATGGCGACAATGTCCAGATATCAGCAATGAGGGTCATAAAAGAACGACCTGATATTAGAAAACGGGATCCGGATTGAAAAGTCGACAGTAACTAGGTCGACAATGTCTAGGTCGACCACTATTGGTCGACAGTAACTAGGTCGACAGGGTGTCTAGGTCAACAGGGTCTTTAGGTCGACATGTTCTAGGTCGACAGGTCAAAAGGTCGACATGAGTTTTTCACAATTTTTTTTCTTTTTTTGAACCTTTTCATACTTAACGTTCCACGTGGACTACGATTGGAATGGTAATCTGTGCCGAGCGAAGCGGTAGCGGAGCGAAGGCACCATCGCTCGCCATGCGAGGGGACGTGGTGCACTAATTGGGGTTCCCGGTTACTCTACGAAGAAAACAACACCAAAATAACATTAAAAACTCATGTCGACCTTTTGACCTGTCGACCTAGAACATGTCGACCTAAAGACCCTGTCGACCTAGTTACTGTCGACCAATAGTGGTCGACCTAGACATTGTCGACCTAGTTACTGTCAACTTTCAATACCACACCCATAGAAAACACAGAGGAGAACAGTGACATCATTCTCTACGGTTCTCTATTTTCCATGTGGATTAGGGCCTCACGTTGCATCACGTCTGTGACTTTATGCAAGATATTCATAGTGTAGTGTACACCGCTACAACTAGGGCAGACACGGCCCCATAAAAGGAGCGGACCAAGGGCTAAAATGCAAACGACTGGACCGGCTCTAAAACTGCTAGTCTTTGGGTTGCCATAGACACCCTTATACCTAATGTTACTAACACGCACTACGCAGGTCTTCCGATTAACTGCCCCCTCAGATCCTCACTGCGGCCAGGTGCAGTGTAGCTAGTGTTGGCAAAAGGCCTCCTGTCCCCCTAACAACGGGTACACAGTATAATAACGCACCTTGTCACCATGGAGAAAATGAACAATAAAACCTATAAATTTACACAAAATTGGAACTTATGCACAACACGGTTCATACCACAATCATTTACAGAAATACTGCATTTTATTTCTATCGCTGTGTTTCCCTTCCTCGTCCTTCCCAGGTGTCCTTGGGACTGGCCTCTGTATCCTTCCCCCCCCCCCCCCCCCCCATCCCTTATCCTCCCCCACCATCCATCACTATATCATATACTTCACTATGAAGTTTGCAAAGATTATTTTGTAAACATCCGGTGCCTGTCTCGGTTTGTGCTGGTATAGTTGTAAACATCCAGTGCCTGACGCGGTTTGTGCTGGTACATTTGTAAACATCCAGTGCCTGACGCGGTTTGCGCTGGTACATTTGTAAACATCCAGTACCTGACGCGGTTTGCGCTGGTATATTTGTAAACATCCAGTACCTGACGCGGTTTGCGCTGGTATATTTGTAAACATCCAGTGCCTGACGCGGTTTGCGCTGGTATAGTTGTAAACATCCAGTGCCTGTCGCGGTTTGTGCTGGTATATTTGTAAACATCTAGTGCCTGTCGCGGTTTGTGCTGGTATATTTGTAAACATCCAGTGCCTGTCGCGGTTTGTGCTGGTATATTTGTAAACATCCAGTGCCTGTCGCGGTTTGTGCTGGTATATTTGTAAACATCCAGTGCCTGTCGTGGTTTGTGCTGGTATATTTGTAAACATCCAGTGCCTGTCGTGGTTTGTGCTGGTATAGTTGTAAACATCCAGTGCCTGATGCGGTTTGTGCTGGTATAGTTGTAAACATCCAGTGCCTGTCGCGGTTTGCGCTGGTACATTTGTAAACATCCAGTGCCTGATGCGGTTTGTGCTGGTATATTTGTAAACATCCAGTGCCTGTCGCGGTTTGTGCTGGTATAGTTGTAAACATCCAGTGCCTGTCGCGGTTTGTGCTGGTATATTTGTAAACATCCAGTGCCTGTCGCGGTTTGTGCTGGTATATTTGTAAACATCCAGTGCCTGTCTCGGTTTGTGCTGGTATAGTTGTAAACATCCAGTGCCTGATGCGGTTTGTGCTGGTATAGTTGTAAACATCCAGTGCCTGTCACGGTTTGTGCTGGTATATTTGTAAACATACAGTGCCTGTCTCGGTTTGTGCTGGTATATTTGTAAACATCCAGTGCCTGTCGCGGTTTGTGCTGGCACATTTGTAAACATCCAGTGCATGTCGCGGTTTGTGCTGGTATATTTGTAAACATCCAGTGCCTGTCGCGGTTTGCGCTGGTATATTTGTAAACATCCAATGCCTGTCTCGGTTTGTGCTGGTATATTTGTAAACATCCAGTGCCGGTCGCGGTTTGTGCTGGTATATTTGTAAACATACAGTGCCTGTCTCGGTTTGTGCTGGTATATTTGTAAACATCCAGTGCCTGTCGCGGTTTGCGCTGGTATATTTGTAAACAGCCAATGCCTGTCTCGGTTTGTGCTGGTATATTTGTAAACATCCAGTGCCTGATGCGGTTTGTGCTGGTATATTTGTAAACATCCAGTGCCTGACGCGGTTTGTGCTGGTATATTTGTAAACATCCGGTGCCTGTCGCGGTTTGTGCTGGTATATTTGTAAACATCCAGTGCCTGTCGCGGTTTGTGCTGGTATATTTGTAAACATACAGTGCCTGTCTCTGTTTGTGCTGGTATATTTGTAAACATACAGTGCCTGTCTCGGTTTGTGCTGGTATATTTGTAAACATACAGTGCCTGACGCGGTTTGTGCTGGTATATTTGTAAACATCCAGTGCCTGTCGCGGTTTGTGCTGGTATATTTGTAAACATCCAGTGCCTGTCTCGGTTTGTGCTGGTATATTTGTAAACAAAATGTATGTTTTTGGAAAAATAATTAAAAAATTGTCTAAATAAAGTTGAATTTTGTTAATTTACAATAAACACAGTTAAAGGTTCTCTCTCGCTGCTGCCCCCTTGCCCTCGCAAAACACCTACCGTGGTGTTCCTAGTGTTTGCTGGAGATGTGATCGCTCGCTGGGCTTGGTGGGTGTTCGTACCAGCCCAGGTGCCAGCATGTCTGGGGTGGGGGAAAGGTTCCCTCCAAAATACTTCCAGGGTGTTGTATGATTTGCCGGCGCTTGGGATCCCACTGCCGGAATTGCGGCAGAGGGGCGAGCGCAAAAGAGCCCCTTGAGGCCTCACCACCCTGTGTGGCACGCTACGCTATTTATTCTCCCTCCGGGGGTGTCATGGACACCCCAAAAGGGAGAATAGTTGTCAGTATACCGGCGGTCGGGATTCCGGCGCTGGTATGCTGAGCGCCGGGATCCCGACAGCCGGTATATCAAGTGCCACCCTAAGAATCTGCTAAGGGACCCAGCACACCATCTCTAACCTGAAACCAAGCTCCAGAGATGGGCAACAGAGGTCCCCGATCAGAGTCCTCTGGCCACAGGAGGTGGTCAGGAGGACAAAGCAGCCCACGGAGAGCTCTGGATTCCTCCTAGACCACCACGGAAACCAGTAAGTGCACTCCTGTGCATGTGCAGCAGTCATTAGAACCCTCTACCAGCTTAACTTGTAAACTATAGCTCACTAGATGGCAGCAGTTGCGGGGGCCAATATTGGGAAAAATAAGAATTTACTTACCGATAATTCTATTTCTCATAGTCCGTAGTGGATGCTGGGGACTCCGAAAGGACCATGGGGGAATAGCGGCTCCGCAGGAGACTGGGCACAAAAGTAAAAAGCTTTAGGACTACCTGGTGTGCACTGGCTCCTCCCCCTATGACCCTCCTCCAAGCCTCAGTTAGGATACTGTGCCCGGACGAGCGTACACAATAAGGAAGGATTTTGAATCCCGGGTAAGACTCATACCAGCCACACCAATCACACCGTACAACTTGTGATCTGAACCCAGTTAACAGCATGATAACAGAAGGAGCCTCCGAAAAGATGGCTCACAATAACAATAACCCGATTTTTGTAACAATAACTATGTACAAGTAATGCAGACAATCCGCACTTGGGATGGGCGCCCAGCATCCACTACGGACTATGAGAAATAGAATTATCGGTAAGTAAATTCTTATTTTCTCTAACGTCCTAGTGGATGCTGGGGACTCCGAAAGGACCATGGGGATTATACCAAAGCTCCCAAACGGGCGGGAGAGTGCGGATGACTCTGCAGCACCGAATGAGAGAACTCCAGGTCCTCCTCAGCCAGAGTATCAAATTTGTAGAATTTAGCAAACGTGTTTGCCCCTGACCAAGTAGCTGCTCGGCAAAGTTGTAAAGCCGAGACCCCTCGGGCAGCCGCCCAAGATGAGCCCACTTTCCGTGTGGAATGGGCTTTTACAGATTTTGGCTGTGGCAGGCCTGCCACAGAATGTGCAAGCTGAATTGTACTACAAATCCAACGAGCAATCGTCTGCTTAGAAGCAGGAGCACCCAGCTTGTTGGGTGCATACAGGATAAACAGCGAATCAGATTTTCTGACTCCAGTCGTCCTGGAAATATATATTTTTAGGGCCCTGACTACGTCCAGCAACTTGGAATCCTCCAAGTCCCTAGTAGCCGCAGGCACCACAATAGGCTGGTTTAAGTGAAAAGCTTAAACCACCTTAGGGAGAAATTGAGGACGAGTCCTCAATTCTGCCCTGTCCGTATGAAAAATTAGGTAAGGGCTTTTATAGGATAAAGCCGCCAATTCTGAGACACGCCTGGCTGAAGCCAGGGCTAACAGCATTACCACTTTCCATGTGAGATATTTTAAGTCCACAGTGGTGAGTGGTTCAAACCAATGTGATTTTAGGAATCCCAAAACTACATTGAGATCCCAAGGTGCCACTGGAGGCACAAAAGGAGGCTGTATATGCAGTACAAACGTCTGAACTTCAGGAACAGAAGCCAGTTCTTTTTGGAAGAATATTGACAGGGCCGAAATTTGAACCTTAATGGACCCTAATTTGAGGCCCATAGACAGTCCTGTTTGCAGGAAATGCAGGAAACGACCCAGTTGAAATTCCTCTGTAGGGGCCTTCCTGGCCTCGCACCACGCAACATATTTACGCCAAATACGGTGATAATGTTGTACGGTTACATCCTTCCTGGCTTTGATCAGGGTAGGGATGACTTCATCCGGAATGCCTTTTTCCTTCAGGATCCGGCGTTCAACCGCCATGCCGTCAAACGCAGCCGCGGTAAGTCTTGGAACAGACATGGTCCCTGCTGGAGCAGGTCCTTTCTTAGAGGTAGAGGCCACGGGTCTTCCGTGAGCATCTCTTGAATTTCCGGGTACCAAGTCCTTCTTGGCCAATCCGGAGCCACGAGTATAGTCTTTACTCCTCTCCTTCTTATGATTCTCAGTACTTTTGGTATGAGAGGAAGAGGAGGGAACACATACACTGACTGGTACACCCACGGTGTTACCAGAGCGTCCACAGCTATTGCCTGAGGGTCCCTTGACCTGGCGCAATATCTGTCCAGTTTTTTGTTGAGGCGGGACGCCATCATGTCCACCTTTGGTTTTTCCCAACGGTTCACAATCATGTGGAAGACTTCTGGGTGAAGTCCCCACTCCCCCGGGTGAAGATCGTGTCTGCTGAGGAAGTCTGCTTCCCAGTTGTCCACTCCCGGAATGAACACTGCTGACAGTGCTATCACATGATTCTCCGCCCAGCGAAGAATCCTTGCCACTTCCATCATTGCCCTCCTGCTTCTTGTGCCGCCCTGTCTGTTTACGTGGGCGACTGCCGTGATGTTGTCCGACTGGATCAACACCGGCTGACCCTGAAGCAGAGGTCTTGCCTGACTTAGGGCATTGTAAATGGCCCTTAGTTCCAGGATATTTATGTGAAGTGACGTTTCCATCATGCTTGACCACAAGCCCTGGAAATTTCTTCCCTGTGTGACTGCTCCCCAGCCTCTCAGGCTGGCATCCGTGGTCACCAGGACCCAATCCTGAATGCCGAATCTGCGGCCCTCTAGGAGATGAGCACTCTGTAACCACCACAGGAGAGACACCCTTGTCCTTGGAGACAGGGTTATCCGCTGATGCATTTGAAGATGCGATCCGGACCATTTGTCCAGCAGATCCCACTGAAAAGTTCTTGCGTGGAATCTGCCGAATGGAATCGCTTCGTAAGAAGCCACCATCTTTCCCAGGACCCTTGTGCATTGATGTACTGACACTTGGCCTGGTCTTAGGAGGTTCCTGACTAGGTCGGATAACTCCTTGGCCTTCTCCTCCGGGAGAAACACCTTTTTCTGTACTGTGTCCAGAATCATCCCTAGGAACAGCAGACGTGTCGTCGGAATCAGCTGCGATTTTGGAATATTTAGAATCCATCCGTGCTGTCGTAGTACTACTTGAGATAGTGCTACTCCGACCTCTAACTGTTCTCTGGACCTTGCCCTTATCAGGAGATCGTCCAAGTAAGGGATAATTAAGACGCCTTTTCTTCGAAGAAGAATCATCATTTCGGCCATTACCTTGGTAAAGACCCGGGGTGCCGTGGACAATCCAAATGGCAGCGTCTGAAACTGATAGTGACAGTTCTGTACCACAAACCTGAGGTACCCTTGGTGAGAAGGGCAAATTGGGACATGGAGGTAAGCATCCTTGATGTCCAGAGACACCATATAGTCCCCTTCTTCCAGGCTCGCTATCACTGCTCTGAGTGACTCCATCTTAAACTTGAACCTTTTTATGTAAGTGTTCAAGGATTTCAGATTTAAAATGGGTCTCACCGAGCCGTCCGGCTTCGGTACCACAAACAGCGTGGAATAATACCCCTTTCCCTGTTGTAGGAGGGGTACCTTGATTATCACCTGCTGGGAATACAGCTTGTGAATGGCTTCCAATACCGCCTCCCTGTCGGGGGGAGACGTTGGTAAAGCAGACTTCAGGAACCGGCGAGGGGGAGACGTCTCAAACTCCAATTTGTGAGCCCACTGCGCGCTGAAATTCTTGAGACGGGCCCCCACCGTGCCTGAGTCCGCTTGTAAGGCCTCAGCGTCATGCTGAGGACTTGGCAGAAGCGGGGGAGGGCTTCTGTTCGTGGGAAGATGCTGTCTGCTGCAGTCTTTTTCCCCTTCCTCTGCCCCGGGGCAGATATGAGTGGCCTTTTGCCCGCTTGCCCTTATGGGGACGAAAGGACTGAGCCTGAAAAGATGGTATCTTTTTCTTGTGCGAGGTGACTTGGGGTAAAAAGGTGGATTTTCCAGCCGTTGCCACCAGGTCCGATAGACCGACCCCAAATAACTCCTCCCCTTTATACGGCAATACTTCCATATGCCGTTTGGAATCCGCATCCCCTGACCACTGTCGCGTCCATAATCCTCTTCTGGCAGAAATGGACATCGCACTTACTCTTGATGCCAGAGTGCAAATATCCCTCTGTGCATCTCGCATATATAGAAATGCATCCTTTAAATGCTCTATAGTCAATAATATATTGTCCCTGTCCAGGGTATCAATATTTTCAGTCAGGGAATCCGACCAAGCCACCCCAGCACTGCACATCCAGGCTGAGGCGATTGCTGGTCGCAGTATAATACCAGTATGTGTGTATATACTTTTAAGGATATTTTCCAGCTTCCTATCAGCTGGTTCCTTGAGGGCGGACGTATCAGGGGACGGTAACGCCACTTGTTTTGATAAGCGTGAGCGCCTTATCTACGCTAGGGGGTGTTTCCCAACGCGCCCTAACCTCTGGCGGGAAAGGGTATAATGCCAATAACTTTTTAGAAATTAGCATTTTTTTATCGGGGGAAACCCACGCTTCATCACACACCTCATTTAATTCATCTGATTCGGGAAAAACTACGGGTAGTTTTTTCACACCCCACATAATACCCTTTTTTGTGGTACTTGTAGTATCAGAAATGTTCAAAACCTCCTTCATTGCCGTGATCATGTAACGTGTGGCCCTACTGGAAAATACGTTTGTTTCCTCACCGTCGACACTGGAGTCAGTGTCCGTGTTTGGGTCTGTGTCGACCACCTGAGGTAACGGGCGCTTTAGAGCCCCTGACGGTGTTTGAGACGCCTGTACAGGTATTAGCTGATTTGCCGGCTGTCGTATGTCGTCAACAGTCTTTTGTAAAGTGCTGACACTATCACGTAATTCTTTCCATAAGACCATCCAGTCAGGTGTCGACTCCCTAGGGGGTGACATCACTAACAGAGGCAATTGCTCCGCCTCCACACCATTTTCCTCCTCATACATGTCGACACAATGTACCGACACACAGCACACACACAGGGAATGCTCTGATAGAGGACAGGACCCCACTAGCCCTTTGGGGAGACAGAGGGAGAGTTTGCCAGCACACACCAGAGCGCTATATATATACAGGGATAACCTTATATAAGTGTTTTTCCCTAATATAGCTGCTGTATATATTTATATGCCAATTTAGTGCCCCCCCTCTCTTGTTTTACCCTGTTTCTGTAGTGCAGGACTGCAGGGGAGAGTCAGGGAGCCTTCCTCCAACGGAGCTGTGAGGAAAAAATGGCGCCAGTGTGCTGAGGAGATAGGCTCCGCCCCTTTGTCGGCGGCCTTTCTCCCGCTTTTTTATGTAAAAATAGGCAGGGGTTAAATACATCCATATAGCCCAGGAGCTATATGTGATGTATTTTTTGCCAAAAAAGGTGTTTTTATTGCGTCTCAGGGCGCCCCCCCCAGCGCCCTGCACCCTCAGTGACCGGAGTGTGAAGTGTGCTGAGAGCAATGGCGCACAGCTGCGGTGCTGTGCGCTACCTTAGTGAAGACAGGACGTCTTCTGCCGCCGATTTTCCGGACCTCTTCAGTCTTCTGGCTCTGTAAGGGGGACGGCGGCGCGGCTCCGGGACCCATCCATGGCTGGGCCTGTGATCGTCCCTCTGGAGCTAATGTCCAGTAGCCTAAGAAGCCCAATCCACTCTGCACGCAGGTGAGTTCGCTTCTTCTCCCCTTAGTCCCTCGATGCAGTGAGCCTGTTGCCAGCAGGTCTCACTGAAAATAAAAAAACCTATTTAAACTTTTACTCTAAGCAGCTCAGGAGAGCCACCTAGATTGCACCCTTCTCGTTCGGGCACAAAATCTTAACTGAGGCTTGGAGGAGGGTCATAGGGGGAGGAGCCAGTGCACACCAGGTAGTCCTAAAGCTTTTTACTTTTGTGCCCAGTCTCCTGCGGAGCCGCTATTCCCCCATGGTCCTTTCGGAGTCCCCAGCATCCACTAGGACGTTAGAGAAATAAGATTTTAGACCTACCGGTAAATCTTTTTCTCCTAGTCCGTAGAGGATGCTGGGGACTCCGTAAGGACCATGGGGTATAGACGGGCTCCGCAGGAGATATGGGCACTCTAAAGGACTTTTAGTATGGGTGTGCACTGGCTCCTCCCTCTATGCCCCTCCTCCAGACCTCAGTTAGAGAAACTGTGCCCAGAGGAGATGGACAATATGAGGAAAGGATTTTGTAAATCTAAGGGCAAGATTCATACCAGCCCACACCAATCATACCATATAACTTAGAATATACGCAACCAGTTAACAGTATGAACGAAAAAACAGTATCAGTCAAAGACCGATTCCAACTGTAACATAACCCTTATGTAAGCAATAACTATATACAAGTCTTGCAGATTTAGTCCGCACTGGGACGGGTGCCCAGCATCCTCTACGGACTAGGAGAAAAAGATTTACCGGTAGGTTTAAAATCTTATTTTCTCTTACGTCCTAGAGGATGCTGGGGACTCCGTAAGGACCATGGGGTTTATACCAAAGCTCCAAACCGGGCGGGAGAGTGCGGATGACTCTGCAGCACCGACTGAGCAAACGCAAGCTCCTCCTCAGCCAGGGTATCAAACTTGTAGAATTTTGCAAAAGTGTTTGAACCCGACCAAGTAGCTGCTCGGCACAACTGTAATGCCGAGACGCCTCGGGCAGCCGCCCAAGAAGAGCCCACCTTCCTAGTGGAATGGGCCTTTACTGAATTCGGTACCGGCAATCCAGCCGTAGAATGAGCCTGCTGAATCATGTTACAGATCCAGCGAGCAATAGTCTGTTTAGAAGCAGGCGCGCCAATCTTGTTGGCTGCATACAGGACAAACAGAGCCTCTGTTTTCCTAACCCGAGCCATCCTGGCTACGTAAATTTTTAAGGCCCTGACCACATCCAGGGACTTGGAGTCCTCCAAGTCACCCGTAGCCACAAGCACCACAATAGGTTGGTTCATATGAAAAGAAGAGACCACGTTAGGCAGAAATTGAGGACGAGTCCTCAACTCTGCTCTATCCACATGAAAAATCAAGTAGGGACTCTTGTGAGACAAGGCCGCCAACTCTGACACCCGCCGTGCAGATGCCAAGGCTAATATAACCACATTCCAGGTGAGAAATTTTAATTCCACCGTCTGAAGAGGTTCAAACCAGTGTGATTTAAGGAACTGTAACACCACGTTAAGGTCCCATGGTGCCACTGGTGGCACAAAAGGAGGCTGGATGTGCAGCACTCCTTTTACGAAAGTTTGGACTTCTGGGAGAGAAGCCAATTCCTTTTGAAAAAATATAGATAGGGCCGAAATCTGAACCTTAATGGAGCCTAATTTTAGGCCCAAATCCACTCCCGTCTGTAGGAAGTGGAGAAAATGGCCCAGGTGGAAATCTACTGTAGGAGCATTCTTGGTTTCACACCAAGATACATATTTCCTCCAGATACGATGATAATGCTTCGCCGTTACTTCCTTCCTAGCCTTTATCAGAGTAGGGATAACTTCCTCCGGAATACCGCTTTCTGCTAGGATTCGGTGTTCAACCGCCATGCCGTCAAACGCAACCGCGGTAAGTCTTGGAACATGCAAGGCCCCTGCTGTAATAGGTCTTCCCTGAGAGGAAGAGGCCACGGATCTTCTGTGAGCATTTCCTGTAGATCCGAATACCAGGCCCTTTGAGGCCAATCTGGAACCACGAGTATTGTTTGGACTCTGTTTCGTCTTATGATTCTCAACACTTTTGAGATGAGAGGCAGAGGAGGGAACACATAGACCGACTGAAACACCCATGGTGTCACTAGGGCGTCTACCGCTACTGCCTGTGGGTCCCTTGACCTGGCACAATACCTCCGAAGCTTTTTGTTGAGGCGTGACGCCATGATGTCTATTTGAGGAAGTCCCCAAAGACTTGCTATCTCTGCAAAGACCTCCTGATGAAGTCCCCACTCTCCTGGATGGAGATCGTGTCTGCTGAGGAAGTCTGCTTCCCAGTTGTCCACTCCCGGTATGAAGACTGCTGACAGAACACTTACGTGATTTTCTGCCCAGCGCAGAATTCTGGTGGCTTCCGCCATTGCCACTCTGCTCCTTGTCCCGCCTTGGCGGTTTACATGAGCCACTGCTGTGACGTTGTCTGATTGAATCAGAACCGGTAGGTCGCGAAGAAGATAATCCGCTTGTCGTAGGCCGTTGTATATGGCCCTCAATTCCAGGACGTTGATGTGTAGACAAGCCTCCTGGCTTGACCATATCCCCTGAAAATTTCTTCCTTTTGTGACTGCTCCCCAACCTCGGAGGCTCGCGTTCGTGGTCACCAGAACCCAGTCTTGAATGCCGAACCTGCGACCCTCTAGAAGGTGAGCACTCTGCAGCCACCACAGGAGAGACACCCTGGCCCAGGGGGACAGGCTTATCTTTTGATGAAGGTGTAGATGGGACCCCGACCATTTGTCGAGAAGGTCCAACTGAAACGTACTCGCATGGAACCTGCTGAGGGGATGGCCTCATAGGCTGCCACCATTTTTCCCAGAACTCGAGTGCATTGATGAACTGACACTCTTTTTGGTTTTAGCAGGTCCCCGACCATGTTTTGGATGTACTGGGCTTTTTCTATTGGTAGAAAAACCCTCTTCTGGTCTGTGTCCAGAATCATGCCTAGGAATGATAGTCGAGTCGTTGGAAGCAACTGAGACTTTGGCAGATTGAGAATCCAACCGTGTTGATGTAACACTCTCAGGGAGAGTGACACGGTTTTCAGCAATTGATCCCTTGATCTTACCTTTATCAGGAGATCGTCCAAGTACGGGATAATTGTGACACCCTGCTTGCGCAGGAGCACCATCATTTCCGCCATTACCTTGGTGGAAATCCTCGGAGCCGTGGAAAGCCCAAACGGCAACGTCTGAAACTGGTAATGACAGTCCTGTACCGCGAAACGCAGGTATTCTTGATGAAGAGGAAATATGGGGACATGAAGGTAGGCATCCTTCACGTCCAGCGACACCATAAAATCCCCTGCTTCCAGACTGGGTATCACAGTCCGGAGTGATTCCATCTTGAATTTGAACTTTTTCAAGTATAGGTTTAGGGATTTTAGATTCAAAATTGGTCTGACTTGAATAGTACCCTTTTCCCTGTTGGCCTAGGGGAACCTTGACAATCACTTGCTGTTGACATAGCTTTTGAATTGCATCTAATACCACTCCCCTCTCCGGGGAAGAGGTTGGCAAGGCCGACTTGAGAAATCGGCGAGGGGGCACCTCTTCGAACTCCAATTTGTAACCTTGGGATACAATTTCCAACGCCCAAGGATCCACGCCTGATAGGACCCAGACCTGGCTGAAGAGTCGAAGACGTGCCCCCACCGGTGCGGACTCCCTCCGTGGAGCCCCAGCGTCATGCGGTGGATTTAGCAGAAGCCGGGGAGGACTTCTGCTCCTGGGAACTAGCCGAAGCAGGTGTTCTCTTACCTCTACCCTTACCTCTGGCGAGGAAAGAGGAGCCCCGACCTCTTCTGGACTTATGCGACCGAAAGGACTGCATCTGATATTGTTGGGTTTTCTTTTGCTGTGGGGGAACAAAAGGCAAAAATGTAGATTTACCCGCAGTAGCTGTGGAAACTAGGTCCGCGAGACCATCCCCAAACAAAACTTCACCCTTATAAGGTAAAACCTCCATATGCTTTTTTGAGTCGGCATCATTGGCGGGTCCACAGAGCTCGTCTTGCCGAAACTGCCATGGCATTGGCTCTGGAACCAAGCAGCCCCACGTCTCTTTGAGCGTCTCTCATATACAAGACTGCGTCCTTAATGTGACCTAAAGTCAGGACAATGGTATCCTTGTCCAGGGTATCCATGTCCACCAACAAGATATCTGTCCATGCTGCAACAGCGCTACAGACCCATGCCGATGCTATTGCCGGTCTGAGTAAAGCACCCGTATGTGCATAAATAGACTTTAAGGTAGTCTTCTGTCTACGATCCGCAGGATCCTTAAGGGCCGCGGTGTCTGGAGACGGTAGCGCCACCTTCTTGGACCGACGCGTTAATGCCTTGTCCACCCTGGGCGAGGATTCCCAACGTAACCTGTCCTTTGCTGGGAAAGGATACGCAATAAGGATCCTCTTGGGAATCTGCAGTTTTTTGTCTGGAGTTTCCCAAGCTTTTTCAAATAATTCGTTCAGTTCATGAGATGGAGGAAACGTTACTTCAGGTTTCTTCCCCTTAAACGTGTACCCTCGTGTCAGGAACAGAGGGGTCATTTGTAATATGCAAAACATCTTTTATTGCCATAATCATATAATGAATACTTTTGGTCACCTTAGGGTGCAACCTTGCCTCATCATAGTCGACACTGGAGTCAGAATCTGTGTCGGTATCAGTGTCTACTATTTGTGATAAGGGACGCTTTTGAGACCCTGACGGGCCCTGTGACCCAGTCAAATCCGCGGATTGACTCCCTGCTGTTTCCTTGGACTCAGCTTTGTACATTCTCTTATGTAATAAGGTCACATTAACATTTAAAATATTCCACAAATCATACCATTGGATGAGCCTTCCGATTCAGACATGTCGACACATGCGTACCGACACCCGTACACACACTCAAGGATATATCTATAAGGGGACAGTTCCCCAACAAGGCCCTTTGGAGAGACAGAGAGAGAGTATGCCAGCACACACCCAGCGCCAACTGACACTGGAAACATTTCCCAGATACAGCGCTTTTATATATATGTCAATCGTGTAATACACTCACTGCGCCAAAATGTGCCCCCCCCTCTTTTTCAGCCCTGTATCACCGTTCTGCAGGGGAGAGTCCGGGGAGCCAGCTTCTCTTCAGCACACTGTGGAGAAAATGGCGCTGGTTAGTGCTGTGCGACCAAGCTCCGCCCCCTCTAGTGGCGAGCTTCGGTCCCGCTCAAATTGGCGGGGGATGAACATATCCACTGACTCCGCAGCCCATATGTGTAATAACATGCCAAAACAGAAGTATATACTGCTGCCCAGGGCGCCCCCCCTGCGCCCTGCACCCATCAGTGCCTGTCCGTGTGTGTAACGTGTGGGAGCAATGGCGCGCAGCGTTACTGCTGCGCGCTTACCTCAGGGAAGATCTGAAGTCTTCTGCCGCCTTAGAAGTCTTCTTTCTTCTTATACTCACCCGGCTTCTATCTTCCGGCTCTGCGAGGAGGACGGCGGCGCGGCTCTGAGACGAACGGCGGGGGGAGACCTGTGTTCCGACTCCCTCTGGAGCTAATGGTGTCCAGTAGCCTAAGAAGCAGAGCCTATCACTTAAGTAGGTCTGCTTCTCTCTCCTCAGTCCCACGATGCAGGGAGCCTGTTGCCAGCAGTGCTCCCTGAAAATAAAAAACCTAACAAAATTATTTTTCAGAAAAACTCAGGAGGGGTGGTCTTCTGTATGCCGGCGGTCGGGCTCCCGGCGCTCAGTATACCGGCGCCGGGAGCCCGACAGCCGGCATACCGACACTTATTTTCCCTCGTGGGGGTCCACGACCCCCATAGAGGGAGAATAAAATAGTGTGGCGCGCGTAGCGCGCCACCGTGCCCGTAGCGTGGCGAGCGCAGCGAGCCCGCAAGGGGCTCATTTGCACTCGCCACGCTGTCGGTAAGCCGGCGGTCGGGCTCCCGGCGCCGGGATGCTGGTCGCCGGGAGCCCGACCGCCGGCCAGCCGTAGTGAACCCCTCAGGAGAGCTCCCCTGTAATGCACCCAGTCTCCTCTGGGCACAGGATCTAACTGAGGTCTGGAGGAGGGGCATAGAGGGAGGAGCCAGTGCACACCCATACTAAAGTTCTTTATAGTGCCCATGTCTCCTGCGGAGCCCGTCTATACCCCATGGTCCTTACGGAGTCCCCAGCATCCTCTAGGACGTAAGAGACATACTTTGCATTGTGGATTTTGGTGAATCTGACAGCATCACATCCCCCATAGAAACCTATAGGGGCTGCGGGTGCTGTCAGGAATGGAGGGGTCACAGCAGATACTGGAGATACCTACTGCGGTCCCCCTGTCATATATTTGTGTGATACTAAAAATTTGCTGCTTTACCCCAGAAACGGGTGTTTTCAGGAAATATGCCACAAATATTTATTGATCAGTGGCCCCAAGAGAGAGAATATAAAGCCTGGACCTACACTCATCTCTGTCTACAACCACATGTGGGCTGAGGCCATTGTGTGCAGGCGCTGATCTGCAACGTGCGCAGGGCAGAGGCCATTGTGTCAGGCGCTGATCTGCAACGTGCGCAGGGCAGAGGCCATTGTGTGCAGGCGCTGATCTGCAACGTGCGCAGGGAAGAGGCCATTGTGTGCAGGCGCTGATCTGCAACGTGCGCAGGGCAGAGGCCATTGTGCAGGCGCTGATCTGCAACGTGCGCAGGGCAGAGGCCATTGTGTGCAGGCGCTGATCTGCAACGTGCGCAGGGCTGAGGCCATTGTGTGCAGGCGCTGATCTGCAACGTGCGCAGGGCAGAGGCCATTGTCTGCAGGCGCTGATCTGCAACGTGCGCAGGGAAGAGGCCATTGTGTGCAGGCGCTGATCTGCAACGTGCGCAGGGCTGAGGCCATTGTGTGCAGGCGCTGATCTGCAACGTGCGCAGGGCAGAGGCCATTGTCTGCAGGCGCTGATCTGCAACGTGCGCAGGGAAGAGGCCATTGTGTGCAGGCGCTGATCTGCAACGTGCGCAGGGAAGAGGCCATTGTGTGCAGGCGCTGATCTGCAACGTGCGCAGGGCAGAGGCCATTGTGTCAGGCGCTGATCTGCAACGTGCGCAGGGCTGAGGCCATTGTGTGCAGGCGCTGATCTGCAACGTGCGCAGGGCAGAGGCCATTGTGTGCAGGCGCTGATCTGCAACGTGCGCAGGGCAGAGGCCATTGTGTGCAGGCGCTGATCTGCAACGTGCGCAGGGCAGAGGCCATTGTCTGCAGGCGCTGATCTGCAACGTGCGCAGGGAAGAGGCCATTGTGTGCAGGCGCTGATCTGCAACGTGCGCAGGGCAGAGGCCATTGTGTGCAGGCGCTGATCTGCAACGTGCGCAGGGCTGAGGCCATTGTGTCAGGCGCTGATCTGCAACGTGCGCAGGGCTGAGGCCATTGTGTGCAGGCGCTGATCTGCAACGTGCGCAGGGCAGAGGCCATTGTCTGCAGGCGCTGATCTGCAACGTGCGCAGGGAAGAGGCCATTGTGTGCAGGCGCTGATCTGCAACGTGCGCAGGGCTGAGGCCATTGTGTCAGGCGCTGATCTGCAACGTGCGCAGGGCTGAGGCCATTGTGTGCAGGCGCTGATCTGCAACGTGCGCAGGGCAGAGGCCATTGTCTGCAGGCGCTGATCTGCAACGTGCGCAGGGAAGAGGCCATTGTGTGCAGGCGCTGATCTGCAACGTGCGCAGGGCTGAGGCCATTGTGTGCAGGCGCTGATCTGCAACGTGCGCAGGGCAGAGGCCATTGTCTGCAGGCGCTGATCTGCAACGTGCGCAGGGAAGAGGCCATTGTGTGCAGGCGCTGATCTGCAACGTGCGCAGGGAAGAGGCCATTGTGTGCAGGCGCTGATCTGCAACGTGCGCAGGGCAGAGGCCATTGTGTCAGGCGCTGATCTGCAACGTGCGCAGGGCTGAGGCCATTGTGTGCAGGCGCTGATCTGCAACGTGCGCAGGGCAGAGGCCATTGTCTGCAGGCGCTGATCTGCAACGTGCGCAGGGAAGAGGCCATTGTGTGCAGGCGCTGATCTGCAACGTGCGCAGGGCAGAGGCCATTGTGTGCAGGCGCTGATCTGCAACGTGCGCAGGGCAGAGGCCATTGTCTGCAGGCGCTGATCTGCAACGTGCGCAGGGAAGAGGCCATTGTGTGCAGGCGCTGATCTGCAACGTGCGCAGGGCAGAGGCCATTGTGTCAGGCGCTGATCTGCAACGTGCGCAGGGCAGAGGCCATTGTGTGCAGGCGCTGATCTGCAACGTGCGCAGGGAAGAGGCCATTGTGTCAGGCGCTGATCTGCAACGTGCGCAGGGCAGAGGCCATTGTGTGCAGGCGCTGATCTGCAACGTGCGCAGGGCAGAGGCCATTGTGTCAGGCGCTGATCTGCAACGTGCGCAGGGCAGAGGCCATTGTGTGCAGGCGCTGATCTGCAACGTGCGCAGGGAAGAGGCCATTGTGTGCAGGCGCTGATCTGCAACGTGCGCAGGGCAGAGGCCATTGTGTGCAGGCGCTGATCTGCAACGTGCGCAGGGCAGAGGCCATTGTGTGCAGGCGCTGATCTGCAACGTGCGCAGGGCAGAGGCCATTGTGTGCAGGCGCTGATCTGCAACGTGCGCAGGGCAGAGGCCATTGTGTGCAGGCGCTGATCTGCAACGTGCGCAGGGCAGAGGCCATTGTGTCAGGCGCTGATCTGCAACGTGCGCAGGGCAGAGGCCATTGTGTGCAGGCGCTGATCTGCAACGTGCGCAGGGAAGAGGCCATTGTGTGCAGGCGCTGATCTGCAACGTGCGCAGGGCAGAGGCCATTGTGTCAGGCGCTGATCTGCAACGTGCGCAGGGCAGAGGCCATTGTGTCAGGCGCTGATCTGCAACGTGCGCAGGGAAGAGGCCATTGTGTCAGGCGCTGATCTGCAACGTGCGCAGGGCAGAGGCCATTGTCTGCAGGCGCTGATCTGCAACGTGCGCAGGGCAGAGGCCATTGTGTCAGGCGCTGATCTGCAACGTGCGCAGGGAAGAGGCCATTGTGTCAGGCGCTGATCTGCAACGTGCGCAGGGCAGAGGCCATTGTCTGCAGGCGCTGATCTGCAACGTGCGCAGGGCAGAGGCCATTGTGTGCAGGCGCTGATCTGCAACGTGCGCAGGGAAGAGGCCATTGTGTGTCAGGCGCTGATCTGCAACGTGCGCAGGGCAGAGGCCATTGTGTGCAGGCGCTGATCTGCAACGTGCGCAGGGAAGAGGCCATTGTGTGCAGGCGCTGATCTGCAACGTGCGCAGGGAAGAGGCCATTGTGTGCAGGCGCTGATCTGCAACGTGCGCAGGGCTGAGGCCATTGTGTGCAGGCGCTGATCTGCAACGTGCGCAGGGAAGAGGCCATTGTGTGCAGGCGCTGATCTGCAACGTGCGCAGGGAAGAGGCCATTGTGTCAGGCGCTGATCTGCAACGTGCGCAGGGCTGAGGCCATTGTGTCAGGCGCTGATCTGCAACGTGCGCAGGGAAGAGGCCATTGTGTGCAGGCGCTGATCTGCAACGTGCGCAGGGAAGAGGCCATTGTGTGCAGGCGCTGATCTGCAACGTGCGCAGGGAAGAGGCCATTGTGTCAGGCGCTGATCTGCAACGTGCGCAGGGCTGAGGCCATTGTGTCAGGCGCTGATCTGCAACGTGCGCAGGGAAGAGGCCATTGTGTGCAGGCGCTGATCTGCAACGTGCGCAGGGCTGAGGCCATTGTGTGCAGGCGCTGATCTGCAACGTGCGCAGGGCTGAGGCCATTGTGTGCAGGCGCTGATCTGCAACGTGCGCAGGGCTGAGGCCATTGTGTGCAGGCGCTGATCTGCAACGTGCGCAGGGCTGAGGCCATTGTGTGCAGGCGCTGATCTGCAACGTGCGCAGGGCTGAGGCCATTGTGTCAGGCGCTGATCTGCAACGTGCGCAGGGCTGAGGCCATTGTGTGCAGGCGCTGATCTGCAACGTGCATTCTACAATCCGGGATAAGAGAAAGGGGTTATGTAGCGTGAGAATAACAGGCCGGCCTGAAGGATCACTGAGGATATAGGGGAAGATTTTACCCAACATGAAATGTAATAATGCAGTTTTTTGTGTCATTATAATAAGTTCATTAGCATATTACATGTCACTCACACACAGCATGATATGAGCGGTTTCCTACCTGGATCGTTAGACAGGTTGCTCAGGTCCAGGGTTTCCAGTGACCGGTTATATCTCTTCTGTAGACACACCTGCAAACATGTTATAGAGACACCTCAGTCATATACTCTTATACATTACATTCACTCTAGTTATGGGGACCATTTATCAATAATCCCATACTCAGTGCAATCAGGGCGTGCTATAAGCACCCAGAATCACATTGCAGTATGCGACTACCCCACCAGGGTGTAACACTGAACACCCGCAGGGACAGGGGCCCGTCCCCGCAATGTGTTCTGAGTGGTTGCGGGCCGCTGACCATGCCTGTGCGACTAACACTGTGGGGGAAGGTTCCGGAGGAACCCTCTGCTGGTTACTTCTGCAGTCTGTAACCCGTTGGCTACAACTGGCTGATACCATCTTCAGAATGATAAATGGGCCCCTTGGGAACCAAAGTAAAATAAATTAGGAAACCGGTCATAAACAATAAAGAATTGCTGAATCGGCATAATGGGATCCAACACATCATAACACTGGGCCTGATTCACATTTGGAAGTAAAGCAAATAAAGCAACGTAACTGTACCTGGGTCAGGACCATGGTGCCATGCAAGAGGAGCAAACCCATGTATAAGTTTTCTGTGCAGGGTAAAAACTGGCTGCTTTTACATGTAGCCCACATATGTTAAGACAGCTTTATTTTTACACTGCAATTTAGATTTCAGTTTGGACACACCCCACCCAAAT
The DNA here is from genome assembly GCF_028390025.1 of Pseudophryne corroboree. NCBI lineage: Eukaryota > Metazoa > Chordata > Amphibia > Anura > Myobatrachidae > Pseudophryne > Pseudophryne corroboree. Next base: position 911,187,061 of record NC_086447.1, read on the forward strand.
CTCAAGGTGCGTACACACTGGCCGATATATCAGCCGTTCAACTGAACGGCCGATATATCGATGGTCCGTCGGCCAGTGTGTACCAGCGACTATAGGGTGTTATTTTCTTCTAGTACAAAGACGCAGCGGCTGTGTCGTAACATGCTAATGTCACAGGAGGGGTCTTGTGTAAATAAACGCTTCCTGCCACCGTCTCTGATCTGCGGACGCAGCATCGGATCATCCGCGTGAACATCGGTCATCTGAATAACCCTCTGCTGGGGCCAAGGACACAGCTACAAGCCTGGTCACGCTCAGAAAATGGGGTAGACGCGCCCCGTTACATGTAACGCTGCCCGCCCACTGTCAGCAGCATGTTAATCCTCCTCTGGCGTTTGCAGGTGCTGCGAGTGACACTACAGCCCCGGATCTGCACACACACTGCGCGGCTTCTGCGCAGGTGTAGATCCAAGAACACTGGGTTTGTGTAACATCGTTTAGCCATTTGGAAATCAAGAATCAAACATTATTTAAGATACTAAATGGACAATAAAGTGTAACTATCACATAAAAGCCTGCCTTGGTAATAAACGACAATTAACTATATTTGCAAAACAAAATCTGAATGTATTATTAGTTATACACCAGTAACCGTTGTGTTTCAGCCTGGGGGGCACCGTCTAATCCGGGGGAAGGGGGGTAATGGGATGCACCATGGTAACAAACAAGTGAAAGATAAAAGATGAGCCAAATAGTAAATGTACAAGCACAGATTGTATCTCTGCTAATTACTCTAATGAGCTGAAATAACATCTCAGCTTCTATTGTCCTGGCAGCCGTCACAAACAAAAACAAAACAAATGTTTTAGAGATCATCAAGAACTTCCAAACTGTTCTGTGAAATACTCGTCTCGTCTGCATTTGTCAGGGACACAGGTGAACAGAGTGTGACCTTATGCACTCCCAGTCCTAAACCAACCGGACCGCAGGGCGGACTGACTCACCCATCATCCTTCTAGTCCCATTCTTTCTGTAGGATATTGGACCTGATCTAGACCTGGTCGCACCTCTGTGAATTTGCAGATCGGAGACAGAGTGTAAATCTGCCCCGAGCAAGTCTGCGTACGCCGTGCAAAAAGCTCTGCAAAGCAAGCAAAATCTAACTCTCTCTGCACGTTACATCTGCCCCCCCTGCAGTGCACATGGTTTTGCCCAACTGCTAACAAAATTTCCTGCTGCGATCAACTTGGAATTACCCCCTATGTGCAATACATGGCGGCAGTGGGAAGTCAGGTTATTATATGTGACCTGACCCATGAAGACCTAGAAACTCTAACCTAAAATAGATTATGGGATTAATATAGGAAGCCTGAGGCTGAGTAGCGACTAGAATACAATGAAGTGACAAAAGTCATGGGATAGAAGTATGTAAAGGTAATAGTACAGATGTGTCCTCTTAAATCCTTGCTGCAGTCACGCTAAACAGCCCTTCAAGTCGTGCCATGCCGTTGGCGGGACTCTGTAGCGCCAAGCGTTTTCTTTGCATCTTTTGCCACGAAAAATGCGTCTTATTTGCCAGTTTTCAACAACGCAGATCCGACCTTTTTTTTTTTTTTTTTTAAACTTGGATCCACGGCTAATCTGGACAAGTCGGTAAAATCGGCACTGGAATTGAATAGGTAGAATCCAGATTACGGACATGAGAAAAGGATTTACTGGTAAGTAATTAAAATCCTATTTTCTCTAGCATCCATAAGGGATACTGGGGTCTCAGTACGATGGGGACGTCCTAAAGCTTCCAGAACGGGCGGGAATGTGCGGAGACGTCTGCAGCACCACCTGCCCAAACTGGGTATCCTCTTTGGCCAGGGTATCAAACCTGTGGAATTTACACAAAGGTGTTCTTCCGTGACCAGGTAGCAGCTCGGCATAGTTGCAAGGCCGAGACTCCGCGGGCAGCCGCCCAGGTAGAGCCCACCGATCTTGTAGAGTGGGCCTTCAGAGACTGAGGAACAGGTAAGGCTGCCGACACATAGACCTGTTGGATAGTCGGCTTAATCCAACGAGCAATGGACTGCTTAGAAGCAGGGCAACCCTTTTTCTGCGCATCATAAAGCACAAACAGGGAATCCGTCTTTCTTAACTGAGCCGTCCTCTTGACGTAGATCTTCAAGGCTCGCACAGCATCCAATGCCTCCGGAGGGGCAGAAGTGCCAGAACCTGACGGAATAGGTTGGTTCAAGTGGAACGCAGGAACTGCTGCCTAGTCCTGAGCTCTGCTCTGTCTTCGTAAAAGACCAGGTATGGACTTTTACACGATAGGGCCCCCAATTCTGAGACACACCTAGCAGAAGCCAGGGCCAGTAACATCACCGTCTTCCACGTGAGGTACTAGTCTTCCACCGTCCTTAACGGTTCAAACCAGGAGAATTGTAGAAATTCCAATACCACATTCAGATACCAGGGTGCCGTTGGTGGCACAAAGGGAGGTTGTATGTGAAGAATCCTTGCAAGAAGGTCTGAACTTCTGGCAACACTGGCAACTTCTTCTGGAAGAAGATTGAGAGGGCTGAAATATGGACCTTAAGAGAGTCCAGACGTAAGCCCATATCCGCTACAGTCTGCAGGAAACATAAGAAACGTCCCAAGTGAAAATCCGCCAAAGGATACCTGCGCTCCTCACACTAAGAGACATATCTCCTCCAGATATGATGATAGTGCTTTGATGTCACAGGTTTTCTGTGCCGTCAAAAGAAGCCGCCATAAGTCCGGGTAGATGAACGGTCCTTGTTGCAGAAGATCTCTTCTCATTGGCAGAGGCCAAGGGTCTTCGATGGACATGTCCAGACGATCCACGTACCATGCTCTTCGAGGTCAGTCCGGGGCAATCAGAATTGCCTGGACTTTTTGATGCCTGATTCTCTTTAGCACCCTCGGGAGCAACGGAATCGGAGGAAACAGGTAGACCAACCTGTAAGGCCACTGTGTCATCAGTGCATCCACTGCTACCGCCTGCGGGTCCCTGGTCCTCGAACAATACCGGCGAAGTTTCTTGTTGAGTAGAGATGCCATCAAGTCGATCTGCAGGCAGCCCCACAGATCGGTGATCTGCCGAAATACATGTGAGAAGAGGCTCCACTCCCCCGGGTGTAGGTAGTGACAACTTAGGAAGTCCGCTTCCCAGTTGTCCACCCCCGGAATAAAGACGGCCAACATCGCTCTTGCATTTCTATCTACCCAGAGGAGTATCCTGGACACCTCTCACATGCAGGCTCTGCTCTTTGTTTCTCCTTGTCAATTGATGTATGCCACCGCCGTGGCGTTGTCCGACTGAACTTGAATGGCCTGATCCCGAAGCAGAGGAGAGGCCTGAAGCAGAGAGTTGTAGATCGCCCGTAGTTCCAGAATGTTGATTGGAAGTAGGGCTTCGTGGGCTGACCACCTGCCCTGGAACTGAGCCCCTCAGGTGACAGCTCCCCATCCCCTCAGACTCGCGTCCGTTGTGAGGAGAATCCAATCCTGAATCCCGAAACTTCGACCTTTCAGCAGGTTTGAGGACTGTAGCCACCACAGGAGGGAAATCCTGGCCTGAGGTGATAGACGTATGATAAAATACATCCGAAGATGTGATCTGGATCACTTGCTCAGAAGATCCAATAGAAATATTCTGGCATGGAACATTACGTACTGGATCGCCTCGTATGAGGCTACCATCCTTCCCAACAATCTTATGCAAAGATGAATGGAGATCCGATTCGGACCATTTCCTGGAGGGTCCTTGCCTTGTCCTCTGGGGGGAATACTTTCTGAGCCACTGTATCCAGAAACATTCCCAGGAACAGGAGCCGCTGAGTAGCCTCCAGGTGAGACTTCTGTAAATTGAGGATCCACCCATGATGTGACAGAAGCTGAATAGTGTGGTCTATATTGAGCAATAGAAGCTCCTTGGATTTCGCCTTTATCAAGAGATCGTCTAGGTAAGGGACAATATTGACCCCCTGGACTCGGAGCTGGAACATCATCTCCGTCATCACCTTCGTGAAGACCATCGGAGCTGTGGACAGGCCGAAGGGCAGTGCCTGGAACTGGTAGCGATAGTTCAACAGGGCAAACCACAGGTAAGCCTGGTGAGGCGGCCAAATCGGGATATAGAGATAAGCATCCTTTATATCCAGCAAAACCATGAACTCCTGTTCTTTCAGACCCGCAATCACTGCTCGCAAAGATTCCATCTTGAACTTGAAGAGCTTTAGGTAAAGGTTCAAGGATTTTAGATTCAAAGTGGGCCTTACCGAACCGTCCTGTTTTGGTACCACAAACAGGTTGCAGTAGTAACCTTTTCCCTGTTGTTACAGTGGCACTGGAACAATGACTTGGGACTGGACCAATGTCAGGATGGCCTGTTGCAGTGTAACTCGCATATCATCAAAAACTGCTAAGCTTGATTTTAAAAATCGGTGAGGAGGAGCACTGACTAACTCCAGCTTGTAGCCCTGCGAAATTAGCTCCTTTACCCAGGCTTCCTGCCAGGAGCTTTCCCAGATGCGGCTGAAGTGATGCAACCGAGCTCACACCTCGAGATTCTCTCGGGGTGGGGGAACACCGTCATGCCGAGGCCTTGGTGGAAGCAGAGCTGGTGCTTTGTTCCTGAGAATCAGCGGTGGCTGGTTTTCTTGGCTTGCCCCTGGTGCCTCTTGCAGCATTTGAGGCGCCTCTGCTGGTTCTTAACCTAAATCTAGTGGTCTGAAAGGACTATGTAGATGGCACTGGGTAGGAGCGTCTGGTAGGTGTGGCACCAGAGGGGAGAAATGTGGATTTTCCTGCAGTAGCTTTAGAAATCCACGTATCCAACTCAACCCCGAATAACCACTCTCCTGAGAAAGGAAGAGACTCCACACTGCGCTTGGAATCTGCATCTGCTATCCACTGACGCAGCCCTAAAGCTCTGCGCGCAGACACTGCCATGGAAGTAGTCCTAGCATTAATAGCGCCTATCTACTTGATAGAATCACACAGTATCCTGAATGTGTTTTGTCAGTATAACCATATTCACCAGAGACATATCCCCCGCAAGGCCCTCTTGAACCTGGCCGCCCCAGGTGTGAATGGCATGTGTCATCCAGCAACCCGCTATCACAGGCCTTTGTGATACACCAGTTGCTCTGTAAATAGACTTTAATGTAGTCTCTATTTTCCTATCCCCAGGGTCCTTTAAGGCAGAGGCGCCCGGGACTGATAATACCAGCTTTTTAGATAGGCGTGAGACTGACACATTCACAGCCGGTGGATCTACCCAATTTTTCCTGCCATCCGGAGTAAATGGGAGAGTACTTAGAAAGCGCCTTGTCACCTTGAATTTCCTATCTGGATTTTTCCAGGCTGACTTAAACATGTCATCTAATGCCTTAGAATCAGGGAAAGGGACGCTAAACTTTTTCTGGGAGGAGGAAGAGAACGACTGCTGTGCTGCATCGTCTTCCACTGGAATTTTAATACATCACTGATAGCCATTTCATCTTGGATGTCATCTCGCCACCTCAAATTCAACATTTCCAAAACAGAATTAATTATTTTGCCACCAGCCAAGAGTAGTTACCAACCGGATATCTCCATAACTGCTGGCAATGCGACTATCCACCCTACCCCACAAGCTCGCTGCCTAGGTGTCACTCTTGACTCTGAACTGTCCTTTGTTCCACACATTCAATCTGTCTCTAAATCATGTTACATGCACCTAAAAAACATATCCAAAATACGCCCTTATCTTACACAAGACACTGCAAAATCTCTGATCCATGCTCTCATCATCTCCCGCATTGATTATTGTAATAGTCTCCTTACTGGTCTTCCCAAACATAGGCTCTCACCTCTACAATCCATTTTAAATGCAGCTGCGAGGCTAATCTTCCTCGCCAGACGTTCTTCATCTGCTGATCCGCTCTGTCAGTCCCTCCATTGGTTACCGGTATTCTATCGAGTTAAAATAAGAATTTACTCACCGGTAATTCTATTTCTCGTAGTCCATAGTGGATGCTGGGACTCCGTAAGGACCATGGGGAATAGCGGCTCCGCAGTAGACTGGGCACAACTAAAAGAAAGCTTTTGGTCTAACTGGTGTGCACTGGCTCCTCCCACTATGACCCTCCTCCAAGCCTCAGTTAGGATACTGTGCCCGGAAGAGCTGACACAATAACGAAGGATTTTGAATCCCGGGTAAGACTCATACCAGCCACAACAATCACACCGTATAACTCGTGATACAATACCCAGTTAACAGTATGACAACAACTGAGCCTCTCAACAGATGGCTCAACAATAACCCTTTAGTTAAACAATAACTATATACAAGTATTGCAGACAATCCGCACTTGGGACGGGCTCCCAGCATCCACTATGGACTACGAGAAATAGAATTACCGGTGAGTAAATTCTTATTTTCTCTGACGTCCTAAGTGGATGCTGGGACTCCGTAAGGACCATGGGGATTATACCAAAGCTCCCAAACGGGCGGGAGAGTGCGGATGACTCTGCAGCACCGAATGGGCAAACTCTAGGTCCTCCTCAGCCAGGGTGTCAAACTTGTAGAATTTAGCAAATGTGTTTGACCCCGACCAAGTAGCTGCTCGGCAAAGTTGAAGAGCCGAGACCCCTCGGGCAGCCACCCAAGAAGAGCCCACCATCCTCGTGGAATGGGCTTTCAACGATTTAGGTTGCGGCAGTCCAGCCGCAGAATGTGCAAGCTGAATCGTACTACAGATCCAGCGAGCAATAGTCTGCTTTGAAGCAGGTGCACCCAACTTGTGGGGCGCATACAGGATGAATAGCGAGTCAGTCTTTCTGACTCCAGCTGTCCTGGAAACATAAATTTTCAGGGCCCTGACTACGTCCAACAACTTGGAAGCCTCCAAGTCTTTAGTAGCCGCAGGCACCACGATAGGTTGGTTCAGATGAAAGGCTGATACCACCTTAGGGAGAAATTGGGGACGAGTCCTCAATTCTGCCCTATCCATATGGAAAATCAGATAAGGGCTTTTACATGACAAAGCCCCCAATTCTGATACACGCCTGGCCGAAGCCAAGGCCAACAACATGACCACTTTCCACGTGAGATATTTCAATTCCACGGTTTTAAGTGGCTCAAACCAATGTGACTTTAGGAAATCCAACACCACGTTGAGATCCCAAGGTGCCACTGGAGGCACAAAAGGGGGCTGAATATGCAGCACTCCCTTAACAAAAGTCTGAACTTCAGGTAGTGAAGCCAGTTCTCTCTGGAAGAAAATCGATAGAGCCGAAATCTGGACCTTAATGGAACCCAATTTTAGGCCCATAGTCACCCCTGACTGTAGGAAGTGCAGAAAACGGCCCAGCTGAAATTCCTCCGTTGGGGCCTTCCTGGCCTCACACCACGCAACATATTTTCGCCATATGCGGTGATAATGGTTTGCGGTCACTTCTTTCCTAGCTTTAATCAGCGTAGGAATTACTTCCTCTGGAATGCCCTTTTCCTTCAGGATCCGGTGTTCAACCGCCATGCCGTCAAACGCAGCCGCGGTAAGTCTTGGAACAGACAGGGCCCCTGATGCAGCAGGTCCTGTCTGAGCGGAAGAGGCCATGGGTCCTCTGAGATCATTTCTTGAAGTTCCGGGTACCAAGCTCTTCTTGGCCAATCCGGAACAATGAGTATAGTTCTTACTCCTCTTCTCCTTATTATCCGCAGTACCTTTGGTATGAGAGGAAGAGGAGGGAACACATAAACCAACCGGTACACCCACGGTGTCACTAGAGCGTCCACAGCTATCGCCTGCGGGTCTCTTGACCTGGCGCAATATCTTACTAGCTTTTTGTTTAGGCGGGACGCCATCATGTCCACCTGTGGCCTTTCCCAACGGTTTACAATCAGTTGGAAGACTTCTGGATGAAGTCCCCACTCTCCCGGGTGGAGGGCGTGCCTGCTGAGGAAGTCTGCTTCCCAGTTGTCCACTCCCGGAATAAACACTGCTGACAGTGCTAACACATGATTTTCCGCCCATCGGAGAATCCTTGTGGCTTCTGCCATCGCCGTCCTGCTTCTCGTGCCGCCCTGTCGGTTTACATGGGCGACTGCCGTGATGTTGTCTGACTGGATCAGTACCGGCTGGTTTTGAAGCAGGGGTTTTGCCTGACTTAGGGCATTGAAAATGGCCCTCAGTTCCAGAATATTTATGTGTAGGGAAGTCTCCTGACTTGACCATAGTCCTTGGAAGTTTCTTCCCTGTGTGACTGCCCCCCAGCCTCGAAGGCTGGCATCCGTGGTCACCAGGACCCAGTCCTGTATGCCGAATCTGCGGCCTTCTTGAAGATGAGCACTTTGCAGCCACCACAGCAGAGACACCCTGGTCCTTGGAGACAGGGTTATCAGCCGATGCTTCTGAAGATGCGATCCGGACCACTTGTCCAACAGGTCCCACTGAAAGGTTCTTGCATGGAACCTGCCGAATGGAATTGCTTCGTAGGAAGCTACCATCTTTCCCAGGACTCGTGTGCAGTGATGCACCGACACCTGTTTTGGTTTTAGGAGGCCTCTGACTAGAGATGACAGCTCCTTGGCCTTCTCCTCCGGGAGAAACACTTTTTTCTGTTCTGTGTCCAGAACCATCCCCAGGAACAATAGACGTGTCGTAGGGACCAGCTGTGACTTTGGAATATTTAGAATCCAGCCGTGCTGTTGTAGCACCTCCCGAGATAGTGCTACCCCGACTAACAACTGCTCCCTGGACCTCGCCTTTATCAGGAGATCGTCCAAGTACGGGATAATTAAAACTCCCTTCTTTCGAAGGAGTATCATCATTTCGGCCATTACCTTGGTAAAGACCCTCGGAGCTGTGGATAGACCAAACGGCAACGTCTGGAATTGGTAATGACAATCCTGTACCACAAATCTGAGGTACTCCTGGTGAGGATGGTAAATGGGGACATGCAGGTAAGCATCCTTGATGTCCAGTGATACCATGTAATCCCCCTCGTCCAGGCTTGCAATAACCGCCCTGAGTGATTCCATCTTGAACTTGAATTTTTTATATATGTGTTCAAGGATTTCAAATTTAAAATGGGTCTCACCGAACCGTCCGGTTTCGGTACCACAAACATTGTGGAATAGTAACCCCGTCCTTGTTGAAGTAGGGGCACCTTGACTATCACCTGCTGGGAATACAGCTTGTGAATTGCCTCTAGCACTGCCTCCCTGCCTGAGGGAGTTGTTGGCAAGGCAGATTTGAGGAAACGGCGGGGGGGAGATGTCTCGAATTCCAGCTTGTACCCCTGAGATACTACTTGAAAGATCCAGGGATCTACCCGTGAGCGAGCCCACTGATTGCTGAAATTTTTGAGACGGGCCCCCACCGTACCTGGCTCCCCAGCGTCATGCGGTGGACTTAGAGGAAGCGGGGGAGGACTTTTGCTCCTGGGAACTGGCTGTATGCTGCAGCTTTTTCCCTCTACCTCTGCCTCTGGGCAGAAAGGACGCGCCTTTAACCCGCTTGCCCTTATGGGGCCGAAAGGACTGTACCTGATAATACAGTGCTTTCTTTGGCTGTGAGGGAACATGGGGTAAAAATGCAGACTTCCCAGCTGTTGCTGTGGAAACGAGGTCCGAGAGACCATCCCCGAACAACTCCTCACCCTTATAAGGCAAAACTTCCATGTGCCTTTTAGAATCTGCATCACCTGTCCACTGCCGAGTCCATAACCCTCTCCTGGCAGAAATGGACATTGCACTTATTTTAGATGCCAGCCGGCAAATATCCCTCTGTGCATCTCTCATGTATAAGACTGCGTCTTTAATATGCTCTACGGTTAGCAATATAGTGTCCCTGTCTAGGGTATCAATACTTTCCGACAGGGAATCTGACCACGCAGCTGCAGCACTGCACATCCATGCTGAAGCAATAGCTGGTCTCAGTATAATACCTGTGTGTGTATATACAGACTTCAGGATAGCCTCCTGCTTTCTATCAGCAGGTTCCTTTAGGGCGGCCGTATCCGGAGACGGTAGTGCCACCTTCTTTGACAAGCGCGTGAGCGCTTTATCCACCCTAGGGGATGTTTCCCAACGTGACCTATCCTCTCGCGGGAAAGGGTACGTCATTAGTAACCTTTTAGAAATTACTAGTTTTTTATCGGGGGAAGCCCACGCTTCTTCACACACTTCATTTAACCCCTCAGATGGAGGAAAAACTACTGGTAGTTTTTTCTCTCCAAACATAATACCCTTTTTTGTGGTACCTGGGGTAACATCAGAAATGTGCAACACATTTTTCATAGCCTCAATCATGTAACGTGTGGCCCTATTGGAAGTTACATTAGTCTCATCGTCGTCGACACTGGAGTCAGTATCCGTGTCGACATCTGTGTCTGCCATCTGAGGTAGCGGGCGTTTTAGAGCCCCTGATGGCTTTTGAGACGCCTGGGCAGGCACAGGCTGAGAAGCCGGCTGTCCCATATTTGGTATTTCGTCAAACCTTTTATGTAAGGAGTCGACACTGTCACGTAATTCCTTCCACATAACCATCCACTCAGGTGTCGGCCCCGCAGGGGGTGACATCACATTTATCGGCATCTGCTCCGCCTCCACATAAGCCTCCTCATCAAACATGTCGACACAGCCGTACCGACACACCGCACACACACCGGGAATGCTCTGACAGAGGACAGGACCCCACAAAGCCCTTTGGGGAGACAGAGAGAGAGTATGCCAGCACACACCAGAGCGCTATATAAGACAGGGATTAACACTATAACCGAGTGTTTTCCCTTATAGCTGCTTATAAAATAAGAATTTACTTACCGATAATTCTATTTCTCATAGTCCGTAGTGGATGCTGGGGACTCCGTAAGGACCATGGGGAATAGCGGCTCCGCAGGAGACTGGGCACATCTAAAGAAAGCTTTAGGACTATCTGGTGTGCACTGGCTCCTCCCCCTATGACCCTCCTCCAAGCCTCAGGATACTGTGCCCGGACGAGCGTACACAATAAGGAAGGATTTTGAATCCCGGGTAAGACTCATACCAGCCACACCAATCACACCGTATAACCTGTGATCTGAACCCAGTTAACAGCATGATAACAGAGGAGCCTCTGAAAGATGGCTCACAACAATAATAACCCGATTTTTGTAACAATAACTATGTACAAGTATTGCAGACAATCCGCACTTGGGATGGGCGCCCAGCATCCACTACGGACTATGAGAAATAGAATTATCGGTAAGTAAATTCTTATTTTCTCTAACGTCCTAAGTGGATGCTGGGGACTCCGTAAGGACCATGGGGATTATACCAAAGCTCCCAAACGGGCGGGAGAGTGCGGATGACTCTGCAGCACCAAATGAGAGAACTCCAGGTCCTCCTCAGCCAGGATATCAATTTTGTATAATTTTACAAACGCATTTGCTCCTGACCAAGTAGCTGCTCGGCAAAGTTGTAAAGCCGAGACCCCTCGGGCAGTCGCCCAAGATGAGCCCACCTTCCTTGTGGAGTGGGCATTTACAGATTTTTGGCTGTGGCAGGCCTGCCACAGAATGTGCAAGCTGAATTGTACTACAAATCCAACGAGCAATAGTCTGCTTAGAAGCAGGAGCACCCAGCTTGTTGGGTGCATACAGGATAAACAGCGAGTCAGATTTCCTGACTCCAGCCCTCCTGGAAACATATATTTTCAGGGCCCTGACAACGTCTAGCAACTTGGAGTCCTCCAAGTCCCTAGTAGCCGCAGGCACCACAAATAGGTTGGTTCAGGTGAAACGCTGAAACCACCTTAGGGAGAAACTGAGGACGAGTCCTCAATTCCGCCCTGTCCGAATGGAACATCAGATAAGGGCTTTTTCAGGATAAAGCCGCCAATTCTGAAACGCGCCTGGCCCAGGCCAGGGCCAACAGCATGACCACTTTCCATGTGAGATATTTTAACTCCACAGATTTAAGTGGTTCAAACCAATGTGACTTTTGGAACCCAAAACTACATTGAGATCCCAAAGTGCCACTGGAGGCACAAAAGGAGGCTGTATATGCAGTACCCCTTTTACAAACGTCTGAACTTCAGGGACTGAAGCTAGTTCTTTTTGGAAGAAAATTGACAGGGCCGAAATTTGAACCTTAATGGACCCCAATTTCAGGCCCATAGACACTCCTGTTTGCAGGAAATGTAGGAATCGACCCAGTTGAATTTCCACCGTCGGGCCTTACTGGCCTCGCACCCCGCAACATATTTTCGCCAATTGCGGTGATAATGTTTTTGCGGTTACATCCTTCCTGGCTTTGATCAGGATAGGGATGACTTCATCCGGAATGCCTTTTTTCCTTCAGGATCCGGCGTTCAACCGCCATGCCGTCAAACGCAGCCGCGGTAAGTCTTGGAACAGACAGGGTCCTTGCTGGAGCAAGTCCCTTCTTAGAGGTAGAGGCCACGGATCCTCCGTGAGCATCTCTTGAAGTTCCGGTTACCAAATCCTTCTTGGCCAATCCGGAACCACGAATATAGTGCTTACTCCTCTCCATCTTATCAAACTCAGTACCTTGGGTATGAGAGGCAGAGGAGGGAACACATACCCTGACTGGTACACCCACGGTGTTACCAGAGCGTCTACAGCTATTGCCTGAGGGTCCCTGGACCTGGCGCAATACCTGTTGAGTTTTTCCCAACGGTTTATAATCATGTGGAAGACTTCTGGGTGAAGTCCCCACTCTCCCGGGTGGAGGTCGTGCTGAGGAAGTCTGCTTCCCAGTTGTCCACTCCCGGAATGAATACTGCTGACAGTGCTATCACATGATTTTCCACCCAGCGAAGAATCCTTGCAGCTTCTGCCATTGCCCTCCTGCTTCTTGTGCCACCCTGTCTGTTTACGTGGGTGACTGCCGTGATGTTGTCCGACTGGATCAACACCGGCTGACCTTGAAGCAGAGGTCTTGCTAAGCTTAGAGCATTGTAAATGTCCCTTAGCTTCAGGATATTTATGTGAAGTGATGTCTCCAGGCTTGACCATAAGTCCTGGATATTCCTTCCCTGTGTGACTGCTCCCCAGCCTCGCAGGCTGGCATCCGTGGTTACCAGGACCCAGTCCTGAATGCCGAATCTGCGGCCCTCTAGAAGATGAGCACTCTGCAACCACCACAGGAGGGACACCCTTGTCCTTGGTGACAGGGTTATCCGCTGATGCATCTGAAGATGCGACCCGGACCATTTGTCCAGCAGGTCCCACTGGAAAGTTCTTGCGTGGAATCTGCCGAAAGGGATTGCTTCGTAGGAAGCCACCATTTTACCCAGAACCCTTGTGCATTGATGCACTGAGACTTGGCTCGGTTTTAGGAGGTTCCTGACTAGCTCGGATAACTCCTTGGCTTTCTCCTCCGGGAGAAACACCTTTTTCTGGACTGTGTCCAGGATCATCCCTAGGAACAGAAGACAAGTCGTCGGAACCAGCTGCGATTTTGGAATATTGAGAATCCAACCGTGCTGCAGCAACACTACCTGAGATAGTGCTACACCGACCTCCAACTGTTCCCTGGATCTTACCCTTATCAGGGAATCGTCCAAGTAAGGGATAACTAAAATTCCCTTCCTTTGAAGGAATATCATCATTTCGGCCATTACCTTGGTAAAGACCCGGGGTGCCGTGGACCATCCATACGGCAGCGTCTGAACTGATAGTGACAGTTCTGTACCATAAACCTGAGGTACCCTTGGTGAGAAGGGTAAATTTGGACATGAAGGTAAGCATCCTTGATGTCCCGAGACATCATGTAGTCCCCTTCTTCCAGGTTCGCAATCACTGCTCTGAGTGACTCAATCTTGAATTTGAACCTCTGTATGTAAGTGTTCAAAGATTTTAGATTTAGAATCGGTCTCACCGAGCCGTCCGGCTTCGGTACCACAACAGTGTGGAATAATACCCCGTTCCCTGTTGCAGGAGGGGTACCTTGATTATCACCTGCTGGGAATACAGCTTGTGAATGGCTTCCAAAACTGTCTCCCTGTCAGAAGGAGACATCGGTAAAGCCGACTTTAGGAAACGGCGAGGGGGAGACGTCTCGAATTCTAATTTGTACCCCTGAGATATCACCTGAAGGATCCAGGGGTCTACTTGCGAGTGAGCCCACTGCGCGCTGAAATTCATTGAGACGGGCCCCCCACCGTGCCTGATTCTGCTTGTAAAGCCCCAGCGTATACTGAGGGCTTGGCAGAGGCGGGAGAGGGTTTCTGTTCCTGGGAACTGGCTGATTTCTGCAGCCTTTTTCCTCTCCCTCTGTCACGGGGCAGAAATGAGGAACCTTTTGCCCGCTTATCTACGAAAAGACTGCGCCTGATAATACGGCGTCTTCTCATGTTGAGAGGCGACCTGGGGTACAAACGTGGATTTCCCAGCTGTTGCCGTGGCCACCAGGTCTGAAAGACCGACCCCAAATAACTCCTCCCCTTAATAAGGCAATACTTCCAAATGCCGTTTGGAATACGCATCACCTGACCACTGACGATTCCATAACCCTCTACTGGTAGAAATGGACAACGCACTTAGACTTGATGCCAGTCGGCAAATATTCCGCTGTGCATCACGCATATATAGAAATGCATCTTTCAAATGCTCTATAGGCAAAAATATACTGTCCCTATCTAGGGTATCAATATTTTCAGTCAGGGAATCCGACCACGCCAACCCAGCACTGCACATCCAGGCTGAGGCGATTGCTGGTCGCAGTATAACACCAGTATGTGTGTAAATACATTTTAGGATACCCTCCTGCTTTCTATCAGCAGGATCCTTAAGGGCGGCCATCTCAGGAGAGGATAGAGCCCTTACAAGCGTGTGAGCGCTTTATCCACCCTAGGGGGTGTTTCCCAACGCACCCTAACCTCTGGCGGGAAAGGATATAATGCCAATAACATTTTAGAAATTATCAGTTGTTATCGGGGGAAACCCACGCATCATCACACACCTCATTTAATTTCTCAGATTCAGGAAAACTACAGGTAGTTTTTCCTCACCGAACATAATACCCCTTTTTGGTGGTACTCGTATTATCAGAAATGTGTAAAACATTTTTCATTGCCTCAATCATGTAACGTGTGGCCCTACTGGAAGTCACATTTGTCTCTTCACCGTCGACACTGGAGTCAGTATCCGTGTCGGCGTCTATATCTGCCATCTGAGGTAACGGGCGCTTTAGAGCCCCTGACGGCCTATGAGACGTCTGGACAGGCACAAGCTGAGTAGCCGGCTGTCTCATGTCAACCACTGTCTTTTATACAGAGCTGACACTGTCACGTAATTTCTTCCAACAGTTCATCCACTCAGGTGTCGACCCCCTAGGGGGTGACATCACTATTACAGGCAATCTGCTCCGTCTCCACATCATTTTTCTCCTCATACATGTCGACACAAAAGTACCGACATACAGCACACACACAGGGAATGCTCTGATAGAGGACAGGACCCCACTAGCCCTTTGGGGAGACAGAGGGAGAGTTTGCCAGCACACACCAGAGCGCTATATATATATATACAGGGATAACCTTATATAAGTGTTTTTCCCCTTATAGCTGCTGTATAGTTAATACTGCGCCTAATTTGTGCCCCCCTCTCTTTTTTAACCCTTTCTGTAGTGTAGTGACAGCAGGGGAGAGCCAGGGAGCTTCCCTCCAACGGAGCTGTGAGGGAAAATGGCGCCAGTGTGCTGAGGAGATAGGCTCCGCCCCCTTATCGGCGGCCTTATCTCCCGTTTTTTTATGTATTTTGGCAGGGGTTAAATGCATCCATATAGCCCAGGAGCTATATGTGATGCATTTTTTGCCATCCAAGGTGTTTATTATTGCGTCTCAGGGCGCCCCCCCCAGCGCCCTGCACCCTCAGTGACCGGAGTGTGAAGTGTGCTGAGAGCAATGGCGCACAGCTGCAGTGCTGTGCGCTACGTTGTTGAAGACAGGACGTCTTCTGCCGCCGATTTTCCGGACCTCTTCTGCCTTCTGGCTCTGTAAGGGGGCCGGCGGTGCGGCTCTGGGACCCATCCAAGCTGGGCCTGTGATCGTCCCTCTGGAGCTAATGTCCAGTAGCCTAAGAAGCCCAATCCACTCTGCACGCAGGTGAGTTCGCTTCTTCTCCCCTTAGTCCCTCGATGCAGTGAGCCTGTTGCCAGCAGGTCTCACTGAAAATAAAAAACCTAAACTAAAACTTTCACTAAGAAGCTCAGGAGAGCCCCTAATGTGCACCCTTCTCGTTCGGGCACAGAGATCTAACTGAGGCTTGGAGGAGGGTCATAGGGGGAGGAGCCAGTGCACACCAGATAGTCCTAAAGCTTTCTTTAGATGTGCCCAGTCTCCTGCGGAGCCGCTATTCCCCATGGTCCTTACGGAGTCCCCAGCATCCACTTAGGACGTTAGAGAAATATATATTGCTGCGCCTAAATTTAGTGCCCCCCCTCTCTTTTTTACCCTTCTGTAGCTTGAAACTACAGGGGAGAGCCAGGGAGCGATCCTTCCAGCGGAGCTGTGAGGGAAAAATGGCGCCAGTGTGCCGAGGGAGATAGCCCCGCCCCTTTTTCGGCTGACTTTTCTCCCGCTTTTTTTATGGATTCTGGCAGGGGTATTTATCACATATATAGCCTCTGGGACTATAGATTATGATTTTTTGCCAGCCAAGGTATTCATATTGCTGCTCAGGGCGCCCCCCCCAGCGCCCTGCACCCATCAGTGACCGGAGTGTGAGGTGTGCATGAGGAGCAATGGCGCACAGCTGCAGTGCTGTGCGCTACCTTGTTGAAGACCGAAGTCTTCTGCCGCCGATTTCCAGGACCATCTTCATGCTTCTGGCTCTGTAAGGGGGACGGCGGCGCGGCTCCGAGACCGAACGATCGAGGTCGGGTCCTGTGTTCGATCCCTCTGGAGCTAATGGTGTCCAGTAGCCTAAGAAGCCCAAACTATCTCCAGTCAGGTAGGTTCGCTTCTTCTCCCCTTAGTCCCTCGTAGCAGTGAGTCTGTTGCCAGCAGATCTCACTGAAAATAAAAAACCTAAAATATACTTTCTTTTCTAGGAGCTCAGGAGAGCCCCTAGTGTGCATCCAGCTCAGCCGGGCACAAGATTCTAACTGAAGTCTGGAGGAGGGTCATAGAGGGAGGAGCCAGTGCACACCAGTTAGACCAAAAGCTTTCTTTTAGTTGTGCCCAGTCTCCTGCGGAGCCGCTATTCCCCATGGTCCTTACGGAGTCCCAGCATCCACTTAGGACGTCAGAGAAATATAAAATATTATTACTTACATACAAGGCAGCGTCGACAGAGCACTATACAACCGTACTAGGAACTCTCTGACTAAAGAAATCAAGCTAGCAAAAAAGCAGTTCTCGGACAAGCTGACAAACGATCTCTCCACCAATGACCCCGTATCTGTATGGGAAGGAATGCAATCCATAACCAACTATAGGAAAACATCGAAGTCCACCACCATGCACCAAGACCTAGCAGACGAACTGAACCACTTTTATTGCAGGTTCGCAAAAGAAGTCCCCTGCAACCCAAACAATCACCTCTACGATGCCCCGAACACCAACGGCCAACCCCAGGCACTGCAAGTTGCCCAAGAAGAGGTGGAGGCATTGTTCAAAAGGGCCAAACCCAGGAAAGCTCCGGGTCCTGACAGAGTGTCACCATCTGCCCTAAGAGCATGTGCTGGTCAGCTCGCCCTCATATTCACCAAGATCTTCAACAAATCGCTGGAGCTAAAGAAAGTCCCTTCCTGCCTCAAAAGGTCTACTATCGTCCCGTTCCCCAAGAAACCCTCTATCACGAACCTGAACGACTACAGGCCGATAGCACTGACGTCTGGTCATGAAAACGTTCGAGCGTCTGGTTTTGAATCACCTGAAAACTGTGACTGGCCCCCAACTGGACCCCCTGCAGTTCGCCTATCGATCAAATCGGTGTGTCGAGGATGCAGTCCACCTGGGCCTGCACTACATTGTACAGCACCTAGACATTCCCGGTACCTACGCGAAGGTGCTGTTTGTCGATTTCAGCTCGGCCTTCAATACAATCGTCCCCAGCATCCTCCACCCCAAATTACTTCGCCAAGGGGTCCCAGAATCTACCTGTTCCTGGATAGTAGACTTCCTGACAGATAGGACACAGGTGGTGAAAGCGGGGGAATTCACCTTTCAAGCACGGTCCATTAGTACAGGGGCCCCTCAGGGCTGTGTCCTCTCACCCCTGCTCTCCTCCCTGTACACAAATGACTGTACCTCAGAGGCACAATCAGTAAATATCAGCAAATTCGCTGATGACACCACCGTCATCGGCCTCATCAAGGACGGGGATGAATCGGCCTATAGACGGGAAGTAGACCGGTTGGCCCAGTGGTGCATTAACAACAACCTTGAGCTCAACCCCCTCAAAACTGTCGAGATGATAGTGGACTTCAGGAAGAAGTCCTCTAGTGCACCTCCGCTAACGATTGCTGACAGTGTGGTATCGCTAGTGGACTCCTTCAAGTTTCTAGGGACCACTATCTCCCGGGACCTTAAATGGGGGTCCAACGCTGATGCCACTGTTGGGAAAGCGCAGCAGAGGTTGTTCTTCCTCAGGCAACTAAGGAAGTTCAACATCCCACAGAAGCTTCTGCTCCTCTTCTACTCCGCGATTGTGGAGTGGGTACTGTGCTCCTCGATACTCGTATGGTACAGCTCCGCCAGCGCGATGGACAGATGCAGGCTCCAAAAGGTGGTCAGAACCGCAGAGAAGATCACTGGGGCCGACCTTCCCTCAGTCCAGGACCTGAACCTGTCCAGAGCTAAAAAGCGGACAATGAAGATAGTAAAAGACCAGCTACACCCCGGCCACAGCATGTTTAACTTGCTTCCTTTAGGCAGGCGTTACAGTCCGTCCCCGCCAGGTCCACCAGAAGCCTCAAATATATAGCAAACTGAAGACAAGTAGTCTTAGTATACGCAAGTATACCTGGCCAATAAAGCCGATTCTGATTAACCAAACTGCACCATCATACATCTCCTCACTCATCTCAAAATATCTCCCTACCAGACATCTCCGCTCTGCACAAGATCTGCGTCTCTCATCCACATGTATTACCTGTTTCCACTCAAAATTACAGGACTTTACATGGGCTTCACCCACTCTGTGGAATGCTCTCCCACGCACAATAAGACTCTCCTCTAGTCTCCAAACCTTTAAACATTCCCTGAAAACTCATCTCTTCAGACTAG
Source organism: Pseudophryne corroboree (assembly GCF_028390025.1). Taxonomy (NCBI): domain Eukaryota; kingdom Metazoa; phylum Chordata; class Amphibia; order Anura; family Myobatrachidae; genus Pseudophryne; species Pseudophryne corroboree. Next base: position 911,206,278 of record NC_086447.1, read on the forward strand.
CCTACCAAATTCTAGACCCACCCACATAACCTTCAGTGCTTCCCTATCCAGTTACATCCTCTCTGTACAGTCCACATAACCTCACATTTTGTCTTCCAACATTGCTGGGTGATCATATCATACAACCCATTAAGAGCCTAGCAATCTGGTGGCCCATTATGCAATAGGTAGCATCTATCCTTGTATATCAATGCCTATTTCCCTATAGATTGTATGCTTGCGAGCAGGGCCCTCCTACCTCTATGTCTGTCTGTTTTTGCCCAGTTTAGTTCTATAGCTGTTGTTCTAATTGTAAAGCGCAACGGAATATGCTGCGCTATATAAGAAACTGATAATAAATAAGATAGCAAGTATGAGGGGTTCAATCCCCTGTGCTGGAGATGAATCCTCTGTTAATAGGGTCCAGCTCCTCCCCTCCTCCAGTACCTCTTCATCAGATTCTGAGAATAAGTCAGGGAGCCCATGTTTATGTGGTCCTGAGCTAGGGAGAGGGTTCTGTCTGTCATCTGCCTTTGCAGCCAGGTCTGCTATAGCCTGCTGCAGCTGCTGTGTCTTTACACTATTTGCAGTGAGCTGAGAACACTTATCAGCCATCATGGTTTTTATAGTACCTAACCAGGATGGCTCCTGAACCCTATTCCCCCCCAGCTTCCTCACTAACTTGGGAGGACTGGCTGCATTGTTCACTTGAGAGGGAACCAGCAACGGAAAGAGAGAATCTGGTATTACATACCTTACATAATTGGTGTTTTACCATGTTTACAGGGGACAAAACACTCACACACAGACAAGTATATAGCAAGCCTGCCCAGACTGGTATGTGAGTAGGAGACACAGAGAAAAGAGACCAGCAAGCCCAAGCCTAGCAGACTCAGTAAGACTGCAGGCTGTAATTAGCTCGGTGTAATATCGGAGTTTGTCCTTTTCAGGACACTATTTTCAAGTACAGTAGCAGCTCGCCCCCTTATTTACACCCCTGTACCAGTTTTCTATGTATCTTGAGTGTCCTGGAGGAGCTGTGTACCTTGCTGCTGTAGCTGTAAGCAGAGGAAGGTGCCAAGAAGCCGCTCATTCTGCTCTGAGTAAGCCCCGCCCCCTGTAATGGCGCCATTACAGGGCAAATGTCTCCTATGGTGTAAAACAGAGTATGAGTACCTGTTTTCACCAAACCGCTGGCCAGTTTACGCAGTGGGGCTATGGGATCCCCTCAGGGGGGGTCCGGATGCTGCCTCTGCGATAGCGCCACACCAAGAAACCGGGGGTCCCCCCTAGCGGGGCCCCCGGTTTGTACTCACCACTCTTGTCACCTTCGGGCAATGTTAGGGGTGTGCGGCGTGCTGCAATTGCGTTCGCTAAGGTGCCGTGTCCACGGCACCACAACCTCTCAGGACGGTGGTCCTGCAGTGGGGAAGTGGCTCTTACACCTTACAGAAACCAGTGACTCCCTAACTCCCACGGTGCAGGTATGCTGTTGCTCAAACAGTATACCGAAAATATCAGTTTAAGATAAACTGAAGAAAAATCCTCTGGAGCTCCAGAGTTTGCATCCTCTAATGAGGGCACATTTTTCTAAGCTGACTGTAGGAGGGCGTATAGAGGGGAGGAGCCAGCACACCCTGTTGAAGAAATTTAAAGTGCACCGGCTCCTTTGGACCCCATCTATACCCATCGTACTAAGACCCCAGTATCCCTTATGGATGCTAGAGAAAACACTGTAGCAGAGCATTTTGTATGTAAAGACAGTCGCAGCCACATACATAATATAGGCATGACGCAAAAAAAAAAAAAAGGATGCTTGGCGCTACCAAGTCCCACGGCACTCATGCTTTGTGTGTAACGCGCCTTGTAACGCATGGAGTAAAGTTGTAAGAGGACACATCTGCAGGTTGGGGATCCGTTTAATTTTCTGGATGTCGTGATTCCGGCGGACAGGATACCGATACCGGAGGCCCAACAGCTGCCAATGCCACCAGCCGGAATACCAGCACTACAGGACTATTTCCACTCGTGGGTGTCATGAGGCAAGAATAGCGAGCCACCGAGCCCACAGCGTGGCGAGCTCTGCCAGACCGCATGGCGATTCTTTGCGCTCGCCCTGCTGCCGGCATACTGCTGTTGGTATATTGACAGCCGGAATCCCGGCCACCGGTAAATCATACAGAATCCGTAGGTTGCGCCACCATACTGTGATGTCTTGGCAATGCCCAGGCCTGCATCCTTTGTAATCTGACATCTTGTGAGTCAGTGTGAACACATGACAAGGCTACGTGAATGATCAGAGTTTGATCGGGGCATGATAGTGGGTGCTCGACGGAGGGGACGTTCCATTCCCGAAGTTGTGCGGACAGTTAACATTCCTCACCTACCTCCACAGCCACTGGTATTGCCAGCAAAGGCCAGTGTGGGGCAGATACACTGTGTTCAGGGGCAGATACAGTGCATTTATGTGCATTTAAGATGTTTTTAAACAAAAAATAAGATTTTACTCACCGGTAAATCTATTTCTCGTAGTCCGTAGTGGATGCTGGGGACTCCGTAAGGACCATGGGGATTAGCGGCTCCGCAGGAGACTGGGCACAACTAAAGAAAGCTTTAGGACTACCTGGTGTGCACTGGCTCCTCCCACTAAGACCCTCCTCCAGACCTCAGTTAGGAAACTGTGCCCGGAAGAGCTGACACAATAAGGAAGGATTTTGAATCCCGGGTAAGACTCACACCAGCCACACCGTATAACTCGTGATACTATACCCAGTTAACAGTATGATAACAACTGAGCCTCTCAACAGATGGCTCAACAATAACCCTTTAGTTAAGCAATAACTATATACAAGTATTGCAGACAATCCGCACTTGGGATGGGCGCTTAGCATCCACTACGGACTACGAGAAATAGATTTACCGGTGAGTAAAATCTTATTTTCTCTAACGTCCTAAGTGGATGCTGGGGACTCCGTAAGGACCATGGGGATTATACCAAAGCTCCCAAACGGGCGGGAGAGTGCGGATGACTCTGCAGCACCGAATGAGCAAACTCTAGGTCCTCCTCAGCCAGGGTATCAAACTTGTAGACTCTTGCAAGAGTGTTTGAACCCGACCAAGTAACAGCTCGGCAAATTTGTAAAGCCGAGACCCCTCGGGCAGCCGCCCAAGAAGAGCCCACTTTCCTCGTGGAATGGGCTTTCACAGATTTAGGGTGCGGCAGTCCAGCCGCAGAATGTGCAAGTTGAATCGTGCTACAGATCCAGCGAGCAATAGTCTGCTTAGAAGCAGGAGCACCCAGCTTGTTGGGTGCATACAGGATAAATAGCGAGTCAGTTTTCCTGACTCCAGCCGTCCTGGAAACATATACTTTTCAGGGCCCTGACTACGTCCAGAAACTTGGAATCCTCCAAGTCCCAAGTAGCCGCAGGCACCACAATAGGTTGGTTCACATGAAAAACTGATACCACCTTAGGAAGGAATTGGGAACGAGTCCTCAATTCCGCCTTATCCATATAAAATACAGATAAGGGCTTTTGACAAGCCGCCAATTCTGATACACGCCTGGCCGACGCCAAGGCCCACAGCATGACCACTTTCCACGTGAGGTATTGTAGCTCCACGGATTTAAGTGGCTCAACCCAATGCGACTTCAGGAAATCCAACACTACGTTGAGATCCCACGGTGCCACTGGAGGCACAAACAGGGGCTGACTATGCAGCACTCCCTTCACAAAAGTCTGAACTTCAGGCAGTGAAGCCAGTTCTATTTTGGAAGAAAATCGATAGAGCCGAATCTGGACCTTAATGGAACCCAATTTTAGGCCCATAGTCACCTCTGACTTGTAGGAAGTGCAGAAAACGACCTAGCTGAAATTCCTCCTTTGGGGCCTTCCTGGCCTCACAGCACGCAACATATTTCCGCCATATGCGGTGATAATGGTTTGCGTTCACTTCTTTCCTAGCTTTAAATAGCGTAGGGATAACTTCCTCCGGAATGCCCTTTTCCTTCAGGATCCGGCGTTCAACCGCCATGCCGTCAAACGCAGCCGCGGTAAATCTTGGAACAGACAGGGCCCCTGCTGCAGCAGGTCCTGTCTGAGCGGCAGAGGCCATGGGTCCTCTGAGATCATTTATTGGAGTTCTGGGTACCAAGCTCTTCTTGGCCACCCGAAACAATGAGTATAGTTCTTACTCCTCTCCTTCTTATTATTCTCATTACCCTGGGTATGAGAGGCAGAGAAGGGAACACATACACCGACTGGTACACCCACAGTGTTACCAGAGCGTCCACAGCTATCGCCTGAGGGCCCCTTGACCTGGCGCAATATCTTTGTAGCTTTCTGTTGAGGCGGGACGCCATCCTGTCCACCTGTGGCCTTTCCCCACGGTGTACAATCATTTGGAAGACTTCTGGATGAAGTCCCCACTCTCCCGGGTGGAGGTCGTGTCTGCTGAGAAAGTCTGCTTCTCAGTTGTCCACTCCGGGAATGAACACTGCTGACAGTGCTAACACATGATTTTCCGCCCATCGGAGAATCCTTGTGGCTTCTGCCATCGCCATCCTGCTTCTTGTTCCGCCCTGTCGGTTTACATGAGCGACCGCCGTGATGTTGTCTGACTGGATCAGCACCGGCCGGTGTTGAAGCAGGGGTCTAGCCTGACTTAGGGCATTGTAAATGGCCCATAGTTCCAGAACATTTATGTGTAGGGAAGTCTCCTGACTTTCCCATAGGCCTTGGAAGTTTCTTCCCTGTGTGACTGCCCCCCAGCCTTGAAGGCTGGCATCCGTGGTCACCAGGACCCAGTCCTGTATGCCGAATCTGCGGCCCCCTAGAAGATGAGCACTCTGCAGCCACCACAACAGCGACACCCTGGCCCTTAGAGACAGGGTTATCCGCCGATGCATCTGAGGATGCGACCCGGACCATTTGTCCAACAGATCCCACTGGAAGATCCTTGCATGGGACTTGGCGAATGGAAATTCTTCGTAAGAAGCTACCATCTTTCCCAAGGCTCGCGTGCATTGAAGCACAGATACCTGTATTTGTATTAGGAGGTCTCCATCTAGAGACGCCAACTCCATGGACTTCTCCTCCGGGAGAAACTCTTTTTATCCTGTTCTGTGTCCAGAACCCTAGCCAGGAACAGTAGACGCGTCGTAGGAACCAGCTGCGACTTTGGAATATTCAGAATCCAGCCGTGCTGTTGTAGCACTTCCCGAGATAGTGCTACTCCGACGAACAACTGCTCCCTGGACCTCGCCTTTATAAGGAGATCGTCCAAGTACGGAATAAGTACTTCGGCCATTACCTTGGTAAATACCCTCGGTGCCGGGGACAGACCAACGGCAACGTCTGGAATTGGTAATGACAATCCTGTACCACAATTTTGAGGTACACCTGGTGAAGAGGGTAAATAGGGACATGCAGGTAAGTATCCTTGATGTCCAGTGATACCCTGAAATTTTCCAGGCTTGCAATAATCGCCCTGAGCGATTTCATTTTGAACTTGAACCTTCGTATATAAGTGTTCAAGGATTTCAATTTTAGAATGGGTCTCACCGAACCGTCTGGTTTCGGTACCACAATCAATTTGGAATAGTAACCCCGGCCTTGTTGAAGGAGGGGTACCTTGATTTCACCTGCTTAAAGTACAGCTTGTGAATTGCCGCCAGTACTAACTTTCTCCGAGGGCAGCAGGCAAGGCTGATGTGAGGCAACGGCGAGGGGGAGTCGTCTTGAACTCCAGCCTGTATCCCTGTGATACTACTTGCAGAACCTAGGGATCCACCTGTGGGCAAGCCCACTGGTCCCTGCAGTTCCCGAGACGCGCCCCCACCGCACCTGTCTCCACCTGTGGAGCCCCAGCGTCATGCGGTGGACTCAGAGGAAGCGAGGGAAGATATTTGATCCTGGGAACTGGCTGACTGGTGCAGCTTTTTCCTTCTTCCCTTGTCTCTGTGCAGAAAGGAAGCGCCTTTGACCCGCTTGCTTTTCTGAAGCCGAAAGGACTGTACCTGAAAATACGGTGCTTTCTTAGGCTTTTGTGAGGAAACCTGAGGTAAAAAAAATTCTTCCCAGCTGTTGCTGTGGATACGAGGTCCCAGAGACCATCCCCAAACAATTCCTCACCCTTATAAGGCAGAATCTCCATGTGCCTTTTAAATGCAGCATCACCTGTCCACTGCCGGGTTTCTAATACCCTCCTGGCAGAATGGACATTGCATTAATTCTGGATGCCAGCCGGCAAATATCCCTCTGTGCATCCTTTATATATAAGACAACGTCTTAAATATGCTCAATGTTAGCAAAATATTATCCCTGTCTTAGCATATTAATATTATCTGACAGGGTATCAGACCACGCTGCAGCAGCACTATTTATGCTGAGGCAATTGCAGGTTTCAGTATATAACCTGAGTGTGTAAATACAGACTTCAGGATCGCCTCCTGCTTTTTATCAGCAGGTTCCTTCAAGGTGGCCGTATCCTAAGACGGCAGTACCACCTTTTGACAAACGTGTGAGCGCCTTATCCACCCTAAGGGATATCTCCCAACGTGACCTATCCTCTGGCGGGAAAGGGTACGTCATCAGTAACTTTTTAGAAATTACCAGTTTCTTATCGGGGGAAACCACGCTTCTTTACACACTTCATTCATTCATCTGATGGGGGAACAAAACACTGGCTGCTTTTTCTCCCCAAAAATAAAACCCCTTTTATGTGGTACTTGGGTTCATGTCAGAAAATGCGTAACACATTTTTCATTGCCGAGATCATGTAACGGATGTTCCTAGTGGATTGTGTATATGTCTCAACCTCGTCGACACTGGAGTCAGACTCTGTGTCGACATCTGTGTCTGCCATCTGAGGTAACGGGCGTTGTTTGAGCCCCTGATGGCCCTTGAGACGCCTGGGCAGGCGCGGGCTGAGAAGCCGGCTGTCCCACAGCTGTTACGTCATCCAGCCTTTTATGTAAGTAGTTGACACTGTCGGTTAATACCTTCCACCTATCCATCCACTCTGGTGTCGGCCCCACAGGGGGCGACATCCCATTTATCGGCCTCTGCTCCTCCTCCACGTAACCTTCCTCATCCAAAATGTCGACACAGCCGTACCGACACACCGCACACACACAGGGAATGCTCTGACTGAGGACAGGACCCCACAAAGTCCTTTGGGGAGACCGAGAGAGAGTATGCCAGCACACACCAGAGCGCTATATAATTTAGGGATTAACACTATATTGAGTGAATTTTTCCCAATAGCTGCTTGTATATACAATATTGCACCTAAATTTAGTGCCCCTCCTCTCTTTTTAACCCTTTGAGCCTGCAAACTACAGGGGAGAGCCTGGGGAGCTGTCTTCCAGCTGCACTGTGAAGAGAAAATGGCGCCAGTGTGCTGAGGGAGATAGCTCCGCCCCTTTTTCGCTGACTTTTCTCCCGCTTTTTTATGGATTCTGGCAGGGGTATTTATCACATATATAGCCTCTGGGGCTATATATTGTGATATATTTGCCAGCCAAGGTGTTTTTATTGCTGCTCAGGGCGCCCCCCCCCCAGCGCCCTGCACCCTCAGTGACCGGAGTGTGAAGTGTGTATGAGGAGCAATGGCGCACAGCTGCAGTGCTGTGCGCTACCTTGGTGAAGACTGATGTCTTCTGCCGACGATTTTCCGGACCTCTTCTTGCTTCTGGCTCTGTAAGGGGGACGGCGGCGCGGCTCCGGGAACGAACACCAAGGCCAGTTCCATGCGATCGATCCCTCTGGAGCTAATGGTGTCCAGTAGCCTAAGAAGCCCAAGCTAGCTGCAAGCAGGTAGGTTCGCTTCTTCTCCCCTTAGTCCCTCGATGCAGTGAGCCTGTTGCCAGCAGGTCTCACTGTAAAATAAAAAACCTAAAATAAACTTTCTTTTTAGGAGCTCAGGAGAGCCCTTAGTGTGCATCCAGCTCGGCCGGGCACAGAAATCTAACTGAGGTCTGGAGGAGGGTCTTAGTGGGAGGAGCCAGTGCACACCAGATAGTCCTAAAGCTTTCTTTAGTTGTGCCCAGTCTCCTGCGGAGCCGCTAATCCCCATGGTCCTTACGGAGTCCCCAGCATCCACTTAGGACGTTAGAGAAAATATGGGAGGTGCCCACTTGTAAAATAATAGAAAGGTAGGTAGGCCTAGCACCAATATTACCGGCCACATAACCCACTGGACGGCGCAGGGGAGGGAGACTCACGGTGACCGCCGGAGCAGGAAAACGCTCACAGGACACAACCGCAGATGCAGCAACAGAATAACGGGCCCGATTCAGAAATGAGCGCAAATACAGTCACAGCTGTAATTCTCTACGCAGAGGCTGTGCGAAAACACGCAACAGCCACAGCTGCCAGGATTTGTACTGAGACGCCCGCTGGTTGCGACTGACACCCCTCACTTGTGTACATAGACCCAGCCATCGGGCGCACATCGGGGGAGATAATCGACCTTCCGCTGTAGCTGCGCAGCATGGCTGTCCATCGCTGAATCAGGCCATACGTCACTCGTATGAGGGGATTACTGACAGACCGCTGGTGCACAGGAGACATTTCCCAATACAGTGCGAGACACTAGACGTTACCTGGATGTACGCGGGACTGCGATCCAAGAAATTCATCGCCATGAGAGGGCTCGGACAATTTGTATCCACAGGCCTCGTGCCCCTCATCTGATCACATAGGGGGTGGATGGGCATGACGTTAATAATGATCTGTGAAGTAGAAGATACAACATACCAGACTGGTCATTTCCTCGGAGCAGTGAAATCAGAGCACACCTGTCACATGACTGTTTGGGGGGATGTGACCCTCTCCTTACTATAGGCGTATTAGACCCTTAATAACGGGGCGTTTACACCCGCTTGGTACTATTTCGGCCAACGCTCGATGAAGCTAGGCCTTATGCAGAATGTCAGTAATAACACAGATTACAGTGTACGTGTAGATCACAGGGCTGGTGTGACCGCGACGCATAAAGCGTAAGATTAGTATAGGACTGCGCTGTACGATGGCTGGAGAACTGCGCGGCACCTGGCTGTTACTGAATGTATAAGAACGAGTGGACTGGGGACGCGAATGACAAGCAAGACAAATATACCTAGTACATGGGTTTATACTACGGACAACGGGACCCGCCAGCGCAGGGTGGTAGCTTCTAGGACACAACCGGAAGTCAACAGGGATCTTAAAACTATCATCTGTAAGGTCAGGCACTTACAGCATGAGTTACCCAGAGCAACGCAATGTGACAGCCCCTCCCATAGGGGCAGATGTATAAAGCCTTGGAAAGAGATAAAGTACCAGCCAATCAGCTCCCAACTGTCATTTTCAAACACAGCCTGTGACATGACAGTTAGGAGCCAATTGGCTGGTACTTTATCACTCTCCAAGTCTTATTACAGATCCCTCATAAGCTTTAAGGCTACAAATCCATGTATCAAATTGTTACACTACAAATATATATTTTTATTTAGCACATCATGCCATGCTATGGGGCCAGTAAGGTAACAGGATTCCGGTAGAGGCGTCTTAGTCACAACGCAATGCGGTTAGCACGTGTCAGGAGACTGCGCTGAGTAATGTGATATAGGACACCTGTATACTGTGTGTGACTGAGTCTGTATACGGAGCAGGACAGAACTTGTACTGGAAACAGCTGCGGCTGTTACATTGTAGCACTTCACATACAGACTCAGTCCCTCACAGATATGCAAGTGTCATACATGAAATTAATCAGCACAGTCTCCTCGTGCGTCCTAACCACATTGCGTTGTAACTAAGTCGCATTTTCAGGGTGGAAAAAAAGGAAGCAAAAAAGAAGCCCGGCGCTAGAAGATTCTCACGCGTCCTGGCGCACCAAGAGGGACTGTTTAAGATGTATGAGGACACATCTGTACCATCTTACCGATAATTTATGGCACACAGCTTTTTATAACTGGTGTTTCGGGTGTAGTATGGTATGCCGGCGGTCGGGCTCCCGGCGACCAGCATACCGGCACCGGAATCCTGACCGCCGGCATACCGTCAGCGGGGCGAGCGCAAATGAGCCCCTTGTGGGCTCACTGCGCTATGCGCGCCACACTATCTATTCTCCCTCCAGGGGGGTCGCGGACCCCCGAGAGGGAGAAGAAGTGTCGGTTTCGGTATGCCGGTGGCCAGGATTCCGGCGTCGGTATGCTGTTCGCTGGGAACCCGACTGGCGGCAAAGTGAAGGCCACCCGGTGTTTCAAAGGAGATGACGCTAATACAACATAATTACAGTATCATCATAAGCCAAAATGTTCCATGCTTCTCATCACTTTCCTTTCCCATTCTACAGAGTGGAAGCTGCCAGGTCACATGATGGAGGTCACATGATGATGCAGGCAGAGTCAGACTGGGGCATGAAGGGTACACGGAGGGAATACTATGGCTGGGGCCCATGGAACAGAGTGGGTGCTGCCACTGCAGGGGCATGGCCTGACGTTATGCAGACACACTACTGCTGTTTATACACTGAATAAAATAAGTATGGATCAGTAACTTTGCCCCGCCCATTCTGCTAGAAGCCATGGTTCTCCGCATTGTGTAGTGAGGCTATAATGGCAATTCTGCCCCCTGGCACTGCCCAGTCCACCTGCATCGCCCACCGGGAACTCTCACAGGGGAGATAAATTAAGTCGGCATGTATGGAATCAATACTTGTATCAAAGGAAATTGCCATCACCTCAGAGGTGGCCCCATAGGTACTCTAAGTATGCAGACGCCACCCAGATGGATTCTCAGAGCGGTGCTTACTGTTAGCTAGTTTTCAGCACTGCTCGTGTTGCGACATTGTGTGATTGAGGGGGAAGGGGGGCTGTTATTGCATTTACGTGCAACCATTAATGGACAAGATAACGGCAGTTGGTAGCAACATCACTCATCTCCTGATATACTCTGTGCTGCTGGGGGACCCTGCTCCTCCCACTATATAACTCTGTCTGTGGCTTCCTGCTGACCCCATTCCCCTCCTCACATCATGTCACTACCCCTGTCACATGCAGCCCTGTCCTCACTGACACATCACTCATCTCCTGATATACTCTGTGCTGCTGGGGACCCTGCTCCTCCCACTATACAACTCTCAGTCTGTAGCTTCCTGCTGCCTCCTTTCCCCTCCTCACATCATGTCACTTCCCCTGTCACATGCAGCTCTGTCCTCACTGACACATCACTCCTCTCCTGATATACTCTGTGCTGCTGGGGACCCTGCTCCTCCCACTATATAACTCTCAGTCTGTGACTTCCTGCTGACCCCATTCTCCTCACATCATGTCACTGCCCCTGTCACATGCAGTCCTGTCCTCACTAACACATCACTCATCTCCTGATATACTCTGTGCTGCTGGGGACCCTGCTCCTCCCACTATATAACTCTCAGTCTGTGGCTTCCTGCTGCCTCCATTCTCCTCCTCACATCATGTCACTGCCCCTGTCACATGCAGCCCTGTCCTCACTGACACATCACTCATCTCCTGATATACTCTGTGCTGCTGGGGACCCTGCTCCTCCCACTATATAACTCTCAGTCTGTGGCTTCCTGCTGCCTCCATTCCCCTCCTCACATCACGTCACTGCCTCTGTCACATGCAGCCCTGTGCTCACTGACACATCACTCATCTCCTGAGATACTCTGTGCTGCTGGGGACCCTGCTCCTCCCACTATATAACTCTCAGTCTGTAGCTTCCTGCTGCCTCCATTCCCCTCCTCACATCATGTCTCTGCCCCTGCCACATGTAGCCCTGTCCTCACTGACACATCACTCATCTCCTGATATACTCTGTGCTGCTGGGGACCATGCTCCTCCCACTATATAACACTCACCCTTGTTACACGGATTCAGACTGAGTGGCACACCCCAGTGGTCAGCTAGCAATGCAGCTGTTGTAATACTGTGAAGACACTTGTCGCAGCAGAAGAGCCCCGGACCTGGTGCACAGAGAGTAACAAAGGACACTTCTGTATACTCTGGCTCTGGGGAGTTTTAACACCGCGCCAAGGGTGTAGGTTTTGATATATGATGAATCTGTTTAAGAAACTTGTGAAAGCCGCACGTGTCCTATTTTCCATTCATTAACTGACAGCCATTATCACCGTCTGTACCCCAACCTTCAGCCAGTAACCCGACCTTTACCTCCGGTACATAGTAACATTGAGAATGTTTACGGTCAGAAAGTTAATAGTGTAATGTCGACTACAGAATCCCAACACAGTAATAATATTACTACAAGCATTTTAACCGATGCTTTACCATCATGTTTAAAGTTATACTGCCAACACGGTTAAAATGGGACCAGGCACCTGTCAGAATGCCGACGCCGGACTACAGACAAATGGAATCCGGAACCTAAATATGCCAGGGAGGGTTAGGGCTAGGATGCGGGGGGAGGGGGGGGGGGGGGGGGGGGTTAGGGCTAGGATGCGGGGGGAGGGTTAGGGCTAGGATGCGGGGGGAGGGTTAGGGTTAGGATGCGGGGGGAGGGTTAGGCAGTCGGGATGGCGGTGTTGGTATTCTGACCGCTGGGATTCCGCCTGCCAGTGTCCCGTGTTCAACCCGTTAAAATGCTTAAACTAATGTTACTACCGTATCGGTATTCTCTAATCGACATTGCGCTGTTGTAATTCTGAATGTCATCAAATCATACCTAACCCCGCCCTACAACAGGCAGAAACACAGGGCAAGGAAGCAGATGATATTTGTTCAGCATGGCTCCCCAGCTTGTTATAACACGGAGACGGGCGTTTTAAGAGAGGAGGAGGCCTGTGTGCAGCATTCTGCTTCAGCGGCCCCCTCCTCTCCGACTGATGCACAGCATTTAATACTTACCTTTCTGGAGTTCCCCGGCGGTGCCATCCTTCTCCGCAGCGGCAATAGAGTCTGAAAACAGACTCTATTGCGCATGCGCAAACTTCCGGGAACACGACGTGGCGGCCATTTTCCCCGAAGATTTTGCTAATACGCATGCGCGAAACTCCGTAAAAATGGCCACCGTGCCATCTTTCCGGAGATTTCAGCAGGCGCAATAGAGTTTGTTCCCCCTAGTATTCAGACACTATTGCGCTGCCGAGAAGGGATGGCTCCGATGGGGGACTCCAAATGGGTGCAGTGTGTGCGGGGTGGGCCCCCCTGGACCCTCGCACACATGCACCAATTATAGATACGCCAATGCACAGAGATGCTGTATTACAGGTCACAGGCATTGCTCTAGATACAAATAATGTGCGGTTGCTTCGTTTCTACAGCATTACGTAATTACCTTGTGGTAGCGCTCGCCTGGAATCTTCCTAGAAGCCCGGGAAAGAGATCTGGCCATTTGAAAATTGTCCACGAAGAAAGCGGCCACGTGGTTTACATAATGGAACTGCCAAAGCAATTATACATTTTAATTAGTTGCCTAAGTCCCCAAAACAATCGTTCCTCACAGTGTATGGTGCTGGAACAGAGAAATCACAGAGTGCGGCCTTTGCCTGACACGGAGTGTAAGTAAAACGCATGAGCAAACGCAAGAGGGATCTGGGCCACCGGTACTGTTCCAGTGCCCCATAATCCAGCTAACATTGCAAACATCTGACAGCGGTAAACCTGATTGCTACGGGACTGGCTGGCTGCCTAATACAGTAGCTATGCCCATGTGTATAGGGCCACTCAACCTCACCGCTCCCCATCACTTGGTCCATCGTGTGTGTATTCAGGAGAAGTCTGTAAGTCAGTTATGAAGAAAGAGTGACGTCAATGCTACAAACTCTAGGAAACAATTGGAGTGAGGAGCCTCTCCTCAATGTCAGAGGCGCTGATAACAGTGCTGTTCTGGTCAGATAAGCTTTGAGCAGTATCCTACAGGACAATGGGCTTAATTCAGATCTGATCGCTGGGCTGCGTTTATTGCTGCCCTGCGATTAGATAGTCGCCGCCTCCAGGGTGAGGGGGAAAGCCTGTGCAAGTGTGTTTGCTTCTGTAGCAGAGGTGCACAAAAATCAGTTGATGGAATCCTGCTGATCGGGGCCGGAGCTGATGTCAGACACCCTCCCCTGGTCCCGCCTGCGTTTTTCCTGGAAAACGGTCAGCTGCCACCCACAAATGGCCTCTTCCTGTAAAATCTCCTTGCGAACGCCCGTGTATTCGGATTTTTCGCACCATCCCGTCACTAGGCTCCGATGCCTGTTGATGGTGTGCGACGCACCGGCGCAGTGCGGCTCTGACGCACGAGCAGTTCAGATCTGATCGTCCGCTGCGCGAAAATGCACAGCAGCGATCAGATATGAATTCCCCCCACATCTCTCCTTATAACAAATGCAAACATACTGGCAAAAATCTTTCGAGTCCATGGAGAAGGGCAAGCGGGAATCTGGAAAACAGGCTCAAGAGAAAGGATCAGGAGCAACATGGTCTGCAGAACTCTTACATGCTATACTTAGGGGGTCATTCAGATCCGATCGCTGCTGTGCGTGTTTGCCCTAGAGATGAGCGAATTCGGTTTTACTCGGATTTACTCGGTTCTCAAAACTGCATTTTATTGGCTCACGGTTGTCACGTGTTTTGAATAGCCAATAAGATGCCATTTTGAGAACAGAGTAAATCCGAGTAAAACCGAATCCGCTCATCTCTAGTTTGCACAGCGGGTGATCAGATAGTAACTGCGCATGCACCGCGCACGCCCGTCGGACAGCAACAATGGACATCGCTGGTCAGCGACGGGATGGTGCGAAAAAGCCGATCACACGGGCGTTCTCAAGGTGATTGACAGGAGGAGGCCGTTTGTGGGTGGTAACTGACAGTTTATTGGGAGAGTCTGGAAAAACGCACGCGTTCCCAAGCGTTTTCTGGGAGGGTGTGTGACGTCAGCTCCGGCACCGATCAGCCTGATGTGATCGCACTGGAGGAGTAAGTCCTGGGCTACGCACACACTGCACACACTGGATTTTAGCAGCTCGACATACACATGGGATCGCAGTCTTGCACTGCGAATATACACTCCCACTGGAGGCGGTGACTATCGGAACGCAGGACAGTAAAAACGAGTTTTATGGTAAGAACTTACCTTTGTTAAAACTCTTTCTGCGAGGTACACTGGGCTCCACAAGGATAGACATTGGGGTGTAGAGTAGGATCTTGATCCGAGGCACCAACAGGCTCAAAAGCTTTGACTGTTCCCAAGATGCATAGCGCCGCCTCCTCTATAACCCCGCCTCCCTGCACAGGAGCTCAGTTTTTAGTTAACCAGCCCAATGCAGCAGCAGGAAAAGAGACGACAATAGGTAGTAGCCACAAACATCACATTCTCACGACAGGAGAAGTGTCAGCGGCTAATGCCATACCAACCCAAAGAAGCTAAGTGCGTCAGGGTGGGCGCCTTGTGGAGCCCAGTGTACCTCGCAGAAAGAGTTTTAACAAAGGTAAGTTCTTACCATAAAACTCGTTTTCTGCTGCGGGGTACACTGGGCTCCACAAGGAAAGACATAGGGGATGTCCTAAAGCAGTTCCTTATGGGAGGGGACGCACTGTAGCGGGCACAAGAATCCGGCGTCCAAAGGAAGCATCCTGGGAAGCGGCAGTATCGAAGGCATAGAACCTTATGAACGTGTTCACTGAGGACCACGTAGCCGCCTTGCACAATTGTTCAAGGGTCGCACCACGGCGGGCCGCCCAAGAAGGTCCAACTGACCGAGTAGAATGGGCCGTAATGTGAGCAGGAGCTGAAGACCAGCCCTCACATAAGCATGTGCAATCACCATTCTAATCCATCTGGCCAAAGTCTGCTTGTGAGCAGGCCAGCCCCGTTTGTGAAACCCAAACAGAGCAAAGAGAGAATCAGATTTCCTAATAGAAGCAGTTCTCCTCACATAGATACGGAGAGCCCGTACCACATCCAAAGACCGCTCTTTGGGAGACAGATCAGGAGAAACAAATGCCGATACCACAATCTCATGATTAAGGTGGAACGAAGAAACCACCTTAGGCAAATAACCGGGACGAGTCCTAAGAACCGCCCGGTCACGGTGAAATATCAGATATGGGGAACTACAAGACAAGGCACCCAAATCCGACACTCTTCTAGCTGAGGCAATAGCCAGCAGAAACACCACCTTAAGGGAAAGCCACTTAAGATCAGCTGAACCAAGAGGTTCAAACGGAGACTCTTGTAACGCCTCCAAAACCACCGACAAGTCTCAAGGAGCCACAGGTGGGACATAGGGAGGTTGGATACGCAACACACCCTGAGTAAACGTATGCACATCAGGTAAGGTCGCAATTTTTCTCTGAAACCACACCGACAAGGCAGAAATTTGAACCTTGAGGGAAGCCAGACGCAGGCCTAAGTCCAGGCCCTGCTGAAGAAAAGCCAACAACTTGGCTGTACTATACTTGGAAGCGTCATAATTTTTAGATGCGCACCAAACAAAGTAAGAATGCAAGACCCTATGGTAAATTCGAGCCGAAGCCGGTTTCCGGGCCCGCAGCATAGTTTGAATGACCGCCTCAGAAAACCCTTTAGCCCTCAAGACGGGACCTTCAAGAGCCACGCCGTCAAAGACAGCCGGGCTAGGTCCTGGTAGACACAGGGGCCCTGAACGAGGAGGACTGGGCGTTGTGGAAGTAGGATTGGACGCTCTGACGATAGGCCCTGCAGGTCTGAGAACCAGTGCCGTCTTGGCCACGCTGGAGCTATGAGAAGCAGGATTCCTCTTTCCAGCTTGAACTTCCGAATTACCCTGGGCAGGAGTGACACCAGAGGGAACACGTACGGCAGCCCAAACCTCCACGGCACCGCCAGCGCATCTACGAATGCTGCTTGAGGATCCCTTGTCCTTGACGCCATCAGATCTACGTCTGGAAGGCCCCACTTTTCCACTAGCAGTTGAAACACTTCTGGATGGAGGCCCCACTCTTCAGCGTGTACGTCCTGACAACTGAGAAAGTCCGCTTCCCAATTCAGGACTCCAGGAATGAATATTGCCGATATGGCCGGTAGATGGCGTTCCGCCCATTGCAGAATCCGTGAGACTTCCTTCATTGCCAAACGGCTTCGAGTGCCGCCTTGATGATTTATGTAAGCCACTGTGGTGGCGTTGTCCGACTGTACTTGAACAGGACGGTTCTGAATTAAATGCTGGGCCAGGCTCAACGAGTTGAAGACCGCCCGCAATTCCAGAATGTTGATCGAGAGGAGAGACTCCTCCTTGGTCCACCGACCCTGAAGGGAGTGTTGCTCCAGCACCGTGCCCCAACGCCTTAGACTGGCATCTGTCGTTAACAGGACCCAATCGGATATCCAGAAGGGACGGCCCTTGCACAATCGTTGGTCCTGGAGCCACCAATGCAGCGACAGACGGACCTCCGGAGTCAATGAGATCATGTGAGACCTGATCCGGTGAGGCAGGCCGTCCCACTTGGCCAGAATCAGCCTCTGGAGGGGGCGAGAATGGAATTGAGCATACTCCACCATGTCGAATGCTGACACCATGAGGCCCAGCACCTGCATCGCCGAATGTATAGACACTTGCGGACGAGAAAGGATGCAACGAATCCTGTCCTGAAGCTTCAGGACTTTCTCCTGAGACAAGAACAACCTCTGGTTGTGAGTGTCCAATAGCGTTCCCAGGTGCACCATGCTCTGAGCAGGGACCAGGGAGAATTTCTTCCAGTTGATGAGCCACCCGTGGGCTTGCAGAAACCGGACAGTCATATCCAGATGACGCAGGAGAAGTTCTGGGGAATTTGCCAGGATCAACAAGTCGTCCAGATACGGTAGGATCCTGACCCCTTGACGGCGGAGTACCACAGTCACCACTGCCATAACTTTGGTGAAGACTCGCGGAGCCGTAGTTAAACCAAAAGGTAACGCCCGCAACTGCTAATGGAGGTTGCCAATCGCAAACCTCAGGTATTGCTGATGCGACACTGCTATAGGATTATGCAGGTAAGCATCCTGTATATCCAGGGAGACCATATAATCCCCAGGTTCCAAGGCCAGAACTATAGAGCGAAGGGTTTCCATACGGAACTTGAAAGTCTTTCACAAACTTGTTCAATGCCTTGAGGTTGAGAATGGGCCGGGAGGACCCATTCGGTTTCGGGACTAGAAACAGCGGAGAATAGTACCCCCGGCCTCTCTGAGTAAGAGGCACCTGTACTACCAATCCTGTGTCCAGGAGGGTCTGTACCACCGAATGTAGAGTTTTTGCCTTTGTCTGGTCCAAAGGGACGTCTGTCAGGCAAAATCGATGAGGGGGACGGTTTTTGAAGGCTATGGCGTAACCTCGAGTGACGACTTCCTGTACCCAGGCATCTGAAGTGGTCTTCAACCATTCCTGGGTATACCCTAGAAGCCGGCCCCCCACCCTGGGATCCCCCAGGGGGAGGCCCGCCCCGTCATGTGGCAGGCTTATCGGTCTTGGAAGCTGGCTGACGGGCAGCCCAGGCTCTTTTGGGCTTTGGCTTACCAGGTTTGGAAGTGCGGGCCTGCTTGTGGTACGCCTGACCTTTTGCTTTACCTGAAGGACGAAAGGGGCGAAAGGAAGTACCTTTAGCCTTCGACACAGAAGGAGCGGTACTTGGCAGAAAGGCAGTTTTGGCAGTAGCCAAGTCAGCCACTATCTTATTTAAGTCCTCCCCAAACAGAATATCTCCCTTGAAAGGGAGTACCTCCAGGGTTTTTCTAGAGTCCAGATCCACAGACCAGGATCTCAGCCACAATATCCGGCGAGCCAGGATTGACGTAGTAGAGGAATTGGCTGCTAGAATACCGGCATCAGAAGCCGCCTCTTTAATATAGTGAGAACCTGTGACAATATATGACAAGCATTGTCTAGCATGGTCAGAAGAGATTTCAGTTTCCAACTCTAGGGCCCACGCTTCAATAGCCTCTGCAGTCCATGTTGCTGCAATAGTGGGCCTTTGTGCAGCACCCGTGAGGGTGTAAATCGCTTTCAGACAACCCTCCACACGTTTATCCGTAGGCTCTTTCAGAGACATGACGGTAGTGACAGGTAGAACTGAGGAAACCACCATCCTAGCCACATTCGAGTCCACTGGAGGAGGCGTTTCCCAATTTTTAGACAGCTCTGGCGCGAGGGGATAGCGAGCCAGCATATTCTTTTGAGGCACAAACTTCTTCCCTGGGTTTCCCCAGGATTCCTGACGTATATCCACTAGGTGGTCAGAATGAGGTAAAACTTGTTTAACCACCTTCTGATGCTTGAACCTATCTGGTTTCTTAGGAGGGACGGATGGCTCAGGATCATTCGTAATCTGTAGAATCAACTTAATAGCCTCCAAAAGATCAGGAACATCCACATGTGAACTACCCTCCCCATCAGCCGTATCTGTGTCAGAATCTGTGGTGTCAGTGTAAGTGCCATCTTCATCAGATGAGGTGTCAGTGACAGCAGTGGATTGTGAGGAGGTAAGAGCTCGCTTAGAGGACCCCCTGGTCTAAGGCGAGCGAGGGTCAGACTTTTTAGTAGTCAAGGACTGGTTCAATTTCTTCAATTGAGCAGACAAGTTATCCGCCCACGGCGGGTTAGCCGCGGGGACCACATACGGTTGAACCGGCATAGGAGGTCCCATAGGGGGCGTTAGTTTAGTAACTAGCGTATTTAGAAGTGTGGAGAAAGTAGCCCACGGTGGGTCATTATGTACCTCCGTTGCCACAGTTCCACTGGGGGGCAAGGAGCCCCCAGAACCAGAGCCTGCAGCTGCTATATTCTCCTCATAGGGATCTGCGGCGTCAGCAACACCGGCAGTGTGTTCAGCCCCAGAACCGTTACCCTCAGGAACAGACATGATATAACTTGCAGTATCAGGTAACACAGTACAATTGTAAGCAGCACAATACCTCTTGCCCAAACCCCTGCGCAGTGTAGTCAGCACAAGCAGAGATACAGGAGAGATATGGTGACTAAAATCACAGAGAAAAATACAAAGTAGAGTATATCTTGTGAATAGGGAGGCCAATCGCGGGATCCCGGGATTTGGGCCTAAAAATGCCAGGATTTGGAGCATCCAATCCCGGGATTCACGGGATTACACTGCGCATGCACGGGAGGGTGGGTGTGTAAGTAATACTACTTACAATTAGGCGGGCGGCAGCCATAGACAAACGCTGAACGCGGCGGCACTTCAAATGTGGCGCCGGCCGCCAGCCAATTAGAGCTGGCGGACCGGCAGCCAATCAGGGAAGCTGCCGCAGCAGCGGCAGCCAATCAGGAGCGACTGCTGCGGCCGCTTCCCTGATTGGCTGCCGGTCCGCCAGCTCTGGTTGGCTGGCGGCCGGCGCTTCATTTGAAATGCCGCCGCGTTCAGTGTGCCCATGGCTGCCGTCCACCTAATAGTAAGTGATATTACTTACACCCAGCCTCCCTCCCGCGCCTCTACCAACCCTCCCCGCTACCTACACCCTCCCGCACCGCTACCTACATCCTCCCGCCCAGCTACCTACACCCTCCGGCACCACTACCTACACCCTCCCTGCCTTCCGCGCCGCTACCTACACCCTCCCGCACCACCACCTACCCTCCAGTGCTGCTCCCTACACCCTTCTTCACTGATCCCTACTGCAATCCCGGGATTGAGCGTTTTTCAATCCCGAATCCGGGGATTGAAAAAACGGCCCGGGATTGGCCTCCCTACTTGTGAATATCCCATATTGTATATTATTATAAACCTGACGCACCAAGCCCCCTCAGGTTATAGAATATAGGGATAGCAGGTTGAGTGAGAGACACGAAATGGAAATCACTCAGCTATCAAATGCACACACAGATAGTCACAGTTATACAATGCAGAGATTATTACCAACAATAACACTGCACTGGACTAGCTTTTATATATATATATATATATATATATATATATATATATATATATATATATATATATATACACACATATATACACACACACACACACACATATATATATATATATGCAATGATATCAGGCGGCACTCACAGCATTGTAAATACTGGTGAATAAACGGTCAGACTCCGTATGAATGTGTCAACGTTTCAATTTCATTAAAAATTGTATCCTGACTACAATTTTTAATGAAATTGAAACGTTGACACATTCATACGGAGTCTGACCGTTTATTCACCAGTATCTACAATGCTGTGAGTGCCGCCTGATATCATTGCATATTTGTCTTCGTCGTGGCTGCGAGGGCACCGGGCGCAGTATAAATTGTTTATTGGAGTGCCGGACATTGTTTGTATATTTATATATATATATATATATATATATATATTTCTAAAGTCAATAGACATAACACTGCACAGTAAGAACTGGATGTATATCACAGGGTAATTGTACTAGAAAACCCTGACTAAATGCACTCTTTCTTAACTAACACTGTCTAAATAACATGTAGAATACTTAAGTGTCATGTAAAGTCACAGCACTGACAAACAGGCGGCTTTACAAAGGAGGATTTGCCCAAGCAGTCCCAGGAACAGTGTAGCTGAGAGAAATGGCGCCCAAACACTGACAGGGAGTGAGGGAGAGACAGATATGCAGCTCCAGGACGGGAACATTTGCGGGAAATGGTGCCCTGGGGCTGGGGGAGGGGCTTCAGGTCTAAGCCTTATCCCCCTGCTGGCAAAACCACCGGGTACTGTGGGCTACTATTAAAATGGTTTAAAGAGAAAACCTAACCTGCACCCATGCCCTGGTGATCTAGTGGGATTGCCTGTACTGCCACAGTGTCCATCGCCAGCACGTGCGGCCCGCCTCCCACCGGCCGCGCCGGATCGCGATAAAGTATGCGGGACCCACTCACCACCTCCCAAAGCGCGGCCACGCGATCCCGGAGATCCCCAGTCGTGCGTGCCTGACCAGAAGAAAACCGGAGCCTCCCGCTGTAGTTACCCGGCAACCAGGGCGCGGAGGGTGTACAGCGCCGCCGGGGAGAGCTGTAGCTGCAGCAGTGAATGTCTCCTGACATTTATCACCACTGCTGCTCTTGAAGTCTTCACTTTTTTCTTCATAAAAAAGCTCTTCTTAGGGCTGCCTGGAGCAGCCACTCTGTTATGTGCCTGCTTACTGCAGCACCAACTACAAAACTGATGTCCTGTGCAGGTGGGCGGGGTTATAGAGGAGGCGGCGCTGTGCATCTTGGGAACAGTCAAAGCTTTTGAGCCTATTGGTGCCTCGGATCAAGATCCTACTCTACACCCCAATGTCTATCCTTGTGGAGCCCAGTGTACCCCGCAGCAGAAATTAGCAGCTCAGCAATCAGATCTGAATTACCTCCTTAGACTCAAAGTGGAGATTATAGAACCAGGCACCATCACCCATATACATGCAGTCAGCCAATCATTGCAGCGTAGCATGTCAGCGCACTTTCTGTGGCGATTGCCGTGTGCATATAACTAATATGACTGAACAGACACATTACTTGTCCGTTGAGTGTAGAATCCATCAAGTGTATCAAATAAGACAACGACAAGAGCAGGCATCATTAATTTCATGGGGACAAGGTGCGCCCACCAATTGGTTATTTGAAGCAATGACAGACTCTATAGCAATATACCTACAATAACAAAAATAAGAATTTACTCACCGGTAATTCTATTTCTCGTAGTCCGTAGTGGATGCTGGGAACTCCGTAAGGACCATGGGGAATAGACTGGCTCCGCAGGAGACTGGGCACTCTAAAGAAAAGATTAGGTACTATCTGGTGTGCACTGGCTCCTCCCTCTATGCCCCTCCTCCAGACCTCAGTTAGGGAAACTGTGCCCGGAAGAGCTGACATTACAAGGAAAGGATTTTTGGAATCCCGGGTAAGACTCATACCAGCCACACCGTACAACTTGTGATACACTTATCCAGTTAACAGTATGAACAACAACTGAGCCTCACTCAACGGATGGCTCATAACAATAACCCTTATTTAAGCAATAACTACATACAAGTATTGCAGACAATCCGCACTTGGGATGGGCGCCCAGCATCCACTACGGACTACGAGAAATAGAATTATCGGTGAGTAAATTCTTATTTTCTCTGACGTCCTAGTGGATGCTGGGAACTCCGTAAGGACCATGGGGATTATACCAAAGCTCCCAAACGGGCGGGAGAGTGCGGATGACTCTGCAGCACTGAATGAGCAAACACAAGGTCCTCCTCAGCCAGGGTATCAAACTTGTAGAACTTTGCAAAGGTGTTTGAACCCGACCAAGTAGCCGCTCGGCAAAGCTGTAAAGCCGAGACCCCTCGGGCAGCCGCCCAAGAAGAGCCCACCTTCCTTGTGGAATGGGCTTTTACTGATTTTGGATGCGGCAATCCAGCCGCAGAATGTGCAAGCTGAATCGTGCTACAGATCCAGCGAGCAATAGTTTGCTTTGAAGCAGGAGCACCCAGCTTGTTGGGTGCATGCAGGATAAACAGCGAGTCAGTCTTCCTGACTCCAACCGTTCTGGAAACATATATTTTCAAAGCCCTGACTACGTCCAGCAACTTGGAGTCCTCCAAGTCCTGAGTAGCCGCAGACACCACAATAGGTTGGTTCAAATGAAACGATGATACCACCTTTGGGAGAAATTGGGGACGAGTCCTCAATTCTGCCCTGTCCATATGGAAGATCAGATATGGGCTTTTACATGACAAAGCCGCCAATTCCGACACACGCCTAGCCGATGCTAAGGCCAACAGCATGACCACTTTCCACGTGAGATACTTTAGTTCCACGGTCTTAAGTGGCTCAAACCAGTGGGATTTCAGGAAATCCAACACAACGTTAAGATCCCAGGGTGCAGCACTCCCTTAACAAACGTCTGAACCTCAGGCAGTGAAGTCAGTTTTTTTGAAAGAAAATGGATAGGGCCGAAATCTGGACCTTTATGGACCCCAATTTTAGGCCCATAGTCACCCCTGACTGTAGGAAGTGCAGGAATCGACCCAGCTGGAATTCCTCTGTAGGGGCCGTCCTGGCCTCACACCAAGCAACATATTTTCGCCATTTACGGTGATAATGCTTTGCTGTCACGTCCTTCCTAGCCTTTATCAGCGTAGGAATAACTTCATCCGGAATGCCTTTTTCCGCTAGGATCCGGCGTTCAACCGCCATACCGTCAAACGCAGCCGCGGTAAGTCTTGGAACAGACAGGGCCCTTGTTGCAGCAGGTCCTGTCTGAGATGCAGAGGCCATGGGTCCTCTGTGCGCATTTCTTGCAGTTCCGGGTACCAAGTCCTTCTTGGCCAATCCGGAACAATTAGTATTCCTCTCTTTCTTACTATTCTCAGTACCTTGGGTATGAGAGGAAGAGGAGGAAACACATATACCGACTGGTACACCCACGGTGTCACTAGGGCGTCCACAGCTATCGCCTGAGGGTCCCTTGACCTGGCGCAATATCTTTTTAGCTTTTTGTTGAGGCGGGACGCCATCATGTCCACCTGTGGCAGTTCCCATCGCTTTGCAATCTGTGTGAAGACTTCTTGATGAAGTCCCCACTCTCCCGGGTGGAGGTCGTGTCTGCTGAGGAAGTCTGCTTCCCAGTTGTCCACTCCCGGAATGAACACTGCTGACAGTGCTTGCACGTGATTCTCCGCCCACTGAAGAATCTTTGTGGCTTCCGCCATTGCCATCCTGCTTCTTGTGCCGCCCTGGCGGTTTACATGGGCGACCGCCGTGATGTTGTCTGACTGAATCAGCACTGGCCGGTTTCGAAGCAGGGGCTCTGCTTGACTCAGAGCGTTGAAAATGGCCCTTAGTTCCAGTATATTTATGTGTAGAGAAGTCTCCAGACTTGACCACAGCCCTTGGAAGTTTCTTCCCTGAGTGACTGCCCCCCATCCTCGGAGGCTTGCATCCGTGGTCACCAGGACCCAGTCCTGTATGCCGAACCTGCGGCCCTCGAGAAGGTGAGCACTCTGCAGCCACCACAGAAGAGACACCCTGGCCCTTGGGGACAGGGTGATCAGCCGATGCATCTGAAGATGCGATCCGGACCACTTGTCCAACAGATCCCACTGAAAGATCCTTGCATGGAACCTGCCGAAGGGAATGGCTTCGTATGAAGCCACCATCTTTCCCAGGACTCGCGTGCAGTGATGCACCGATACCTGTTTTGGTTTCAGGAGGTCCCTGACCAGAGATGCTAATTCCTGGGCCTTCTCCACCGGGAGAAACACCTTCTTCTGTTCTGTGTCCAGAATCATGCCCAGGAAAAGCAGACGCGTCGTAGGAATCAGCTGCGACTTTGGAATATTCAGAATCCAGCCGTGCTGTTGCAACACTTCCTGAGAGAGTGCTACGCTGATCAACAATTGCTCTCTGGACCTCGCCTGGAGATCGTCCAAGTACGGGATAACTATAACTCCCTTCTTCCGAAGGAGTATCATCATTTCGGCCATTACCTTGGTAAATATCCTCGGTGCCGTGGACAGGCCAAACGGCAACGTCTGGAACTGGTAATGACAGTCCTGTACCACAAACCTGAGGTACTCCTGGTGAAGTGGGTAAATGGGGACATGCAAGTAAGCATCCTTGATGTCCAGCGACACCATAAAATCCCCCTCTTCCAGGCTTGCAATAACCGCTCTGAGCGATTCCATTTTGAACTTGAATTTCTTTATATAAGTGTTCAAGGATTTTAAATTCAGAATGGGTCTCACCGAACCTTCCGGTTTTGGTACCACAAACATTGTGGAATAGTAACCCCTTCCCTGTTGAAGGAGGGGGACCCTGATAATCACTTGCTGGAGGTACAGCTTGTGAATTGCCGCCAGTACTACCTCCCTTTCCATGGGGGAAGCTGGCAAGGCTGATTTGAGGTAACGGCGGGGGGGAGTCGCTTCGAATTCCAGCTTGTATCCCTGAGATACAATTTGTACAACCCAGAGATCCACCTGTGAGCGAACCCACTGGTTGCTGAAGTTTCGGAGACGCGCCCCCACCGCACCTGGCTCCGCCTGTGGAGCCTCAACGTCATGCGGTGGACTTAGTGGAAGCAGGGGAGGACTTTTGTTCCTGGGAACTGGCTGCATGGTGCAGCTTCTTACCTCTACCCCTGCCTCTGGCAAGAAAGGATGCTCCCCTGACCCTCTTGCCTTTCTGAGAACGAAAGGACTGCATTTGATAATACTGTGCTTTCTTAGGCTGTGAGGAAACCTGAGGCAAGAAAGTCGACTTTCCAGCTGTCGCTGTGGACACGAGGTCCGATAGACCGTCCCCAAACAATTCCTCACCCTTATAAGGCAAAACCTCCATGTGTTTTTTAGAATCAGCATCTCCTGTCCATTGCCGAGTCCATAAGACCCTCCTGGCAGAAATGGACATAGCATTAATTCTAGAGCCCAGCAGGCAAATGTCCCTCTGAGCATCCCGCATATATAAGACGACGTCTTTTATATGGCCCAGGGTTAGCAAAACAGTATCTCTGTCGAGGGAATCTATGTCGTCTAACAGAGTATCTGTCCACGCTGCTACAGCACTACACATCCAGGCTGAAGCAATAGCAGGTCTCAGTATAGTACCTGAGTGTGTATACACTGACTTCAGGATAGCTTCCTGCTTTCTATCCGCAGGCTCCTTTAGGGCGGCCGTATCCTGAGACGGCAGGGCCACCTTTTTAGATAAGCGTGTCAGCGCCTTGTCCACCCTAGGGGATGTTTCCCAACGTAACCTGTCCGTTGGCGGGAAAGGGTACGCCATCAGTAACCTCTTAGAAATCACTAGTTTCTTATCAGGGGAACTCCACGCTTCTTCACATAATTCATCAGATGGGGGAAAGGTCACTGGCTGCTTTTTCTCCCCAAACATATAAACCCTCTTGGTATTAACCAGGTTACTCTCAGAAATGTGTAATACATCTTTCATTGCAATAATCATGTATCGGATGGCCTTGGTCATTTTAGACTGTAAATGTGCCTCATCATCGTCGACACTGGAGTCGGACTCCGTGTCGACATCTGTGTCAACCATCTGAGATAGAGGGCGTTTATGAGCCCCTGACGGTTTCTGAGTCGCCGGGGCAGGCGCGGGCTGAGACCCCGGCTGTCCCAAGGCTGCAGCGTCATCAAACCTTTTATGTAAGGAGCTTACATTGTCGTTTAAGACCTTCCACATATCCATCCAATCAGGTGTCGGCCCCGACGGGGGCGACACCACACTTATCTGCCCTTGCTCCGCCTCCACGTAACCCTCCTCATCAAACATGACGACACAGCTGTACCGACACACCGCACACACACAGGGAATGCTCAGACTGAGGACAGGACCCCACAAAGTCCTTTGGGGAGACAGAGAGAGAGTATGCCAGCACACCACAGCGCTATATAACACAGGGATTTTCACTTATAATAAGTGATTACCCAATAGCTGCCTTATACGTTTTATTTGCGCCTAAATTTATGTGCCCCCCTCTCTTTTTTACCCCTCTTGTACCTGGATACTGCAGGGGAGAGCCTGGGGAGCTGCTTCCAGCGGAGCTGTGAAGAGAAAATGGCGCTGGTGTGCTGAGGAAGAAGGCCCCCACTCAGTGGCGGGCTTCTGTCCCGCTTTCTGTGTAAAAAATGGCGGGGGTTTTTACATATATACAGTGCCAGACTGTATATATGTATTTTTATTGCCAAAAGGTACTTCAATTGCTGCCCAGGGCGCCCCCCCCCAGCGCCCTGCACCCTACAGTGACCGGAGTGTGTAAGTGTGCTGGGAGCAATGGCGCACAGCTGCGGTGCTGTGCGCTACCTTAAATGAAGACAGGAGTCTTCTGCCGCCGATTTCGTCATCTTCAAGCTTCTGTTCTTCTGGCTCTGCGAGGGGGACGGCGGCGCGGCTCCGGGAACGGACGATCGAGGACAGGTGCCTGTGTTCGAACCCTCTGGAGCTAATGGTGTCCAGTAGCCTAAGAAGCACAAGCTAGCTGCAAGCAGGTAGGTTTGCTTCTCTCCCCTTAGTCCCACGTAGCAGTGAGTCTGTTGCCAGCAGAAGCTCACTGAAAATAAAAATAAGATTTTACTCACCGGTAAATCTATTTCTCGTAGTCCGTAGTGGATGCTGGGAACTCCGTAAGGACCATGGGGAATAGCGGGCTCCGAAGGAGGCTGGGCACTCTAGAAAGATTTATGACTACCTGGTGTGCACTGGCTCCTCCCACTATGAGCCCCCTCCAAGCCTCAGTTAGGACACTGTGCCCGGACGAGCTGACATAATAAGGAAGGATTTTGAATCCCGGGTAAGACTCATACCAGCCACACCAATCACACCGTATAACTCGTGATACTATACCCAGTTAACAGTATGAATATAACTGAGCCTCTCAACAGATGGCTCAACAATAACCCTTTAGTTAGGCAATAACTCTATACAAGTATTGCAGACAATCCGCACTTGGGATGGGCGCCCAGCATCCACTACGGACTACGAGAAATAGATTTACCGGTGAGTAAAATCTTATTTTCTCCGACGTCCTAGTGGATGCTGGGAACTCCGTAAGGACCATGGGGATTATACCAAAGCTCCCAAACGGGCGGGAGAGTGCGGGTGACTCTGCAGCACCGAATGAGAGAACTCCAGGTCCTCCTCAGCCAGGGTATCAATTTTGTAGAATTTTGCAAACGTGTTTGCCCCTGACCAAGTAACAGCTCGGCAAAGTTGTAAAGCCGAGACCCCTCGGGCAGCCGCCCAAGATGAGCCCACCTTCCCTGTGGAATGGGCTTTCACTGATTTAAGATGCAGCAGTCCAGCCGCAGAATGCGCCTGCTGAATCGTGTCACAGATCCAGCGAACGATAGTCTGCTTAGAAGCAGGAGCACCCAGCCTGTTGGGTGCATACAGGATAAATAGCGAGTCAATTTTCCTGACACTAGCCGTCCTGGAAACATAATTTTTCAAGGCCCTGACTACGTCCAGTAACTTGGAATCCTCCAAGTCCCTAGTAGCCGCAGGCACCACA
This sequence comes from Pseudophryne corroboree, assembly GCF_028390025.1. Lineage (NCBI taxonomy): Eukaryota > Metazoa > Chordata > Amphibia > Anura > Myobatrachidae > Pseudophryne > Pseudophryne corroboree. The sequence continues at coordinate 911,235,201 of NC_086447.1, forward strand.
ATAGGTTGGTTCAAGTGAAAAGCTGATACCACCTTAGGGAGAAACTGGGGACGAGTCCTCAGTTCTGCCCTATCCATATTGAAAATCAGATAAGGACTTTTATATGACAAAGCCGCCAATTCTGTTACACGCCTGGCCGAAACCAAGGCCAATAACATGACCACTTTCAACGTGAGATATTTTAGATCCATGGTTTTTAGTGGTTCAAACCAATGTGATTTTAAGAAACTCAACACCACGTTGAGATCCCAAGGTGCCACTGGAGGCACAACCGGGGGCTGAATATGCAGCACTCCTTTTACAATGTCTGAACTTCAGGTACTGAAGCTAATGCTTTCTGGAAGAAAATCGACAGAGCCGAGATCTGTATCTTAATGGAGCCTAATTTTAGGCCCATAGACACTCCTGCTTGTAGGAAATGCAGAAATCGACCTAGTTGAAATTCCTCTGTTGGGGCCTTTTTTGGCCTCACACCAAGCAACATATTTCCGCCATATGCGGTGATAATGTTTTGCAGTTACATCTTTCCTGGCTTGAATCAGCGTAGGAATGACTTCCTCCGGAATGCCCTTTTCCTTTAGGATCCGGCGTTCAACCGCCATGCCATCAAAACGTAGCCGCGGTAAGTCTTGGAACAGACAGGGCCCCTGCTGCAGCAGGTCCTGTCTGAGCGGCAGAGGCCATGGGTCCTCTGATATATTTTCTTGAAGTTCTGGGTACCAGGCTCTTCTTGGCCAATCCGGAACCACGAGTATCGTTCTTACTCCTCGCCTTCTTATTATTCTCAGTACCTTTGGTATGAGAGGCAGAGGGGGGAACACATAAAACGACTGGTACACCCACGGTGTTACCAGAGCGTCCACAGCGATCGCCTGAAGGTCCCTTGACCTGGCGCAATATCTTTTATAGCTTTTTGTTGAGGCGGGACGCCTTCATGTCCACCTGTGGCCTTTCCCAATGGTGTACAATCCTTTGGAAGACTTCTGGATGAAGTCCCCACACTCTCGGGTGGAAGTCGTGTCTGCTGAGAAGATCTGCTTCCCAGTTGTCCACTCCGGGAATGAACACTGCTGACAGTGCTAACACATGATTTTCCGCCCATCGGAGAATCCTTGTGGCTTCTGCCATCGCCATCCTGCTTCTTGTGCCGCCCTGTTGGTTTACATGGGCGACTGCCGTGATGTTGCCTGATTGGATCAGGACCGGCTGGTTTTGAAGCAGAGGCCCTGCCTGACTCAGGGCATTGTAAATGGCCCTCTGTTCCAGAATATTTATGTAGGGAAGTCACCTGACTTGACCAAAGTCCCTGGAAGTTTCTTCCCTGTGTGACTGCCCCCCAGCCTCAAAGGCTGGCATCCATGGTCACTAGGACCTAGTCCTGTATGTCGAACCTGCGGCCCTCTTGAAGATGGGCACTCTGCAGCCACTACAGTAGAGATACCCTGGTCCTTGGAGACAGGGTTATCAGCCTAATGCATCTGAAGATGCGACCCGGACCACTTGTCTAACAGGTCCCCCTGAAAAGTTCTTGCATGGAACCTGCCGAATGGGATTGCTTCGTAGGAAGCTATCATTTTTCCCAGGACTCGCGTGCAATGATGCACCGATAACTGTTTTGGCTTCAGGAGGTCTCTGACTAGAGATGACAGCTCCTTGGCTTTCTCCTCCGGGAGAAACACTTATTTCTGGTCTGTGTCCAGAACCATCCCCAGGAACAGTAGACGTGTCGTAGGAACCAGCTGTGACTCTGGACTGTTTAGAATCCAACCGTGCTGTTGTAGCACTTTCCAAAATAGTGCTACCCCGACTAGCAACTGCTCCTTGGACCTCGCCCTTATAAGGAGATTGTCCAAGTACGGGATAATTAAAACTCCCCTTTTTCGAAGGAGTATCATCATTCCGGCCATTACCTTGGTAACACCCTCGGTGCCATGTACAGTCCAAACGGCAGAGTCTGGACTTGGTAATGGTAATCCTGTACCACAAATCTGAGGTACTCCTGACGAGGATAGTAAATAGGGACATGCAGGTAAGCATCCTTGATGTCCCGGGATACCATGTAATCCCCCTCGTCCAGGCTTGCAATAACCCTGAGCGATTCCATCTTGAACTTGAATTGCATGTGTTCAAGGATTTTAAATATAAAGAAGGGTCACACCGAACCATGCGGTTTCGGTACCCCAAACCGTGTGGAATAGTAACCCTGTCCTTGTTGAAGTAGGGGCACCTTAAGTATTACCTGCTGGGAATACAGCTTATTAATTGCCTCTAGCACAGCCTCCCTGCCTGAGGGAGTTGTCGGCAAGGCATATTTGAGGAAACGGCGGGGGGAAGACATCTCGAATTCCAGCTTGTACCCCTGAAATACTACTTGAATGAAACAGGGATCCACCTGTGAGCGAGCCCACTGATCGCTGAAATTTTTGAGACGGCCCCCCACCGTACCTGGCTACACCTGTGGAGCCCCCGCGTCATGCTGTGGACTCAGAGGAAGCGAGAGAAGAATTATGATTCTGGGAACAGGCTGACTGGTGCAGCTTTTTCCCTCTTCCCTTGTCTTTGTACAGAAAGGAAGCGCCTTTGACCCGCTTGCTTTTCTGAAGCCGAAAGGACTGTACCTGATAATACAGTGCTTTCTTAGACTGTGAGGAAAACTGAGGTAAAAATATTTCTTCCCAGCTGTTGCTGCGGATACGAGGTCCTAGAGACCATCTCCAAATAATTCCTCACCCTTATAAGGCAGAATCTCTATGCGCCTTTTAAGGTCAGCATCACCTGTCCAGTGACAGGTCTCTAATACCCTCCTGACAGAATGGACATTACATTCATTTTGGATGCCAGCCGGCAAAATATCCCTCTGTGCATCCCTCATATATAAGACGACGTCTTTAATATGTTCTCATGTTAGCAAACTAGTATGTTTGACAGGGTCACCGACCACGCTGCAGCAGCACGCTCTGCAGGTTTTAGTCTAGTACCTGAGTGTGTAAATACAGACTTCAGGATAGCCTCCTGCTTTTTATCAACAGGTACCTTCAAAGTGGCCGTTCCTAAAACGGCAGTGCCACCTATTTTGACAACCGTGTGAGCGCCTTATCCACCCTAGGGGATATCTCTCAGCGTAACTTATCCTCTGGCGGGAAAAGGTACGCCATCAGTAACTTTTTAGAAATTACCAGTGTCTTATCAGGGGGAACCCACGCTTTTCACACACTTCATTCATTCATCTGATGGGGGAACAAAACACTGCCTGCTTTTTCTCCCCAAACATAAAAACCCATTTTTAGAGGTTAATGTCAGAAATGTGTAACACATTTTTTTTATTGCCGGGATCAAGTCACGGATGTTCCTAGTGGATTGTGTATATGTCTCAACCTTGTCGACACTGGAGTCAGACTCCGTGTCGACATCTGTGTCTGCCATCTGAATGAGCGGGCGTTTTTGAGCCCCTGATGGCCTTTGAGACGCCTGGGCAGGCACGGGCTGAGAAGCCGGCTGTCCCACAGCTGTTACGTCATCCACCCTTTTATGTAAGGAGTTGACACTGTCGGTTAATACCTTTTACCTAACCATCCACTCTGGTGTCGGCCCCACAGGGGGCGACATCACATTTATCGGCATCTGCTCCGTCACTATATAAGCCTCCTCCTCAAACATGTCGACACAGCTGTACCGACACACCGCACACACACAGGGAATGCTATGACTGAGGACAGGACCCACAAAGCCCTTTGGGGAGACAGAGAGAGAGTATGCCAGCACACACCAGAGCGCTATATAATGAGGGGATTAACACTATAACTGAGTGAATTTTCCCCCATAGCTGCTTGTATATACAATATTGCGCCTAAATTTAGTGCCCCCCCTCTCTTTTTAACCCTTTGAGCCTGAAAACTACAGGGGAGAGCCTGGGGAGCTTTCTTCCAGCTGCACTGTGAAGAGAAAATGGCGCCAGTGTGTCTGAGGGAGATAGCTCCGCCCCTTTTCCACGGCCTATTCTCCCGCTTTTTTCTGGATTCTGGCAGGGGTATTTACCACATATATAGCCTCTGGGGCTATATATTGTGGTATTTTTGCCAGCCAAGGTGTTTTTATTGCTGCTCAGGGCGCCCCCCCCAAGCGCCCTGCACCCTCAGTGACCGGAGTGTGAAGTGTGTATGAGGAGCAATGGCGCACAGCTGCAGTGCTGTGCGCTACCTTGGTGAAGACTGATGTCTTCTGCCGCCCTTTTTCCGGACCTCTTCTTGCTTCTGGCTCTGTAAGGGGGACGGCGGCGCGGCTCCGGGACCGAACACCAAGGACTGGGCCTGCGGTCGATCCCTCTGGAGCTAATGGTGTCCAGTAGCCTAAGAAGCCCAATCCGGCTGCAAGCAGGCGAGTTCGCTTCTTCTCCCCTTAGTCCCTCGCTGCAGTGAGCCTGTTGCCAGCAGGTCTCACTGAAAATAAAAAACCTAAATCTATACTTTCTTTCTAAGGGCTCAGGAGAGCCCCTAGTGTGCATCCAACCTCGGCCGGGCACAAGATCTAACTGAGGCTTGGAGGAGGGTCATAGTGGGAGGAGCCAGTGCACACCAGGTAGTCATAAATCTTTCTAGAGTGCCCAGCCTCCTTCGGAGCCCGCTATTCCCCATGGTCCTTACGGAGTTCCCAGCATCCACTAGGACGTCAGAGAAAAACCTAATAAATACTTTCTTTACTAGTAAGCTCAGGAGAGCCCACTAGGAGCACCCAGCTCTGGCCGGGCACAGATTCTAACTGAGGTCTGGAGGAGGGGCATAGAAGGAGGAGCCAGTGCACACCAGATAGTACCTAATCTTTTCTTTAGAGTGCCCAGTCTCCTGCGGAGCCCGTCTATTCCCCATGGTCCTTACGGAGTTCCCAGCATCCACTAGGACGTCAGAGAAATATACGGTTATGCTCCGACACAACGTAACGGATGAATCTGATGCGACAAGGGCGTCCGTACAGATTATCGCTGATAGGAGTACATGGGTTGGAATATTGGAGAGAGCCTTACCTGAATAGCTGGGAACTGAAAGCCGCACTCGTTCGCAATGGAATTCAGCAGCCATGCCTTATTGTAGTTCCGCCCATACGGGATCTAGGGACATCGAGAACACAGACCGTAATAGTACTTTTAATCAAACAAAGCATTAATAACGAATGAGCAATGTAGTCGAAACATGTAATTATCCACGTCACTAATTTACCTACCATGACTTTGTAGTGTGTAGTGTTCACGCTAGGCTGTTTTAGCAGGGCGCCGTGTCCTGCCCGATTTTTTAAGGGCAAAATCTGCCCTGCCCTTTCTGCGGCGCCCTGCTAGAACAGCCGCCCGCTTCCTGCCCTCCCAGCGTGTAAAGATGCCGTGCGCATGCATTCACGCTGTAAGAGAGCTTGGGGGAAGCCCAGCACCTCCGTAGGTGCTGGGCACGCCCCCAACAGTGACGACCCGGCCGCCCACGCCCCCCGTCTATGGGCTGAACCGCCCACTTTTATTACATGTGTTGACCACGCCCCTTTTTCGCGGCCACGCCCCTTTTTGACGCACACACGCTTTTGCTCCTCACAGTCCGGCGCTCTGCCCTGCCCGGATCCTAGAGTGAACACTAGTGTGAAACACCGTGGGTGCGAGGATTCCACACAAACTCCACACAGATGGTGTTGGGTTGTAATCAATCCCATGGCCTGACCACTGTGAGGTAGCAATGCTAACCACTGTGCAAGAGTGACATACAACTACACATGCATTAGAGCACGGGTCCTCAACCTGCAGCCCTCCAGCTGCTGTGGAACTACACATCCCAGCATGCCCTGCCTCAGTTTTATCATACCATAATAGCAAAACTGTGGCAGGGCATGCTGGGATATGTAGTTCCACAGCAGCTGGAGGGCCACAGGTTGAAGACCCATTCATTAGAGTAAACCGGTTTTATGTATGGAAGGCAAACAGTTCATTTGTGTCCCCCACTAAATATTAGACTCTATTGTGTTATACCGCTTTCCAACAAAGTTCCGGGTCTGACCCAGGAATTGTAGCATGGGTCCAAGCTGGGTCAGACCCGGAACTTCCCCCTTTCCCACTGCCGCGCCAAACCGGGAGATCCTGCGTCAGTGCTGTTTACATAATGTGTTTCCCAACGCATCACAACCTTACTCTACCAAAGACATAGCTGAAAACAAGAGTAGTGTATGAGTGATGGCGACACATTTGTGGACGTGTTGCAGACTGCAGGGACTACGCACCGTTATTCTAAACCACAACGGTTTCACGTCATAATACTGTTTGTTACGGAAGTTCTGCATCAGTTCCCCATTCCTACGCCATCCGTATCCATAAGGATTCCTAGAAAACAAAAAGAGCGACCGTAAAACACACGACCGTGAGCCCATCTCAGGCTGCCCATTTGTCCTGCAAAGCCAACGTACCTGCCGTGTTCTGCATACGGCCTCACAACGCGCTTCCCTTTGGCTGAAAGCTGCACTCTAGTAACAAGATAGTAATAACATTAAAATACGACATCGATATGGAATTATACTAACAGCATAGGACATGATGACAAAACTTGCAGGTCTTCTGAGCTTACGATGTGGAATAATCCTCTCTTTGCTTCTGCTACAGACACACAAATAACAACGTAGCACAGACTCGTTATAATCTATAGACGAGCGCTATACAATTATACATTCCTCGCTTACCGCAGCTGATAATAGCTGTCTTGCATGGTCACGGATCAGGCTGTTGTTCTAAGACATGAAAACAAAATAGGAAAGAGTAATGTGTAGATCCCCGATAGTACTGCAGTCTCTGAGCACCAAACATTGTACCCCAGGAAGGGAGACATGAATCCGCTTCTATCCGATGTTACAGTGATGTCAATGGTTCCCAGTTTGCAGAAAATATTTAGAGGCTGACTCCGAGCTGGGAGTACAGCAATGACAAGCAGTAACTTTGTAACACCATGCTGCGCTGCAGGTTGGGTGGATGTAACATGTGCAGAGAGAGTTAGAGTTGGGAGGGGCATGTCCTAGCTCAGAACCAGTAACTGTGCACCAGGGAAACACCATGCTGCACTGCAGGTGGGGTAGATGTAACATGTGCAGACAGAGTTAGAGTTGGGAGGGGCGTGTCCTAGCTCAGAGACAGTAACTGTGCACCTGGGTAACACTGCGCTGCAGGTAAGGCAGATGTAACATGTGCAGAGTTATGCTGGGTACACACTGGGCGATATATCGGCCGTTCTGTTGAATGGCCGATATATATTGCTGGCCGGTCGGCCAGCGTGTACCAACGATATGTCTGTGAACGCCGTCATTCACAGACATATGGCGTCAGCCATGCAGCAAACGCAATGACCAATATATCTACAGATATATTGGTGCATTGCTGTGTGTGTGCGGGCGGTCAGCCGACCGCCTGTACACTCCCTGCAAGAGCCGGCGCTGATTGACAGCACAACTGGGCGGGCGCATGTAAATGCCTGCCCACTTTGTGACGTCAGTCCCGACGGATCGGGAAGTGTGTTAGCACAATACACTGCCTGTTCCGTCTGTAGATATATCTGCAAATCAAGTCAATGGTGGGGCAGATGTAACATGTGCAGAGAGAGTTAGATTTGGGAGGGACATGTCCTAGCTCAGCTCTAAATTGCGGTGTAATAATAAAGCCATCCAGCATGTGTGGGCTACATGCAAAAGCAGTCAGTATTTACCCTGCATGCAAACATAATAAATATCCCTGCTCCCCTTGCATTGCAGCGCAGTTTCATCCTGATAGAAAGTTACCCGCTTTCTTTGCTTTGATCCCAACTAAGGGGGGAATTCAATTGCTGGTGACTTGTTCGCCCAGTTGAAATCTCACGACACCCACCGCTGTAAAGGGATCTCATTCAAAAGTGTTTGCAACCCCACAGGGTAGCGAGCACTTTTGAGCGAATAGGGGTGCAAATTGGGTTGCCGTTACTGGCGTTCAAACGTCATGGCAACGGCAACTAGCCCCCGTCGCCGGCAATTGAATTCCCCCCTTAGAATCAGCAGGTATATGTGTAAAGTCTGTGAAATGGGATGCCGGTTTGCTGACCGGCATTTGGGATGCTGGCAGTCGGATTACCGACACTAGTCATAGGACTGATGGTGGGATACCGACATCGATCACAATGCCGGCGATGGAATCCCAACTGCTGGCATACTGCACGTAAGTTTTCCAGGGAGGGTTAGGCTACTAGAGTATACACCTTGACAAAGGGGCATGTAAGCCCCGAAACGTTGGCTACTTGTAATTTCTTTTGAAATATAACTTCATTTACTGCACGAAAAAATCCTCGAGTGCCGCTGTGTCATTTTGGACTTCTGTATTATTTCTTCAGAAGGCACCGGGGTAACTTCAAGCCAGTTGGGAGAGTGCCAGACTGATTTGGGATCCATATATATATATATATATATATATATATATATATATATATATATATAGCGCCATTTGTGGTACCTGCTACATTTCTACAATTTCAAGGAAATTTAGTAAATACGTATTGACAGCAGGGGAGGGGACATGAGATATTTAACTCATTACAATAATCTCAAACAACACTATTGAGTGAAATATGAATTCCTATATAATAAAGCTCTATCAGGCAGGTGTAAAATGCAACAGTTACTGAAACGTGATATTCTGGTGCAGCTACTGGTGGCGTGATATGGTTGGAACAAGGGTAAGGTGGAGATAAACATGAACTAATCACTGTAGAATTATTAAACAATACAGCTGCCTGTGTATACAGGGAGAGGGAGCCGATCGCCCCCACTAGCCGGGACAGCCTGCAGCCGCATACTACCTGCAGGCCGCTTGCTCCTCGCCCGCCTAGCACTGGATCCTACGCAGACGCTCCGATTGTATATTAGACTGGCTCACAGCATCACTGGTTCTTCACATCGGCGCTGGCCATTCACCAATCAGAGTAGAGGAGATCTTCCACTACTCTGATTGATTCCTGAATTATGCCAGTCACGTCATCACCACCTACTTTTTCCATATGCTACAAAGCTGGATCTCTGTGGAAACTGCATCCAACAAGAAGCGTGAAGGGAAATTTAAGGAAAAATTACTTCACAAAAAGGGTAGTGGATAAGTGGAATAGCCTCCCATCAGAGGTGGTAGAGGCCAAGACTGTAGAGCAATGTAAACATGCTTGGGGTAGGCATATGAATATCCTTAGTAAAGAACTAAGGTTCAAAAAGGGTTGCGATTACCTAAAGGATAAAAAAAGGGGCAGACTAGATGGGCCAAGTGGTTCTTAGCTGTCGTCACATTCTATGCCAGGTTCTCAAGGTGGCTGATTATTCTAAAGCCGAGTACAGACTGGAGCGATGTGTACCCAGCCGATATGTCGGCCCGATGAGTGGACATATCGGAACCTGGGTACACAATGAGCGATCTTAATGAAGGATGGAACGTTCACTGTACTGTCCAACATTAGCATACATGTTGTCGCTAGCAATATCGTCAGATCTGGTGGGCAGCACATCAAACATGGCGACATTGCTAGCACGCGGGCACCCAAATATCGGGCATGATATGCCCCAATGTGAGCCATATATCGGTCCGATACACCGGATCGGATGACATATCGCTCAGTGTGAACCCAGCTCTACACATTCCATCTATTTTATAAGATTCGGCTTTGGCGCATCCCGTCATCTGTATCCGTGCATTGCAGAAGGAGAAAAGGAGATTCTGTTTGTACTTACTGATAAATCCCTCTCTCCAAAGCTATAGGTGGCCACCAGACTAACCCACCCACCCAGGAATGCTCAGCCTTTGCTCTACTGCACAGGTTCTCAAACTTGGTCCTCAGGACCCCACACAGTGCATGTTTTGCAGGTCTCCTGACAGAATCACAAGTGACATAATTAGCTCCACCTGTGGATCTTTTAAAATGTGTCAGTGAGTAATTAATACACCTGTGCACTTGCTGGGTTACCTGCAAAACATGCACTGTGTGGGGTCCTGAGGACCGAGTTTGAGAACCACTGCTCTACTGCATAGTTTCCCAAACTCTGCCATTACAGTCCCGGTTTTTAGGATATCCATTCTTGAGCACAGTTGACTTGATTAGTACCTCAGTCAATTTGATGTAACCATCTGGGCTTAAGCATGGCTATCCTTAAAACCTGGTCTGTAATGACAGAGTTTGGGAGACTCTGCTCTACTCCACAGATTCTCAAACCCGGTCCTCAGGACCGCAAACAGGTCACGTTTTCTAGGTCTCCTCGCACTGTGGATCTTTTAAAATGTGTCAGTGAGTAATAATTACACCGGTGCCCCTGGAAAACGTGACCTGTTTGGGGTCTTGAGAACCACTGCCCTAAGCCAGGCATGTCCAAACTGCGGCCCTCCAGCTGTTGAGAAACTACACATCCCAGTATGCCCTGACATAGCTTTAGCATTCTCTGACAGCAAAACTGTGTCAGGGCATGCTGGGATATGTAGTTTCACAACAGCTGGAGGGCCGCAGTTTGGACATGCCTGCAGTGTAAGCTGTCCTTGCTGGTCTAGAAGCAGAGGTTCCCAAACGCAGCCCACAAGGCAACCTAACGGTCCTGGTTTTAAGGATAACCAAGCTTGGCCACAGGTGCTTGATTAATACTTCAATTTGATTTAACCATCTGCGTTCAGCCATGGATATTCTTAAAACCTGGACCGTTGGGGTGCCTTAAGGACCACGTTTGGGAAAATCTGGTCTAGGGGTAAACTGAGGTCATAAGGGTTCTAGAAGAGTGTGGTTTCCCTTTAACATAGAGTCCTATAAATAAAAAACATATGTTTGTACATTCATCCGTAAATATTTACTTTAGACAATTACAAAGGAAAAACAAATAAACAGTGTTCTGGTCACTTTAATAACACTACAGATGTTTTTATTATACTATATGTACCAGTTGTGGCGATCTTTTGTTAGAGTAAGGTAAAAATTTTCTACTGTACAGTATAAGGGGTGCAGGACGCTGGGTTTTGAGGCTGTAATAGGGTTTTCCAGGTTCCGTCTTGTTCAAAACAGTGAGTTACCTAGGAACGCTGACATATTTGGAGGCACGTGAACTTTGATGCACCACTAAAATGCAAGTTGCTTTGTATGAAACAACTAATGCCAACCACGACAATCTTTTGCACCCAGCATGGGCCAAGTGCAACGATCTGATGCTGGCATTAGCATACGGCCGTAAATCTGCCTGCCGCACGCTGCCACACTTGTTCCGGACTCCGGCCCGCTGAGCTTACCATTGCTGGGAGTGTTATTCAGCGGTGCTGTGGTATGAGTTTGCAGCTTTTTCGGAGATGGAGGAGACTCTACGGCAGGGATAGACCACATGCGGCACTCCAGCTGTTGTTGACACATCCCAGCATGCCCGGTCACTGTTTTAGCATGCCCTATCAGCAAAAAGGTGGCCTGGCAAGCTGCTGTGTGTAGTTCCACAACACTGCCTACCCCTGGTATACAGAGAACCAGTGTGAAACCACAGCAGCAACTGCATGTGCCACTAACAGCTTTGCAGCAAGCTATTAGGTTAGAAGACAACTGAATACATGGAACAGACCCAGCTCATAATAAGATGTAAAACAATGGAGCAGGTCACCAAAATATATTATGTCTGTGTGCAACAGCTTCAGCACTATCCTACTATGGTGTAATATCCATTTAATCTGGGACATCTATGATCTACACAGGGGCTGGCTAAAGTCAAGCCTGCCTTTCACCTGGTTTTAATCAGCCCCAGAACCTGTGTAAATTATAGGTGTCCCGGAATACAGCAAGCCTAATTATTAGCATTAGATGTGATTTACGCCAAGCAAAAGGACACAGGCGATTGGTCAATGCAGAGATACACAGATTTATGTGTGGAACACAAGACTTTGCCTGAATCATTGTGTCATTGACCAATCAGACCACTCACTGATCTCCTTCTAGTCACTGATTGCTTCTTCACTACCTACCTTCACAGCTGCGTAAGACCCTATGGGACACATATGATGTACACAGGTTCTGGGGCTGGATGACTACAAGCCTACGCTTCCTCTGACTTTAATCAGCCACAGAACCTGTGTAATCCATGAGCGTCCTATTTAAAGGGATGGTATGGTAACAATGAGGACCAGTAATCGGGGCCCCTCGGTGATCACCGTGCCCTAGGCAGGAGCCTAGGGGCTTAGTTACCCCACGGCGCTGTACAGGAGCAATTACACTCAACAGAAAGCGCCCCTGGTTTTGTATTGAATATAACTTCCCTGTACATCCAGCGGTGGCGTTGCAAAGCGCGACACAGTAAGTGTGGCCCTAGGGTTGCCTAGTGGATGATCCACATCACCTGCACCGGCCGCTGGGGGCACATCTGAGGATGCACTCACCTTTACATGTGCTCTGAGTCTGCAGCCACTCAGCTGCCAGGTGCAATCACAGAGCTGATCACCTGCAGACACAATCAGGGCAGGGTCAGGCACAGTGCACCCTTGCAGGTGAGGGGGAAATGCTGGGACCACTAGCTACAGAGCAACAATGTATGGGGCAGGCTATGGGAGGATCCTGCAGGCCATGCCACACGGATCACCCCAGCAGCAGCAAACCCATGTACAGCCAGGTGGGTGGGAATACCCGGCATCCAGCAGTACAGCCATCCCCTGTGCCATGCTGGGGGAAGCATGGGGAGGATCTTACGGGCAGGGGCCCGTCCACCCGGTATATCTAGGCCCTCACCTACCTTAGAGATGGTCCCGCAGTGCCCGCCCCCGATCACTGCCGCTCTCTGATAGGCCGAAGCGGGCTCCCTCAGGCGGCCGCCGTGACGTCGTCACCCGCGCGGCGCCCTCATCAGCCAATCAGGGGCCGGGGACAGCGGCGGCACGTGACTCAGGCTCCTCGAGACACGTTTCTAGATAGATGTTCAACGTCCAACCGTCCTGTGTTGGGAGGGGCTAGAGCCAGGGAGGCGGGGGGTGATGACTCACATGTGGGAGGGGCTATGGAGTGAGGCGGGGTTTATAACTGACAGATGGGGGTGGATGGAGAGGGAGGCGGGAAGGTGACACAGAGAGGGTGACAGGGAGGTGGCGCCTGATGAATGATAGATTGGATGGATAGTGAGGTGGGAGGGATGGCTATCGACCACCGATAATTCCTAATCATCGATGGTTTATGGTCGAATGCTTTTGCCATCGATGGAAGCGAACCACATGGTTTACCTACACTGATGGCACAGCATAAACAATTTTTTTTGCAAGGTGCCGGGACTAGGAACATAGCTCCGCCACCCGCGTAGCCCCATCCCCTGGGCTGTGATTGGCCCACGGGTCATTATGGTCTCCCGTAGCATAATCGGTGATCATCGATGGCCACTCAAAGTTTCATCATCTTCCCATGTACCTTCAGGCTGACGGAGATTTGTTCCTATGTCAGAACGAATCCCCATTGCGCCAGTGTGTACCCAACTAAAAACAGACAAGTTGCATTGTTGCCCCTAGCAACCAATCCGGATCTATAATTTTCTAGAAATGATGGACAGAATGGGATTGGTTGCTGTTGACAACACCTCCACTTTCCATTTTAATGGACGGTCACATGACCTCCATCGAAGATCCTGCCCCATCACTATCCCGATGGTCGGCATGCCGACCAACAGGGACTATTTCCATTCGTGGGTGTACACGACACCCATAGAGTGGGGATTGAACCCGTGGAGACCGCAGGCCGCCACCAAGCCTGCAGCACGGTGAGCCCACAAGGGGCTTGCTGCACTCACCCCTCCCTGCCGGGATCCCGGCGTCGGTATGCTGACAGTCGGTCAGCCATACTACACCCCTGTCATTTATATACTTTGTTTCTCTAACGTCCTAGAGGATGCTGGGGACTCCGTATGGACCATGGGGATAGACGGGCTCCGCAGGAGACATGGGTACTTTAAGAAAGACTTTAGATCTGGGTGTGCACTGGCTCCTCCCTCTATGCCCCTCCTCCAGACCTCAGTTTGATACTGTGCCCAGAGGAGCAGGGTGCACTGCAGGGATCTCTCCTGAGCTTTCTGACAGAAAGTATTTTGTTATGTTTTTTATTTTCAGGGAGCTCTGCTGGCAACAGGCTCCCTGCATCGTGGGACTGAGGGGAGAGAAGCAGCCCTACTCTCTGAAGCTAGGTCCTGCTTCTTAGGCTACTGGACACCATTAGCTCCAGAGGGATCGTACGCAGGATCTCACCCTCGTCGTCCGATCCCGGAGCCGCGCCGCCGGCCCGCTCGCAGAGCCGGAAGACAGAAGCCGGGTGAGTATGAGAAGCAAAGAAGACTTCACAGGCGGCAGAAGACTTCAGATCTTCACTAGAGGTAACGCACAGCACTGCAGCTGTGCGCCATTGCTCCACACACCTCACATACTCCGGTCACTGTAAGGGTGCAGGGCGCAGGGGGGGGCGCCCTGGGCAGCATTTGGGACATCATATTGGCAAAAGACTACATATATACAGCTGGGCACTGTATATACGTATGAGCCCCCGCAAAAAAATTACATTTTAAGCGGGACAGGAGCCCGCCGCCGAGGGGGCGGGGCTTCTCCCTCAGCACTCACCAGCGCCATTTTTTCTCCACAGCACCGCTGAGAGGAAGCTCCCCGGGCTCTCCCCTGCAGTTACACGGTAGAAGAGGGTAAAAAGAGAGGGGGGGCACATAATTAGGTGCAAAAATCAATATAAACAGCAGCTACTGGGTTAACATTAAGTTACTGTGTAATTCCTGGGATGGGTGTAGTATGGCTGACCGCCGGTCAGCTTACCGACGCCGGGATCCCGGCGGGGAGAGGCGAGTGCAGCAAGCTCCTTGCGGGCTCGGTGGCGACCTACGGTCGCCACGGGTTCTATTCCCACTCTATGGGTGTCGTGGACACCCACAAGTGGAAATAGTCCCTGTTGGTCGGCATGCCGACCATCGGGATAGTGGGGGTCGGGATGCTGGAGGAGGTCATGTGACCGTCGGTCTCCCAACCGTCGGTCACATGAATACCACCCCCTGGGATATATAGCGCTGGGGTGTGTGCTGGCATACTCTCTCTCTGTCTCTCCAAAGGGCCTCGTGGGGGAACTGTTTTCAGAAAGGACATTCCCTGTGTGTATGGTGTGTCGGTACGCTTGTGTCGACATGTCTGATGAGGAAGGCTATGTGGGAGAGGAGCGGGAGCAAATGAATGTGGTGTCTCCGCCGACACCTGATTGGATGGATATGTGGAAGGTTTTAAATGATAATGTTAATTCCTTGCATAAAAGATTTGACAAGGCTGATGCATTGGGACAGTCAGGGTCTCAACCCGTGCAGGGACCGTCAGGGTCTCATAAGCGCCCACTATCCCAGATTGTTGACACAGATACCGACACAGATTCTGACTCGTGTCGATTACAATGATGCAAAGTTACAGCCAAAATTGGCCAAAACTATTTGATATATGATTATGGCAATAAAAGATGTTTTGCACATCACAGAGGAAACCCCTGTCCCGGACAAGAGGGTGCATATGTACAAGGGAAAGAAGCCTGAGGTTACCTTTCCCCCCTCACACGAACTGAATGAGTTATGTGAAAAGGCTTGGGAATCTCCAGATAAAAAAACCTGCAGATTTCCAAACGGATTCTTATGGCGTATCCTTTCCCGCCAACGGACAGGTTACGATGGGAATCCTCCCCTAGGGTGGACAAAGCTTTAACACGCTTATCCAAGAAGGTAGCCCTGCTGTCACAGGATACGGCTACCCTCAAAGATGCTGTTGATCGCAAACAGGAGGTTACCCTGAAGTCCATTTATACACATTCAGGTACCTTACTAAGACCGGCAATTGTGTCGGCCTGGGTCTGTAGTGCAGTAGCAGCATGGACGGATACCTTATCTGAGGAGCTTGATACCCTAGATAAGGATACTATATTATTGACCCTGGGGCATATTAAAGACGCTGTCCTATATATGAGAGATGCTCAAAGAGACATTAGTCTACTGGGTTCTAGAATAAACGCTATGTCGATTTCTGCCAGAAGGGTCCTGTGGACTCGGCAATGGACAGGTGATACCGACTCAAAAAGGCATATGGAGGTTTTACCTTACAGGGGTGAGGAATTGTTCGGGGAGGGTCTCTCTGACCTGTTCTCCACAGCTACAGCTGGAAAGTCAAATTTTTTGCCTTATATTCCCTCACAGCCTAAGAGAGCACCGCATTATCAAATGCAGTCCTTTCGATCACAAAGGAACAAGAAAGTCAGAGGTGCGTCCTTTCTTGCCAGAGGTAGAGGCAGGGGAAAGAAGCTGCACAACACAGCTAGTTCCCAGGAACAGAAGTCCTCCCCGGCCTCTACAAAATCCACCGCATGACGCTGGGGCTTCACTGGCGGAGCTAGGCCCGGTGGGGGCACGTCTTCGAAATTTCAGCCACATGTGGGTTCACTCCCAGGTGGATCCCTGGGCAATAGAAATTGTGTCTCAGGGTTACAAACTGGAATTCGAAGAGATGCCTCCTCAATGATAGTTCAAATCGGCCCTACCAGCTTCCCCCCAAGAGAGGAAAATAGTGTTAAATGCAATACAAAAATTGTATCTTCAACAGGTGGTGGTCAAGGTTCCCCTCCTTCAACAGGGAAGGGGTTATTATTCGACCATGTTTGTAGTCCCGAAACGGGACGGTTCGGTCAGACCCATATTGAATTTAAAATCCCTGAACCTATACCTGAAAAGGTTCAAGTTGGAATCGCTAAGAGCGGTCATCGCAAGCCTGAAAGGGGGGGATTTTATGGTGTCTCTGGACATAAAGGATGCATACCTTCATGTCCCCATTTATCCACCTCATCAGGCGTACCTCAGATTTGCGGTACAGGATTGTCATTACCAATTTCAGACGTTGCCGTTTGGTCTCTCCACAGCCCCGAGAATCTTCACCAAGGTAATGGCGGAAATAATGGTGCTCCTGCGGAAGCAAGGTGTCACAATTATCCCGTACTTGGACGATCTCCTCATAAAAGCGAGATCAAGAGAGCAGTTGCTGAACAGCGTATCACTTTCACTGGAAGTGTTACGGCAACACGGCTGGATTCTCAATATTCCAAAGTCGCAGTTGGTTCCTACGACTCGTCTGCCTTTCTTGGGCATGATTCTGGACACAGACCAGAAAAGGGTTGATCTCCCAATAGAAAAAGCCCGGGAACTCATGACCCTGGTCAGGAACCTATTGAAACCTAAACAGGTGTCAGTGCATCACTGCACTCGAGTCCTGGGAAAGATGGTGGCATCATACGAGGCCATTCCCTTCGGCAGATTCCATGAGATGACTTTCCAATGGGACTTACTGGACAAGTGGTCCGGGTCACATCTCCAGATGCATCGGTTGATCACCCTGTCCCCCAGGGCCAGGGTGTCGCTTCTGTGGTGGCTGCAGAGTGCTCACCTTCTCGAGGGCCGCAGATTCGGCATTCAGGACTGGGTCCTGGTGACCACGGACGCAAGCCTCCGAGGTTGGGGAGCAGTCACACTGGGAAGAAATTTCCAGGGTCTTTGGTCAAATCAAGAGACTTGTCTGCACATCAACATCCTGGAACTAAGGGCCATATACAACGCCCTGCGTCAAGCGGAGACCTTGCTTCGCGACCAACCGGTTCTGATCCAGTCAGACAACATCACCGCAGTGGCTCATGTAAACCGCCAAGGCGGCACAAGGAGCAGAGCGGCGATGGCGGAAGCCGTCAGAATTCTTCGCTGGGCGGAGAATCATGTAAGCGCAATGTCAGCAGTGTTCATTCCGGGAGTGGACAACTGGGAAGCAGACTTCCTCAGCAGACACGACCTACACCCGGAAGAGTGGGGACTTCATCATGAAGTCTTCGCACAGATTACAAGTCGGTGGGAACTGCCACAGGTGGACATGATGGCATCCCGCCTCAACAAAAAGCTACAAAAGGTATTGCGCCAGGTCAAGAGACCCGCAGGTAGTAGCTGTAGACGCCCTGGTGACACCGTGGGTGTTCCAGTCGGTCTATGTATTTCTTCCTCTTCCTCTCATACCCAAGGTACTGAGGATAATAAGAAAAAAAGGAGTGAGAACAATCCTCATTGTTCCAGATTGGCCACGAAGGACTTGGTATCCAGAGCTGCAAGAAATGCTCACAGAAGATCCGTGGCCTCTTCCTCTAAGACAGGGCCTGTTGCAACAGGGGCCCTGTCTGTTCCAAGACTTACCGCGGCTGCGTTTGACGGCATGGCGGTTGAACGCCGGATCCTAGCAGAGAAAGGCATTCCGGATGAGGTCATTCCTACGCTGATAAAGGCTAGGAAGGATGTGACATCTAAACATTATCACCGTATTTGGCGAAAATATGTTTCTTGGTGTGAGGCCAGGAATGCTCCTACGGAAGAATTCCAGCTGGGCCGTTTTCTTCACTTCCTACAGTCCGGAGTGAATTTGGGCCTAAAGTTAGGCTCCATTAAGGTCCAGATTTCAGCCCTATCCATTTTCTTTCAAAAAGAGTTGGCTTCTCTACCAGAAGTTCAGACGTTTGTAAAAGGAGTGCTGCATATTCAGCCTCCTTTTGTGCCTCCGGTGGCACCTTGGGATCTTAACGTGGTGTTAAGTTTCCTAAAGTCACACTGGTTTGAACCACTTAAAACGGTGGAGTTAAAATTTCTCACGTGGAAGGTGGTCATGTTATTAGCCTTGGCTTCGGCTAGGCGTGTGTCAGAATTAGCGGCTTTGTCACATAAAAGCCCCTATCTGGTTTTCCATATGAATAGAGCAGAATTGCGGACCTGTCCACAATTTCTGCCAAAGGTGGTATCATCTTTTCATATGAACCAACCTATTGTGGTGCCTGTGGCTACACGTGACTTGGAGGATTCCGAGTTACTTGATGTAGTCAGGGCTTTGAAAATTTACGTGGCCAGAACGGCTAGAGTCAGGAAAACTGAGTCGCTGTTTGTCCTGTATGCATCCAACAAGATTGGTGCTCCTGCTTCAAAGCAAACTATTGCTCGCTGGATCTGTAACACGATTCAGCAGGCGCATTCTACGGCTGGCTTGCCGTTACCAAAATCGGTCAAGGCCCATTCCATAGGAAGGTGGGATCTTCTTGGGCGGCTGCCCGGGGGGTCTCGGCACTACAGCTGTGTCGAGCTGCTACTTGGTCGGGTTCAAACACTTTTGCAAAATTCTACAAGTTTGATACCCTGGCTGAGGAGGACCTTATGTTTGCTCAATCGGTGCTGCAGAGTCATCCGCACTCTCCCACCCGTTTGGGAGCTTTGGTATATTCCCCATGGTCCTTACGGAGTCCCCAGCATCCACTAGGACGTTAGAGAAAATAAGATTTTACTTACCGGTAAATCTATTTCTCGTAGTCCGTAGAGGATACTGGGCACCCGTCCCAAGTGCGGACTTCTTCTGCAATACTTGTATATAGTTATTGCTTCAATAAGGATTACGTTATTGTTGCATCGGGCATGAACTGATGCTATGTTATTTGTCATACTGTTAACTGGGTTGTTATCACAGGTTATACGGTGTGATTGGTGTGGCTGGTATGAATCTTGCCCTGGATTACCAAAATCCTTTCCTTGTACTGTCAGTCTCCTCTGGGCACAGTTTCTCTAACTGAGGTCTGGAGGAGGGGCATAGTGGGAGGAGCCAGGGCACACCAGGAACTAAATTCTCTCTTAAAGTGCCCATGTCTCCTGCAGAGCCCGTCTATTCCCCATGGTCCTTACAGAGTCCCCAGCATCCTCTACGGACTACGAGAAATAGATTTACCGGTAAGTAAAATCTTATTTTTATCCTTATTACATATGACCGAAAGCGGCTTTTGATCCGCTCAACGATGCTGTCCGCCATCTTCCCATATACCTTACTATTCTGTTTTTATTGAAAACCTTTGTAATCTTTCATGGTGTGTTTATTGTTATATATATTTTGATGAACCAGTCATAAAACGTGCTGTGAATGATAAAACTCATCACGTCGGTTAAATGGTGCTCCAGCCAATTCGCTCCGGTCGTCTTTCAAACACATTACAATTAGGAGCATATTGGCTGGAGCACTATTTATCAATCACAAGGAGTTTTATCACTCGTTGATAAATGAGCCCGTTAATTTAGGTAACAGTGGATCTGTTTAAAGTAAAGTTGAGATAAGTGGGATGCAGTTAGTTTACCTACAATCAAAATCACGTCTGTCAAAATACCGACAACCATTGACCAATTGTCAAAATACCGACATTTAAAAAATGGACCGGTCACAAAAAAAAAAAAAATAGACATGAGTTTTTCATGATTTTTTTCATTGAAACAGACTTGTTCATACTTTACCATCCCAGTGGACCTGGAGGAGGAATATAATAGTGTGCCGCGCATAGTAAGGCCCTGTGCCCGTGCTCGCCATGCGAGGGGACGCGGTACACTTATACGGTGTCCATGTCGACATACACCCCCAAAAACAATGAAAAAACATGTCGACTTTTTGACCTGTCGGTATTTTGATCGTGTCGGTATTTTAAAAGTCGGGATCTTGACCTTTTTCGGTATTCTGACCATGTCGGGACTTTGACTGTCGGTCAATTGTCTGTATTTTGAACGTCAGGATTTTGATGGATTGTGATCCCGAGATAAGTGTGCGGTTAGCGGTGTCAGAATAGCTTATGTAAAGGTAAGTGTAGGATGCACACGCTGGGATTGTCATTTTCTCCATCACTGGGCAGGTATATACAGGAGGTATGCTTGGTCTACAAAGACCCATTCCAGGAGGGACAAAATGCTCTGTTCCTGGACTTACTTATTAATTTAGGATTGCCATCACCTATGGTGAAACACCTTTCTTATCAATTGACGGCAATCCCAAAATAAGAGGGAAGTCCAGGAGCAGAGCATGTTGGGAGCTACGCTGTTGTAACCCCCCCCCCCCCCCAACCTTTGACATCAGGCAGGATGGATTCCTGCTCCCATCTACTTCATGGTGCAACGTGCTGTGCTTCAGAGACGAACGTCTGCATACCACTGCTACAACACGCTTATTTCAGTCATCACCACCTTCCTGTCAGCTTGAACCTGTTTTCCCATTCACCCGTGACACCCCCCCCCCCCCCCCCATATAAGCGGGTATTGACTCCCACAGAATGTAGATTGTTGTGCATGAACTTCTCAGGAAATCCCAAGTTTGTGAGATGCTCAAACCACTCAATCTGGCATCAACAGACATTCCATGGCCAAAGAATGGTTTCTTTCCTATGCTGGTATTTGGTCTGAACAACAGCTGAACCACTTGACCATGCCTTTTATGCATTAGGATTGGCTGATTGGATATTTGTACTAATAAACACATAAGGGCCCTACACACTGATAGATCCGCCGCCGAGCTGCCCGACTGCTGAAGTGGCTGACCCGGCAAGGAGGGGGAGGGGGGGGGGGGGGGGGGAGACAGTGACAGGAGTGAAGTTTCTTCACTCCCCCCGTCACCCGGCTCCATAGCAGTGCAGGCAAATATGGACGCTCTCGTCTGCATGCACAAGTGACGGGGCACCAGCGCTGAATGAGCGGGGCATCGTTCATCGCTGGTGCCTCCACACTGAAAGATATGAACAGTATCTCGTTCAGTAATATGAACGAGATCGTTCATATCTTTCAGTATTATCGCCCAGTGTGTAGGGCCCATTACAGATATATCTAATAAAGAGGCCACTGAGCGTATACTGATACATCAGAGTTTAATAGACAAATGTGTTTTTGTGGATAGTATGTCCTTGGTGTTTAAAGCTTTGTTCACAAGCATTAACAATCTATATAATACAATGGAGATGTATAGGGCAGCGTGCGCGGACACATTAAGTAATGCGTATAATGGTCTGTTAGAGCAAGCAAGGACATTGTACAAGATTCTCTTATTTACTGCACCTGTATCCAGCGTTATTCTCATACGTGTATTAGATATTAGTGCTCAACAAGTGTTTACATCTATAAATTGTGTTCATGGACCCTGAAAACTGACCCCATTTGTGAAACAAGGTACAAAAAGTCAGCAGAAGGGATTGTGCGCCCAGCAACAGGCACAATTCCGCCAGGTCAGTGCAGACTCTGGTTCATGTGCAATAACCCCGGTTATTGCTGGTGGTCTGAAAGGGGTATGGTTACACCTGGGAAACACCGTATTTCCCCCTGGTGCCTGCAACGTCTCCTGCGTGTTGCCCTGGCTGCAGATCTGAGAGATAGCAGAATCACCAGAACGTGACCCCAGTGTCTGCTCATTGCAGGACATTTATATAGAAGTAAAGGTTTCTAGCTTTAGCAGAGCTTTCACCCCCAAAACAGTTTATTATAGGATGTAGGCGAGGATAACCTTAGGTTTTTATTTTTATTAGTTTTATGGGCATTTTAAACCCACTGAAAAAGCAGAAGCCAGCGATCCGTTCATTCAAATCAGATGTGGAGGGGGCAATGGTTTCACAAGGGGGGTGCGGCCCGCACCAGGGTGTCACCAAAATGTCGGCTCCTGTTTAATGACAGGAGCTGGGTGCTGCACTGTATCATTAAGTGCAGCACTTGGCTCCTGTCACTGCGTAGGAGCCGGCACTGAAGCCACAGCCCGTATCTCCCGAACCCCCAGAGTAACGAAAACGGGGGTCGGGACAGGAAGCCCTGCCCACCAAACCACACCCCTTCCCTGTGAAGCTCCACCTCCTTTTCGCACCAGCACACCAGGTGTCACAGAGTCAAGTTACGCATCTGGGAGGGGAGATGGTATCCGGATCCCGGCGGTCAGAATCTAGACTGCGCCATCCCGACACCTGCGCTCTGAAGAACGTTAATGATGCGTAACCAATATGAAACGGAGGCTTGCGTGAAGTTTGTTCCTCCTACGCATGGAAATAAGTTTTCTACTTTTTTCTTTGACCTTTCAAAGAAAACACCCAAAACAATAGTCGTTTAATGTATTTTAATAGCAAACTTACAGGACCGCACAGAAGACAGACAACATTAAAAACATGTATTTGAATGTAGGACAACTCAATTAGAGAAAAAAAAAAAAGTAGTATAGTGAACAGATGGAATTTACTATATGGTACAAATGCTACAAACATTTAGTTGCCACCAATAAGAAATTTACCGGGTTTTTAAAAAAATTCCAAATTCTGGCGTTCTCCAGAAAACGCTGTATCAGGTTTATTCATCTTTTTTTTGTATTTTGTTTTGTTATAAAGTTGTTGTTTCTTACTCACTGAACAAACTTTTGTTGTAGTACTTGACTGCATCTACGATGTACCCGTCCCCTGCACACCGGGTGGACGGCCACAGTGCGGCAGAACCAATGCCGATCAAAAAAAAAAAAATATATATATAAAGGAAAATCACGGCCTGCCTAGGTCACCAAGAACGTGTAATGTCACCTTGTGACTCAAGCCGCAGTGATGTCACCAGCACCTAGTGAGTGATCAGGCCGAATATTGGTCAGACCCGCAAAAACATCCGCTTCTGCCGGGAGCAGGCGACGGGTAAACCAAAACGCACGATGTCACCGCATCTAAATGAAAAGTCACACACAAATGCAAAATGGAAGAAGAAGTTTTCCCACACCCGAACCTGTCCCCTACGTGTCCATTTACAACCATATATTTTAGGTACCTTTTAACCCCATGGAGGAAGAAAAAATAAAAATAAAAAAAAATATATATATAACTAACGCTCAAACTACCAATAACAAGGAAGAAGAGATTTATTTTTTTTACGGGTTTGAAGATGACAATGTTTTCTCAAGATGGGAATTTTAAGCGCGTTCTCCGCGTATGCGGCGTGCTAGCTGGATGTCTTTTGGCATAATCGTGACACGTTTGGCGTGGATAGCGCACAGGTTGGTATCTTCAAACAGTCCGACCAGGTAGGCCTCGCTCGCCTCCTGCAATGACAGAAAACACAGCTTAAATTTCCAAAAAAAAGTCATAAATAAAATATATAACAGATTGAATATAAACAGGAGAAGGAGGAGGACGAAGATGAAGAGTAAAACCTGCAACCTACGTAGATTGGGAACTTCCCAAACAGTCCAAGAGGTTACAGCTGGACTATTTGGGAGTTGGTCTGACTGCGGCCTCTGATTAAAGGTATTGCAATTTATATTTCTAAACATAACGGGGATCCATTCATTTACTGAGAGTGCAAAGGTCAGCCCGGTGATGCTGCAAACAAACACTGTTTATTTATTCAGAATATTACAAAGTATCTGTGGTGTCCAGTACTTCAGCCCAGGAAAATCCTGCATCACACAGTTTAGAAAAGATTATAAATGGGTTACAGCATATAAAGTGTTAATTTCTTCACTCAGAATTCTAAAATGTACAGTATACGTAAAGCAATTTAACAGAAATGTGCTTCTAAACCAATAAAGTATGTAGAAAGCGAATATACACATTTGATTTAAATAAAAGTGCGTTTTTCACCCTTGCAATAATAAACTGTGACCTAAACTAGTCTCTGGATAATTTTCTAATGCAGAGATACTGTCTGCAGCCTGTAATGCTCTGAGGTAGAACTACAAGTCACAGCATGGTCATAAAAGTGTTCTTTCATTCTTGACTATAAGCTGTAGGCTTGAGGGCCACACGTGTGGACTTGGAAGTGTACGAGGTGTACCAATCACTGGCGTATATAGTGAAAGCGTTATTCTCAGTCTTCTGCAAAACTTTTCTTTAATGTTGGTCTATGTTTATTGAGGTCTTATTAGTGTACCCCTTAGGTTTGTCAGAGATACAGGGTTAAAGGTAAACTCAAATTCTCGAGTCTAGTCTGCCCTCTTGTGGACAAAGGTGGCATTTTTTTTTATTTAATTTATTTAAATGGCAGTTCCTTGAGCAGCAAATATTTTATAGTTTTATGTAAGTGATCTTAAAAACAGCCTGACTAAACAGATAAAGGTATTGGCAGGTAAATACACATCAGCCATCCTTTCAATTTTTCAGCTCTTGAAAAATAAGCTTGCATAAAGTTATTTTCTTTACAACTTTCAACTGTTTTGTATACGCTTTATTAGAGAACCAATTATTCCAGCTTAATATTGGCGATCGCTGAACGGTGTGTGGGAGCGCGCATCGTTCACCAATATTGCTCCTATACACACTGAGCGATTTCAGCCTAAAAATAAACGATAACGTCAAATGTCGTCATCGTTAATTTTTAAGGCTGAAATCTCCTAGTGTGTTCCCTCAAGACTACAGCCACAAAACAAGTTTAAAAAGGTAACGATAGATAGATAGATATTTTATTTTTTTACTTCTTTATAGATTTCTTCCCCATATACAATGGTTTGTTTGGTATAGGACTTCTGCCAGAAATCACCAGCTTGAAATGCAGTAACGCTTCTGACTATATGACACCTGTTACCACGGACTCAATCAATACAGTTGGTTTCACGTTACAAATGTTGGTGAGAGGCGGCAGTTTTCCACTGGCGGTCCAACAGCAGCAACAGTGTGTTTCAATGTTATAAGCAGAGGATTTCAGACACAAGCCTTATTTTAAATCGTTTATTCTAGCAACTTTAGTACCAAAGCCAAGATCATTTTGCAGATGAGCTAACATTTAAGTGAGTTGTTATCACAAGCGGTGTCAATGAAAAACGAAAGTTGAGAATAGGTCACCATGAGCTGCAGCAGAAACAATACAGTTCCCTGAATACCTACCAGCCGCGCGCTGCTCAGTACTGCAGAGTGGGGTTAAACCCCCAGCCGCAACTCGCTAATATTACAGGTTCTATGGACAAAGCTACACATTGTACCAAGTGCCTTATTACTACCTTATACGTTACAGTCTGACGCGACATACTGATTATCCGAATGAATTAAAGAATGCATGCAATGACATTTAAAACATTAAAAGGATGTTCAAGATAAACATATCTCCAGGACAGACTTAGATACAAGTATATGCCATGGATTATACATGTATTTATATACAGATGGAGCTACGTTCATCTAGCCTTCTCTGCTGTGCCTAGGTGCACCATGGCTTATTAGCATACGACTTTCATCTATTGTTCTCAGCTGCAATACAATACAGAGAGAACAATACAGCAGGGGATTAAGTCATTACAGCAGGGGTTTAAATCCGACTGCCCTGGCTCAATTCATTCTATTAAAGGCAAAGATAAAGAGGGCTCCATCTGTATACACACACAAATCTTCTGGTAGCTTTAAATCAGTTTACAGCGTGAGGAAAAGGGATGTAGCCTCCGGCTTTTCTGCCAGATGCTATTCAATTACAGGCCCTTTTGCTTGTGGCTAACACGCATTACCTAATGTTACGGTATAAGTACCGGAGCTATGAGTTAACGGGTTTGTGGCACCCCCTAAGGCTTGAACAGAAATCTGCGTTAAGTGGCGTCTGCGGGCTGTAATTGAATAGCTCTGGCTGGCCAATTAGTCCGCGATTAATTACAGTGGCTAATTAAAT